>NC_069722.1:21192510-21848760 GCF_027358585.1 Pangasianodon hypophthalmus | reverse complement strand
TTTTCTTTCTGCTTTTCTTTGCAGTTTCTTTTCTAATCCTCTTTTATTCTCATCTTCTGTTTCTTTTTCCATTTCCTCTAGCAAAGCCCTGCCATACCATACCAGTCACCCCTCTACAAAGGTGTGACAAAGGGCTGTGTTCAAGGCTGGCCTTAAGTAACCTGCCTGGCAGCTGCAGGCAATCCAAGTTAATCAGGCTGGAGAATTCTGGGTAACTGAGTTCTCCCACATGGCCACTCTCACTGTGTTACTAACAGATAAATGCTTTTTGTTTAATATTTTAGAGAAAGCTGCCATGTGGAGTGTCTTTCAACTTTTAATATTTGGAAAAAGGTTTTCCTTATAAATATGTTCTATAGTGACTAGGATAAAAAAAAAAAAAGATATGCTTCCATATTATGAAGGGGTTTGTGTACAGCTCTGCAACCTCATGTGTCTCTGTGCTTCTCTAGCGCTGTAATACACTGCAGTGTCTTCTGTCCTCACTCTGTTCATGTGCAGATACTCCTGCATCTTACTGTTGTTTCTGAAGATGGTGAAGCAGCCATTAATTCCAGCCCTTTTCCAGGCACATGTCTGACCCAAGCCATCCAAGAGCTACTAAAATCAAATCCAGAGGCTGTACAGGTCAGGGTGTGTGATTCTCCAGCTTTGATGGTCACTGTATCTGCTTCAATCAGTGTCTGACTGCATGAATCTGAAATGCAATAACATTCAGACACAGGTCTTATACTTTTATAAATATAAATATATATACTTATATAAAAGCACATTTTCATGTTTAGAATAAATTTAATAAAGAGTGAAACCAAAAATGAATGCTCAGTGATGCAGCAACATCAGCTCAAAACTCTCCTCAGATGCATCTCAAGGAATAAAAATAGCACCTTCTCTAAATGAATACATTTCCTGAATACATCAGCATATGTGGTTTAAACATGGCGCTTAATCTGCATTAGAAATAGAGATATAAAAACATTACAGAAATAGCCGTTAAAGGGCAAATGTTTATAGCAAGACTCGAGCTGTGTTTTACAATTAAGCCTTTAGGAGCTATTTTGCCCCATTACCATATCTGCTTCTATAGCACAGAACTATACACAAAGACGTTAATGTTTTTTGATTAATTAATATGGTTACAGAAATAATGTAGACCACACATCATCTCTGACTCATTCTGATTGGATAAAGAATACATGTAGAATGAAGATAAAAAGGAATAGCATTGCATTTATTTAATTATATTTTGTCTCACAAGACTCTGCAAAAGTAATGATATAAGCAACAACAAGCAATTATCTTCCTGGAGTTTAATCTGAGAGTCATGGTGCTGGATGCAGTCATAGCAGCCTGTGAAAAGAGACGGGGCCTAAAAGTGCAGATAGCAACAGACTGAGATGGTTGAGTTTGCACAGACTGCCCTCTAGAGGCACAAAGGTCCAGTTTTCAAAACACTCAGATCTAAAAGAAGTGAAGCAACTTTAAAGCAACTTGTTTAAAAAAAAACTCAAATAGAACTAAAGTACTAAGTAAAAAAAGTAAGAATTATAATGTGGAGCATTTTGTATGACCAGGATCAAACCGAGGGCCCTGAAGCTGTGAGGTGGCAACATTACCCTCTGTACCATATATATATATATATTCAGAACTGACTCTGACCCAAGTAATCTTATACCAGCATAAATGTCCAGACAATGTTCACAATAAGCCACATGCAGTAAAAGTCAAAACATTTTGGTTCTTTGAGCTCCATGAATACACTGCTTATGAAAATGTGAGCTTGTCATGTGACTATAGCAAGCATGTGTTTTTGTACTGATGTCTAAGGAGAAGTATCACTGTGTGTGTCGGGCGCAGTAATACACAGCTGTGTCTTCTGTCCTCACGCTGTTCATGTGCAGATACACCTGCAGCTTACTGTCGTCTCTGGAGATTGTGAAGCGGCCTTTAACTGCACTGGAGTAATATATGTAACTGCTAGAGTGCATTGCTGCAACAAATTCTAGTCCTTTTCCAGGAGCCTGTCTGATCCAAGCCATGTAATAGCCACTAAAGTCCAATCCAGATGCTGTGCAGGTCAGTTTATGAGACTGATCAGGTTTGATGATGACTGAATCAGACTCGATCAGTGTCTGACTGCAGGAATCTGAAATACAAGAATACACAAAGATAGGTGTTAAAGTAAAAAATAAAACAACAGAAAGAAAAAGAGTTTTTTTTAATAAGTAATAAATATTAATACTAACATTGAATGAAGATTGCTAGAGTAAAGTAACTCAAAACTCTGCCTAGTCCCATCTCAAAGAATTAAAATGATTACTGTTGCTGTAAATGAACACAAACTGCTGGTATGTTGTTGAGCTGAATGTATATCAGCATAAATGGTTCAAACACAGGATTTGGTTTGCATGGCACGCCCACTAGAGACATAAAACGATTCCCAGAGGAATAGCCATGAAGAGAAAAAGCTCACTGTAAGACTCCAGCTGTGTTTCATGCTGTCAAGTCCATAACTGCTCTTTACTCATTAGATATCATGTTCTTTTAGTACATCACTGTGTAAGAACCTGAAGTTTTCTGATGAATAATCACTGAACAACACAGGTGTTTCAGAAACTGTATCGAATAGAAACTGAATGTAGTTCCAGAAATAATGCAGGTCACAATCATCACTGACTCATTCAGTCAGGAGCTCATGCCAATCACTTTTCTGTTCTTAAAGCTTCATGAATGAGGATATAATTTAAAGCATTTAGAGTTATTTATTATTCCCTATGCAGAGAAGTGTAATGAAAAACACAATAATACTATGATAATGTTTTCAACAAAGAGCGATTATCTTTCAGTTGTTTAATGTGAGTGAGATGATGGTGAATCATTGCAGTCTGTGAGGAGAGAGAAGCTGAATGTGTATTAATGAGCAGTTAGAGATGGTTTAGTTTACACAGACTGCCCTCTCAAGCCATAAAACTACAGTAACTAGGTCCTATATTCATAATAAACTGCTGTTGCATATTTCTGATAAAATACATGAACACTTGGACCTTTACCACAAATAGCACAGAAGCAGAGGAGCTCAGTGACAGATTCAGTAAGGAATAAACCACTTGGGGGCATGCTGTTATAGGAAAATAATCAAGGGCAGGGTGGTGGGATGCTGTGTCACTTGAAGCGGTGTTATTGTTCCCACTTAAAGTTAATTATATTCCTACAGTAGCATGTGCAAAAGTGTGTTATTCCTCTAATACCTCTCTCTTATGTGTTGTGTATTAAATCAACATCAGGAATTAGTCATTAAGAAACAACATTTTTTTGGCATCAGAGATATCAATTAATTTAAAAGCCAATTACTATGACTGCTATTCAAATTCAATTATACAGTATGAAGTTACAAACTGCTTTCAAATATGTGAAGCAAGTGGAATGTTAACTGGACATTCAGATGCATTTCATTTAAAAAGATAAATAAGATAAATAATATATTATTAATAATAACTATGAACTGAGTAAACTTTTGTATTAGTTTTTGTTAAATGATTAAATGATCTAAATGTTTGGGTTGAAGTGGCTGTAATGTGGGGATTAGTTAATCAGTTAAATGTAGTTATTATTTAAATACAGAACTGAATTGTGATGAAGATGATGTTTTTGTGCAGCGCTGCAGCTTGTTGTGTCAGTGTGCATCACGAGCGCAGTAATACACAGCTGTGTCTTCAGTCTGCATCTTCTGTCCCCGTAAGGTCACGGTGTTACTGGAAGTGTCTCGAGAGATGACAAACTTGTCTTTAAGGGAATCTTTCTTATAAATATCCCCATTATAATAAATGCTGTTGATCCATTCCAGAGCTTTTCCTGCAGGTTGTCGAATCCAAGCTGTTCCATAGTGGCTGCTGCTATCAGTGATAGAAGCTCCAGACACTCTACAGGTGATGGTTAAAGTCTCTCCTGGCTTTATAAGCACTGAGTCTGGCTGGATGAGCTCAGTAGCACAGAACACATCTGTGAAAAGAGAAAAAGAAAAGGTTGACATGTTGAACTGAAAGGATCAGATGAACTAATAAAGCTTAAATCCAAACACTCACAGGGGGCGAGAGCCAGCAGCAGCAGTGGAGCTGAAGCAAACATGTTTGTGTTGAAGGAGGACTAATGAGAAGCGCTTCCTCTCTAGATAAGCACGGTGCTAATATTACAAGAGGAGATGGAGATTTGCATAAATATTCCAGAGAAGCTGTGTTGAGTGCAGCTCTGCAGCTGTTCATCACAGTCTCTTCCCATTTTGTCTCTATTTAACATCATTATAACTAATAATATGAATGTTATGTGTTAATATATTTAATTTGTTTTTATATTTACATAAATAAATAATGTAATTATTTCTTATTATTATATTTATAGTCAAAATTACACTGAATCTTTGCCATAATACATAAAAATAATAATAATTAGAAAAACAATTCTTTATGTCATTATCAGCTCTGTATCGTGATGTACAGTCATTTCAGAAGAGCATGTAGCTAAAACTTTTTATTGGTGGCATTAAAACTGGGCTCAACATTTAACATTATAATCAAACTGTGCAACAGAAAATGCCCCAGTCAAATCATTTTCATTCTGGTATAGACTGCCCTCTACAGGCTTTAACTGATACAGAGAGGAATTGCTGATTTCATGTTGATGAGATTCTAGGTTAGATGTTCACATCCACCTTCTCAGTCACTACTGAAGACGTGTTACGGAGATCAAGTTTAGGGGGCGTGTCACTCTGTGGAATCACCTGACAACACTGTTACTGATAGGCTGCATGAATCTACAGTCTGGGCTGAACCAGATGTAATTGATAAATTCACAAATCCCAGAATCCATCTGAACAGCACACACCATATTTATCATCTGAATGAAATTTATAACATGTGAATATTTCAGCTTCACTTAAAATAAATGAAGCTGTAAGTGAATGTGAAGTTTTTGTACAGCACTGCAGCTGTTTGTGTCAGCGTGTTCCCCGAGCACAGTAATACACAGCTGTGTCTTCAGTCTTCAGGCTGCTCATGTGCAGATACACCTGCTTCTTGCTGTTGTCTCTGGAGATGGTGAATCTTCCCTGAACAGACTGAGAGTATTGTTTAGTACCACCACTCGGAGCAGAAATGTGTGAGGTCCACTCAAGGCCTTTTCCTTGAGCCTGTCTAATCCAGGATATCTCTGCATCACTATCACTAATCCCAGAGTAGGTACAGGTGAGTTGATGAGATCCTCCAGGTTTAATGACCACCGGCTCAGACTCGGTCAGTGTCTGACATCCGCAACCTGTCAAATACATTTAATCATTTCATAGTCCTACATAATCACGCAATTTATATCAGTACTACATGCACAAATAAGCTGTTACTCATGGGTTATGGTCAATAATGTCAAAATAAAACAGTAAATGATTTGTGGTTGCATGGCTGTTTCTGAAAAAAGTCTAAACTCAGTGGAAATAATGCAGCTGGAGTCTGTGCTTATAAAGGGAAAGTCTCATTTGCATGTCCAGCCCCTAGAGGAGTTATAGACTATAAGAAACATTCTGATATTCAGGTAAAACATGATCAGTTCAAGAAAAATGCTTTGCATATGGGAGGAAAAATGTAGGTCACTTGATATTAGTGATGCAAAAATATAGCTACATAAAATATTTTTCTGTCCATTGAGAATATGACTGGCTCATTCTGGGAGTGAAATCAAATGAAGTTGTGGTGTATAATTTTTGGAATTAAAAGTGTGCTGTGGATGTAACATGACCCTTCAAAGACTAAAAAGTTGTTTCAAATTGAGTCATATTTTCCATATTTAATGTTTTTTGTTTCTTTTTTTTCAAGCATGTATAATACAGTCTGGAGTTTATCTTTCCCTCTAGAGGCTCAGCGTATGTATGTGAATGTGTAAAGCTTTCACATTGTATACTTGTTTCATAACTTTTGTTCAAACAAAAACTAAATACTTGTTTGGAACAAATACATATTTAATTTAATTACAGAGTAATTTAGAGAACTGGAATATGAAGCTCATTAAAGCCGTTAAAGCCAAACTTACAGTATACAGATACAGACATTATGTGTGATCAGAAATGATATCATCTGGCCTTTAGAGATTCTGAATGCTGCAGTAACACTTTATATCCTTAAAATTCAAGAAAACATTACAATGTATAATACAAATTTATTCATTCAAAGTCTCTGGTTTGTAATATAAACAAGTGTAAACAAGATGTAATTGAGCAGTTTATTAACCATAGTAAAAGAGTCAGAATATATTCATGCTTTGCATAAATGACAACAGTAATGACTTGTTCAGTAAAATGCTGTGTGATTAAATGTGTGTGTGGTTTTTGTACAGCTGCTTCCTCAGCTTCAGTCACTGTGGCGTCTCGGGCGCAGTAATAAACCGCAGTGTCCTCTGTCCTCAGACTCTTGGCCTCTAAGTACTGTGTGCTTGCTGGGACGTCTTCTGTAAAGATGAGCTGGTTTTTCACTGACTCTGCATATGTTGCTTGATTATCGCCTGTACTCATCCTACCAATCCATTCCAGAGCTTTCCCTGGTTTCTGTCGTATCCAGGCTATGTTGTTGCTTGTCATTGAATATCCACTGATTTTACAAGAGATCTTCACAGTTTCTCCAGGTCTCTTTACCACAGCAGGAGACTGGTCCAGTCTGATCTCAGCACTGCAAAAACCTGCCAGATAAAACATTCAAAAATAATCATTAATGCATTAAATCATACACTCAGTGGAAAACATATAAAGAAGTCTCAGATACCTTGTGTTAACATGAGTATAAAAATGCACTGCTGAATGACGCTTAGCCCCATAATCAAACTCTGTGATGGTTGGAAGTTCTGTAATTCAGGTGGGTGATATGAGCTTTAGCTGAGCAACAAGCTGATTTTTATGCAGAGCAAATAATAAGAGGATGGATTTGCATAGACATCCTTTTACCCAATAGAGTCAGGTCTATAATATGAACATCCAGGGGCTGATTTTGCATGTGCCAAGGATGAGAGCGATGTCACATTTTACAGTTCGCCAGTTCAGATTAGTGGCTGTTTTTAATAATTGGTGTACATGCAAGTAACCTTCAAAGTTCTTGTAGTTTAGGAATTTCCTTCACTTTAGAGATGATTGTTCATTATTAATGAACATATTTTATATAATGAATAAATAATGCTTTACTTCAGTTAGCAACTGAACACTGTTTTATTTAACATGGGAATGCTTAATGTAAATGTTTAAATATGATTCGATGTTTTTAGGCAATGTCTATATAGGTTATAATTTACATCTTGTCTGAATTGATATGTTGGGTGTGTTACTGCTGTTGTTATTTAGAGGATGCTTCTGCTCCTAGTTCTGAGAGATAATACTTGTGTCATTTCTCATTTCAGAAAATGCTTCCTTTAAAAGCAAGTTTCATGACTTTTACCTCAGTAGAAGTGAGCTACTGCCCTCTATAGGTGCAAAAACATTTACACTTTGCTTCTGTTCTTGCAGATGTGTGTTTTGTACTGAGCTGAGTGTGTGGAGCTTCTATCACTGATACCAACATCCACTTTACACAGCTCAGATTCAACAACCTGCAGAAAAGCTTTGGAATGGATTGATGTTGAGGCCAAAGATGAAAGATTATGTTGATGTGCTTTTATCTTTGAAATACAGAGGGGTCTTAGCCCTGCTAGCTCATTTATAGCAGGCGTCCCTGGGGACAAGTGTACTGCAGAGAGATGAACATGAACAGGGATGTTTTTGTACAGGGCTGCAGTGAGTTTGTAGTGCTGTGTCTCTGGCGCAGTAATACACAGCCGTGTCCTCAGTCTGAAAGTTTTGTCCTCTTAAATAAACTGTGCTGCTGGATGTGTCCTGGCTGAAACTGATCTTGCTCTTCATTGTGTCTTTGAGATTAGTGCCGCCACCATCACACAGATATCCGAGCCATTCCAGTACTTTCCCAGCAGGTTGTCGTATCCAGTTAATACAATAACTCGACTCTGAGATCTTACAAGAGATGGAGAAGGACTCTCCAGGTTTCACGAGCACAGAGGCTGACTGAGTGAGCTCCACACCGCCAACGCCACCTGTGAATAACAGCAATAGAACATCATCAAATGTCTTCAAATCATTTTCACAACCAGATATCAAATCTAAACTCATTCAGCCAACATGGAGACTTACAGAATGCAGCCGTTAGCAGCAGCAGCACTGATGAGAACATCGTTGTTTGGGTAATTAACTGAAGTGAATTAAACTGCTCAGCTGCTCTCCTCCTCCTCACCACACACACACACACACACACTCACCTCCTTAATGTAAGAGACACGAGTGGAGGATTTGCATAAAATGCATGATCAACTACTGCATGATCTTGAAGACTCAGGTTTACTAATTTATTCATTAACATTCTTTCTCTTTGAAAACTCAATCAATTCTTTTTAAAATTAGTCTGAAATAAACACAACACTAACGAATCTCTGTGAACAACTGATTAGACCATAACATTTTTATTTTGCGAAAATGCTAAATAGCTGAACAATCATCTAAAATGCACCTTTCTCACTTAAATAGTAGGTGCCGTGGTCAGAAGGTGTTAGTTACATTTCTATAACAGCGGTTATACAGAGAGACGCTTATTTTAATGTTATTGTACAATTTACACAGGGACTTATATAATGAAAACTCCACTTAAATTTATTAAAAAAACATGTAGCATTGTTGATTTGGTGAAGATTTGTGTGAGGAGTTGGGATGTAGGGATATGAATACATTATTTGGAATGAACAGATAATATGTTCTGAACAGATACTAATACAAATAGGAGGTTTGTTTTTAGGAATCCTGCAGGAAATCTGGTTGAGACTAGAGGTGTGTATTGGGACTGGGATGCCTATTAGTTTGTTGGTTGAGGAACTGTCAGAGCCACAATTCACACACCATGCTGAGAGTACTGGAGTTTCTACCTCCATGGGAGTTTTTTTTTAATTGATTTGTTGAGCTCTGCTGCCTCCTACTGTGTTTTGAAGTTATTGGACCTCAGCATGTGACAACAGACAGTGTGTTAAACACAATAAACTGTTGGAAACATGAATCCACTGATTAATCATTTATTTTTATTGTTGAATAAATATTCTGTAAAATGAAGGAATGAATAAAAATTAAAAATGACCTCTCTTGGAAGAACATAATTTTTATTCAATTATTTTATTGAAACTACAGTTTGTGTGTTTGACCTGACACAAGATCTTAAAACTACTCTAAAAAAGAAAGTAAAAGTGTGAGTGAGATGGTTTATTAGTTGCATTGAGAGGATGTCTCTAACATGTCTCAAAGTTTTTGTAAGGGGAATCCACTATTCTGTGTCACTGTGAGCCTTTTGTGCAGTAATACACAGCTGTGTCTTCAGTCTGCAGATTCTGTCCTCGAATTGTTATTGTGTTAGTAGCAGTGTCTCTGGAGATGCTGAACTTGTTTTTCAGTTTGTCACTGTAAGCTGTAACCCCATTGTAATAGATAGCTCCAATCCACTCCAGAGCTTTTCCTGCAGGTTGTCGGATCCAAGATGTACCATCACTCGTAACTGAATATGAAACCTTGCAGGGGATGGAGAGACTCTGGCCTGGCTGGACTGTCATGGAAGCAGGCTGAGTCAGTTCCACACCATGCACATCTGTGGAGGAAAACACATGGTGATATCTCACACAATATCTGCTGCACATTTATTGTTATTGTAGTAAATGAATGAATGTGATAAAGCACTCACAGGAAGCAGCTGCCAGCAGGAGCAGTAGAGATGTAGAGAACATGGTGTGTGTTGTTTGTACTGGGGTCTTCTCTGTTCTCCAAAGTTTAACAGAGACCATCACATCACATAAATAGAGTGATATCCAGCCCTGACGCCTGGATTTGCTTATCTGCTGATGATGGGAGGAGAATGTATTTAAAACGTATTTAAATCATCAGGAGGAGATTCATCTTATGGGGAATATGTGGCTATTTAATAACTCTTTCAGGAAAATAAGCAATAACATGATGGTGGGATGAAGCAGAGTTACACTTACCATCCTAATGTTGATTTAAATAAAATGCTGCCTGTTACAGAGAAACCGCAAAGAGCAAAGCTCTCCATCCTGAAGATATTTAACCCTTATTATTATATCAGTATCAGTGTTTTCAGTTCAACTGGTTTGTTTATTGCTTTCACAGAGTGTAGTGAATTAATATGAATTTAATAATTATTATCAGCCAAATCCACTATAAGATACACTTTTTATTTAGAGATTTACAAATGACTGCATTACATTTTCTCTCACCTTTCATTAATTTCTTGATGTTAGAAATGATTCAGACATCACAAAAATAGTTTTCAGGATTATTTACTCTAGCCTCCTTTTTTCATAAAATGCCTCTTGAGGAGAATCTAACAGTAGATAGTCTAAGCACACACTGTCCTATCAAAACACAAATTACACAAAAGGACAGACGTCCAGAGCATAAATTTAGTGTTTTCAGCTTTCTGTTGAACATGTTTGGTATCTAGAGGAAACATGGCATGAACCCAGTAGTGTTATGGACTTTTAGAAACATTTAAAAATTAGACATTATGAATGCAGCTGTTTATCTGCCTTTAAGTGCGTGTATTTGTTTGCCTCACATCATTCTTATTATGAGATGTCATGATATAATGCATTACTCAGCCCTAATATATTCATTGTCAAGCTATTGATTGATACTAGATTTTAGCCTGCCTCTGTTCTACTGGAGGAAAAACCTACTAATAATAATAACTAAAGGTCTTTCAATAAGCTAAACATTTTTAAATGAGCTAAAACTTTATAAAGTTATATATATTAAACTGATTTAAATAATCATACTCAGAAATTTTTGCTCAGGAATAAGGAGAGTGGGATCTTCATGGTGAGTGTTGATGAGACTCGACTGCTCCACTCAGCTCAGCTGCACATAAATACTGCATGGACACACAGCACTCTGGATTTGCATCATGACGTCATGATGGAATAAATGTGCGAGTCCTGATGATGTAACAGAGGGGAACAGCAACTAAACCTTCAACACAACATGATCATCTACTGTGTTACTGTGAAACACTCAAATCCAGCAGAGGTTTCAGATCATCCTGCTGAGAGATAAAGGAGGATAACCTTTATATTTTTCTGTTCTTTCAGTTCATTATAATTTTTTCTTTTTTTTTTTTAATGTTAAAATGTTTTAAAGTGTGTCTGATAATGAGTGATACTGAATGAGTCTCATGAGTATGCATTTTGTGGATTCACTTTTTTGTCCACTTTATTTGTTGAGCTCTGCTGCCTCCTTCAGTTGTTTTAAATATTGCGCCTCAAACTATGAGAACAGACTGTGTGTTAAACACAGCACACTGCTGGAAACATGCTGCATTATTCCTGAATCCACTGATTAAACATTTATTCCAATTGTTTATTAAATATTCAGTAAAATTAAGGAATTAATTATGGTTCAAAAATTAGACAGTGAAGAATGTTTTTTTTTTTTCATTTAAAATTGACACAAGCTATTAAAACTTGATTCCAGTGAAAGAAAGTAAAAGTTCCCTTTCGATACTACACTCATACTGCATCGCTAGACGCTATGGAGAAAACTCCTTTTCTCCGATGACTGAAGCCTTTACAATCACGCAGTGAAACTGCACAGCCACTGGTTCGTGCAGTGCAATAAAGCGAACCAATGGCTCGGCAGCGGAACTGCACGCGCCTATGGCAAGGAAGCCCGCCGGGATGGGAGGAGCCATCTGGCTATATAAGCGGACATAGGATCTCAGATCAATTCTCCTTCAGCGACGAAGAGCATTCTCTACACTGAGGTACGAGACTGAAGCCGCTCGCCGTTGACACGCCTCGCTGCGGACAAGAGCTAATCGTCGTCGCCGTCCCGCTGTTCTCCCCGAGCTTCAAGCCGCCGTTCAGCGTCCGGCGCCGATACCAGCTCGTCCCCTGCCGCCATCCGGCGAGCTAAAAAAGAGCTAAAAGAGTTAAAAGAGCAAAGAGAGCTAAAAGAGCAAAGAGAGCTAAAAGAGCCTTTTTTCTCAAAAGAGCATTTTCCTCTAAAAGAGCAAGCGGCGTTGATATAATGCCGCGCCGCCTTTGCAGCTCGTGCGGCTCCGCTCTGCATGCTGATGACGGCCACTCAGAGTGCGTTTCCTGCCTGGGCCGTCCCCATGCGGAAGCCGCTCTGACGGAGATGGAATGCTCGCATTGTGTGAGCATGAGTCTCTCTTCTCTGCGCGCTCGGATCGCTTTCTTTTCCTGCGAGGAAAAAACGGCGAGGTAGAGAAGCGCGGTGCCCGGCCGCGAGCGAGCTGACGCCGGCTCAGACTCCGCGTGCCTCGCTCTCGCCTTGCAGAGAGGATTCTCCCATCTTTTTTGAGCGCCCGGACCAGCGTCCCTCGGCTGACGAGAGCGACATGGTTTTGTTTGGCGCGATAGAGGACAACCCGCTAGATGACAGCATGTCTTTAGAGGCGTCAGACGCAGAGGATATTTCGGGCTCTCCCTTCGACCCCGCCCCTTTGCCGTCTATGGATTCCAGCGTCACCAAGACGAGTACGGACGCCGAGCTCTTCCGCGTTCTCTCTAAAGTGGTGGAAGAGCTGGGTTTAGAGTGGTCCACGCCGGAGGAGCCCACTCGGAGCCACCTGGATGAATGGTTCCTGCCGGGGCGCCGTCAGGCTCCTCATCAGCGAGCCGCGCCTTTTTTTCCCCAGAGGTCCATGATGAGCTCACTAAGTCGTGGCGCGCTCCTTATTCGGCTCGCCTTCGCACGTCCGTTTCATCCGCGTTCTCCACGGTCGATGGCGCGGATGAAAAGGGCTATGAGAGGCTACCTCCGCTGGATGAGTCGGTGGCCGAACACCTCTGCCCACCCACTGCCATCAGATGGAAAGCGAAGGTCGCGCACCCCTCGAAACCGTGCAGAACAACGTCTGCCCTTGCTCGTCGAGCTTAGTCTTCCGCTGGGCAGCCTCAGCTCTGCATTCAATGGCCGCGCTCCAGGTTTTTCAGGCGAAACTCCTCCAAGTTATGGACAAGTCAGGGCCCGATCCTGCGGCCTTCAAGGAGCTGCGCAGTGCGACGGACCTAGCCCTTCGAGCTACGAAGGCGACGGCTCAGACCATCGGGAGGTCAATGGCCAATTTAGTGCTGTTGGAGCACCACTTGTGGCTAATCCTGACGGAGATCAGAGAGGCAGACAAAGTTCCTTTCCTCGATTCTCCAGTCTCTCCCACGGGGCTGTTCGGACCCGCCGTCGAAGGGTTTGCTGAGCGATTTACTGCTGCACAGAAGTCGTCCCAGGCACTGCGGCACTTCTTGCCGAAGCGCTCAAGCTCTGCGAGTGCCACCAATCGCCCTAAACCCGCCACAACGCAGCAGCCGGCTAGACCTGCGCCTGCGCCCGCTCAGCCTACTCAACAGCCTGAGCTTCCGCAGCGCTCCCGCTCGGGCAGATGCCACTCATTTTTGAGACGCCAGGGACCCCGGCCCAAGTTGACGCTGGATCCTGCGCCTCGGGCGTCGTCCTGATTTACTGGACAGGAAGAGGAAGGGGCAAAGTCTCGCTGTCGCCAGACCACCCCCGAAACGATCTCTGTTATGCCCCCAAGCACCTCGTTCTGTTCCGGGTGCCGGTGGCAATGTGTTTGTGAACGCTGTTGTGGATACTGGGCCCGTTCTGGAAGCGCCCATACGAGCAGCCGCTGTTATAGCAGGAGAAATAAAACACAAACAATTTCAGACAGAGAGCATACCTTCTCTTCCACTTACGAGTGTCAGATCCCCTCACGGCGATCTGCCACTCGAACCAGTCCAACCCCTCGCCACACGGGCAGAGGCCTGGCAGGCCATCCCCGGAGTGTCAGATTGGGTTTTGGGGATTATAAAGCGAGGTTATTCACTCCAGTTTGCTCGAAGACCCCTGCGATTCAGCAGTGTGGTTCCCACCTTAGTGCAGAACGAGGACGCTCACGTCCTACGCTCCGAGGTGATGGTCCTACTGGCAAAGGGTGCCGCAGAAACGGTCCTGCCAGAGCAGAGAGAGTCAGGCTTCTACAGCCGCTACTTCCTCGTCCCCAAAAAGGGTGGCGGCCTACGGCCCATCCTCGATCTCAGACACCTGAACCGTGCGCTCATGAAGCGGCCGTTCAGGATGACTACTTTGAATCAGATTCTCTCGCAAATTCGCCCAGGGGACTGGTTCTTTTCTGTGGATCTGAAAGACGCATACTTTCACATCCAGGTAGACCCCTAGCACAGACGATTCTTGAGATTCGCCTTCGAGGGAGTGGCTTATCAATACATGGTCCTGCCCTTTGGGCTGTCCCTGGCTCCTCGCACTTTTACGAAGTGCATAGATGCGGCTCTTTCCCCTCTGAGACAGAAAGGAATCCGCATTCTGAATTACCTCGACGACTGGCTCATCTTAGCCCAGTCAGAAGCCGAGCTAGTGTCCCACAGATCCCTCCACCTCAGCCACTTGGCATGCCTAGGACTCAGGGTCAATTTCGCCAAGAGCTAACTGTCCCCCAGCCAGCGAACTTCGTTCCTGGGGGCAGTGTTCGACTCAGCCCACATGAGGGTGGCAGTCGCACCAGAACGTGCGCTAGCCATTCAGCAGCTCTCGGCTTCCTTCAAAATTGGAGCCCTTCGCCCCCTCAAAACGTTTCAAAGGATGCTAGGCCTCATGGCCTCCGCATCACCAGTACTATGGTTGGGCCTGCTTCGCATGAGACCCCTTCAGTACTGGCTGAAACTACAAGTGCTGTCCAGTGCGTGGCGTCATGGTCGCCTTCGTGTCACGGTGACCCAGGCCTGCGTAGTGGCTCTGGTCCCCTGGAAGGAACCTCAATGGTTCAAATAGGGCGTAACCATGGGCATTATTCACAGGAGGAAGGTTGTCTCAACAGACGCTTCCGACAAGGGTTGGGGAGCTCTGTGCGAGGGCAAACCGGCCTTCGGCTCATGGTCGGTCGTGGAAGGTCGGCTACACATCAACTGCCTCGAGAAAAGCGAAACGCCTTTTCGAGATGGTAAAATGCCTTTTGGAGTGGGCACATCTCAATCTGCGGTCGTTGAGGGCAGCACATGTCCCTGGCGTGCTGAACCAAGGAGCAGATATGCTATCACGGAGCAATGTCCCCTCGGAGGAGTGGATGCTCCACCCGCAGAAGGTTCAGAAAATTTCGACGGGAATCAGTAGATCTCCCTGAAAGTGTCCAAAATACTATATCACAGGCTAGAGCCCCATCTACGAGACACCGCTATGCCCTTAAATGGTCGGTCTTCTCTGCCTGGTGCCCACCCGCGCGAAGATTCTATTTCCTGCGACATATCGGTGATATTGAGCTTCCTACAAGAGCTGTTGGACAAGGGCCGCTCCCCTTCCACGCTCAAGGTCTATGTGGCAGCTATAGCAGCTTCTCATGCTCCTATAGCAGGACAGTCTGTGGGTCGGAACAACCTAGTTGTTCGTTTCTTGAGGGGTTCCAGGAGGCTTAATCCGCCCCGGCCCCCTACCGTCCCTGTGTGGGACCTACCCACGGTACTGAGGGCCCTCAAGGGGTCCCCTTTCGAGCCGCTACAGTCTGTAGACCTAAAATCCTTATCGTTAAAGACCGCCCTGTTACTGGCGTTAGTATCGGTCAAACGAGTAGGTGACTTATAGGCTCTCTCGGTGAGTCCTGCCTGCCTCGAGTTTGGGCCTAACGACTCCAAGGTCGTCCTGAAGCCGATGCATGGTTACGTTCCTAAGGTGCTCTACACCCCCTTTAGAGCACAGGTTAGAGCCAACTCCACTCGGGGTGTAGCCTCGTCTTGGGCATGGTCTAGCAGGGTGTCCATGGCAGACATTTGCACTCTCAGAGTCGTCACTTCAGTCAAATTGACCTGAGATCCTATGGCACAATGCATGCTTGTATAGCCGGATGGCTCCTCCCATCCCGGTGGGCTTCCTTGCCATAGGCGCGTGCAGTTCCGCTGCTGAGCCATTGGTTCGCTTTATTGCACTGCACGAACCAGTGGCCGTGCGGTTTCACTGCGTGATTGTAAAGGCTTCAGTCATCGGAGAAAAGGAGTTTTCCCCATAGCGTCTAGCGACGCAGTACTCGTTCCCGTATCTCAGGGAACCGAGGTTACGTTAGTAACTGAGTACGTTTGCTGCCAGTATCACTTGAGCTGCAGTACCAGCCCATCCATTCCAACCCCTTTCCTGATGCATGTCGTATCCAGTCAGTACAGGAACTTGTGGCTGAGTAGCCAGTGATCTTACAGGGGACTGAAAATGATTCTCCAGGCTTAACCACCATGACTGCAGGCTGAACCAGTTCAATACATTTAATTCCTGTGAACAACAATCAAGCAGTTATTCAGCTGCATTCTTTCAAAAGGAAATATGTACACAACTCTCTGTATGTCTCCAAAATTCTCCACATACTTACCAGATGCAGCTGTTAACAGCAGGAGTAGAAATGTAGAGAACATGGTTTGAGTGGAACCTGAACCCAGAACCTCCCTTCTCCTGAGAACACCTCTAATATTTTATAAGGGGTTTGATTTGCATGACAGTGTTTAGGCTTTCATAAAGGCACAGCAGGCTTAAAGGCATGGGGCATTTCCTGCAAATGTAAAACCATGTACACACTCACAAAATGTAAAAGTTACTTACTATTTACTTACTAATTCATCAAACAGTGTGGATTATGCAGCCTGGATTAATGAGACACTGATATAATAGATCTGTAATGTCTTAGCTTCATAACAATGTTGTAGTTAGAGCTTATGACTTTGATGGAAATCCCAGGAGAACATGTTCTCATATTTATTACACTCTCTCAGTCCTTTGAACCTCAGCATGTTGGGTAGATGTTGTGTGAATGGAGAAAGAGTGCCCCTCACAGGCCTTAAAGCTTAAAGAAAAGCATAATGTTCATACATTAATAATGTGGGTGCAGGCTAAATATACAGTATACACTACAAGTCCAAAGGTTGAGTAAACTTTCTAAATTCAACTGTTTGTAAAAAAATGGAAAATAATTTGCACTACTGCTCAAATGTTAATGCAGAAAGTTTAAAACATTTTTTCCATCCATTTTGATTATACTTTTCTCATTTATTATTTGTGCTACATTGGATGTGATGAAAATGAAAATGTATGTGTGTGGTGGTCGGGGAAAACTCAACAGATGCAGGTGAAGCAGAATTCTGGGGCAAAAAAAAATTAGTTTTGACCAAAATCAGGTTTTTCCGTCTATAACACACTTTTACACCTCAGGTTTAAGAAACCATAAATATATTTCAAGACAGTTAGAAATGTGTATATTTCCTTCGTAATCTGGGCTAGGATTTGCAAAACTCATGTGGTGTAAGGATCCAGGTTAACAAACGCAGTGGTAAAAATGTGACTGTATATGAAATCTGTGAACTATAATTATTTTTCTGTAAAATAAAATAACCACACAGTTTTAAAACATAAGCACTGTTGAGTCAGGGTTTTGTCCACTGTTTATGGAGGAACATGACAATTCACATCAGAAAGATGCAATACTGTATTTTTGCTTTTAGTGATGTAAATAGATTTCTGTACCGGGTGTTTTTGTACAGGGATGTTGTTGATCTGTCTCACTGTGTGTTTGACGAGCGCAGTAATACACAGCTGTGTCTTCAGTCTGCATCTTCTGCCCTGTTAATGTTACTGTGCTGCTGGACGTGTCTCTGGAAACCTGAAACCTGCTTTTTAGTTTCTCACTGTATATAGTGCTACCATCACCACATATACGTCCAACCCACTCCAGAGCTTTTCCTGCAGGTTGTCGGATCCAGTGTGTACAGTAGCTGCTATCAGTTAATGAATATCCAGATACTTTACAGGTCAGAGTCATTGACTGACCAGGGGTTAATACTGTGGATCCGGTCTGGATCAGCTCAACACAGTGAACACCTGTTAAAGAAAAGTTATTTTAATGTTGTAAAAACAAAAAGCTATAAGTAACCAAAACTGGATTATATGTCAAATGGAAAAACACTTACAGTGTACGGCTGCCAGCAGCAGCAGCAGTAGGGATGTAGAGATCATGGTGTGTGTTGAAGCAGAATAAAAGCTCTTGGTCTTCATTGCTTAAATATATAACAGGGAAGGACATTTGCATAGACACACTCCTTATCTTAGAGGAAAAGTCTCTATGAGAAAACCTTGCCATCTCTCAAACATCTCTAATCTGTAATTTTACAAATATAATAATTTGTGACAATGTCTATTGTACCTGTTTATTTTTAAATATATCTATCAGTCCTGTTTTATTTTATGTTTTAACAAATCAGAAGATTAAGACATTGTTAATGAGTGAGCTTAAGGACTGTGAGGTGTTTTCAGGTGAATAAGCAAACACACTAGAATAAAACCACATTAATTAATGAATAAAACACAGAAGGAGGTAATGTTACAGGAAAACAAGCAACGACAGGGTGTTGGGATGAAGCAGAGTTACAGTTAACACCCAGAAGTTGATATAAAAAAAATGCAGCTTGTTCGCGAGAAACCACAAAGAGCAAAGCTCTCCATCCTGAAGATTTTTTCAGTGCTGAAAAATGAAAAGTTACAGCTTCATGCAATGAATCATTTCAACAGTCAATACAATTATATGTATTCAGTAATCATTCCCTCTGGGGGAATTTGACTAGAGTCTCAGTGTTCGATGTCTTACATAAACACATTTTCAATGGATTTTAGTATTCAAAATATATTTAAAACATGAGGATGAGATTCATCTTATGGAGAATATGTGGCTTTTTAATGGAACAAATCTTTTCCATGACAAACCTGTTTACCAACTTCTGATATTCTTATATCAACAACAGAGTGAAATTTTACATATAGAGAAACTCAGAACAAGGAGTAGATCCTAAATTTAGGGAGGTCATTTATCTGTGAATGTGTATATTGGTATTATCTAACATGTTTTAAAAAGGCCAAAATTAGGGTTAAGGGGCAGTAAGCATTGATACTAGAGGTGTGTGTGTGCCTAAATTGTTTTAAAACCTTGTGCTTTACATTTTATTACAGTTGAGTTCTGTATCGTCAGACACACTGAATGAGCTGATGATTAAAGTCTCTTAAACCACAGTGCTGTTGAATTCTCAGTTCTGATTGGTCAGAAGGTGTGGATTCATTTTCTAGAACAGCAGCTCTGGCAGTAGTGCTGGCTGCAAGGTTTATAACTGTATGGCACTTCACATAAACAGATTAATAAAAATGTGTGTAACTGTTGATATGGTGAGAATTTCTATGAAGAGATGTTTGTTTAGCATTCATGGAAGGAGTCTCCAGTGTCAGGACTTTGTATCAGTCAGAGGTAAAGCTGTAACTAAGTTTTCAGAAAGTCTTGAGAATGGAAGGCTTTGTGGTTTCTCAGTAACATAAGCTGCAACTTCATGAGAGAGAAAAAGAGAGAGGCTGGTGAGGGACCAACTGTTGATACTGCTATAACACAAGTCTTGAATTAATTTAAAAGATGTAATTATTCCCAAAACAGTGTGATAGAGGAATAAAACACTTTGGGACATGCTGTTATTGTTACAGGACAGTTCAGTGTGGAACCAGTTGCAGAGTGAAAAACCCCTGCTTGCTTAGAGATAAATGGGCAAGCAGAGTTTATATATAGATAAGATGAAGGTTTAGGGAAGGGTCTGGGTGTGTTTTGTGCACTTTTCAATTGTATTTTGTATCTTTGTCTTAGTTTCATTCTCTTTTCTTGGCCATGCCTTAAACCTCTCTTGTCTCTTCTTTCCTCCATTTTCTTTCTGCTTTACTTTTCAGTTTTTTTTCTAATCCTCTTTTATTCTTATCTTCTGTTTCTTTTTTTCTTTTCCTCTAGCAAAGCCCTGAAGTACCATACCAGTCACCCCTCTACAAAGGTGTGACAAAGGGCTGTGTTCAAGGCTGGCCTTAAGTAACCTGCCTGGCAGCTGCAGGCAATCCAAGTTAATCAGCCTGGAGAATTCTGGGTAACTGAGTTCTCCCACATGGCCACTCTAACTGTGTTACTAACAGATAAATGCTTTTTGTTTAGTATTTTAGAGAAAGCTGTCATGTAGAGTGTCTTTCCACTTTTAATATTTGGAAAAAGGTTTTCCTTATAAATATGTTCTATAGTGACTAGGATAAAAAAAAAAAAAAAAAAAAAAAAAAGATATACTTCCATGTTATGAAGGGGTTTGTGTACAGCTCTGCAACCTCATGTGTCTCTGTGATTCTCTAGCGCAGTAATACACTGCAGTGTCTTCTGTCCTCACTCTGTTCATGTGCAGATACTCCTGCATCTTACTGTTGTCTCTGAAGATGGTGAAGCAGCCATTAATTCCTGCCCTTTTCCAGGCACATGTCTGACCCAAGCCATCCAAGAGCTACTAAAATCAAATCCAGAGGCTGTACAGGTCAGGGTGTGTGATTCACCAGCTTTGATGGTCACTGTATCTGCTTCAATAGAAATAGTGATATAAAAACATTACAGAAATAGCCATTAAAGGGCAAATGTTTATTGCAAGACTCGAGCTGTGTTTTACAATTAAGCCTTTAAGAGCTATTTTGCCCCATTACCATATCTGCTTCTATAGCACAGAACTATACAGAAAGACATTAATGTTTTTTGATTAATTAATATGGTTACAGAAATAATGTAGACCACACATCATCTCTGACTCATTCTGATTGGACAAAGAATAAATGTAGAATGAAGATAAAAGGAATAGCATTGCATTTATTTAATAACATTTTGTCTCACAAGACTCTGCAAAAGTAATGATATAAGCAACAACAAGCAATTATCTTCCTGGAGTTTAATCTGAGAGTCATGGTGCTGGTCACAGACTGCCCTCTAGAGGCACAAAGGTCCAGTTTTCAAAATACTCAGATCTAAATGAAGTGATTTTAAAGCAACTTGTTAAAAAAAACTCAAATAGAGCTAAAGTACTAAGTAAAAAAAGTAAGAATTATAATGTGGAGCATTTTGTATGACCAGGATCAAACCGAGGGCCCTGAAGCTGTGAGGTGGCAACATTACCCTCTGTACCATATATATATATATATATTCAGAACTGACTCTGACCTAAGTAATCTTATACCAGCATAAATGTCCAGACAATGTTCACAATAAGCCACATGCAGTAAAAGTCAAAACATTTTGGTTCTTTTAGCTCCATGAATACACTGCTTATGAAAATGTGAGCTTGTCATGTGACTATAGCAAGCATGTGTTTTTGTACTGATGTCTAAGGAGAAGTATCACTGTGTGTGTCGGGCGCAGTAATACACAGCTGTGTCTTCTGTCCTCACGCTGTTCATGTGCAGATACACCTGCAGCTTACTGTCGTCTCTGGAGATGGTGAAGCGGCCTTTAACTGCACTGGAGTAATATTTGCTAACACTGCCATCTGAGATAGATGCAACCCATTCCAGTCCTTTTCCAGGAGCCTGTCTGATCCAAGCCATGTAATAGCTAGTAAAGTCCAATCCAGATGCTGTGCAGGTCAGTTTATGAGACTGATCAGGTTTGATGATGACTGAATCAGACTGGATCAGTGTCTGACTGCAGGAATCTGAAATAGAAGAATACACAAAGATAGGTGTTAAAGTAAAAAAATAGAACAACAAAAAGAAAAAGAGGGTTTTTTTTAAATAAGTAATAAATATTAATACTAACATTGAATGAAGATTGTTAGAGTAAAGTAACTCAAAACTCTGCCTAGTCCCATCTCAAAGAATTAAAATGATCACTGTTGCTGTAAATGAACACAAACTGCTGGTATGTTGTTGAGCTGAATGTATATCAGCATAAATGGTTCAAACACAGGATTTGGTTTGCATGGCACGCCCACTAGAGACATAAAACGATTCCCAGAGGAATAGCCATGAAGAGAAAAAGCTCACTGTAAGATTGCAGCTGTGTTTCATGCTGTCAAGTCCATAACTGCTCTTTACTCATTAGATATCATGTCCTTTTAGTACGTCACTGTGTAAGAACCTGAAGTTTTCTGATGAATAATCACTGAACAACACAAACATTTCAGAAACTGTATCGAATAGAAACTGAATGTAGTTCCAGAAATAATGCAGGTCACAATCATCACTGACTCATTCAGTCAGGAGCTCATGCCAATCACTTTTCTGTTCTTCTCACATTTGGAGTTATTATACATGTCTCTTATTATACATGAACACTTCGACCTTTACCACAAATAGCACAGAAGCAGAGGAGCTCAGTGACAGATTCAGTAAGGAATAAACCACTTGGGGGCATGCTGTTATAGGAAAATAATCAAGGGCAGGGTGGTGGGATGCTGTGTCACTTGAAGCGGTGTTATTATTCCCACTTAAAGTTATTTATTTTCCTACAGTAGCATGTGCTGAAGTGTTTAATTCCTCTAATACCTCTCTCTTATGTGTTGTGTATTTAATCAACAACAGAAATTAGTCATTAAGAAACAACTTTTTTTTTTTTTTTGGCGTCAGAGTTATCATTTAATTTAAAAGCCAATTATATATTAATTCAAATTCAATTATATGAAGTTACAAACTGCTTTCAAACATGTGATGCAAGTGGAATGTTAACTGGATATTCAGATGCATTTCATTTAAAAAGATAAATAAGATGAATAAGATATTATTAATAATAACTATGAACTGAGTAAACTTTTGTATTAGTTTTTGTTAAATGATTAAATGATCTAAATGTTTGGGTTGAAGTGTCTGTAATGTGGGGATTAGTTAATCAGTTAAATGTGCTTATTATTTAAATACAGAACTGAATTGTGATGAAGATGATGTTTTTGTGCAGCGCTGCAGCTTGTTGTGTCAGTGTGCATCACGAGTGCAGTAATACACAGCTGTGTCTTCAGTCTGGATGTTCTGTCCCCATAAGGTCACAGTGTTACTGGAAGTGTCTTGGAAGACGACAAACTTGTTTTTAAGTGAATCTTTCTTAGCAATATTCCCATTAAAATAAATTAAATTGATCCATTCCAGAGCTTTTCCTGCAGGTTGTCGAATCCAACCTGTTCCATAGTGGCTGCTGCTATCAGTGATAGAAGCTCCAGACACTCTACAGGTGATGGTTAAAGTCTCTCCTGGCTTTATAAGCACTGAGTCTGGCTGGATGAGCTCAGTAGCACAGAACACATCTGTGAAAAGAGAAAAAGAAAAGGTTGACATGTTGAACTGAAAGGATCAGATGAACTAATAAAGCTTAAATCCAAACACTCACAGGGGGCGAGAGCCAGCAGCAGCAGTGGAGCTGAAGCAAACATGTTTGTGTTGAAGGAGGACTAATGAGAAGCGCTTCCTCTCTAGATAAGCACGGTGCTAATATTACAAGAGGAGATGGAGATTTGCATAAATATTACAGAGAAGCTGTGTTGAGTGCAGCTCTGCAGCTGTTAATCACAGTCTCTTCCCATTTTGTCTCTATTTAACATCATTATAACTAATAATATGAATGTTTTGTGTTAAATTATTTAATTTGTTTTTATATTTACACAAATAAATAATGTAATTATTTCTTATTATTATATTTATAGTCAAAATTACACTGAATCTTTGCCATAATACATAAAAATAATAATAATTAGAAAAACAATTCTTTATGTCATTATCAGCTCTGTATCATGACGTACAGTGATTTCAGAACAGCGTGTAGCTAAATCTTTTTATTGGTGACATTAAAACTGGGCTCAACATTTAACATTATAATCAAACTGTGCAATAGAAAATGCCCCAGTCAAATCATTTTCATTCTGGTATAGACTGCCCTCTACAGGCTTTAACTGATACAGAGAGGAATTGCTGATTTCATGTTGATGAGATTCTAGGTTAGATGTTCACATCCACCTTCTCAGTCACTGCTGAAGACGTGTTACGGAGATCAAGTTTAGGGGGCGTGTCACTCTGTGGAATCACCTGACAACACTGTTACTGATAGGCTGCATGAATCTACAGTCTGGGCTGAACCAGATGTAACTGATAAAGTCACAAATCCCAGAATCCATCTGAACAGCACACACCCTCTTTATTATCTGAATGAAATTTATAACATGTGAATATTTGAGCTTCACTTAAAATAAATGAAGCTGTAAGTGAATGTGAAGTTTTTGTACAGCACTGCAGCTGTTTGTGTCAGCGTGTTCCCCGAGCACAGTAATACACAGCTGTGTCTTCAGTCTTCAGGCTGCTCATGTGCAGATACACCTGCTTCTTGCTGTTGTCTCTGGAGATGGTGAATCTTCCCTGAACAGACTGAGAGTATTGTTTAGTACCACCACTCGGAGCAGAAATGAATGAGGTCCACTCAAGGCCTTTTCCTTGAGCCTGTCTAATCCAGGATATCTCTGCATCACTATCACTAATCCCAGAGTAGGTACAGGTGAGTTGATGAGATCCTCCAGGTTTAATGACCACCAGCTCAGACTCGGTCAGTGTCTGACATCCGCAACCTGTCAAATACATTTAATCATTTCATAGTCCTACATAATCACACAATATATATCAGTATTACATGCACAAATAAGCTATTACTCACAGGTTATGGTCAATAATGTCAAAATAAAACAGTAATTGATTTGTGGTTGCATGGCTGTTCCTGAAAAAAGTCTAAACTCAGTGGAAATAATGCAGCTGGAGTCTGTGCTTATAAAGGGAAAGTGTCATTTGCATGTCCAGCCCCTAGAGGAGTTATAGACTATAAGAAACATTCTGATATTCGGGTAAAACATGATCAATTCAAGCAATATGCGTTGTACTGTATATGGGAATAAAGATGTAGGTTATTTGATATTAGTGAGGCAAAAGTATCATAAAACATATGACTGTGCTTTTGTTCATTCTCGGAGTGAAATTTAACATGGCACATTTTTTAAGACATGGCACATTTTTGATATTAAAAATATGTTGTAGATGTACCAGGATTTCTAGTCTAAAAAGTTGTTTCAAATTCAGTCATATTCTTCATATTTTGTTTTTAATTTCATTTTTTTAAGCATGTATAACTTCCCGTCTAGAGGCTAAGTGTGTGTATGTGGATGTGTAAAGCTTTCGTGTTTTATATTATACTTGGCCTTGTTTCATAACTTTTGTTAAAACAAAACAAACTAAATACTTATTTGAAACAAATCCATCTTTCAAATCACATATTTTTTCTGCATTTTTTAAGGTTTTGGTTGCAGAGTTTGGAGAGCCGTTGTGATTATTTGGTTATTAACTGCAGAACAGGTTGGATTTACCAGCTGAAGTTACCAGTTTGATTTGGATAATTGCTCAGCAGTGGGTAGCATCGATGCCTCACAGCTCCACGGTCCCTGATTCGATCCTGAGCTCAGGTTATTATCTGTGTGGAGTTTCGCATGTTCTCTGTGTATCTGTGTGGGTTTCCTCCAGGTTCTCCGGTTTCCTCCAACCTCCCAAAAACATGCTGATGGTGAATTGGCTAATGTAAATTACCCCTGGGTGTTAATGAGAGTGAATATGGCATCATATATATCCAGGGTGTATATCTGCCTCGTGCCCAGTGTTACTGGGATACACTCCAGACTCACCACAACCCTGACCAGAGTAAAGCGTTTACTAAAGATAAATGAATGAGTGAGTGAATGAATAATTATGGCTGGTGATTTTGAATAATTATATATTTTTTATTTAGGGCTGGACATGTATAATCCTTCTTCCTTTACCTTTAACAGTTCAGGAGGCTACACTATTGTTAAAATTAATGTTTAGAGTTTTAATCTTAACTACTTTTTAAATAAATGATATTACTAAACCTTATTTTTAAATGTTCATGTCTGGGATATGATCATAGCAGTATATATCACATCTTATTCCAGTAGTGTTGGTTATTTATTAATAATAAGAGCACAGACATTTGTCCTCTTGTGGATGCCAGAACACAAACCAAGACTGTAAGATTATTGTAGCACTCTGCATTGAGTAAACGTACTTTCCAGGCAACAAGATCCACAACTTCTGTGCTCTGTCATCTCTGTAGATGGGGAGATTTAGCTACGATTTATCAGAGTCATTTAGAGAACTGGAATATGAAGCTCATTAAGGCCGTTAAAGCCAAACTTACAGTATACAGATACAGACATTATGTGTGATCAGAAATGATATCATCTGGCCTTTAGAGATTCTGAATGCTGCAGTAACACTTTATAGCCTTAAAATTCAAGAAAACATTACAATGTATAATACAAATTTATTCATTCACAGTCTCTGGTTTGTAATATAAACAAGTGTAAACAAGATGTAATTGAGCAGTTTATTAACCATAGTAAAAGAGTCAGAATATATTCATGCTTTGCATAAATGACAACAGTAATGACTTGTTCAGTAAAATGCTGTGTGATTAAATGTGTGTGTGGTTTTTGTACAGCTGCTTCCTCAGCTTCAGTCACTGTGGCTTGTCGGGCGCAGTAATAAACCGCAGTGTCCTCTGTCCTCAGACTCTTGGCCTCTAAGTACTGTGTGCTTGCTGGGACGTCTTCTGTAAAGATGAGCTGGTTTTTCACTGACTCTGCATATGTTGCTTGATTATCGCCTGTACTCATCCAGCCAATCCATTCCAGAGCTTTCCCTGGTTTCTGTCGTACCCAGTGTATGTTGTTGCTTGTCATTGAATATCCACTGATTTTACAAGAGATCTTCACAGTTTCTCCAGGTCTCTTTACCACAGCAGGAGACTGGTCCAGTCTGATCTCAGCACTGCAAAAACCTGCCAGATAAAACAATCAAAAATAATCATTAATGCGTTAAATCATACACTCAGTGGAAAACATATAAAGAAGTCTCAGATACCTTGTGTTAACATGAGTATAAAAATGCCCTGCTGAATGACACTTAGCCCCATAATCAAACTCTGTGATGGTTGGAAGTTCTGTAATTCAGGTGGGTGATATGAGCTTTAGCTGAGCAACAAGCTGATTTTTATGCAGAGCAAATAATAAGAGGATGGATTTGCATAGACATCCTTTTACCCAATAGAGTCAGGTCTATAATATGAACATCCAGGGGCTGATTTTGCATGTGCCAAGGTTGAGAGCGATGTCACATTTTACAGTTTGCCAGTTCAGATTAGTGGCTGTTTTTAATAATTGGTGTACATGCAAGTAACCTTCAAAGTTCTTGTAGTTTAGGAATTTCCTTCACTTTAGAGATGATTGTTCATTATTAATGAACATATTTTATATAATGAATAAATAATGCTTTACTTCAATTAGCAACTGAACACTGTTTTATTTAACATGGGAATGCTTAATGTAAATGTTTAAATATGATTCGATGTTTTTAGGCAAAGTCTATATAGGTTATAATTTACATCTTGTCTGAATTGATATGTTGGGTGTGTTACTGCTGTTGTTATTTAGAGGATGCTTCTGCTCCTAGTTCTGAGAGATAATACTTGTGTCTTTTCTCATTTCAGAAAATGCTTCCTTTAAAAGCAAGTTTCGTGACTTTTACCTCAGTAGAAGTGAACCACTGCCCTCTACAGGAGCAAAAACATTTACACTTTGCTTCTGTTCTTGCAGATGTGTG
Source organism: Pangasianodon hypophthalmus (assembly GCF_027358585.1). Classification (NCBI taxonomy): domain Eukaryota; kingdom Metazoa; phylum Chordata; class Actinopteri; order Siluriformes; family Pangasiidae; genus Pangasianodon; species Pangasianodon hypophthalmus. The sequence goes on along the minus strand of NC_069722.1, from coordinate 21,821,117 downwards.
TTTTGTACTGAGCTGAGTGTGTGGAGCTTCTATCACTGATACCAACATCCACTTTACACAGCTCAGATTCAGCAACCTGCAGAAAAGCTTTGGAATGGATTGATGTTGAGGCCAAAGATGAAAGATTATGTTGATGTGCTTTTATCTTTGAAATACAGAGGGGTCTTAGCCCTGCTAGCTCATTTATAGCAGGCGTCCCTGGGGACAAGTGTACTGCAGAGAGATGAACATGAACAGGGATGTTTTTGTACAGGGCTGCAGTGAGTTTGTAGTGCTGTGTCTCTGGCGCAGTAATACACAGCCGTGTCCTCAGTCTGAAAGTTTTGTCCTCTTAAATAAACTGTGCTGCTGGATGTGTCCTGGCTGAAACTGATCTTGCTCTTCATTGTGTCTTTGAGATTAGTGCCACCACCATCACACAGATATCCGAGCCATTCCAGTGCTTTCCCAGCAGGTTGTCGTATCCAGTGAATACAATAACTCGACTCTGAGACTTTACAAGAGATGGAGAAGGACTCTCCAGGTTTCACGAGCACAGAGGCTGACTGAGTGAGCTCCACACTGCCAACACCACCTGTGAATAACAGCAATAGAACATCATCAAATGTCTTCAAATCATTTTCACAACCAGATATCAAATCTAAACTCATTCAGCCAACATGGAGACTTACAGAATGCAGCTGTTAGCAGCAGCAGCACTGATGAGAACATCGTTGTTTGGGTAATTAACTGAAGTGAATTAAACTGCTCAGCTGCTCTCCTCCTCCTCACCACACACACACTCACACACACAGATCTCCTTAATGTAAGAGACACGAGTGGAGGATTTGCATAAAATGTATCATCAACTACTGCATGACCTTGAAGACTCAGGTTTACTAATTTATTCATTAACATTCTTTCTCTTTGAAAACTCAGTCAATTCTTTTTAAAATTAGTCTGAAATAAACACAACACTAATGAATCTCTGTGAACAACTGATTAGACCATAACATTTTTATTCTGCGAAAAAGCTAAATAGCTGAACAATCATCTAAAATACACCTTTCTCACTTAAATAGTAGGTGCTGTGGTCAGAAGGTGTTAGTTACATTTCTATAACAGCGGCTCTGACAGCTGTTCCAGCTGCAAGGTTTACAGAGAGACGCTCGTTTTAATATCTTATCGTACAATTTACACAGAGACTTATATAATGAAAACTCCACTTAAATTGATTAAAAAAACATGTGTAGCATTGTTGATATGGTGAAGATTTGTGTGAGGAGTTGGGATGTAGGGATATGAATACATTATTTGGAATGAACAGATAATATGTTCTGAACAGATACTAATACAAATAGGAGGTTTGTTTTTAGGAATCCTGCAGGAAATCTGGTTGAGACTAGAGGTGTGTATTGGGACTGGGATGCCTATTAGTTTGTTGGTTGAGGAACTGTCAGAGCCACAATTCACACACCATGCTGAGAGTACTGGAGTTTCTACCTCCATGGGATTTTTTTTTTAATTGATTTGTTGAGCTCTGCTGCCTCCTACTGTGTTTTGAAGTTATTGGACCTCAGCATGTGACAACAGACGGTGTGTTAAACACAATAAACTGTTGGAAACATGAATCCACTGATTAATCATTTATTTTTATTGTTGAATAAATATTCTGTAAAATGAAGGAATGAATAAAAATTAAAAATGACCTCTCTTGGAAGAACATAATTTTTATTCAATTATTTTATTGAAACTACAGTTTGTGTGTTTGACCTGACACAAGATCTTAAAACTACTCTAAAAAAGAAAGTAAAAGTGTGAGTGAGATGGTTTATTAGTTGCATTGAGAGGATGTCTCTAACAGGTCTCAAAGTTTTTGTAAGGGGAATCCACTATTCTGTGTCACTGTGAGCCTTTTGTGCAGTAATACACAGCTGTGTCTTCAGTTTGCAGATTCTGTCCTCGAATTGTTATTGTGTTAGTAGCCGTGTCTCTGGAGATGCTGAACTTGTTTTTCAGTTTGTCACTGTAAGCTGTAACCCCATTGTAATAGATAGCTCCAATCCACTCCAGAGCTTTTCCTGCAGGTTGTCGGATCCAAGATGTACCATCACTCGTAACTGAATATGAAACCTTGACCTTGACACTTGCACTTGTATTTGCTTATCTGCTGATGATGGGAGGAGAATGTATTTAAAATATATTTAAATCATGAGGAGGAGATTCTTCTTATGGGGAATATGTGGCTATTTATTAACTCTTTCAGGAAAATAAGCAATAACATGATGGTGGGATGAAGCAGAGTTACACTTACCATCCTAATGTTGATTTAAATAAAATGCTGCCTGTTACAGAGAAACCGCAAAGAGCAAAGCTCTCCATCCTGAAGATATTTAACCCTTATTATTATATCAGTATCAGTGTTTTCAGTTGAACTGGTTTGTTTATTGCTTTCACAGAGTGTAGTGAATTAATATGAATTTAATAATTAATATCAGCCAAATCCACTATAAGATACACTTTTTATTTAGAGATTTACAAATGACTGCATTACATTTTCTCTCACCTTTCATTAATTTCTTGATGTTAGAAATGATAATTCAGACGTCACAAAAATAGTTTTCAGGATTATTTACTCTACTTTCCTTTTTTCATAAAATGCCTCTTGAGGAGAATCTAACAGTAGATAGTCTAAGCACACACTGTCCTATCAAAACACAAATTACACAAAAGGACAGAGGTCAGGAGCTTAAATTTAGTGAGGTTTTTTTCTTTTCAGCTTTCTGTTGAACGTGTTTGGTATCTAGAGGAAACATGGCATGAACTCAGTAGTGTTATGGACTTTTAGAAACATTTAAAAATTAGACATTATGAATGCAGCTGTCTATCTGCCTTTAAGTGTGTGTATTTGTTTGCCTCACATCATTCTTATTATGAGATGTCATGACATAATGCATTACTCAGTCCTAATATATTCATTGTCAAGCTATTGATAGATACTAGATTTTGGCCTGCCTCTGTTCTAGTGGAGGAAAAACCTACTACTAATAATAACTAAATGTCTTTCAATAAGCTAAACATTTGTAAATGAGCTTAAACTTTATAAAGTTATATATATTAAACTGATTTAAATAATTCTGCTCAGAAATTTTTGCTCAGGATTAAGGAGAGTGGGATCTTCATGGTGAGTGTTGATGAGACTCGCATCATGACGTCATGATGGAATAAATGTGAGTCCTGATGATGTAACAGAGGGGAACAGCAACTAAACCTTCAACACAACATGATCATCTACTGTGTTACTGTGAAACACTCAAATCCAGCAGAGGTTTCAGATCATCCTGCTGATGACAGAGAGATAAAGGAGGGTGTAATGTATATTTTTCTGTTCTTTTAGCTCATTATAATTTTTCACTCGTTTTGCATTTTAAAATGTTACATATCTGCAGTAAATCTAGGTAAAGAGAAACAAAATTCATCATAAATCATGCAAATAGTGAAAACATCTCTTTAAAAAAAGACAGATGTGTGTCTGATAATGAGTGATACTGAATGAGTCTCATGAGAATGCAGTTTGTGAATTCTCTGTTTGTTGCACTTTATTTGTTGAGCTCTGCTGCCTCCTTCAGTTATTTCAAATATTGCACCTCAAACTATGAGAACAGACTGTGTGTTAAACACAACACACTGCTGGAAACATGCTGTATTATTCCTGAATCCACTGATTAAACATTGATGAACATATGTAGAACATATTTAAATCATGGGGAGGAGATTCAGCTAATGGAGGAAACGTGGCTTTTTAATAAAAACTAATTCTCATACATAATCACACAATTCACAACTTGACCTTTTATGAAGGATAAGGTAACGGCTACAGAAAGTTCTTGTTGGTGATGTGATTATAATAGTTATGTTTCTGTGAGAGAGAAATTAAATACGGTTTATACCAGAGTGCTGTTTAATGCTCCATTCTGATTTCCTTGTTATAGGAAAATAATCAGCTTAAGGGTGGTAAGAGTAACTCCGCTTCATGTCGAGGCACATCACATCACCCTGTCATTGATTATTTTCCAATAACAGCATGCTCCCATGTGTTTTATTCCTTACTTAATAGCCATTCTGTATCTTTTTGTTTTGGCAGATTAACTAACATCGACTGAATGTGTAAACCAAACTCCGAGTGTTCTGGACTCTTCACTGTGTGTGTATAATGTGCAGCAATGTTACAGATGTAGAATTAGGGTTTAAAATCTAAAAGGCAAACAAATTAAACAAATAACCAAACAAAAAGTCAGACTTGAACTTGTGTTCATTTTGTTATATGCACACTCTTTTTGGTTAAAATATTTCTAGCAGTTTTCTGTACTGGGTGTTTTTGTACAGGGATGTTGTTGATCTGTCTCACTGTGGATTACGAGCGCAGTAATACACAGCTGTGTCTTCAGTCTGCATCTTCTGCCCTGTTAATGTTACTGTGCTGCTGGACGTGTCTCTGGAAATCTGAAACCTGCTTTTCAGTTTCTCACTGTGGTAAGTGTTACCGCTACCCACATGCATGTCCGATCCACTCCAGAGCTTTTCCTGCAGGTTGTCGTATCCAGCCTGTACAGTAGCTGCTATCAGTTAATGAATATCCAGACACTTTACAGGTCAGAGTCATTGACTGACCAGGGGTTAATACTGTGGATCCGGTCTGGATCAGCTCAACACAGTGAACACCTGTTAAAGAAAAGTTCTTTTAATGTTGTAAAAGCAAAAAGCTATAAGTAACCAAAACTGGATTATATGTCAAATGGAAAAACACTTACAGTGTACGGCTGCCAGCAGCAGCAGCAGTAGGGATGTAGAGATCATGGTGTGTGTTGAAGCAGAAGAAGTAAAAGCTCTTGGTCTTCATTGCTGAAATATATAACAGGGAAGGACATTTGCATAGACACACTCCTTATCTTAGAGGAAACGTCTCTATGAGAAAACCTCGCCATCTCTCAAACATCTCTAAACTGTAATTTTAAATATATAATAATTTATGACATTGTCTATTGTACCTGTTTATTTTTAAATATATCCATCAGTCCTGTTTTATTTTATGTTTTAACAAATCAGAAGATTAAGACATTGTTAATGAGTGAGCTTAAGGACTGTGAGGTGTTTTCAGGTGAATAAGCAAACACACTAGAGTAAAACCACATTAAGTAAGGAATAAAACACAGCAGGGGGTACTGTTACAGGAAAACAAGCAATGACAGGGTGTTGGGATGAAGCAGAGTTACAGTTAACACCCAGAAGTTGATATAAAAAAATGCAGCTTGTTCATGAGAAACCTCAGAGAGCAAAGCTCTCCATCCTGAAGATTTTTTCCATGCTGGAAAATGAAAAAAGTTACAGCTTCATGCAATGAATCATTTTTAACAGTCAATACAATTATATGTATTCAATAATCATGGACTTTGGTCCTCTGGGGGAATTTGACTAGAACAGTCTCAGTGTTCGATGTCTTACATAAACACATTTTCAATGGATTTTAGTATTTAAAATATATTTAAAACATGAGGATGAGATTCATCTTATGGAGAATATGTGGCTTTTTAATGCAACAAATCTTTTCCATGACAGAAACCTGTTTACCAACTTCTGATATTCTTATATCAACAACAGAGTGAAATTTTACATATAGAGAAACTCAGAACAAGGATTAGATACTAAATTTAGGGAAGTAATTTATCTGTGCATGTGTATATTGGTATTATCTAACACGTTTTAAAAAGGCCAAAATTAGGGTTAAGGGGCAGTCAGCATTCATACTAGAGGTGTGTGTGTGCCTAAATTGTTTTAAAACCTTGTGCTTTACATTTTATTACGGTTGAGTTCTGTATCGTCAGACACACTGAATGAGCTGATGATTAAAGTCTCTTAAACCACAGTGCTGTTGAATTCTCAGTTCTGATTGGTCAGAAGGTGTGGATTCATTTTCTAGAACAGCAGCTCTGGCAGTAGTGCTGGCTGCAAGGTTTATAACTGAATGGCACTCCACATAAACAGATTAATAAAAATGTGTGTAACTGTTGATATGGTGAGAATTTCTATGAAGAGATGTTTGTTTAGCATTCATGGAAGGAGTCTCCAGTGTCAGGACTTTGTATCAGTCAGAGGTAAAGCTGTAACTAAGCTTTCAGAAAGTCTTGAGAATGGAAGGCTTTGTGGTTTTTCAGTAACATAAGCGGCAACTTCATGAGAGAGAAAAAGAGAGAGGCTGGTGAGGGACCAACTGTTGATACTGCTATAACACAAGTCTTGAATTAATTAAAAAAATGTAGTTATTCCCAAAACAGTGTGATAGAGGAATAAAACACTTTGGGACGTGCTGTTATTGTTACAGGACAGTTCAGTGTGGAACCAGTTGCAGAGTGAAAAACCCCTGCTTGCTTAGAGATAAATGGGCAAGCAGAGTTTATATATAGATAAGATGAAGGTTTAGGGAAGAGCCTGGTGTGTTTTGTGCACTTTTCAATTGTATTTTGTATCTTTGTCTTAGTTTCATTCTCTTTTCTTGGCCATGCCTTAAACCTCTCTTGTCCCTTCTTTCCACTTTTCTTTTCAGTTTCTTTTTAAGTCTTATCTTCTGTTTCTTTCTCCTTATACACTTTCTTCTAGCAAAGCCCTGACATACCATACCAGTCACCCCTCTACAAAGGTGTGACAAAGGGCTGTGTTTAAGGCTGGCCTTAAGTAACCTGCCTGGCAGCTGCAGGCAATCCAGGTTAATCAGGCTGGAGAATTCTGGGTAACTGAGTTCTCCCACATGGCCGCTCTAACTGTGTTACAAACACACAAATGATTTTTGTTTAGTATTTTAGAGAAAGCTGTCATGTAGAGTGTCTTTCTACTTTTAATATTTGGAAAAAGGTTTTCCTTATAAATATGTTCTATAGTGACTAGGATAAAAAAAAAAAAAAGATATACTTCCATATTATGAAGGGGTTTGTGTACAGCTCTGCAACCTCATGTGTCTCTGTGCTTCTCTAGTGCTGTAATACACTGCAGTGTCTTCTGTCCTCACTCTGTTCATGTGCAGATACTCCTGCATCTTACTGTTGTCTCTGAAGATGGTGAAGCAGCCATTAATTCCAGCCCTTTTCCAGGCACATGTCTGACCCAAGCCATCCAAGAGCTACTAAAATCAAATCCAGAGGCTGTACAGGTCAGGGTGTGTGATTCACCAGCTTTGATGGTCACTGTATCTGCTTCAATCAGTGTCTGACTGCATGAATCTGAAATGCAATAACATTCAGAGACAGGTCTTATACTTTTATAAATATAAATATATATACTTATATAAAATCAGATATTATGTTTAGAATAAATTTAATAAAGAGTGAAACCAAAAATGAATGCTCAGTGATGCAGCAACTTCAGCTCAAAACTCTCCTCAGATGCACCTCAAGGAATAAAAATAGCACCTTCTCTAAATGAATTCATTTCCTGAATATATCAGCATATGTGGTTTAAACATGGTGCTTAATCTGCATTAGAAATAGAGATATAAAAACATTACAGAAATAGCCGTTAAAGGGCAAATGTTTATTGCAAGACTCGAGCTGTGTTTTACAATTAAGCCTTTAAGAGCTATTTTGCCCCATTACCATATCTGCTTCTATAGCACAGAACTATACAGAAAGACATTAATGTTTTTTGATTAATTAATATGGTTACAGAAATAATGTAGACAACACATCATCTCTGACTCATTCTGATTGGATAAAGAATAAATGTAGAATGAAGATAAAAAGGAATAGCATTGCATTTATTTAATAACATTTTGTCTCACAAGACTCTGCAAAAGTAATGATATAAGCAACAACAAGCAATTATCTTCCTGGAGTTTAATCTGAGAGTCATGGTGCTGGATGCAGTCATAGCAGCCTGTGAAAAGAGACGGGGCCTAAAAGTGCAGATAGCAACAGACTGAGATGGTTGAGTTTGCACAGACTGCCCTCTAGAGGCACAAAGGTCCAGTTTTCAAAATACCCAGATCTAAAAGAAGTGATTTTAAAGCAACTTGTTAAAATAAACTCAAATAGAGCTAAAGTACTAAGTAAAAAAAGTAAGAATTATAATGTGAAGCATTTTGTATGACCAGGATCAAACCGAGGGCCCTGAAGCTGTGAGGTGGCAACATTACCCTCTGTACCATATATATATATATATTCAGAACTGACTCTGACCTAAGTAATCTTATACCAGCATAAATGTCCAGACAATGTTCACAATAAGCCACATGCAGTAAAAGTCAAAACATTTTGGTTCTTTGAGCTCCATGAATACACTGCTTATGAAAATGTGAGCTTGTCATGTGACTATAGCAAGCATGTGTTTTTGTACTGATGTCTAAGGAGAAGTATCACTGTGGGTCACGGGCGCAGTAATACACAGCTGTGTCTTCTGTCCTCACGCTGTTCATGTGCAGATACACCTGCAGCTTACTGTCGTCTCTGGAGATTGTGAAGCGGCCTTTAACTGCACTGGAGTAATATATGTAACTGCTAGAGTACATTGCTGCAACAAATTCTAGTCCTTTTCCAGGAGCCTGTCTGATCCAAGCCATGTAATAGCCACTAATGTCCAATCCAGATGCTGTGCAGGTCAGTTTATGAGACTGATCAGGTTTGATGATGACTGAATCAGACTCGATCAGTGTCTGACTGCAGGAATCTGAAATACAAGAACACACAAAGATAGGTGTTAAAGTAAAAAATAAAACAACAGAAAGGAAAAGAGTTTTTTTAAAAAATAAGTAATAAATATTAATACTAACAGTGAATGAACATTGCTAGAGTAAAGTAACTCAAAACTCTGCCTAGTCCCATCTCAAAGTATTAAAATGATAACTGTTGCTGTAAATGAACACAAACTGCTGGTATGTTGTTGAGCTGAATGTATATCAGCATAAATGGTTCAAACACAGGATTTGGTTTGCATGGCACGCCCACTAGAGACATAAAACGATTCCCAGAGGAATAGCCATGAAGAGAAAAAGCTCACTGTAAGACTCCAGCTGTGTTTCATGCTGTCAAGCCCATAACTGCTCTTTACTCATTAGATATCATGTTCTTTTAGTACATCACTGTGTATCACTGTAACACCCAGAAGAACATGAAGTTTTCAGATCACTGATAATCACTGAACAACACAAATATTTCAGAAACTGTATCGAATAGAAACTGAATGTAGTTCCAGAAATAATGCAGGTCACAATCATCACTGACAGTCAGGAGCTCATGCCAATAACTTTTCTGTTCTTAAAGCTTCGTGAATGAGGATATAATTTAAAGCATTTAGAGTTATTTATTATTCTTTGCAGAGAAGTGTAATGAAAAACACAATAATACTGTGATAATGTTTGCAACAAAGAGCGATTATCTTTCAGTTGTTTAATGTGAGTGAGATGATGCTGAATCATTGCAGTCTGTGAGGAGAGAGAAGCTGAATGTGTATTAATGAGCAGTTAGAGATGGTTTAGTTTACACAGACTGCCCTCTCAAGCCATAAAACTACAGTAACTAGGTCCTATATTCATAATAAACTGCTGTTGCACATTTCTGATAAAATACATGAACACTTGGACCTTTACCACAAATAGCACAGAAGCAGAGGAGCTCAGTGACAGATTCAGTAAGGAATAAACCACTTGGGAGCATGCTGTTATAGGAAAATAATCAAGGGCAGGGTGGTGGGATGCTGTGTCACTTGAAGCGGTGTTATTATTCCCACTTAAAGTTATTTATTTTCCTACAGTAGCAAGTGCTGAAGTGTTTTATTCCTCTAATACCTCTCTCTTATGTGTTGTGTAATAAATCAACATCACGAATTAGTCATTAAGAAACAACATTTTTTTGGCATCAGAGATATCAATTAATTTAAAAGCCAATTACTATGACTGCTATTCAAATTCAATTATACAGTATGAAGTTACAAACTGCTTTCAAACATGTGAAGCAAGTGGAATGTTAATTGGACATTCAGATGCATTTCATTTAAAAAGATAAATAAGATGAATAATATATTATTAATAATAACTATGGACTGAGTAAACTTTTGTATTAGTTTTTGTTAAATGATTAAATGATCTGAATGTTTGGGTTGAAGTGTCTGTAATGTGGGGATTAGTTAATCAGTTAAATGTGCTTATTATTTAAATACAGAACTGAACTGTGATGAAGATGATGTTTTTGTGCAGCGCTGCAGCTTGTTGTGTCAGTGTGCATCACGAGCGCAGTAATACACAGCTGTGTCTTCAGTCTGCATGTTCTGTCCCCGTAAGGTCACGGTGTTACTGGAAGTGTCTCGAGAGACAACAAACTTGTTTTTAAGGGAATCTTTTTTATAAATATCCCCATCATAAAAAATGGTGTTGATCCATTCCAGAGCTTTTCCTGCAGGGTGTCGAATCCAACCTGTTCCATAGTGGCTGCTGCTATCAGTGATAGAAGCTCCAGACACTCTACAGGTGATGGTTAAAGTCTCTCCTGGCTTTATAAGCACTGAGTCTGGCTGGATGAGCTCAGTAGCCCAGAACACATCTGTGAAAAGAGAAAAAGAAAAGGTTGACATGTTGAACTGAAAGGATCAGATGAACTAATAAAGCTTAAATCCAAACACTCACAGGGGGCGAGAGCCAGCAGCAGCAGTGGAGCTGAAGCAAACATGTTTGTGTTGAAGGAGGACTAATGAGAAGCGCTTCCTCTCTAGATAAGCACGGTGCTAATATTACAAGAGGAGATGGAGATTTGCATAAATATTCCAGAGAAGCTGTGTTGAGTGCAGCTCTGCAGCTGTTCATCACAGTCTCTTCCCATTTTGTCTCTATTTAACATCATTATAACTAATAATATGAATGTTATGTGTTAATATATTTAATTTGTTTTTATATTTACATAAATAAATAATGTAATTATTTCTTATTATTATATTTATAGTCAAAATTACACTGAATCTTTGCCATAATGCATAAAAATAATAATAATTAGAAAAACAATTCTTTATGTCATTATCAGCTCTGTATCGTGATGTACAGTGATTTCAGAACAGCGTGTAGCTAAAACTTTTTATTGGTGGCATTAAAACTGGGCTCAACATTTAACATTATAATCAAACTGTGCAATAGAAAATGCCCCAGTCAAATCATTTTCATTCTGGTATAGACTGCCCTCTACAGGCTTTAACTGATACAGAGAGGAATTGCTGATTTCATGTTGATGAGATTCTAGGTTAGATGTTCACGTCCACCTTCTCAGTCACTACTGAAGACGTGTTACGGAGATCACGTTTAGGGGGCGTGTCACTCTGTGGAATCACCTGACAACACTGTTACTGATAGGCTGCATGAATCTACAGTCTGGGCTGAACCAGATGTAACTGATAAAGTCACAAATCCCAGAATCCATCTGAACAGCACACACCCTCTTTATTATCTGAATGAAATTTATAACATGTGAATATTTCAGCTTCACTTAAAATAAATGAAGCTGTAAGTGAATGTGAAGTTTTTGTACAGCACTGCAGCTGTTTGTGTCAGCGTGTTCCCCGAGCACAGTAATACACAGCTGTGTCTTCAGTCTTCAGGCTGCTCATGTGCAGATACACCTGCTTCTTGCTGTTGTCTCTGGAGATGGTGAATCTTCCCTGAACAGACTGAGAGTATTGTTTAGTGCTACCACTTGGAGCAGAAACGTGTGAGGTCCACTCAAGGCCTTTTCCTTCAGCCTGTCTAATCCAGGATATCTCTGCATCACTATCACTAATCCCAGAGTAGGTACAGGTGAGTTGATGAGATCCTCCAGGTTTAATGACCACCGGCTCAGACTCGGTCAGTGTCTGACATCCGCAACCTGTCAAATACATTTAATCATTTCATAGTCCTACATAATCACACAATATATATCAGTATTACATGCACAAATAAGCTGTTACTCACGGGTTATGGTCAATAATGTCAAAATAAAACAGTAATTGATTTGTGGTTGCATGGCTGTTCCTGAAAAAAGTCTAAACTCAGTGGAAATAATGCAGCTGGAGTCTGTGCTTATAAAGGGAAAGTGTCATTTGCATGTCCAGCCCCTAGAGGAGTTATAGACTATAAGAAACATTCTGATATTCAGGTAAAACATGATCAATTCAAGCAATATGTGTTGTACTGTATATGGGAATAAAGATGTAGGTTATCTGATATTAGTGAGGCAAAAGTATAGTAACATAAAACTATTTCTGTCCAAACACAGAGAATATGACTGTGCTTTTGTTCATTCTCGGAGTGAAATTTAACAAAGACATGGTATATTTTTGATATTAAAAATATGTTGCAGATGTACCAGGATTTCTAGTCTAAAAAGTTGTTTCAAATTGAGTCATATTCTCCATATTTTGTTTTTAATTTCATTTTTTTAAGCATGTATAACTTCCCGTCTAGAGGCTAAGTGTGTGTATGTGGATGTGTAAAGCTTTCGTGTTTTATATTATACTTGGCCTTGTTTCATAACTTTTGTTAAAACAAAACAAACTAAATACTTATTTGAAACAAATCCATCTTTCAAATCACATATTTTTTCTGCATTTTTTAAGGTTTTGGTTGCAGAGTTTGCAGAGCCGTTGTGATTATTTGGTTATTAACTGCAGAACAGGTTGGATTTACCAGCTGAAGTAACCAGTTTGATTTGGATAATTGCTCAGCAGTGGGTAGCATCGATGCCTCACAGCTCCAGGGTCCCTGATTCGATCCTGAGCTCAGGTTATTATCTGTGTGGAGTTTCACATGTTCTCTGTGTATCTGTGTGGGTTTCCTCCAGGTTCTCCGGTTTCCCCCAACCTCCCAAAAACATGCTGATGGTGAATTGGCTAATGTAAATTACCCCTGGGTGATAATGAGAGTGAATATGGCATCATATATATCCAGGGTGTATATCTGCCTCGTGCCCAGTGTTACTGGGATACACTCCAGACTCACCACAACCCTGACCAGAGTAAAGCGTTTACTAAAGATAAATGAATGAGTGAGTGAATGAATAATTATGGCTGGTGATTTTGAATAATTATATATTTTTTATTTAGGGCTGGAAATGTATAATCCTTCTTCCTTTACCTTTAACAGTTCAGGAGGCTGCACTATTGTTAAAATTAATGTTTAGAGTTTTAATCTTAACTACTTTTTAAATAAATGATATTATTAAACCTTATTTTTAAATGTCCATGTCTGGGATATGATCATAGCAGTATATATCACATCTTATTCCAGTAGTGTTGGTTATTTATTAATAATAAGAGCACAGACATTTGTCCTCTTGTGGATGCCAGAACACAAACCAAGACTGTAAGATTATTGTAGCACTCTGCATTGAGTAAACGTACTTTCCAGGCAACAAGATCCACAACTTCTGTGCTCTGTCATCTCTGTAGATGGGGAGATTTAGCTACGATTTATCAGAGTCATTTAGAGAACTGGAATATGAAGCTCATTAAAGCTGTTAAAGCCAAACTTACAGTATACAGATACAGACATTATGAGTGATCAGAAATGATATCATCTGGCCTTTAGAGATTCTGAATGCTGCAGTAACACTTTATATCCTTAAAATTCAAGAAAACATTAGAATGTATAATACAAATTTATTCATTCAAAGTCTCTGGTTTGTAATATAAACAAGTGTAAACAAGATGTAATTGAGCAGTTTATTAACCATAGTAAAAGAGTCAGAATATATTCATGCTTTGCATAAATGACAACAGTAATGACTTGTTCAGTAAAATGCTGTGTGATTAAATGTGTGTGTGGTTTTTGTACAGCTGCTTCCTCAGCTTCAGTCACTGTGGCTTGTCGGGCGCAGTAATAAACCGCAGTGTCCTCTGTCCTCAGACTCTTGGCCTCTAAGTACTGTGTGCTTGCTGGAACGTCTTCTGTCAAGGCAAACTGGTTTTTCACAGACTCTGCATATGTTGCTTCATTATTGCCTGTACTCATCCTACCAATCCATTCCAGAGCTTTCCCTGGTTTCTGTCGTACCCAGTGTATGTTGTAGCTTGTCATTGAATATCCACTGATTTTACAAGAGATCTTCACAGTTTCTCCAGGTCTCTTTACCACAGCAGGAGACTGGTCCAGTCTGATCTCAGCACTGCAAAAACCTGCCAGATAAAACAATCAAAAATAATCATTAATGCATTCAATCATACACTCAGTGGAAAACATATAAAGAAGTCTCAGATACCTTGTGTTAACATGAGTATAAAAATGCACTGCTGAATGACACTTAGCCCCATAATCAAACTCTGTGATGGTTGGAAGTTCTGTAATTCAGGTGGGTGATATGAGCTTTAGCTGAGCAACAAGCTGATTTTTATGCAGAGCAAATAATAACAGGATGGATTTGCATAGACATCCTTTTACCCAATAGAGTCAGGTCTATAATATGAACATCCAGGGGCTGATTTTGCATGTGCCAAGGATGAGAGCGATGTCACATTTTACAGTTCGCCAGTTCAGATTAGTGGCTGTTTTTAATAATTGGTGTACATGCAAGTAACCTTCAAAGTTCTTGTAGTTTAGGAATTTCCTTCACTTTAGAGATGATTGTTCATTATTAATGAACATATTTTATATAATGAATAAATAATGCTTTACTTCAATTAGCAACTGAACACGTGTTTTATTTAACATGGGAATGCTTAATGTAAATGTTTAAATATGATTCGATGTTTTTAGGCAATGTCTATATAGGTTATAATTTACATCTTGTCTGAATTGATATGTTGGGTGTGTTACTGCTGTTGTTATGTAGAGGATGCTTCTGCTCCTAGTTCTGAGAGATAATACTTGTGTCTTTTCTCATTTCAGAAAATGTTTCCTTTAAAAGCAAGTTTCATGACTTTTACCTCAGTAGAAGTGAACTACTGCCCTCTATAGGTGCAAAAACATTTACACTTTGCTTCTGTTCTTGCAGATGTGTGTTTTGTACTGAGCTGAGTGTGTGGAGCTTCTATCACTGATACCAACATCCACTTTACACAGCTCAGATTCAACAACCTGCAGAAAAGCTTTGGAATGGATTGATGTTGAGGCCAAAGATGAAACATTATGTTGATGTGCTTTTATCTTTGAAATACAGAGGGGTCTTAGCCCTGCTAGCTCATTTATAGCAGGCGTCCCTGGGGACAAGTGTACTGCAGAGAGATGAACATGAACAGGGATGTTTTTTACAGGGCTGCAGTGAGTTTGTAGTGCTGTGTCTCTGGCGCAGTAATACACAGCCGTGTCCTCAGTCTAAAAGTTTTGTCCTCTTAAATAAACTGTGCTGCTGGATGTGTCCTGGCTGAAACTGATCTTGCTCTTCATTGTGTCTTTGAGATTAGTGCTACCACCATCACACAGATATCCGAGCCATTCCAGTGCTTTCCCAGCAGGTTGTCGTATCCAGTGAATACAATAACTCGACTCTGAGACTTTACAAGAGATGGAGAAGGACTCTCCAGGTTTCATGAGCACAGAGGCTGACTGAGTGAGCTCCACACCGCCAACACCACCTGTGAATAACAGCAATAGAACATCATCAAATGTCTTCAAATCATTTTCACAACCAGATATCAAATCTAAACTCATTCAGCCAACATGGAGACTTACAGAATGCAGCTGTTAGCAGCAGCAGCACTGATGAGAACATCGTTGTTTGGTTAATTAACTGAAGTGAATTAAACTGCTCAGCTGCTCTCCTCCTCCTCACCACACACACACACATACACACATGTAGGGATATGAATACATTATTTGGAATGAACAGATAATATGTTCTGAACAGATACTAATACAAATAGGAGGTTTGTTTTTAGGAATCTTGCAGGAAATCTGGCTGAGACTAGAGGTGTGTATTGGGACTGGGATGCTTATTAGTTTGTTGGTTGAGGAACTGTCAGAGCCACAATTCACACACCATGCTGAGAGTACTGGAGTTTCTACCTCCATGGAATTTTTTTACTTGCTTTGTTGAGCTCTGCTGCCTCCTACTGTGTTTTGAGTTATTGGACCTCAACATGTGACAACAGACAGTGTGTTAAACACAATAAACTGTTGGATGCATGTTGTATTATTCTTGAATCCACTGCTTAAACATTTATTTTTACTGTTCATTAAATATTCTGTAAAATGAAGGAATTAATAAAGATTAAAAAATAACTTCTCTTGGAAGAACATTTTTATTCAGTTATTAGATTGAAACTACAGTTTGTGTGTTAGAAATGACACAAGCTCTTAAAACTTTATGTTAATGAAAGAAAGTAAAAGTGTGAGTGAGATGGTTTATTAGTGGCATTGAGAGGATGTCTCTAACATGTCTCAAAGTTTTTGTAAGGGGAATCCACTATTCTGTGTCACTGTGACGCTCCTGCGCAGTAATACACAGCTGTGTCTTCAGTCTGCAGATTCTGTCCTCGAATTGTTATTGTGTTAGTAGCAGTGTCTCTGGAGATGCTGAACTTGTTTTTCAGTTTGTCACTGTAAGCTGTACTGCCACCACTTTGGATGTATCCAATCCACTCCAGAGCTTTTCCTGCAGGTTGTCGGATCCAACCTGTACCATAGCTCGTAACTGAATATGAAACCTTGCAGGGGATGGAGAGACTCTGGCCTGGCTGGACTGTCATGGAAGCAGGCTGAGTCAGTTCCACACCATGCACATCTGTGGAGGAAAACACATGGTGATATCTCACACAATATCTGCTGCACATTTATTGTTATTATAGTAAATGAATGAATGTGATAAAGCACTCACAGGAAGCAGCTGCCAGCAGGAGCAGTAGAGATGTAGAGAACATGGTGTGTGTTGTTTGCACTGGGGTCTTCTCTGTTCTCCAAAGTTTAACAGAGACCATCACATCACATAAATAGAGTGATATCCAGCCCTGACGCTTGTATTTGCTTATCTGCTGATGATGGGAGGAGAATGTATTTAAATGATATTTAAATCATGAAGAGAAGATTCATCTTAAGGAGGATATTTGGCTTTTTAATCAAACAGAAGCCTTTTTATGAAATACTATAATTTCAATAAAATATTAAAGTATCAGTGAAATTCAGAACAAGGATTAAATACTACATTTAGCATGATATTGTCTATTATTGTCTATGCTTGAGGATATTAGGATCATGATAATGTAAATATTCTACTTCTCTTAAAAGTCATGACAAAATGCTCCAACACTTTGTCACAAATGATCAAACAAACTCTAATTTTTTGACATAATTATTGTTAGCTAAAGATACTGCAGTATAACAAGTTCTTGCTAGTGATGTGATTATAATGGTGTGTATAATGTGCTGCATACAATAATGTGTATAATGTTAGAGATGTAGCATTATGGTTTAAAATCCACAAACTATTGCATAAAAATAACTAACTTGAATCTCTTTTTTGTCATTTGTGAGATTATTTATTTTTTTAATTAGACTTGGATAGATAAGTGTTGTGTCTTGTGGACATTCTGTTATAATTTGCACTGTATGAGGTGTTTTTGTACAGGGATGTTGTTGATCTGTCTCACTGTGGTTCACGAGCGCAGTAATACACAGCTGTGTCTTCAGTCTGCATCTTCTGCCCTGTTAATGTTACTGTGCTGCTGGATGTGTCTCTGGAAACCTGAAACCTGCTTTTCAATTTTTCATTGTAGTAAGTGTTACCATCATAACATATATTTCCGATCCACTCTAGAGTTTTTCCTGCAGGTTGTCGTATCCAGTCTGTACAGTAGGTACTTGTTAATGAATATCCAGACACTTTACAGGTCAGAGTCATTGACTGACCAGGGGTTAATACTGTGGATCCGGTCTGGATCAGCTCAACACAGTGAACACCTGTTAAAGAAAAGTTATGTTAATGTTGTAAAAGCAAAAAGCTATAAGTAACCAAAACTGGATTATATGTCAAATGGAAAAACACTTACAGTGTACGGCTGCCAGCAGCAGCAGCAGTAGGGATGTAGAGATCATGGTGTGTGTTGAAGCAGAAGAAGTAAAAGCTCTTGGTCTTCATTGCTTAAATATATAACAGGGAAGGACATTTGCATAGACACACTCCTTATCTTAGGGGAAATGTTATGGATTATTCTATATGAGAAAACCTCTCCACCTCTCTAACAAATATGTTCACAATTTGGAACATTGTGTCTTATCTATTTTTAGACATATCTATCAGTCCTGTTTGCATTTATATTTTACTAAGTAAGAAGCTTAAGGCAGTTGTTACTGAGTGAGTTTATGCAATATAAAGTGTTTTCAGGTGAATTTATTTTAAGAAAACACACACAGCAATTTGCCAGCAATTTTTATTCATCAAGAACAGGAAATTCTATTCTTATTCATTATTTTTTATGTTTAATTTGGAACCTTACATTATAACGTCATGTTCCTGAAAAATCTCACATAACAGAAGGATGTAGTTCCATAATACACAACTGCGTCTTCAGTTTCTGTCCTTATACTGTTTTAATTTGTCCAACCTGTGCTGTGGCTTCTCCTCCATACTGATATCAGATGAAGTGATGAGACCATATGAGCAACCTTACTTTATTATCAATGACTGAAAGAAAGAACAGACACTTCCACAGCGTCTTCAGAACAGTCTTTGTCTAACAGCTCTTTACACTGTTTCTAGTGAGAAGTTAAAGTGGAACCAGTTAACAGATATGTCTTACTTGTTAGTCAGCGTTTATCAAAAGTAGACACCAGAATATGTTCTCGCAATAGTATCAGTCTCATGTCCTCATCTCAAGATTACAGAGAAACTTCTAGAAGAAAACACACACCTCAAATTAAAAGACATATATGTAGTTAGATAAATTCAGCTTATGATGATGAAAAATGGTAGTTTCATGTTAAAGAATAAAGTATTTGCTATTACACTATCAAAGTTAAAAGTTCTCTATGCCTCTTATTCCTGCAGTGCAACAAATTCTTCCAGTCTTCTCCACTTTTCCACTTCTATCCAGTCAGGAAGTGAAACCCAGGAGACCGTACAGGAGAGAGTTAAACACTGACCTTGTTCTAGTGAAACTCAGTATGTGCTAACTCAGCATTAATGTAGTGTCCTACAAAGACATCCATCCATCAGAGTGACGCTCCAAAGCAATAAGGCAATGATTCATTTTCAATAGTCTTGATGGTGCATGTGTTCAATAATCACTGACTGAAAGCCTTCAACAGTCTTGAAACCTGGGTTAAAGTTTTTGTAAAGAGCTAAATCCCTGTTGAAAAAGCATTCATTCTACATTCATTAGATATAATGAGAATTGAATTAATAAATTTTAAAACCTTATTTAAACAATGCTGCTAAAAATCTCTCATTAAAATGGAAGAGAGTTTTGGTCTGTGACGTCATGATGGAATAAACGTGTCATGATGATGTAACAGAGGGGAACAGCAACTAAACCTTCAACACAACATGTTCATCTACTGTGTTACTGTGAAACACTCAAATCCAGCAGAGGTTTAAGATCATCCTGCTGATGACGGAGATAAAAGAGGGTAGAATGTGTATTTTTTTCAGTTCTTTTTGTTCTTATTAATTTTTCATTAATTTTGCTTTTTAAACTGTTACATATTGGGAGTAAATCTAGTTAAGAAGAAACCACAAAAAATCATAGATCATGCAAATAGTGAAAGAAAAAAAGACAAAATCCAGATGTGTGTCTGATAATGAGTGATACTGAAAGAGTCTCATGAGAATGCAGTTTGTGGAGTCACTTTTTTTGGACTGTATTTGTTGAGCTCTGCTGCCTCCTTCAGTTGTTTTAAATATTGCACCTCAAACTATGAGAACAGACTGTGTGTTAAACACAACACACTGCTGGAAACATGCTGTATTATTCCTGAATCCACTGATTAAACATTTATTCCTACTGCTGATTAAATATTCTGTAAAACGGAGGGATTAATAATGGTTCAAAATGAGCAATCTTTGAAAAATATATATTTTTTATTTAAAAATGACTGGTTATAAAAATAACTATTATTAAATTACAACACAAACTATTACAACTTCATTCCAATGAAAGAAAGTAAAAGTGTGAGTGAGATGGTTTATTAGTGGCATTGAGAGGATGTCTCTAACATGTCTCAAAGTTTTTGTAAGGGGAATCCACTATTCTGTGTCACTGTGAGTCTCTTGCGCAGTAATACACAGCTGTGTCTTCAGTCTGCAGATTCTGTCCTCGAATTGTTATTGTGTTAGTAGCAGTGTCTCTGGAGATGCTGAACTTGTTTTTCAGTTTGTCACTGTAAAATGTAGCCCCATCATGCTTGATGTATGCAGTCCATTCCAGAGCTTTTCCTGCAGGGTGTCGAATCCAACCTGTTCCATAGTGGCTGCTGCTATCAGTGATAGAAGCTCCAGACACTCTACAGGTGATGGTTAAAGTCTCTCCTGGCTTTATAAGCACTGAGTCTGGCTGGATGAGCTCAGTAGCACAGAACACATCTGTGAAAAGAGAAAAAGAAAAGGTTGACATGTTGAACTGAAAGGATCAGATGAACTAATAAAGCTTAAATCCAAACACTCACAGGGGGCGAGAGCCAGCAGCAGCAGTGGAGCTGAAGCAAACATGTTTGTGTTGAAGGAGGACTAAGGAGAAGCGCTTCCTCTCTAGATAAG
This sequence comes from Pangasianodon hypophthalmus, assembly GCF_027358585.1. Classification (NCBI taxonomy): domain Eukaryota; kingdom Metazoa; phylum Chordata; class Actinopteri; order Siluriformes; family Pangasiidae; genus Pangasianodon; species Pangasianodon hypophthalmus. The sequence continues at coordinate 21,800,454 of NC_069722.1, read as the reverse complement.
CACGGTGCTAATATTACAAGAGGAGATGGAGATTTGCATAAATATTACAGAGAAGCTGTGTTGAGTGCAGCTCTGCAGCTGTTCATCACAGTCTCTTCCCATTTTGTCTCTATTTAACATCATTATAACTAATAATATGAATGTTTTGTGTTAAATTATTTAATTTGTTTTTATATTTACACAAATAAATAATGTAATTATTTCTTATTATTATATTTATAGTCAAAATTACACTGAATCTTTACCATAATACATAAAAATAATAATAATTAGAAAAACAATCCTTTATGTCATTATCAGCTCTGTATCGGCTACACTCCAGCGAATTACATGAAGACAGATTATTCTCATGTGTACAAATTTCCTGTTTATGTTTTTGTAATGTTTATGGTGTAAATGTAAAATCTTTATGCTTTATTTTATAGATATAGAATAAAGGGTGTTAAAATACCTGCTGTGAATAACTGCTTCAATATTTGTCACTCTCACACAGTGAAATATTGCAGTGATTTCAGAACAGCATGTAGCTAAAGCTTTTTATTGGTGACATTAAAACTGGGCTCAACATTTAACATTATAATCAAACTGTGCAATAGAAAATGCCCCAGTCAAATCATTTTCATTCTGGTATAGACTGCCCTCTACAGGCTTTAACTGATACAGAGAGGAATTGCTGATTTCATGTTGATGAGATTCTAGGTTAGATGTTCACATCCACCTTCTCAGTCACTACTGAAGACGTGTTACGGAGATCAAGTTTAGGGGGCGTGTCACTCTGTGGAATCACCTGACACCACTGTTACTGATAGGCTGATAGGCTGCTTGAATCCAGTGTCTACATTTTGTAACATTCAGAGGAAAATAATGTAAGCAAGATTTCTGCCATTGAAAAGTGTTCACGACAGAGACGTTTGCATTTAGCGAATGACTGTTAATAGCTGTTATAATGTAAATGATACCAGGATTTTATCTTTTGAATCCTCCATAACATTAAATGTGATTATACATTGATAAAATGTATGATGTGTCATTCATTAAACAATAAAGCATTGTAACTGTCAGCACACTGCTGAGGTATAAGAGGAATAAAACACATCAGGATGAGCTGTTATAGAAAAAAAAATCAACTTTAAGTTGGTAAAATCACACCATAAAACATAAAATCCAGCAGTAGACTTTTGACTGTGTGTGTAGAATGTGTAGCAACGTTGGAGATTATGGTTTTGTTGGCAAACTGCTTAAAATCTGTAGTAAAAATTATTCAAACAAATAACTGAATTTAAACGAGGACGGGAAACTGTTGTGCTTGTGATCATTCTGTTATAATGTACACATTTTTTCATTCAGAAGTTCAAATAGGACTTTGTACAAGGTGTTTTGTACAGGGATGATGTTGATGTGTCTCACTGTGTGGGTAACGAGTGCAGGAATACACAGCTATTACATGTTTTCAGGTGAACTTATATTAAGAAATCACACTAGAATATAAGCACATTAGGTAAGGAATAAAACACAACAGAGTGTGCAGTTACAGAAAAATAATCAGTGATGGGGTGGTGAGATGAAGCAGAGTTACTGCTGTCACGCCCAAGGTGAATATTTTAACAATATAAAAGCATGTGTGTTTTATTCCTCTTATTCTACATCAATTTGCCAATGATTAATATTTTTTAAATTTAATGAATTCAATTAATTTATTTATTAATTAACAACAACACATATGTTGTATATTTTTATCCATTAAATATGTGCATTTAATATTGAGGAACATCTGTGAAAAGTTAGTTTCTTTTATCTCTTACATTATAGCAGCTATCCTCTATCAGTCTGTCCCTCATGTGACTATTTTTTTCTCTCTTGAAGTATTCAGTAGCCTTAATGGTGTGTGGATTCAATAATCACTGATTGGAAGTCTTCAACAGCCAGCAATGGTTTTGTAAATGTTAGTAATTTTGTTTTTCTTTTTGGTCTTCTGTGGGAAAAATATTTCTGACATCATAAAACAGATCTCTGGATTATTTACTACATCCTCTGATTGGTTTTAAGCATGTTAGTAATAATATACACTACGCATGAAACAGTGTCACTGAACATACTGAGACTGTACACCGTTTCACTGCCCTTAAGAGTTTTCTGTACTGGGTGTTCTTGTACAGGGATGTTGTTGATCTGTCTCACTGTGTAAATAACGAGCGCAGTAATACACAGCTGTGTCTTCAGTCTGCATCTTCTGCCCTGTTAATGTTACTGTGCTGCTGGACGTGTCTCTGGAAACCTGAAACCTGCTTTTCAGTTTCTCACTGTAGTAAGTGTCACCGCCACCACATATCTCTCCGACCCTCTCCAGAGCTTTTCCTGCAGGTTGTCGTATCCAGGCTGTACAGTAGCTGCTATCAGTTAATGAATATCCAGACACTTTACAGGTCAGAGTCATTGACTGACCAGGGGTTAATACTGTGGATCCGGTCTGGATCAGCTCAACACAGTGAACACCTGTTAAAGAAAAGTTATTTTAATGTTGTAAAAGCAAAAAGCTATAAGTAACCAAAACTGGATTATATGTCAAATGGAAAAACACTTACAGTGTACGGCTGCCAGCAGCAGCAGCAGTAGGGATGTAGAGATCATGGTGTGTGTTGAAGCAGAAGAAGTAAAAGCTCTTGGTCTTCATTGCTTAAATATATAACAGGGAAGGACATTTGCATAGACACACTCCTTATCTTGGATTGAATTTGAGAGATTCTTCTTTCAGTCCTGTTAGATTCTTTGTTTTAACAAATAAGAAGCTTAAGACAGTTGTTAATGAGTGAGTTTATGGAGTGTCACTAGAATATAACCACATTAAGGAATAAAGGAATTAAGAAAGAAATAAAACACTTGGTGTTATATGAAAATAATCAAGGGCAGGGTGGTGGGATTCAGCCTCACTTGAAGCGGTGTTAATGTTACACCCTTAAAGTTAATTATTTTCCTACAGTAGCATGTGCTGAAGTGTTTTATTCCTCTAATATCTCTCTATTATGTGTAGTGAATTTAGTCAACATCAGGAATTAGTCATTCAGAGAATACTTTTCTTCATTATTGAGTAAACATACACTGCTGTGTCTTCAATTTGCATGTTCTGTCCCCATAAGGTCACAGTGTTACTGGAAGTGTCACAAGAACAGCGTGTAGCTAAATCTTTTTATTGGTGGCATTAAAACTGGGCTCAACATTTAACATTATAATCAAACTGTGCAACAGAAAATGCCCCAGTCAAATCATTTTCATTCTGGTATAGACTGCCCTCTACAGGCTTTAACTGATACAGAGAGGAATTGCTGATTTCATGTTGATGAGATTCTAGGTTAGATGTTCACGTCCACCTTCTCAGTCACTACTGAAGACGTGTTACGGAGATCAAGTTTAGGGGGCGTGTCACTCTGTGTAATCACCTGACACCACTGTCACTGATAGGCTGCATGAATCTACAGTCTGGGCTGAACCAGATGTAACTGATAAAGTCACAAATCCCAGGTGCTGTGGTCAGAAGGTGTTAGTTACATTTCTATAACAGCGGCTCTGACAGTTGTTCCAGCTGCAAGGTTTACAGAGAGACGCTCGTTCTAATCTGTTATCGTTTCTATACAATTTAGACAGAGACTTATATAATGGATACTCCAAATGAATGAATGAAAAAAACGTGTAGCATTGTTGATATGGTGAAGATTTGTGTGAGGAGTAGGGATGTAGGGATATGAATACATTATTTGGAATGAACAGATAATATATTCTGAACAGATACTAATACAAATAGGAGGTTTGTTTTTAGGAATCTTGCAGGAAATCTGGTTGAGACTAGAGGTGTGTATTGGGACTGGGATGCCTATTAGTTTGTTGGTTGAGGAACTGTCAGAGCCACAATTCACACACCATGTTGAGAGTACTGGAGTTTCTACCTGTGGGCTTTTTTCTAGTGTTTCCAGTGTTTCAGGAGCATAGTAAAAGGGTTGATAAATCCAGATACACATACTGATATTTGGAGCAGGAAACAGATACAGATAGTGTTATCCTGTTTATGAATTACAGTTGAAGCAGCTTCAATTAGTTCAGTTAAAGTGTGTGTGTGGTTTTAGTACAGCTGCTTCCTCAGCTTCAGTCACTGTGGCTTATCGGGTGCAGTAATAAACCGCAGTGTCCTCTGTCCTCAGACTCTTGGCCTCTGTGTGCTTGTTGGAACGTCTTCAGAGAGGAGAAATTGGCCTTTCATGGTGTTCGCATATGTGGGTTCATCTGTTGTACCAGAGTCCACATATCCAATCCATTCCAGAGCTTTCCCTGGTTTCTGTCGTATCCACTGCATGTAGTACTCAGTCATATCAAAGCAATTTATCTTACAAGACATCTTCACAGGTTCTCCAGGTCTCTTTACCACAGCAGGAGACTGGTCCAGTCTGATCTCATCACTGCTGACACCTAGCAGATAAAACAGAACAGTCAAAGATAATCATCAACAATGTGAAGATAGTCTCAGTGAAGACATGTAAAGAAGTCTCAGGTACCTTGTGTTAACATTATAACAAAGATGTAGTACTGAGTCACCCTCAGCCCCATAATCAAGCTCTTTGATTCAGTTGTGTGACATGAGCTTTGGGTGAACAAGAGACTGATTTTTATAGCAGTATGAATTTGCATAAACACCCTTCAACTAATAGATTTCATAGTTTCATGAATCCTTCTTCAAAACAAGTGAGCTGCTGCCCCCTAAAGGTGATTTTAATTCCAGGAGTTTGTAGTAGTGACTCTGCACAAAACACGTACATTTCATTTTATCTCTCATCAGATTCTGTGCTGCTGAACAGACTCAATGTTCCTAAACTCAGGAAATGAACCATTGACCTGTAGTGTTCCTGCAGCTTCTACCACAAATAGCAGCAGCCACTTTACAACAACTTCAATTCACAGTCATTTTTAAATTTAGTGTTTTTGTTGGACATGTGAGACAGCAATATGCAAGTATTAGGCATACACACACATGACCCTCTTTCTTTACAATAGTCAGATTATTCAGTCAATATACATAAGTTAAATAGTGGTAATCACGTGAAAATGTCTGCAAAGCTCCTGCACTACAGTCAGAATGAACTCTTGAAATGCTAGAACTTTACTTGTGGATGACATACATTCAAAAGAGAAAAATAGTTCAGGAAAGGAAAGTCTTTAGTTTTCAGAAGTATCTGTACTACACAATGCCAAAATTTTCCCAGGCCAAAACACATTTATTCAAATGTAATAAATAAACCGCTGTAACTTAAATGTAGTTGAATGACTTTGTTAAGTAGCATGTTATGTAGCTATCACTTGTGCAGGACTGGTACTGTATGTGCTTGGATATTGTTTCATGTTTATTTTTATATGTTTTGTTCTTGTTTTAGCAAATAAGAAGCTTAACACACATTTTCAGGTGAATTTATATGAAGAAAACACACTAGAATATAACCATATTAAGTAAGGAGTAAAACACTTGGGGGTGTGTTGTTATAGGAAAATAATCAAGGACCAGGTGGTGTGATGTAGTGAAGAGTCAGGAGTTGTAGAGGTGGCGGATGCAATTGCAAATAATTTATTGTATAAAGTACAAACAAAGCAAATGAAATTGTGAGAAAAAGAACCATTGTCATGAGCTATGGATACGATAGGGAGGCGCACACGCACACGCGCACACGCACACGCACACACCCCAACAATCAACAACTAACAAAAAGCTTGACTGCTGAACAACTAGAACTCAAATAGTGATGCTAACAAGCCATAATGCTACACAGGTGAAAGTGATTAGTGAGGTAGGTGAGGTGCTGGGGCTGATGGGTAATGTAGTTCTGCACACTTTGGCACTACCATGACATGGAGTTACTGTCACCAGCCTGAAGTTAATTATAGGTAAAGAAGGGTATGATGTGTATTCTTCTATTCTTTTTGTTCATTCTAATATTTCCTTCATTTTGCTTTTTATAATGTTATATATCAGCAATAAATCTAGGTAAGGAAAATCATAAAATCAAAAAATCATAAATCATGCAAATAATGAAATTATCTTAAAAAAAAAAAAAAAAAACATTCAAAATCCAGAGGTGTGTCTGATAATGAGTGATACTGAATCAGTCTCATGAGAATGCAGTTTGTGGAGTCACTTTTTTTTTGCACTTTATTTGTTGAGCTCTGCTGCTTCCTTCAGCTGTTTTAAATATACACACACATTATATATATATATAATTATTTAATAATGACTGCATTTAAAAATAACTATTATTAAATTACAACACAAACTATTACAACTTCATTCCAATGAAAGAAAGTAAAAGTGTGAGTGAGATGGTTTATTAGTTGCATTGAGAGGATGTCTCTAACATGTCTCAAAGTTTTTGTAAGGGGAATCCACTATTCTGTGTCACTGTGACTCTCTTGCGCAGTAATACACAGCTGTGTCTTCAGTCTGCAGATTCTGTCCTCGAATTGTTATTGTGTTAGTAGCAGTGTCTCTGGAGATGCTGAACTTGTTTTTCAGTTTGTCACTGTAATCTGTACTCCCACTGCTATAGATGTATCCAATCCACTCCAGAGCTTTTCCTGCAGGTTGTCGGATCCAAGCTGTATAATAGCCCGTAACTGAATATGAAACCTTGCAGGGGATGGAGAGACTCTGGCCTGGCTGGACTGTCATGGAAGCAGGCTGAGTCAGTTCATAACCATGCACATCTGTGGAGGAAAACACATGGTGATATCTCACACAATATCTGCTGCACATTTATTGTTATTGTAGTAAATGAATGAATGTGATAAAGCACTCACAGGAAGCAGCTGCCAGCAGGAGCAGTAGAGATGTAGAGAACATGGTGTGTGTTGTTTGTACTGGGGTCTTCTCTGTTCTCCAAAGTTTAACAGAGACCATCACATCACATAAACAGAGTGATATCCAGCCCTGACGCTTGTATTTGCTTATCTGCTGATGATGGGAGGAGAATGTATTTAAAATATATTTAAATCATGAGGAGGAGGTTCATCTTATGGAGGATATTTGGCTTTATAATAGAACAGATCTGCTCTTCTAAGATAGAAACCTCTTTACCAACTTCTGTAATTCATATATCAATAACAGAGGGAATTGTACATACAGAGAAATTGGCAACAAGGATTAGATACTAAATTTAGTTGGATAATGTATCTGTGGTGAGGATATTGGTATTATCTAACGTTTTATAAAGGCCAAAATTAGGGTTAGGGACAGTTAGCATTCATACTAGAGGTGTGTGTATTAAAGGTGTTATTTAATTCCTCTCCTGCCCACTTCTGTCTGTATTTTTGTTTGAACTTGATTGCAACATTGTCTAATACACTCAGTTGGGTCAATTTCCCACAATGTTAACATATAAACTGAGAACACCTCTAATATTTTATAGGGGGTTTGACAGTGTTTAGGATTTCACAAAGGTGCAACAGAACTAAAGACATACTACATTTCCTGCAAATTAAAAACATGTACACATTCACAAAATATAAGAACTACTACTATTTACTTACTAATTCATCAAACAGTGTGGATTATGCAGCCTGGTTTAATGAGACACTGATATAATAGATCTGTAATGTCTTAGTTTTTAAACAGTGGTATAAATAGATTTTATGACTTTGATGGAAATCCCAGGAGGACATCAGTCCTCTCTCAGTCCTTTTAATCTCTCAGTCATTTTAACCTCAACATGTTGGGTAGATGGTGTGTAAGTAGAGAAAGAGCGCCTCTCAGAGGACTTAAAGCGTAATGCAAAGCATAATGTTCATGCAGTTCTAATGTGAGTGCAGATATATAAATATACAAAATATAAATATATACAGTGCAAGTCAAACTGGTAGGTAAATTTGACTGTCTGTGAAAAATGGAAAATAATTTGCACGAGACGAGGTCAGACTGATGCCATGCACATCTGAGAAGAGGAGAGCGGTAAAACATACAGAAGCTATTAAACACACTTCACTTCAACTCAGACTGAAATATGGATAAAAGGTGAGTAATGTGTGGAGAGACGTGTTTACTCACAGGACACAGAGGATATCAGAAGAAGAAAAGGGCAGCTCATGAATTTTACAGAGGAATTTTGACTGTTAATGGAGTAAGACAAAAGGGGAAATAAAACTGAGCACTAAAATGAATGGATGTTGTTTATAATAAATGTGTCTGGGGTTCAGCTTCCTGCTGAGGGAATATTTACAGCTCATGAGGACGTGCTTGTGTAAGTTTTTGTACAGCTCTGGAGTCTGTTGTGTCAGTGTGAGTGTCGTGCACAGTAATAAACAGCCGTGTCTTCAGCTTTCAGACTCTTCACTTCTAGGTACAGCATGATTTGTTGGTGTCTTTAGTGATGGAGAACTGGCCCTGCAGAGACTGAGAGAATCCAGTGCTAGTGCCACCATCAATGTATCCGATCCACTCCAGTCCTTTTCCTGGTTTCTGACGGATCCAGTGCATCCAGTAGCTGCTCATTGAGAATCCGGAGACAGTACAGGACAGAGTGACTGACTCTCCAGGTCTCTTCACCACAGAAGCAGAGGAGGTCAGGGACTGTCCATAACAATCTGGAAGAGAAGAGTAGAACTAGGTAATGTTATGTTATAATGCTTATTAGGACAGAATGGCTCATTTTCCTAATAATCATCACATGAAAAAAAAACATAAACTTACATGAAATTAGTACAAATAAAATACAGTGTCCTAAAATCATCCTTCTCTGAGTTCTGCTTCACCCAGATTTAAAGTGTATGGAAGTGTTATCTATCACAGAGCTCACTGGAAACTAGAAGAGCCAAGAACATGCTGTTTATACCCGACTCTATTTGAATAGGGAGTGTCCATGACCACTATGGATGTATTAAACCCACAACCACAGGCTGCTCAGTGTATAGATGAGTGGATGATTATAAGGTTCTATGTAGAACAGAATGTTTCACTATCAGAAAGGATTCCAAGCACCAAGAACCCTTAATATTTTAATGAACCCTTAAATCATTTTAATAAGAATGTCTCTGAATGAAAAAAGTATGTGTTTATACACTGTAACATCATATACATTCACATTTCAAGTGAAAACTTTAAGCAGGGGTTTATTTGTACAAAATTAGACATCGATCATCTCGCTCATTTAAATCTTCATGAATTTTCCATAAAATCAGGTTCTCCATAACAAACAGCCTTATCTACTGATCAACACAACTCAGGTTGCTAATATGTGATATGTAATTGTGTTTAATCTGAGTGTCATGGTGCTGGATGCAGTCATAGCAGAATGTGAAGAGAGAGAGAGAGAGAGAGATTGTCTAAATGTGCAGATAGCAACAGATTGAGATGGTTGAGTTTGTACAGACTGCCCTCTAGAGGCACAAAGGTCCAGTTTTCAAAAGATCCTCAACTAGAATGAGTCATTTTAAAGAAAAAGGTTAAAATGTTCTTGCTTTCAATGAAAATTTCTCACATGGAGCGGTGATACAAATTAAGAAAGTATGAATTCCTAATTGGAGCTTTTGTATCTCCACGTAAAAGAGAGAAAGCACTCAGATACAGTATCAGTGGTAAATGAAGTCATTTATAACCGTGTCTTTATGATGGAGTTTGTTCTTCACTCTCTGTGAAGTGTGCTTCTCTAATGTCATTTAAAGAGCAAACTAAAGAAGCTTCACAAAAAGTTAAAGATATTAAATACACTTACACCACAGTACTGTTGAATTCTCCAATCTGATTAGACAGAATGTGTTAATTAACAACTTACACAAGACTTGTATTGTAGACATTCCACATAAACAGATTTTAAAAATAGAGGAAAGTCATAGAGTTCAGTATTAGTCTCAATGTTTCCTTAGTTCTAATACACTGATGATGAAACTATGAGGTCAGTTTGTGACTACAGCATGCATGTGTTTTTGTATTGACAGCTAAGCAGAAGCATCAGTGTGTGTAGCGGGCGCAGTAATACACAGCTGTGTCTTCTGTCTGCAGATTCTGTCCTCTCAGAGTCACCGTGCTGCTGGAGCCGTCTTTAGAAATACTGAACTTGTTTTTTAGAGAATCTTTATTATAAATACTTCCACCACCCCAAATGTGGTTTATCCACTCCAGAGTTTTCCCTGCAGGTTGTCGAATCCAAGCTGTGGCGTAGCTGTTATCAGTTACAGAGTAGCCGGATACTTTACAGCTGAGGGTTAAAGAGTCTCCTGGCTTTAACATCACTGAGGTGACCTGAGTGAGTTCTACTGCACATTCCACATCTGAAAAAAAGAGATGGCACAATTTCAGTCAAAAATCTATGTACAGTAGGTTATAAGTGCAATAATATTCTATCAGCTCTGAGTTCATTACTGAAGTGAAACTCACAGGATGAAGCTGCCAGCAGCAGCAAAAATGGAAGGAACATCGTTTAACTAAAAGCAGTGCTAAATTCTCCAGAGCCCACAGTGACCGAGGCTGATATTTCTCTATATGTAGCTGTAAGTGGGGAAGGTTTGCATACGCATTTGCATCTTGTTATGCTGGTCCATTCAAAACAGCCTGCTGGTTTCTGTCTTCTACAGCTTTTAATAATCACAATGGAAATGTTTTTTAGTTCTTAACTTGCTTTGTATTAAAGACAGAACAATTAATTTAGATTTAGTACTGTAAATGATCATCACTCACTTTTCTCAGACAAGTTTAGCTTGTTAAATAATCCTTAATAGACTTTATTATATGGGCATAGACGTCCGTCAATGTCAAACATTTGTCACACAAAGACAACAGCAGTGTTTTGGGAGAGCACATAACATTTGAAGGAAATATTCCTTCATTCATCTACACTAAAGACTTTATCCTGGTCAGGCTTGCAGTGGATCTGGAGACTATTCTAGGAAATACTGGGAGTGATGCGGGAATACAGCCTGGATGGGACACCATTCTATCACAGGAAACTATTCACGCATTCACATTGTATCCAATTTATCTACCAGTATGTTTTTAGAAAGTGGGAGGAACACGGAGAACCCAGAGGAAACCAGCACTAACACAGGGAGTAGATGAAACTCCACACAGACAGTATTTAAAATATATTTAAATCATGAGGGGGAGATTCATCTTATGGCAGATATTTGGCTTTTTAATTAAACAGAAGCCTCTTTAATATATATTATAATTTTCAATAAAATATTAAAGTGTCAGTGAAATTCGCAACAAGGATGAAATACTACATTTAGGCTGATAATTATTATCTGTGCTTGAGGATATTGGGATCATGATAATGGAAAAATTCTACCTCTCATAAAAGTCAAAATGCTCCAACACTTTCTCACAAATGATCACACAAACTCTAATTTGTTGAGGTGATTATTGTTGGCTAAAGCTACTACACTATTATAATTATAATTATGCTGCACATTATACACAAGATTATAATTGTGTGTATAATGTCCAGCAATGTTAGAGATGTAGAATTATGGTTTAAAATCTACACTACAATCTATTAAAAAAACTAACTTGAAGCTCTTTTTTGTCATTTAGGAGATTAATAATTTTTTTTTAGTTAGACTTGGATAGATACGTGTTGTGTCTTGTGGACATCCTGTTATAATTTGCACTGTATGAGGTGTTTTTGTACAGGGATGTTGTTGTTCTGTCTCACTGTGGTTCACGAGCGCAGTAATACACAGCTGTGTCTTCAGTCTGCATCTTCTGCCCTGTTAATGTTACTGTGCTGCTGGACGTGTCTCTGGAAACCTGAAACCTGCTTTTCAGTTTCTCACTGTAGTAAGTGCTACCACCACCACATATATATCCGATCCACTCCAGAGTTTGTCCTGCAGGTTGTCGTATCCAGTCTGTACAGTAGCTGCTATCAGTTAATGAATATCCAGATACTTTACAGGTCATAGTCATTGACTGACCAGGGGTTAATACTGTGGATCCGGTCTGGATCAGCTCAACACAGTGAACACCTGTTAAAGAAAAGTTATTTTAATGTTTTTTCCACTTCTATCCAGTCAGGAAGTGAAACCCAGGAGACCGTACAGGAGAGAGTTAAACACTGACCTTGTTCTAGTGAAACTCAGTATGTGCTAACTCAGCATTAATGTAGTGTCCTACAAAGACATCCATCCATCAGAGGGACACTCCAAAGCAATAAGGCAATGATTCATTTTCAATAATCTTGATGGTGTATGTGTTCAATAATCACTGACTGAAAGCCTTCAACAGTCTTGAAAACTGGATTAAACTTTTTAAAGAGCTAAATCCCTGTTGAAAAAGCATTCATTCTACATTCATTAGATATAATGAGAATTAAATTAATACATTTTAAAACCTTATTTAAACATTGCTGCTAAAAATCTCTCATTAAAATGGAAGAGAGTTTTGGTCTGTGACGTCATGATGGAATAAACGTGTCATGATGATGTAACAGAGGGGAACAGCAACTAAACCTTCAACACAACAACATGTTCATCTACTGTGTTACTGTCAAACACTCAAATCCAGCAGAGGTTTAAGATCATCCTGCTGATGACGGAGATAAAAGAGGGTAGGATGTGTATTTTTTCAGTTCTTTTTGTTCTTATAAATTTTTCATTAATTTTGCTTTTTAAACTGTTACATATTGGGAGTAAATCTAGGTAAGGAGAAACACACCCAAAAAAATCATAAATCATGCAAATAGTGAAAGAAAAAAAGACAAAATCCAGATGTGTTTCTGATAATGAGTGATACTGAATGAGTCTCATGAGAATGCAGTTTGGTGGAGTCACTTTTTTTTTTGCACTTTATTTGTTGAGCTCTGCTGCCTCCTTCAGCTGTTTTAAATATTGCACCTCAATCTATGAGAACAGACTGTGTGTTAAACACAGCACACTGCTGGAAACATGCTGTATTATTCCTGAATCCACTGATTAAACATTTATTCCTACTGCTGGTTAAATATCCTGTAAAACGGAGGGATTAATAATGATTCAAAATGAACAATCTTTGAAATATATATATATAAATATACATTTTATTTAAAAATGACTGCATTTAAAAATAACAATTATTAAATTATAACACAAGCTCTTAAAACTTTATGTTAATGAAAGAAAGTAAAAGTGTGAGTGAGATGGTTTATTAGTGGCATTGAGAGGATGTCTCTAACATGTCTCAAAGTTTTTGTAAGGGGAATCCACTATTCTGTGTCACTGTGACTCTCTTGCGCAGTAATACACAGCTGTGTCTTCAGTTTGCAGATTCTGTCCTCGAATTGTTATTGTCTTAGTAGCAGTGTCTCTGGAGATGCTGAACTTGTTTTTCAGTTTGTCACTGTAAGCTGTACTCCCACTGCCATAGATGACTCCAATCCACTCCAGAGCATTTCCTGCAGGTTGTCGGATCCAAGCTGTAGCAGAACTCGTAACTGAATATGAAACCTTGCAGGGGATGGAGAGACTCTGGCCTGGCTGGACTGTCATGGAAGCAGGCTGAGTCAGTTCCTCACCATGCACATCTGTGGAGGAAAACACATGGTGATATCTCACACAATATCTGCTGCACATTTATTGTTATTGTAGTAAATGAATGAATGTGATAAAGCACTCACAGGAAGCAGCTGCCAGCAGGAGCAGTAGAGATGTAGAGAACATGGTGTGTGTTGTTTGTACTGGGGTCTTCTCTGTTCTCCAAAGTTTAACAGAGACCATCACATCACATAAATAGAGTGATATCCAGCCCTGACGCTTGGATTTGCTTATCTGCTGATGATGGGAGGAGAACGTATTTAAAATATATTTAAATCATGAGGAGGAGATTCATCTTATGGAGGATATTTGGCTTTATAATAGAACAGATCTTCTCTTCTAAGATAGAAACCTCTTTACCAACTTTTGATATTCTTATAGCAATAACAGAGGGAATTGTTCATATAGAGAACTTGGCAACAAGGATTAGAAACTAAATTTAGGTGGATAATGTATCTGTGGTGAGGATATTGGTATTATCTAACGTTTTATAAAGGCCATAATTAGGGTTAGGGGCAGTTAGCATTCATACTAGAGGTGTGTGTATTAAAGGTGTTATTTAATTCCTCTCCTGCCCACTTCCGTGTGTATTTTTATTTGAACTTGATTGCAACATTGTCTAATACACTCAGTTGGCTCTATTTCCCACAATATAAACATATAAACTGAGAACACCTCTAATATTTTATAGCGGGTTTGATTTGCATGACAGTGTTTAGGATTTCACAACAAGGTGCAACAGAACTAAAGAAAAACTACATTTCCTGCAAATTAAAAACATGTACACATTCACAAAATATAAGAACTACTACTATTCACTTACTAATTCATCAAACAGTGTGGATTATGCAGCCTGGTTTAATGAGACACTGATAATAGATCTGTAATGTCTTAGTTTTTAAACAATGGTGTAAATAGATTTTATGGTTTTGATGGAAATCCCAGGAGCACATCAGTCCTCTCTCAGTCCTTTTAATCTCTCAGTCATTTTAACCTCAACATGTTGGGTAGATGGTGTGTAAGTAGAGAAAGAGCGCCTCTCAGAGGACATAATGAAAAGCTACTAGTGAAATGTTATGGATGGATAGATTTTTCTATCCTTCTATTATTTATGATGTTTTCATCTTGTCTATAATCATTTAATATTTATTTATGTATATAGGATGTGATGGACTTCCATAAGTTGTACCTTTTAAGTTAAGTTTCAACTCAAAATAAACATCACACATACTGTATGTGGAGTTTAATTTTTGTACAGTCCTCTCACTGAGGTGTACAGCTGTGTGTGTGTCTTGCACAATAATAAACAGCCGTGTCTTCTGGCACCAGGCTGCTGATATCTAAGTAAAGCACATTGTTGCTCGTGTCTCTGGAGATGCTGAAGCGAGTTTTAAAGGAAGCTCCAGAGTTTATGCTTCCACCACCCCATATGATCCCGATCCACTCCAAGCCTTTTCCTGGAGGCTGCCTGATCCAGCCTGTGCTGTAGCTAGTGAGGGCATAGCCAGAAATCTGACAGGACAACTTCACTGAGGCTCCGGGAGGTTTAACCTCAGCAGGAGACGAGGTCAGACTGATGCCATGCACATCTGAGAAGAGGAGAGCGGTAAAACATACAGAAGCTATTAAACACACTTCACTTCAACTCAGACTGAAATATGGAGCGTATAAAAGGTGAGTAAGGTGTGGAGAGACGTGTTTACTCACAGGACACAGAGGATATCAGAAGAAAAGGCCAGCTCATGAATTTTACAGAGGAATTTTGACTGTTAATGGAGTAAGACAAAAGGGGAAATAAAACTGAGCACTAAAATTAATGGATGTTGTTTATAATAAATGTGTCTGGGGTTCAGCTTCCTGCTGAGGGAATATTTACAGCTCATGAGGACGTGCTTGTGTAAGTTTTTGTACAGCTCTGGAGTCTGTTGTGTCAGTGTGAGTGTCGTGCACAGTAATAAACAGCCGTGTCTTCAGCTTTCAGACTCTTCACTTCTAGGTACAGCATGTTTTTATTGGTGTCTTTAGTGATGGAGAACTGGCCCTGCAGAGACTGAGAGAATGTTGTGCTAGAGCCAGTGTCAATGCACCCGATCCACTCCAGTCCTTTTCCTGGTTTCTGACGGATCCAGTGCATGTAGTAGCTACTCAGTGAGAATCCGGAGACAGTACAGGACAGAGTGACTGACTCTCCAGGTCTCTTCACCACAGAAGCAGAGGAGGTCAGGGACTGTCCATAAGAATCTGGCAGAAAAAGATAAAAGCAAATTAATTAATAAAGAAATAATTATAATTTTCTGACAATCAAGAGAAAATGTTTGAGGTTTCTAGTAATAAACCTGATAATCAGGAACTTACATGAAATTAACACCAATACAATACAATATCCTAAAATCATCCTTCTGCAATTTCTGCTCCACAGAGTAGTTATCAGAGAGTAAATGAATAACCAACACAGCCAAAAACATTCTTTATATACCCGACTCTATTTAAATAGGGTGTGTCGTGTCCATGACCACTCAGAGGCATTAAATTCTCAGCCACAGGCTGTTCAGGGTCACACTCCACACTCCACTAGGGAGAGATGTGACACGGGCAGAGCTGCAGGAGGACCAAGTTCAAGGCCAACGCTCTGTGAAGCCTGGAAGTAAACAAACTGCAATACTTATGAATTTTGTATTTGTTTTCTTGTCACTCAGTGTTTTTGACCAGTTTCTGTCTACTCTGTATTCTTCCCTAGTGTCCTTCATTCAGTTAAAGAGCCTAAATTGTTTTAAAACCTTGTGCTTTACATTTTATTACAGTTGTGTTCTGTATCGTCAGACACACTGAATGAGCTGATGATTAAAGTCTCTTAAACCACAGTGCTGTTGAATTCTCAGTTCTGATTGGTCAGAAGGTGTGGATTCATTTTCTAGAACAGCAGCTCTGGCAGTAGTGCTGGCTGCAAGGTTTATAACTGTATGGCACTCCACATAAACAGATTCATAAAAATGTGTGTAACTGTTGATATGGTGAGAATTTCTATGAAGAGATGTTTGTTTAGCATTCATGGAAGGAGTCTCCAGTGTCAGGACTTTGTATCAGTCAGAGGCAAAGCTGTAACTAAGTTTTCAGAAAGTCTTGAGAATGGAAGGCTTTGTGGTTTCTCAGTAACATAAGCTGCAACTTCATGAGAGAGAAAAAGAGAGAGGCTGGTGAGGGACCAACTGTTGATACTGCTATAACACAAGTCTTGAATTAATTTTAAAAATGTAGTTTTTCCCAAAACAGTGTGATAGAGGAATAAAACACTGTGGGACGTGCTGTTATTGTTACAGGACAGTTTAATGTGGAACCAGTTGCAGAGTGAAAAACCCCTGCTTGCTTAGAGATAAATGGGCAAGCAGAGTTTATATATAGATAAGATGAAGGTTTAGGGAAGAGTCTGGGTGTGTTTTGTGCACTTTTCAATTGTATCTTGTATCTTTGTCTTAGTTTCATTCTCTTTTCTTAGCCATGCCTTAAATCTCTCTTGTCCCTTCTTTCCTCCATTTTCTTTCTGCTTTTCTTTGCAGTTTCTTTTCTAATCCTCTTTTATTCTTATCTTCTGTTTCTTTTTCCATTTCCTCTAGCAAAGTCCTGACATACCATACCAGTCACCCCTCTACAAAGGTGTGACAAAGGGCTGTGTTCAAGGCTGGCCTTAAGTAACCTGCCTGGCAGCTGCAGGCAATCCAAGTTAATCAGCCTGGAGAATTCTGGGTAACTGAGTTCTCCTGCATGACCACTCTCACTGTGTTACTAACAGATAAATGCTTTTTGTTAAGTATTTTAGAGAAAGCTGTCATGTGGAGTGTCTTTCTACTTTTAATATTTGGAAAAAAGGTTTTCCTTATAAATATGTTCTATAGTGACTAGGATAAAAAAAAAAAGATATGCTTCCATATTATGAAGGGGTTTGTGTACAGCTCTGCAACCTCATGTGACTCTGTGCTTCTCTAGCGCTGTAATACACTGCAGTGTCTTCTGTCCTCACTCTGTTCATGTGCAGATACTCCTGCATCTTACTGTTGTCTCTGAAGATGGTGAAGCAGCCATTAATCCCTGCCCTTTTCCAGGCACATGTCTGACCCAAGCCATCCAAGAGCTACTAAAATCAAATCCAGAGGCTGTACAGGTCAGGGTGTGTGATTCACCAGCTTTGATGGTCACTGTATCTGATTTAATCAGTGTCTGACTGCATGAATCTGAAATGCAATAACATTCAGAGACAGGTCTTATACTTTTATAAATATAAATATATCAGAACTATACAGAAAGACATTAATGTTTTTTGATTAATTAATATGGTTACAGAAATAATGTAGACCACACATCATCTCTGACTCATTCTGATTGGATAAAGAATAAATGTAGAATGAATATAAAAAGGAATAGCATTGCATTTATTTAATTATATTTTGTCTCACAAGACTCTGCAAAAGTAATGATATAAGCAACAACAAGCAATTATCTTCCTGGAGTTTAATCTGAGAGTCATGGTGCTGGATGCAGTCATAGCAGCCTGTGAAAAGAGACGGGGCCTAAAAGTGCAGATAGCAACAGACTGAGATGGTTGAGTTTGCACAGACTGCCCTCTAGAGGCACAAAGGTCCAGTTTTCAAAATACTCAGATCTAAAAGAAGTGATTTTAAAGCAACTTGTTAAAAAAAAAAACTCAAATAGAGCTAAAGTACTAAGTAAAAAAAGTAAGAATTATAATGTGGAGCATTTTGTATGACCAGGATCAAACCGAGGGCCCTGAAGCTGTGAGGTGGCAACATTACCCTCTGTACCATATATATATATATATTCAGAACTGACTCTGACCTAAGTAATCTTATACCAGCATAAATGTCCAGACAATGTTCACAATAAGCCACATGCAGTAAAAGTCAAAACATTTTGGTTCTTTGAGCTCCATGAATACACTGCTTATGAAAATGTGAGCTTGTCATGTGACTATAGCAAGCATGTGTTTTTGTACTGATGTCTAAGGAGAAGTATCACTGTGTGTGTCGGGCGCAGTAATACACAGCTGTGTCTTCTGTCCTCACGCTGTTCATGTGCAGATACACCTGCAGCTTACTGTCGTCTCTGGAGATGGTAAAGCGGCCTTTAACTGCACTGGAGTAATATATGTAACTGCTAGAGTGCATTGCTACAACCCATTCCAGTCCTTTTCCAGGAGCCTGTCTGATCCAAGCCATGTAATAGCCACTAAAGTCCAATCCAGATGCTGTGCAGGTCAGTTTATGAGACTGATCAGGTTTGATGATGACTGAATCAGACTCGATCAGTGTCTGACTGCAGGAATCTGAAATACAAGAATACACAAAGATAGGTGTTAAAGTAAAAAATAAAACAACAGAAAGAAAAAGAGTTTTTTTTAATAAGTAATAAATATTAATACTAACATTGAATGAAGATTGCTAGAGTAAAGTAACTCAAAACTCTGCCTAGTCCCATCTCAAAGAATTAAAATGATTACTGTTGCTGTAAATGAACACAAACTGCTGGTATGTTGTTGAGCTGAATGTATATCAGCATAAATGGTTCAAACACAGGATTTGGTTTGCATGGCACGCCCACTACAGACATAAAACGATTCCCAGAGGAATAGCCATGAAGAGAAAAAGCTCACTGTAAGACTCCAGCTGTGTTTCATGCTGTCAACTCCACAACTGCTCTTTACTCATTAGATATCATGTCCTTTTAGTACATCACTGTGTAAGAACCTGAAGTTTTCTGATGAATAATCACTGAACAACACAGGTGTTTCAGAAACTGTATCGAATAGAAACTGAATGTAGTTCCAGAAATAATGCAGGTCACAATCATCACTGACTCTTTCAGTCAGGAGCTCATGCCAATCACTTTTCTGTTCTTAAAGCCTCATGAATGAGGATATAATTTAAAGTATTTAGAGTTATTTATTATTCCCTATGCAGAGAAGTGTAATGAAAAATACAATAATACTATGATAATGTTTTCAACAAAGAGCGATTATCTTTCAGTTGTTTAATGTGAGTGAGATGATGGTGAATCATTGCAGTCTGTGAGGAGAGAGAAGCTGAATGTGTATTAATGAGCAGTTAGAGATGGTTTAGTTTACACAGACTGCCCTCTCAAGCCATAAAACAACAGTAACTAGATCCTATATTCATAATAAACTGCTGTTGCATATTTCTGATAAAATACATGAACACTTGGACCTTTATCACAAATACCACAGAAGCAGAGGAGCTCAGTGACAGATTCAGTAAGGAATAAACCACTTGGGGGCATGCTGTTATAGGAAAATAATCAAGGGCAGGGTGGTGGGATGCTGTGTCACTTGAAGTGGTGTTATTGTTCCCACTTAAAGTTATTTATTTTCCTACAGTAGATAATTATATGAAGTCAAAAACTGCTTTCAAACATGTGAAAAACTGGGCTTTCAGATGCATTTCATTTAAAAAGATAAATAATATATTCTTATTAACTATGAACTGAGTAAACTTTTGTATTAGTTTTTGTTAAATGTTTAAAAGATCTAAATGTTTGGGTTGAAGTGTCTGTAATGTGGGGATTAGTTAATCAGTTAAATGTGCTTATTATTTAAATACAGAACTGAATTGTGATGAAGATGACGTTTTTGTGCAGCGCTGCAGCTTGTTGTGTCAGTGTGCAACACGAGCGCAGTAATACACAGCTGTGTCTTCAGTCTGCATGTTCTGTCCCCGTAAGGTCACGGTGTTACTGGAAGTGTCTCGAGAGACGACAAACTTGTTTTTAAGGGAATCTTTCTGACGAATCTCCCCATTATAGTAAATTAAATTGATCCACTCCAGAGCTTTTCCTGCAGGTTGTCGAATCCAAGCTGTTCCATAGTGGCTGCTGTCAGTGATAGAAGCTCCAGACACTCTACAGGTGATGGTTAAAGTCTCTCCTGGCTTTATAAGCACTGAGTCTGGCTGGATGAGCTCAGTAGCACAGAACACATCTGTGAAAAGAGAAAAAGAAAAGGTTGACATGTTGAATTGAAAGGATCAGATGAACTAATAAAGCTTAAATCCAAACACTCACAGGGGGCGAGAGCCAGCAGCAGCAGTGGAGCTGAAGCAAACATGTTTGTGTTGAAGGAGGACTAATGAGAAGCGCTTCCTCTCTAGATAAGCACGGTGCTAATATTACAAGAGGAGATGGAGATTTGCATAAATATTACAGAGAAGCTGTGTTGAGTGCAGCTCTGCAGCTGTTAATCAGTCTCTTCCCATTTTGTCTCTATTTAATATCAATTTAATGTGGTAAATAATTTAATTATATATTATTACTAACAATATTAATGTTATGTGTTAAATAATGTAAGCATTTTATATTCACATAAATAAATAATTATTACTTCTTATTGTTTATAGTGAAAATAAAACTGAATCTTGTAATAATACATAAAAATAATATTAATTAGAAAAACAATCCTTTATGTCATTATCAGCTCTGTATCGGCTGCACTCTAGAGAATTAAACAAGTAAAGCATTGTAATTGTCAGCACACTGCTGAGGTATAAGAGGAATAAAACACATCAGGATGAGCTGTTATAGAAAGAAAATCAACTTTAAGTTGGTAAAATCACACCATAAAACATAAAATCCAGTAGTAGACTTTTGACTGTGTGTGTAGAATGTGTAGCAATGTTGGAGATTACGGTTTTGTTGGCAAACTACATAAAATCTGTAGTAAAAATTATTGAAACAAATAGCTGAATTTAAACGAGGACGGGAAACTGTTGTGCTTGTGATCATTCTGTTATAATGTTCACATTTTTTCATTCAGAAGTTCAAATAGGACTTTGTACAAGGTGTTTTGTACAGGGATGATGTTGATGTGTCTCACTGTGTGGGTAACGAGTGCAGGAATACACAGCTATTACATGTTTTCAGGTGAACTTATATTAAGAAATCACACTAGAATATAAGCACATTAGGTAAGGAATAAAACACAACAGAGTGTGCAGTTACAGAAAAATAATCAGTGATGGGGTGGTGAGATGAAGCAGAGTTACTGCTGTCACGCCCAAGGTGAATATTTTAACAATATAAAAGCATGTGTGTTTTATTCCTCTTATTCCACATCAATTTGCCAATGATTAATATTTTTAAATTTAATGAATTCAATTCATTTATTTATTAATTAACAACAACACATATGTTGTATAGTTTTATCCATTAAATATGTACATTTAATATTGAGGAACATCTGTGAAAAGTTAGTTTCTGTTATCTCTTACATTATAGCAGCTATCCTCTATCAGTCTGTCCCTCATGTGACTCTATTTTTTTCTCTCTTGAAGTATTCAGTAGTCTTGATGGTGTATGGATTCAATAATCAAAAATAGATCTCTGGATTATTTACTACATCCTCTGATTATATTTAAGCATGTTAGTAATAATATACACTACGCATGAAACAGTGTCACTGAACATACTGAGACTGTACACCGTTTCACTGCCCTTAAGAGTTTTCTGTACTGGGTGTTTTTGTACAGGGATGTTGTTGATCTGTCTCACTGTGTGGTTCACGAGCGCAGTAATACACAGCTGTGTCTTCAGTCTGCAGATTCTGTCCTCGAATTGTTATTGTGTTAGTAGCCGTGTCTCTGGAGATGCTGAACTTATTTTTCAGTTTGTCACTGTAATATGTACTCCCACCACTATAGATGATTCCAATCCACTCCAGAGCTTTTCCTGCAGGTTGTCGGATCCAACCTGTATGATCACTCGTAACTGAATATGAAACCTTGCAGGGGATGGAGAGACTCTGGCCTGGCTGGACTGTCATGGAAGCAGGCTGAGTCAGTTCCTCACCATGCACATCTGTGGAGGAAAACACATGGTGATATCTCACACAATATCTGCTGCACATTTATTGTTATTGTAGTAAATGAATGAATGTGATAAAGCACTCACAGGAAGCAGCTGCCAGCAGGAGCAGTAGAGATGTAGAGAACATGGTGTGTGTTGTTTGTACTGGGGTCTTCTCTGTTCTCCAAAGTTTAACAGAGACCATCACATCACATAAATAGAGTGATATCCAGCCCTGACGCTTGTATTTGCTTATCTGCTGATGATGGGAGGAGAATGTATTTAAAATGTATTTAAATAATGAGGAGGAGATTCTTCTTATGGAGATTATGTGGCTTTATAATGGAACAGAAGCCTCTTTATCAAATACTATTATTTTAAAATGTTAATGTTTTAGTCAAATTTCTTAGTGAAATAGACAAAAAGAACACAAAATTTAGTGTGATTATTTTCTATACTTGAGGATATCGGTATCGGTACCTCTCTTAAACTCATGACAGAATTCTCTCAGACTTTCTCACACATGATCACACAACTCACAATTTAACTTTCTTATGAAGTATAAGGTCAGAGGTAAAAAAAAAAGAGAGGCCAGTCTGGGAATGAATGAATGATAGTGGTTATAATGTAAGTGATAACAAGAACTAATTTGTTTTTGCAGATATTCAACATTATGAAATATGAAATATGACTTGTCATTATTTAATAAACAAAATACTGCAGTTCATGGCAAATTTCTGTTGTACAGGACAAAAAAAAAAAAAAACACTTTGCTGTGAGCTATTAAATGAAAATAAGCAAGACAAGTCTGTAACATTACCCCATAAAACATATAATCTATTTGTTCAAAAACTTTTGACTCTGTGTGTATAATGTAGAGTAATGTTAGAGATGTAGCATTATGGTGTTGTTGCAGAATGCTTAAAATCTACACCACAAAGTATTCAGACATATAACTGACTTTTTTTCAATCAGACTTTGACAGATACTTTTTTGTATTTCTGGTCATTCTTTTATAATGTACACTGTTTTTTTAACATATATATTAAAAAAATTCTCATAGTGTTTTGTATGAGGTGTTTTTGTACAGGGATGTTGTTGATCTGTCTCACTGTGTAAATAACGAGCGCAGTAATACACAGCTGTGTCTTCACTCTGCATCTTCTGCCCTGTTAATGTTACTGTGCTGCTGGACGTGTCTCTGGAAACCTGAAACCTGCTTTTCAGTTTCTCACTGTAGGCAGTGCTACCGCTACTACATATCTCTCCGACCCTCTCCAGAGCTTTTCCTGCAGGTTGTCGTATCCAGAACGTACAGTAGCTGCTATCAGTTAATGAATATCCAGACACTTTACAGGTCAGAGTCATTGACTGACCAGGGGTTAATACTGTGGATCCGGTCTGGATCAGCTCAACACAGTGAACACCTGTTAAAGAAAAGTTATTTTAATGTTGTAAAAGCAAAAAGCTATAAGTAACCAAAACTGGATTATATGTCAAATGGAAAAATACTTACAGTGTACGGCTGCCAGCAGCAGCAGCAGTAGGGATGTAGAGATCATGGTGTGTGTTGAAGCAGAAGAAGTAAAAGCTCTTGATCTTCATTGCTTAAATATATAACAGGGAAGGACATTTGCATAGACACACTCCTTATCTTAGAGGAAATTTGATACAATCCTACATAACTGAACCAATATATATTATTAACACATTTGTGACTCTTTATTTTCATTTTCTTAATGCATAAATGTGTTTATACACTGATTATTGATTTCTTTTTGGTTTGTTTCAGACTCAGGGTGGTGTGATGAAGTTGATCCATTACCATGTTAGAATCAGTGCATTAATATAAACCTGTGTTTTGCCTTGAAGCTGGAAATATTAATTTGAAATATTAATTTTTAAGTCTCCATTTTTTTAAAAATATTCATTAGAGATAAAGTCACCGCCAGATAAAAAAAATAAGTTAATGAAGACAACTGAAAGAATGAATTTAGGTCATTTATTAAGCTTGCTTATTGGACGTAAATAGTTTTAAACCTTAAAAGACAGACTGTTGCTGGAGGTCACGTGACGCGTTAATGGCGGCGCAGCTTTGAAAAGACGCTCTCCACACCACTCACATATTTCCAGGTCTTTGAAGGATAACTAAATGCTAAATTACGTGAAATCATCGAAAATGTCGACCCAGACCACATTTGTTCATACTCAGGAGGACACACCCTCTCGTATTAAGAAGAAATTCAGGGAGTCCTCCACCGCTATCTCCCGAGCTGAGCTGGAGGGCGCCATTTTGGCCGGAATGAAACAAGCCTTGAGCGAGCAACAGACTGATTTAGACAGAATTGTTTCTGCCGCTGTTCAATCTGCCATAGATGATGTGCTGACGCCTCAGGTCTTAGATAAATAAAGCAGTCAAGTTCGGCAGCGAAACTCTTCATTTCTTCCCGGATTACAGCGCAGACACCACTAAGAAAAGGAAGGCTTTCACTGAGGTGCGGAAGAAGATGGAGACACTCGGAATTCAGTCGGTTCTCCTCTTCCATGGTCAAGGGCATCCATGCGTGTGGAGGGAAGTGGAGGGAAGTGGTAGCTCAGTGGTTAAGACGTTGGACTTTTGCTCAGAAGGTTGAGAGTTCAAATCCCAGCACCACCAAGCTGCCCCTGCTGGGCCCTTAACCCTCAGCTGCTTAATTGTATAAATGAGATAATTGTAAGTCGCTCTGGATAAAGGCGTCTGCTAAATGCTGTAACTGTAAATGCAGGGAGATAAAACCTCTTTCAATCGCTGTTGGAGGCCGAGCAGTATCTTCTGTCTTCACGGCCTGGGAGCGACACCGCTATAGCATCTGTGGGACTGTGTCTTCAACTGGCCCGCTGTGTTGATATGGATATGGAGCAATCCGTTACTGAGCAGAGATAAACTACACAGCCAGCGTACTGTATATGCTGTTGTAAAGCGTTTATTTTATTTTTCTTATTTACTATCTTATTTTAATATTTACTTTGGCCACAAAATAGGTTATGGACATTCTTGGTTACTGAGGTAGGTCCCTCTTTTATTTTCTTTTTCTTTAGGCTACTAAATCTCTGAGCAGGCTGAGGCTTTATATAGAAATTTATGATGTGATTTATTTTTTGAATCATTTTTATTACAATCATAAATCCTTCCCTACTCTAGTTATAGCCTGATAATCTCTAGTCAGTAGTGGTTGGGATCACACGGCGATTGAGCAGTCACGGCTCTTGTAAACTGCAGTCTTACGCTTGCCAGAGGAGTCGTAGTGTCCTGGCGGATTGCAAAGTGTCTGTACATAGTTTGGTTTATGTTCATCTGCGTTCTGTTCGTGGCGGCAACTGACTAAAATGTACAATTTTCTTCAAATGGTTTTCGAGGTCTGGGCTTTTCTACGCTCCCTTTTGTATTTCTACCTGAATGAATCATACCAAAGTCCTCTTAACATCTATATATGCACCGAACGTATGTGACCGCCAATTTATGGACAATATTTCTGGAACCTTGATTCATTTCAATGTCTATCACATTATTCTAGGTGCAGACTTCAATGCTTGTGTCCACCCTGAGTTAGACCGCTCTTCCACTGACCCCAGGGTGGCAACGCCATCTTCAGTAGCTCTTAAGAGCTTAATCTTGCAGACCCATGGCGTATTGAAAATGGTAATGCTAAAGCGTATACATTTTATTCCACCCATCACAAGTCATTTTCTAGGATTGATTATATTTTGGTTGATCCCTCTTTGGTCCAACACATCGGTACTATTGATATTTTGCCTATTTTGATATCGGATCATTCACCGGTAACATGTAATATCACTACAGGTGTCAAATTCTATAAAGTCAATAGATAGCGCTTTAATAATACACTATTATAGGACACCTCCTTCTTAGATCAACTTAGACAAGAACTAATTATTTTTCTGATTCTAATTATTGATCTGATCTCCACGTTATGGTGGCGCAGATAAGAACTGCAGAGATTCTCCATCTTAATTAGACTTGCTCTCCGAATTCAATCCGTTTGCATCGGCATTCACACAGTAAAGCCGCCACGCCATACGGCCGCATCCATCTGCCCTTCCAGAGCGTGTTTCTTCCGGCACATTAGCTTCATATTCGCTCCTCCAGAATCCATCGAATGCGAGTGCACTGCCAGCATGAGTCAGGGATCGAGTGGTGTTCAAGTGGTACTTGTCCAGACTATATTTTCTTTCGGGTGTGAGTCTTTTGCTCTGTCGGACATAAACAACGGGTGTCACCTTTAGCAGAAGCTTGTGTGTGTCCTTGGTCACTACATTAGATACTAGAGTAAAATAGGGGTGTAACGCAATGAAACGCAATGATTTGCGGGACTGTTTTTTGTATCTGTCTGTGATATTTGAGTTAGTTCTGTTTTCCAAAATAAAAACAAACTAGTAGCCTTATTTAAACCACCATAACCCTGATCAGGCAGTTACAAAAGATGATGGATTGACCACTCACGCCTGTGGAAAAGGAAGAACGCTCCCACTTGCGCAACTATTTTGTTGGGGTCTCAGCCCTGATACACATCTCTAGTCATAGCCAGATGTCCTGTGAACATTACTGGCAAGCTTTCTTACAAAAAAAACAAAAAACGAATAGTGCACTGTTTATTCTTGTCTGTATTTGTATGTGTTTAAAATCATATAATCTTTTCATTCCAAATAAAGTATGTATATTCGGACAGAAAACCTGTTTACTTGAAATTTCCCTATAATGGAAGCCAAAGGGCAGTTGTTGATTTCTGGTCATACGTTTTTACCAGTGAAGATCTTAGGATGATACAGACATGAGAAAATGTCACTGTTCTTATAGTTTTATCCAAGTTTCCAACGCCAACAGAGAAAAAGTAGTTCCGGTTAATTTCCCAAAGGTTTTGTGGTGTCCATGCGCAGACAGGCGGAAAGTATAACCACACCTCCCTTCCTCTGAAAAGAATGAACTTCACCCATTTAGAGCTTCATTTAGGGACAATGCTGAAGAATGATGTCAGCAAACAAACATTTTTCACATTTAAATGTTTTATTTTTTTAGGGTCATGGATTTAAATTTTTAAAGACAAAGGTTCTACAACAGCAATACCATTATGGAAGACATGGTGACTTTCTTGTAAATGTCTCACCCATGAACACAGAGTTTTTTGGTTCAAATCTGGGAGAGGTGGAGAAAGGATGGCTTAAGGAAATGGTTCATGAACACCCGTTCCCCTCCCAAAAAAATGGGTTAAAGTTTTGCATGTATAAGCCAGAGTCTGGGATTTGACCAAAGGGGAAATAAAGTGGGGAAGATGATAACTAAGTGAAGGCTAAGACGCTTGAGCTAATTATATGCTGAGTGCTGAAATCAAAAGAAATAACCATCTCTTCTTCCATTAAACTCTTCCTTGCAGTCCCGCTTTGACTGGCACTGGTTTTGAGCCAAAAGTCCAATAAGCAAGTAGGGTGTCTATGCTTTAGTGGTGCAGTGGTTAGCAACATGGTCTTTCATGCGTGACATTCCTGGTTTGATTCTGCATGTCTGCTTAACTTTAGCGCAGGACTTAAGTATACAGACTTGAAAAGTTTTATTAAACAAGCTGCTAACAAGAGATCCTGTGGCTCAACTGGATGAGCTTTGCCTCTGGGTTAAGAGGTTGCTGGTTCAAACCCTGGCCAGGTCTCCAGGATATGGGTGTAGAAGGTTCAGGAATGAATGGCACAGCAGGAGTTGAGGAAGGTGCAAGAGGGCATAACCCATGAGTTGGGGGGTAATATCCGGGCAGCTGCCCCCCTGAGGTCAAGGGTGATATACTGAGGTGGTTATGGAGCTTGAAGAGAGAGTGTCGACTTAGTTTTGCATTATATAGGGGATGCTGTGGAAAAACTATCACCCACACTTTTTTTGGGGTCTTTTAACCTACAGTTCCTTCAGCCACAGTAACTATCTTACCACCACCTCATCCACTCACTCAAGCCCAAGGACCAGCCAGATTTGAACCAGCAACCTCTGAGGTCAGAGGCAAGGCTTTTACCACAAAGCCATGAAGTCCCACACAAAGCACTCGGTGTCGTAGGACCTTTGTCTTTTAAAATGAGAAACACAAAATAAATAAATAAATAAATAAAATACTACTCTACTTTGCCTCTAGTGGAGTAACAGATACTAGCACTTTTTTCAAATCTTTCAGTTCAGTTAGGGTCCAAATTTAAAACTTTCGATTCTAAATTCATTTGGTGGACCGGATTTGAGCCTCCAGTGGGCCGGTCTGCAGGCCATATTTTTGACATCACTGATTGAAACAAAACAAGGTTTCCCAACATCCACAACTTAAAAAGATTTATCTGATGTTAACTCTACCATTCAAGACGGCACGTAAACAGAACACTGCCGTTATCTTGTATCTTCTATTGGATTAAACGGTGAATTTTAGCCCAATTACTGTTCAATTCCACACATGTACTCTATAGTGTTAATCTAATAATTTTAGCTTTGTACATGTTTGTACAAACAGAACTGAAGTTCTCCTCCAGTTGGCAAACTGGTGGTTATCAACTGTAAAAGTCATGCATTTAAAGCTGATAGGTAAAGGAAAGGAGAAATATTTGCTAACTCTAAAATAAAAACAAATTGAGGGATGATGATCCCAAACAACACACCAAACAAACACAAAAGGTTATCCACTTGCTAACTGAGCATATCTCTTTCACAACTGGCTAATGATACAAACTCCACAATGAGGACAAATCAGAATACTCACTAGCTTCCCACCAAATAAGGGAACAAGTCAGTGTCTTACCTGTTCTACTCCTAAATCAGTTTTTCTGTTATTGACTGTCTTCCTCTCCTGATTTGCTGCAGCACCTGCCAGCAGTCGGACTTCTTTCCTGCCTAAGGTTGTGACATTTGATGTATTAGCGCAAATTCCGAAACCAATTCTAACTCTTAACAGAGCACAGACTGCGAGTTACTATTACAGGATCATCAGGACGACTCGGTGCAGCTCAGGAACCTCAGATTGTAGAAGATTTTTTTTCTCTCCCTGACTCCATAATCATGTTTTTTGCTTTCATTTTTAACAAAAAGTGATCACTGACTGACTTATGTAGACCCTGAGTGCTTATTACCACGTGTAAATGTGGTGGACCTTTTTTATACATACAAGCATTTTTCACGCAGCTACACAAAGGAGTTATGTTGCTTTAAGACAGCAGTGCGTCCTTGAATAATATGGATATTCGTAAAATACCTTTAAACATAAACTTAAAACAAGGTATGTCGTCAGTTCTCTAATCAGACCACACTGAGGAAAAAAAATTACCCACTGAAAAATTACTCCCAACCTTTATCTGCTCTGCACCAGTATTTTTTGCTGAAATGATTTCCTGTGACAGCGTTCCTCCAGTTGACAACCCCAAGACAAGAATATATATATATATATATATATTTTTTTTTACACCTATTATTGTGGGTGCCATCCAAATTAAGTTATATGAAGTTACAAACTGCTTTCAAACATGTGAAGCAAGTGGAATGTTAACTGGATATTCAGATGCATTTCATTTAAAACAGCTAAAAAGATGAATAATATATTCTTAATAACTATGAACTGAGTAAACGTTTGTATTAGTTTTTGTTAAATGATTAAATGATCTAAATGTTTGGGCTGAAGTGTCTGTAAAGTGGGGATTAGTTAATCAGTTAAAACTGCTTATTATTTTAAGCATTTATTCCAACTGCTGTTCAAAATTTCTGTACAATTAATTAATAAGGGTTGTGAATTAAAACTCTTGAAAAAATACTATTTATGCAATTCTTTGATTTAAAGAAGTACATTGTGTGTGTAGTAATGACACACACTATTAAAACTTGATTCAGTGGAAGAAAGTAAAAGTGTGTGTGAGATGGTTTATTAGTGGCATTGAGAGGATGTCTCTAACATGTCTCAAAGTTTTTGTAAGGGGAATCCACTATTCTGTGTCACTGTGAGCCTTTTGCGCAGTAATACACAGCTGTGTCTTCAGTTTGCAGATTCTGTCCTCGAATTGTTATTGTGTTAGTAGCAGTGTCTCTGGAGATGCTGAACTTGTTTTTCAGTTTGTCACTGTAACCTGTACCCCCACTGCTACTGATGTATCCAATCCACTCCAGAGCTTTTCCTGCAGGTTGTCGGATCCAAGATGTACCAACACTCGTAACTGAATATGAGACCTTGCAGGGGATGGAGAGACTCTGGCCTGGCTGGACTGTCATGGAAGCAGGCTGAGTCAGTTCATAACCATGCACATCTGTGGAGGAAAACACATGGTGATATCTCACACAATATCTGCTGCACATTTATTGTTATTGTAGTAAATGAATGAATGTGATAAAGCACTCACAGGAAGCAGCTGCCAGCAGGAGCAGTAGAGATGTAGAGAACATGGTGTGTGTTGTTTGTACTGGGGTCTTCTCTGTTCTCCAAAGTTTAACAGAGACCATCACATCACATAAATAGAGTGATATCCAGCCCTGACGCTTGTATTTGCTTATCTGCTGATGATGGGAGGAGACTGTATTTAAATGGTATTTAAATTATGAGGTGGAGATTCATCTTATGGAGGATATGGGCTACAGCTGGGGGC
Organism: Pangasianodon hypophthalmus; assembly: GCF_027358585.1. Taxonomy (NCBI): domain Eukaryota; kingdom Metazoa; phylum Chordata; class Actinopteri; order Siluriformes; family Pangasiidae; genus Pangasianodon; species Pangasianodon hypophthalmus. The sequence continues at coordinate 21,769,425 of NC_069722.1, read as the reverse complement.
AGAGCTTTCTCTTACAAAGCCCCACAGCTAAGGAACAGCCTTTCACTTAGTGTTCGGGGCTCAGACACAGTCTCAGTGTTTAAGTCTAGGCTGAAAATATATTTGTTTAGTCAAGCCTTTAGTGAATAGTTTTTTCTTAGGTACAGGGGCAGGTCTGGAGGGTTCACAGGCATAGAGTGTTGTGGTGAACTGGGATGTTTGGATGCTGTCGCCCACCCACTCTCACACGTTCACTCAGGTTTGTCGACGGTGGAGTGGCTGGCTGCTTTATGTCCCAGGGTGCCCTCATGTCTGTGTTAGCTTCTGGCTCTCCCTTTTAGTTATGCTGTCATAGCTAGTCTTGCCGGAGTCCCTGCTTGCACTCTGCATGCAAAGTACATTGTGCTTAACCATTAGAGGACAAAAGCTCACCTAACAATCTCTTCCTTTCTCTCCATCTCTCTCTCTCCCCCTCACTCTCTGTCGAGCTACACATACTACTTCTGAAATGTCAGTGATCCTGACCCCTTCTGCTCCTCCTCGCTGCCTGACCCATCCTGATGCCCTACTTCTGGTTGGAGTTTTCATCGGTTGAGTTCGCTCGCTGCTGCTGGGGGCGGCCCCATATGGACGGCCTGAAGAACCATTTGGATTGCTGGGGATGGTGCCATCTGGGGGCTGTGGAGATGGCTTGGGGATCACATATGGGGAGCTGTATTGTAATGGCTTGGGACTGCGATTGCTGTAGTGGCTTTGGGGCTGCAGTTGCCACGAGCAGCTTCATACTCAGGACTCCATCAGTGGACAGTGGATAGATTTTAACCAGCCAGACTTCTTGCGAAAACTGTGATGAATTTATTGGTTGCACAATTGCACTATTTGTCCTTACAGTACACAATAATAGAAGGGATTTATTTATAATCGCACTATCCGTTGCACCCAGATGAGGATGTGTTCCCTTTTGAGCCTGGTTCCTCTCAAGGTTTCTTCCTCATATCATCTCAGGGAGTTTTTCCTTGCCACGATGGCAAGGAAAAACTCCCTTGCTCATTAGGGATAAATTCACAGTGATGAATTCAAATATTTACAATATATTTTTGTGAATCCATTTATTTCTGTAAAGCTGCTTTGTGACAATGTCCATTGTTAAAAGCGCTATACAAATAAAATTGAATTGAATGGAATGTGGCTTTAAAATGGGAAATTAATTCTCTTTTCCTTGACAAAAGTCCCTTTTAAGAACATTGTAATCCCAACTAATAAGATACTATATTTGGAACATTCTCTTTGGAGTTGTAAACATGCCTTAACATCACATAATGTTCATGCTATAATTCACCTAACATGGTGTTTTACATTCAGCTGCTACCAGTAACATAACCAACGACTGGAGTTTTTCTTCTGCTGATTAACCAACAAATGAACTGTGTGTAAGTACAAATGATAAGTAGGGCATATTAATAGTCATGTTATGCAAGGAATAAAAGACTTGTGGGTGTGATGTTATATGAAATGAATTAAATAAATCTTTTCCTAATCTGCTAAGAAATTGTTTGCTTAAAAATCATACCTACACTAATATTTGTAGATAATTAATCCAATACTGACACTGACACAAAATTAGGTGGAATATGATTTTAATTACATATAGTGTGGATCTATTGTGTGTGCATATAACAGGGTTATTATTTGTACAGGCCTCTTGTCAGCTTTTAATATCTTACCTTTATAACAATGTTGTAGACAGATCTTGTGACTTTGGAAGACATGTGCTGATATTTATTCCACTCTCTCAGTCCTTTAACCTCAACATGTTGGGTGAATGTTGAGTAAATAGAGAAAGAGCGCCCCTCACAGGCCAGAAAGCATAATGAAACACATAATGTTTATTTATTTCTTTTGTGGATAAATATATCCAGTACAAATAAAACATCTGTGTAAATTTGACTGTCTATGGAAAATATCAAAAAATAATTCTTGAAATCTTGAAATGCTAGAACTTTACTTGTGGATGACATACATTCAAAAGAGAAAAATAGTTCAGGAAAGGAAAGTCTTTAGTTTTCAGAAGTATCTGTACTACACAATGCCAACATTTTCCCAGGCCAAAACACATTTATTCAAATGTAATAAATAAACCGCTGTAACTTAAATTTAGTTGAATGACTTTGTTCAGTAGCATGTTATGTAGCTATCACTTGTGCAGGACTGGTACTGTATGTGCTTGGATATTGTTTCATGTTTATTTTTATATGTTTTGTTCTTGTTTTAACAAATAAGAAGCTTAACACACATTTTCAGGTGAATTTATATGAAGAAAACACACAGAATATAACCATATTAAGTAAGGAGTAAAACACTTGGGGGTGTGTTGTTATAGGAAAATAATCAAGGACCAGGTGGTGTGATGTAGTGAAGAGTCAGGAGTTGTAGAGGTGGCAGATGCAATTGCAAATAATTTATTGTCTAAAGTACAAACAAAGCAAATGAAATTGTGAAAACAAGAACCATTGTCATGAGCTATGGATATGATAGAGAGGAGCGCGCGCGCGCACACACACACACACACACACACACACACACACACACACACACACACACACACACACACACACACACCCCAACAATCAACCACTAACAAAAAGCTTGACTGCTGAACAACTAGAACTTAAATAGTGATGCTAACAAGGAATAATGCTACACAGGTGAAAGTGATTAGTGAGGCACGTGAGGTGCTGGGGCTGATGGGTAATGTAGTTCTGCACACTTTGGCACTACCATGACGTGGAGTTACTGTCACCAGCCTGAAGATCATTATAGATAAAGAAGGGTATGATGTGTATTTTTCTGTTCTTTTTGTTCATTCTAATATTTCCTTCATTTTGCTTTTTAAAATGTTATATATCAGCAATAAATCTAGGTAAGGAGAAAAAATCATAAATCAATAATGAAATTATCTTAAAAAAAAAAAATCCATATACGAGTCTGATAATGAGTGATACTGAATGAGTCTCATGAGCAGTTTGTGGAGTCACTTTTTTTTGCACTTTATTTGTTGAGCTCTGCTGCCTCCTTCAGCTGTTTTAAATATTGCACCTCAAACTATGAGAACAGACTGTGTATTAAACACAACACACTGCTGGAAACATGCTGTATTATTCCTGAATCCACTGATTAAACATTTATTCCTACTGCTGGTTAAATATTCTGTAAAACGGAGGGCTTAATAATGGTTCAGAATGAACAATCTTTGAAAAAAAAAATACATATATATATTTTATTTAAAAATGACTGCATTTAAAAATAACTATTATTAAATTACGGAACAAACTATTAAAACTTCATTCCAATGAAAGAAAGTAAAAGTGTGAGTGAGATGGTTTATTAGTGGCATTGAGAGGATGTCTCTAACATGTCTCAAAGTTTTTGTAAGGGGAATCCACTATTCTGTGTCACTGTGAGTAACTTGCGCAGTAATACACAGCTGTGTCTTCAGTCTGCAGATTCTGTCCTCGAATTGTTATTGTGTTAGTAGCAGTGTCTCTGGAGATGCTGAACTTATTTTTCAGTTTGTCACTGTAACCTGTACTCCCACCACTACTGATGTGTCCAATCCACTCCAGAGCTTTTCCTGCAGGTTGTCGGATCCAAGCTGTCTCATAGCTCGTAACTGAATATGAAACCTTGCAGGGGATGGAGAGACTCTGGCCTGGCTGGACTGTCATGGAAGCAGGCTGAGTCAGTTCATAACCATGCACATCTGTGGAGGAAAACACATGGTGATATCTCACACAATATCTGCTGCACATTTATTGTTATTGTAGTAAATGAATGAATGTGATAAAGCACTCACAGGAAGCAGCTGCCAGCAGGAGCAGTAGAGATGTAGAGAACATGGTGTGTGTTGTTTGTACTGGGGTCTTCTCTGTTCTCCAAAGTTTAACAGAGACCATCACATCACATAAATAGAGTGATATCCAGCCCTGACGCTTGTATTTGCTTATCTGCTGATGATGGGAGGAGAATGTATTTAAAACATATTTAAATCATGAGGAGGAGATTCATCTTATTGAGGATCTGTGGCTTTATAATGGAACAGAAGCTTCTTTATCAAATACTATTATTTTAAAATGTTAATGTTTTAGTCAAATTTTTTAGTGAAATAGACAAAAAGAACACAAAATTTTGTGTGATTATTTTCTATACTTGAGGATATCGGTATCGGTACCTCTCTTAAAACTCATGACAGAATTCTCTCAGACTTTCTCACACATGATCACACAACTCACAGTTTAACTTTCTTATGAAGTCTAAGGTCAGAGGTAAAAAAAAAAAAGAGAGGCCAGTCTGGGAATGAATGAATGATAGTGGTTATAATGTAAGTGATAACAAGAACTAATTTGTTTTTGCAGATATTCAACATTATGAAATATGAAATATGACTTGTCATTATTTAATAAACAAAATACTGCAGTTCATGGCAAATTTCTGTTGTACAGGACAAAAAAAAACCACTTTGGGGTGAGCTATTAAATGAAAATAAAGAAGTCAAGTCTGTAACATTATCCCATAAAACATATAATCTATTTGTTCAAAACCTTTTGACTCTGTGTGTATAATGTGCAGTAATGTTAGAGATGTAGCATTATGGTGTTGTTGCAGAATGCTTAAAATCTACACCACAAAGTATTCAGACATATAACTGACTCTTTTTCAATCAGACTTTGACAGATACTTTTTTGTATTTCTGGTCATTCTTTTATAATGTACACTGTTTTTTTTAACATATATATTAAAAAAATTCTAAAATTCTAAGTGTTTTGTATGAGGTGTTTTTGTACAGGGATGTTGTTGATCTGTCTCACTGTGTAAATATCGAGCGCAGTAATACACAGCTGTGTCTTCAGTCTGCATCTTCTGCCCTGTTAATGTTACTGTGCTGCTGGACGTGTCTCTGGAAACCTGAAACCTGCTTTTCAGTTTCTCACTGTAGTCAGTGTCACATTTAATATTGTGGAACTTTTATGAAACATTTTAGCTCCCGAATCACTTAGGTTATAGCAGCTATAAACAGTTATTCTCTCACCAGCATCTTTCTTCCTCTCACTTGAAGTTAAGACAAAAAAGCAAAGTTTTACCAAGAAACTGCAAAGAGTGAAGTCCTCCATCCCGAGAACTTTCCAGTGTCAGAAAAGTGACAGCTTCACTTTATAATAAGTTTATTTATAATAAATCATTTTCATTAGTCTTGATGTTGCGTGTATTCAATCACTGATTAAAAGTCAGCAATGATTCTGTAAATGTTATTATTTATTTTCCTCTTTGGTCCCTTGTGGGAAATTGACTACAAGAGACAAATGTTCAATGTCTCACATAAAGACTTAGAAATTGTGTCGTATCTACACGTGTCTGTGGATGAAATATGTTGTACTTATGACCACTTTTAAAGAAACCTACAATGTTACAATAAATGTATTATGCTGTAGTGCCACCTGCAGATCTTGTGAAAATGGCATGTATTGTGGGAAGATTTTGTACAGCTGATTAACATGTTTGTACCACTGTGTTATTTTGCACAGTAATACACAGCAGAGTCCTGTGCACTCAAACCAGTCAGCTGCAGATACACCATGTTTTTGGAGTTGTCTCTGGTAATTTCCAAACGTCCCTCGATGTGTTTGGCATACACAGTTTTACTGGCATCACTCCAGATAGCCCCAATCCATTCTAGTGCTTTTCCAGCTTGTTGTCTGATCCAGTTCATTCCATAGCCACCAAAGTTAAACCCAGATCCTTTACAGGAGAGACTCAGAGTTTCTCCAGGTTTTTTCACCACTGAACCAATGGGAATAGACTCAAGACTTTGACACTGAATACCTGCAACAAAAAGTAACATTAGTGTAATTGCTCCATAAACACCCATCATATAAAATATATTTGAGATTCAGTTGAGAACTCACTGATGAGGCTGATTAGTAGCAGGATTAAGGAGAGTGGGATCTTCATGGTGAGTGTTGATGAGACTCGACTGCTCCACTCAGCTCAGCTGCACATAAATACTGCATGGACACACAGCACTCTGGATTTGCATCATGACGTCATGATGGAATAAATGTGTGAGTCCTGATGATGTAACAGAGGGGAACAGCAACTAAACCTTCAACACAACATGATCATCTACTGTGTTACTGTGAAACACTCAAATCCAGCAGAGGTTTCAGATCATCCTGCTGATGACAGAGAGATAAAGAAGGATATGATGTATATTTTTCTGTTCTTTTAGCTCATTATAATTTTTCACTCGTTTTGCATTTTAAAATGTTACATATCTGCAGTAAATCTAGGTAAAGAGAAACAAAATTCATCATAAATCATGCAAATAGTGAAAACATCTCTTTAAAAAAAGACAGATGTGTGTCTGATAATGAGTGATACTGAATGAGTCTCATGAGAATGCAGTTTGTGAATTCTCTGTTTGTTGCACTTTATTTGTTGAGCTCTGCTGCCTCCTTCAGTTATTTCAAATATTGCACCTCAAACTATGAGAACAGACTGTGTGTTAAACACAACACACTGCTGGAAACATGCTGTATTATTCCTGAATCCACTGATTAAACATTGATGAACATATGTAGAACATATTTAAATCATGGGGAGGAGATTCAGCTAATGGAGGAAACGTGGCTTTTTGATAAAAACTAATTCTCATACATAATCACACAATTCACAACTTGACCTTTTATGAAGGATAAGGTAATGGCTATAGAAAGTTCTTGTTGGTGATGTGATTATAATAGTTATGTTTCTGTGAGAGAGAAATTAAATACGGTTTATACCAGAGTGCTGTTTAATGCTCCATTCTGATTTCCTTGTTATAGGAAAATAATCAGCTTAAGGGTGGTAAGAGTAACTCCGCTTCATGTCGAGGCACATCACATCACCCTGTCATTGATTATTTTCCAATAACAGCATGCTCCCATGTGTTTTATTCCTTACTTAATAGCCATTCTGTATCTTTGTTTTGGCAGATTAACGAACATCGACTGAATGTGTAAACCAAACTCCGAGTGTTCTGGACTCTTCACTGTGTGTGTATAATGTGCAGCAATGTTACAGATGTAGAATTATGGTTTAAAATCTAAACTACTAACTAATCAAACAAATAACCAACTTCAACCTATTTGTTGTTAATTGTGTTAATTTGTCTTTCTTGCTCAGACTTGGATAGATAAGTGTTGTACTTGTGATTATTCTGTTCTAATGTACACTGTTTTTAGATCAAAAAGTTTTCTGTACTGGGTGTTTTTGTACAGGGATGTTGTTGATCTGTCTCACTGTGGTTCACGAGCGCAGTAATACACAGCTGTGTCTTCAGTCTGCATCTTCTGCCCTGTTAATGTTACTGTGCTGCTGGACGTGTCTCTGGAAACCTGAAACCTGCTTTTCAGTTTCTCACTGTAGTATATGCTACCGCTACCACATATCTCTCCGATCCACTCCAGAGTTTTTCCTGCAGGTTGTCGTATCCAGTCTGTACAGTAGCTGCTATCAGTTAATGAATATCCAGATACTTTACAGGTCAGAGTCATTGACTGACCAGGGGTTAACACTGTGGATCCGGTCTGGATCAGCTCAACACAGTGAACACCTGTTAAAGAAAAGTTATTTTAATGTTGTAAGAGCAAAAAGCTATAAGTAACCAAAACTGGATTATATGTCAAATGGAAAAACACTTACAGTGTACGGCTGCCAGCAGCAGCAGCAGTAGGGATGTAGAGATCATAATGTGTTGAAGCAGAAGAAGTAAAAGCTCTTGGTCTTCATTGCTTAAATATATAACAGGGAAGGACATTTGCATAGACACACTTCTTCTCTTAGAGGAAACGTCTCTATGAGAAAACCTCGCCATCTCTCAAACATCTCTAATCTGTAATTTTAAATATATAATAATTTATGACATTGTCTATTGTACCTGTTTATTTTTAAATATATCCATCAGTCCTGTTTTATTTTATGTTTTAACAAATCAGAAGATTAAGACATTGTTAATGAGTGAGCTTAAGGACTGTGAGGTGTTTTCAGGTGAATAAGCAAACTCACTAGAATAAAACCACATTAAGTAAGGAATAAAACACAGAAGGAGGTGATGTTACAGGAAAAGAAGCAATGACAGGGTGTTGGGATGAAGCAGAGTTACAGTTAACACCCAGAAGTTGATATAAAAAAATGCAGCTTGTTCATGAGAAACCACAAAGAGCAAAGCTCTCCATCCTGAAGATTTTTTCCGTGCTGGAAAACGAAAAGTTACAGCTTCATGCAATGAATCATTTTCAACAGTCAATACAATTATATGTATTCAATAATCATGGACTTTGGTCCTCTGGGGGGATTTGACTAGAACAGTCTCAGTGTTCGATGTCTTACAAAAACACATTTTCAATGGATTTTAGTATTTAAACTATATTTAAAACATGAGGATGAGATTCATCTTATGGAGAATATGTGGCTTTTTAATGCAACAAATCTTTTCCATGACAGAAACCTGTTTACCAACTTCTGATATTCTTATATCAACAACAGAGTGAAATTTTACATATAGAGAAACTCGGAACAAGGATTAGATACTAAATTTAGGGAAGTAATTTATCTGTGCATGTGTATATTGGTATTATCTAACATGTTTTAAAAAGGCCAAGATTAGGGTTAAGGGGCAGTCAGCATTCATACTAGAGGTGTGTGTGTGAGACTGTTTTTTAATATCTTCATATCTGACCACCCGCTCCTGTGACTTTATTATAGCTGATGCTCGACCTGATTCTGTATTCTTCCCTAGTGTCCTAAATTCAGTTAAAGAGCCTAAACTGTTTTAAAACCTTGTGCTTTACATTTTATTACAGTTGTGTTCTGTACCGTCAGACACACTGAATGAGCTGATGATTAAAGTCTCTTAAACCACAGTGCTGTTGAATTCTCAGTTCTGATTGGTCAGAAGGTGTGGATTCATTTTCTAGAACAGCAGCTCTGGCAGTAGTGCTGGCTGCAAGGTTTATAACTGTATGGCACTCCACAGAAACAGATTCATAAAAATGTGTGTAACTGTTGATATGGTGAGAGTTTCTATGAAGAGATGTTTGTTTAGCATTCATGGAAGGAGTCTCCAGTGTCAGGACTTTGTATCAGTCAGAGGTAAAGCTGTAACTAAGTTTTCAGAAAGTCTTGAGAATGGAAGGCTTTGTGGTTTCTCACTAACATAAGCTGCAACTTCATGAGAGAGAAAAAGAGAGAGGCTGGTGAGGGACCAACTGTTGATACTGCTATAACACAAGTCTTGAATTAATTTAAAAAAAATGTAATTATTCCCAAAACACTGTGATAGAGGAATAAAACACTTTGGGACGTGCTGTTATTGTTACAGGACAGTTCAGTGTGGAACCAGTTGCAGAGTGAAAAACCCCTGCTTGCTTAGAGATAAATGGGCAAGCAGAGTTTATATATAGATAAGATGAAGGTTTAGGGAAGGGTCTGGGTGTGTTTTGTGCACTTTTCAATTCTATCTTGTATCTTTGTCTTAGTTTCATTCTTTTTCTTGGCCATGCCTTAAACATCTCTTGTCCCTTCTTTCCTCCATTTTCTTTCTGCTTTTCTTTGCAGTTTCTTTTCTAATCCTCTTTTATTCTTATCTTCTGTTTCTTTTTTCTTTTCCTCTAGCAAAGCCCTGACATACCATACCAGTCACCCCTCTACAAAGGTGTGACAAAGGGCTGTGTTCAAGGCTGGCCTTAAGTAACCTGCCTGGCAGCTGCAGGCAATCCAAGTTAATCAGCCTGGAGAATTCTGGGTAACTGAGTTCTCCCACATGGCCACTCTAACTGTGTTACTAACAGATAAATGCTTTTTGTTTAGTATTTTAGAGAAAGCTGTCATGTGGAGTGTCTTTCTACTTTTAATATTTGGAAAAAGTGACTAGGATAAAAAAAAAAAAAAAAGATATACTTCCATATTATGAAGGGGTTTGTGTACAGCTCTGCAACCTCATGTGTCTCTGTGCTTCTCTAGCGCTGTAATACACTGCAGTGTCTTCTGTCCTCACTCTGTTCATGTGCAGATACTCCTGCATCTTACTGTTGTTTCTGAAGATGGTGAAGCAGCCATTAATTCCAGCCCTTTTCCAGGCACATGTCTGACCCAAGCCATCCAAGAGCTACTAAAATCAAATCCAGAGGCTGTACAGGTCAGGGTGTGTGATTCACCAGCTTTGATGGTCACTGTATCTGCTTCAATCAGTGTCTGACTGCATGAATCTGAAATGCAATAACATTCAGAGACAGGTCTTATACTTTTATAAATATAAATATATATACTTATATAAAAGCACATTTTCATGTTTAGAATAAATTTAATAAAGAGTGAAACCAAAAACGAATGCTCAGTGATGCAGCAACATCAGCTCAAAACTCTCCTCAGATGCATCTCAAGGAATAAAAATAGCACCTTCTCTAAATGAATTCATTTCCTGAATATATCAGCATATGTGGTTTAAACATGGCGCTTAATCTGCATTAGAAATAGAGATATAAAAACATTACAGAAATAGCCATTAAAGGGCAAATGTTTATTGCAAGACTCGAGCTGTGTTTTACAATTAAGCCTTTAAGAGCTATTTTGCCCCATTACCATATCTGCTTCTATAGCACAGAACTATACAGAAAGACATTAATGTTTTTTGATTAATTAATATGGTTACAGAAATAATGTAGACCACACATCATCGCTGACTCATTCTGATTGGATAAAGAATAAATGTAGAATGAAGATAAAAAGGAATAGCATTGCATTTATTTAATTATATTTTGTCTCACAAGACTCTGCAAAAGTAATGATATAAGCAACAACAAGCAATTATCTTCCTGGAGTTTAATCTGAGAGTCATGGTGCTGGATGCAGTCATAGCAGCCTGTGAAAAGAGACGGGGCCTAAAAGTGCAGATAGCAACAGACTGAGATGGTTGAGTTTGCACAGACTGCCCTCTAGAGGCACAAAGGTCCAGTTTTCAAAATACTCAGATCTAAAAGAAGTGATTTTAAAGCAACTTGTTTTAAAAAAAACTCAAATAGAACTAAAGTACTAAGTAAAAAAAGTAAGAATTATAATGTGGAGTATTTTGTATGACCAGGATCAAACCGAGGGCCCTGAAGCTGTGAGGTGGCAACATTACCCTCTGTACCATATATATATATATATATTCAGAACTGACTCTGACCTAAGTAATCTTATACCAGCATAAATGTCCAGACAATGTTCACAATAAGCCACATGCACTAAAAGTCAAAACATTTTGGTTCTTTGAGCTCCATGAATACACTGCTTATGAACATGTGAGCTTGTCATGTGACTATAGCAAGCATGTGTTTTTGTACTGATGTCTAAGGAGAAGTATCACTGTGTGTGTCGGGCGCAGTAATACACAGCTGTGTCTTCTGTCCTCACGCTGTTCATGTGCAGATACACCTGCTGCTTACTGTTGTCTCTGGAGATGGTGAAGCGGCCTTTAACTGCACTGGAGTAATACTTCCTATCACTATCATACTCGATAGTTGCAACAAATTCCAGTCCTTTTCCAGTAGCCTGTCTGATCCAAGCCATCCAAGAGCTACCAAAGTTAAATCCAGATGCTGTGCAGGTCAGTTTATGAGACTGATCAGGTTTGATGATGACTGAATCAGACTCGATCAATGTCTGACTGCAGGAATCTGAAACAGAAGAACACACAAAGATAGGTGTTAAAGTAAAAAAAAAAAAAAAAAGAAAGAAAGAATGAAAGTCTTTTGTTGAATTAAGAAAAAGATATTAATACTAACATTGAATGAACATTGCTAGAGTAAAGTAACTCAAAACTCTGCCTAGTCCCATCTCAAAGAATTAAAATGATTACTGTTGCTGTAAATGAACACAAACTGCTGGTATGTTGTTGAGCTGAATGTATATCAGCATAAATGGTTCAAACACAGGATTTGGTTTGCATGGCACGCCCACTAGAGACATAAAACGATTCCCAGAGGAATAGCCATGAAGAGAAAAAGCTCACTGTAAGACTCCAGCTGTGTTTCATGCTGTCAAGTCCATAACTGCTCTTTACTCATTAGATATCATGTTCTTTTAGTGCATCACTGTGTAAGAACCTGAAGTTTTCTGACTAACAATGGCTGAACACCACAGACATTTCAGAAACTGTATCGAATAGAAACTGAATGTAGTTCCAGAAATAATGCAGGTCACAATCATCACTGACTCATTCAGTCAGGAGCTCATGCCAATCACTTTTCTGTTGTTAAAGCTTCATGAATGAGGATATAATTTAAAGTATTTAGAGTTATTTATTATTCCCTATGCAGAGAAGTGTAATGAAAAACACTTTCCCTCTTCCCTCCCTCTTCTCCATTCCTTTTCCTTAACTTTCAACAGCTGTCCTCCTACACATAAAGGAGGTAACATCCTGGACCTTGTCTTCAGTCGCCCCTTTCCTACTTCAGACATCTATGTTACCCCTCTCCACATCTCTGATCATCTCTTGGTATCCTTCACCATCACCCTCCCTATCCTGACTAAAACCACCAGCCATCTATATTTCTCTCCCACTCGTAAAAACCTTCACTCTATCTCCCCTTTCTCCTTAGCTTCCTGCACCCTATCATCCCTTCCTGTCCCTGACTCCTTTCCCTCCCTACTAGTAGAGCTAGCCACTGACACTTTCCTCTCCTCACTTTCCTCATCCTTGGACCTCCTCTGTCCTTTATCCTCTATACCCAGGAAGATTTCCAGCCCTGCTCCTTAGCTATCGGATGTGCTGCGCAGTAATCGGAGAGAATTAAGAACAGCAGAGAGGAAGTGGAAGAAATCGCAACTCGACACAGATCTGGTCTCCTATCGTGCTCTCCTGTCCAAATTTTCATCTGAAGTGACTTCTGCTAAGACTGCCTTCTACAAAGAAAAGCTGGAATCCTCTGCACAAGATCCTCGCAAGCTCTACAACATCTTTTCTTCACTACTCAACCCTCCGGCTCCTCCTGCTCCTCCTGCTCCATCCTCTCTGACTGCTGAAGACTTTGCCACTTTTTATGATGAGAAGATTGGAAAAATCTGCCAGACATTCACTTCTACTCCTACTCCTACACTACACACTGAGGATTCTCCTTCTCATTTGTTGACACAGTTTTCTAAACTAACAACAGAAGAGATCCTGCAAATCATCTTATCCTGCAATTCTACCACCTGCCCATTGGATCCAATCCCTTCCACAATGCTCCAGACCATCTCTCAAGACCTCCTCCCCTTCATCACCACTATCATCAATGGCTTCATAACATCTGATCATGTACCAACTTCATTCAAAAGAGCAAGAGTTATTCCCATCCTGAAGAAACCCACTCTAGATCCCTCTGTCATCAGCAACTACCGACCGTTATCACTTCTCTCTTTTCTTTCTAAAACCCTTGAACGAACTGTCTATAATCAGCTGTCTTGCTATCTCTCACAGAACGACCTCCAAGATCCCAATCAGTCTGGCTTCAAACCGGCACACTCCACAGAGACTGCCCTTTTGGCCGTCACTGAGAAGCTACATGCCGCTAGATCAGCCAAACTGTCTTCAGTTCTCATCTTCCTTGACCTTTCAGCAGCGTTTGACACGGTGAACCACAAGACTCTCCTATCCACCCTCATGAGCCTAGGAATTCGTGGTGCAGCATGGCAATGGTTTGCTTCCTACCTGGAAGATCGGTCGTATCAGGTGACATGGAGGAGATCCACATCTGCTCCTCGCAGACTCTCCACTGGTGTTCCACAAGGCTCAGTACTTGGTCCTCTCCTGTTCTCCCTCTATACTCAATCTCTTGGTGCGGTCATGTCCTCACATGGGTTTTCATACCACTGCTATGCAGACGACACTCAACTCATCCTCTCCTTCCCTCCCTCAGACTCTCATGTTTCTGCTCGGATATCAGCATGTCTGGCAGACATCTCATGATGGATGACAGCTCATCAGCTGAAACTTAATCCCACCAAAACTGAACTGCTGTTCATCCCAGGTGATTCATCCCCATCTCAGGATCAATTTCCCTAGAAAATTCTCTGATCTCCCCTTCGGTTACTGCACGCAACCTTGGGGTAACCATGGACAATCAACTGTCCTTCCCCTCTGACATTGCTAATCTAACACGCTCATGTCGATTTCTCCTTTATAACATCAGAAGAATTTGTCCATTTCTTTCCACACAGGCGCTTGTTCAGTCCCTTGTCATTTCACTCCTGGCAGGTCTGCCTCTGAGCGCCATTCGTCCTCTGCAACTGATCCAGAAAAAAAAAGCACCTCCCCAACAGAGTTCAAGACTTCAAAGCACTATTGTAAGTTGCTCTGGATAAGGGCATCTGCCAAATGCCATAAATGTAAATGTAAATGTAAAAACACAATAATACATAATACTATGATAATGTTCGCAACAAAGAGCGATTATCTTTCAGTTGTTTAATGTGAGTGAGATGATGGTGAATCATTGCAGTCTGTGAGGAGAGAGAAGCTGAATGTGTATTAATGAGCAGTTAGTTATTAATCAAGCCATTTAGCTACAGTAACTAGGTACTATATTCATAATAAACTGTTGTTGCATATTTCTGATAAAATACATGAACACTTGGACCTTTACCACAAATAGCACAGAAGCAGAGGAGCTCAGTGACAGATTCAGTAAGGAATAAACCACTTGGGGGCATGCTGTTATAGGAAAATAATCAAGGACAGGGTGGTGGGATGCTGTGTCACTTGAAGCGGTGTTATTATTCCCACTTAAAGTTGTTTATTTTCATACAGTAGCATGTGCTGAAGTGTTTTATTCCTCTAATATCTCTCTCTTATGTGTTGTGTATTAAACCAACATCAGGAATTAGTCATTGAGAGAACTTCTTTTTTACACTTATTATTGTGAGTGCCATTCAAATTCAATTATATGGAGTTATAAACTGCTTTCAAACATGTGAAGCAAGTGGGATATTAACTGGATATTCAGACACATTTCATTTAAAAAGATAAATAAGATGAATAATATATTATTAATAAAAACTATGAACTGTGTAAACTTTTGTATTAGTTTTTGTTAAATGATTAAATGATCTAAATGTTTGGGTTGAAGTGTCTGTAATGTGGGGATTAGTTAATCAGTTAAATGTGCTTATTATTTAAATACAGAACTGAATTGTGATGAAGATGATGTTTTTGTGCAGCGCTGCAGCTTGTTGTGTCAGTGTGCATCACGAGCGCAGTAATACACAGCTGTGTCTTCAGTCTGCATGTTCTGTCCCCGTAAGGTCACGGTGTTACTGGAAGTGTCTCGAGAGACGACAAACTTGTTTTTAAGTGAATCTTTCTTATAAATATCCCCATTATAATAAATGCTGTTGATCCATTCCAGAGCTTTTCCTGCAGGTTGTCGAATCCAAGCTGTTCCATAGTGGCTGCTGCTATCAGTGATAGAAGCTCCAGACACTCTACAGGTGATGGTTAAAGTCTCTCCTGGCTTTATAAGCACTGAGTCTGGCTGGATGAGCTCAGTAGCACAGAACACATCTGTGAAAAGAGAAAAAGAAAAGGTTGACATGTTGAACTGAAAGGATCAGATGAACTAATAAAGCTTAAATCCAAACACTCACAGGGGGCGAGAGCCAGCAGCAGCAGTGGAGCTGAAGCAAACATGTTTGTGTTGAAGGAGGACTAATGAGAAGCGCTTCCTCTCTAGATAAGCACGGTGCTAATATTACAAGAGGAGATGGAGATTTGCATAAATATTACAGAGAAGCTGTGTTGAGTGCAGCTCTGCAGCTGTTAATCACAGTCTCTTCCCATTTTGTCTCTATTTAACATCATTATTACTAATAATATGAATGTTTTGTGTTAAAATATTTAATTTGTTTTTATATTTACACAAATAAATAATGTAATTATTTCTTATTATTATATTTATAGTCAAAATTACACTGAATCTTTGACATAATACATAAAAATAATAATAATTAGAAAAACAATTCTTTATGTCATTATCAGCTCTGTATCGTGCTGTACAGTGATTTCAGAACAGCGTGTAACTAAAGCTTTTTATTGGTGGCATTAAAACTGGGCTCAACATTTAACATTATAATCAAACTGTGCAATAGAAAATGCCCCAGTCAAATCATTTTCATTCTGATATAGACTGCCCTCTACAGGCTTTAACTGATACAGAGAGGAATTGCTGATTTCATGTTGATGAGATTCTAGGTTAGATGTTCACATCCACCTTCTCAGTCACTACTGAAGACGTGTTATGGAGATAGTTTAGGGAGCGTGTCACTCAACAACACTGTTACTGATAGGCTGCATGAATCTACAGTCTGGGCTGAACCAGATGTAACTGATAAAGTCACAAATCCCAGGTGCTGTAGTCAGAAGGTGTTAGTTACATTTCTATAACAGCGGCTCTGACAGTTGTTCCAGCTGCAAGGTTTACAGAGAGGCGCTCGTTCTAATCTGTTATCGTTTCTATACAATTTAGACAGAGACTTATATAATGGATACTCCAAATGAATGAATGAAAAAAACATGTGTAGCATTGTTGATTTGGTGAAGTTTTGTGTGAGGAGTAGGGATGTAGTTACATGAATACATTATTTGGAATGAACAGATAATATGTTCTGAACAGATACTAATACAAATAGGAGGTTTGTTTTCAGGAATCTTGCAGGAAATCTGGCAGAGACTAGAGGTGTGTATTGGGACTGGGATGCCTATTAGTTTGTTGGTTGAGGAACTGTCAGAGCCACAATTCACACACCATGCTGAGAGTACTGGAGTTTCTACCTGTGGGCTTTTTTCTAGTGTTTCCAGTGTTTCAGGAGCATAGTAAAAGGGTTGATAAATCCAGATACACATACTGATATTTGGAGCAGGAAACAGATACAGATAGTGTTATCCTGTTTATGAATTACAGTTGAAGCAGCTTCAGTTAGTTCAGTTAAAATGTGTGTGTGGTTTTAGTACAGCTGCTTCCTCAGCTTCAGTCACTGTGGCTTATTGGGTGCAGTAATAAAGCGCAGTGTCCTCTGTCCTCAGACTCTTGGCCTCTGTGTGCTTGTTGGAACGTCTTCAGAGAGGAGAAATTGGCCTTTCATGGAGTTCGCATATGTGGGTTCATCTGTTGTACCAGAGTCCACATATCCAATCCATTCCAGAGCTTTCCCTGGTTTCTGTCGTATCCACTGCATGTAGTACTCAGTCATATCAAAGCCATTTATCTTACAAGACATCTTCACAGGTTCTCCAGGTCTCTTTACCACAGCAGGAGACTGGTCCAGTCTGATCTCATCACTGCTGACATCTAGCAGATAAAACAGAACAGTCAAAGATAATCATCAACAATATGAAGATATTCTCAGTGAAGACATGTAAAGAAGTCTCAGGTACCTTGTGTTAATATTATAACAAAGATGTAGTACTGAGCCACCCTCAGCCCCATAATCAAGCTCTTTGATTCAGTTGTGTGACATGAGCTTTGGGTGAACAAGAGACTGATTTTTATAGCAGTATCAATTTGCATAAACGCCTTCCAACTAATAGATTTCATAGTTTCATGAATCCTTCTTCAAAACAAGTGAGCTGCTGCCCCCTAAAGGTGATTTTAATTCCGGGAGTTTGTAGTAGTGACTCTGCACAAAACATGTACATTTCATTTTATCTCTCATCAGATTCTGTGCTGTTGAACAGACTCAATGTTCCTAAACTCAGGAAATTAACCATCGACCTGTAGTGTTCCTGCAGCTTCTACCACAAATAGCAGCAGCCACCTTACAACAACTTCAATTCACAGTCATTTTTAAATTTAGTGTTTTTGTTGGACATGTGAGACAGCAATATGCAAGTATTAGGCATACACACACATGACCCTCTTTTTAAACAACAATCAGATTATTCTGTCAATGTAACAAAGTTGAATAGTGCTAAATATTTTTACAAAATAATAAAATGAGAGTAAGGAAATGATAAGGAAGAAATAATAAGGAAGGAAAAAAACATGAATAATAGTCACAACTAGTCATCAGAATCTTTAGAGCTTATTTGCTTCGAGTCTTTCTGTCGTTGTATTTGTCTAAATGATCAAAAACACTTGGGAACAATCGTTTTACACTTTTGTCCTTTCATTTCTAAATTACTCATAATCTATGAATAAATGCTGCAATGTTAACATGTCACAATTAATTCCATGGGATTGTTATTCAACAGAAAGAGCTTCAGGAGTTTTCAGACGCAACTGGAATGAAGAGTTAAAATCTGAGTGCTGAGAGTGAGTCGATGTTGTTTATAATAAATGTGTCTGAGGTTTCCTGCTGAGGGAATATTTACAGCTCATGAGGACGTGCTTGTGTAAGTTTTTGTACAGCTCTGGAGTCTGTTGTGTCAGTGTGAGTGTCGTGCACAGTAATAAACAGCCGTGTCTTCAGCTTTCAGACTCTTCACTTCTAGGTACAGCATGTTTTTATTGGTGTCTTTAGTGATGGAGAACTGGCCCTGCAGAGACTGAGAGAATGTTGTGCTAGAGCCAGTGTCAATGCGCGCGATCCACTCCAGTCCTTTTCCTGGTTTCTGACGGATCCAGTGCATGTAGTTGCTGCTCATTGAGAATCCGGAGACAGTACAGGACAGAGTGACTGACTCTCCAGGTCTCTTCACCACAGAAGCAGAGGAGGTCAGGGACTGTCCATAAGAATCTGGAAGAGAAGAGTAGAACTAGGTAATGTTATGTTATAATGCTTATAATGACCGAATGGCTCAGTTCCCTAATAATCATCACATAAAAAACATAAACTTACATGAAATTAGTACAAATAAAATACAATGTCCTAAAATCATCCTTCTCCGAGTTCTGCTTCACCCAGATTTAAAGTGTATGGGAGTGTTATCTATCACAGAGCTCACTGGAAACTAGAACAGCCAAGAACATGCTGTTTATACCCGACTCTATTTGAATAGGGAGTGTCCATGACCACTATGGATGTATTAAATCCACAACCACAGGCTGCTCAGTGTGTAGATGAGTGGATGATTATAAGGTTCTATGTAGAACCCTACAACACAATGTTTCACTATCAGAAAGGATTCCAAGCACCAAGAACCCTTAATATTTTAATGAACCCTTAAATCATTTTAATAAGAATGTCTCTGAATGAAAAAAGTATGTGTTTATACACTGTAACATCATATATATTCATATTTCAAATGGAAAATTTTAAGTAGGGGTTTATTTGTATAAAATTAGACAATCAATCGTCTCGCTGATTTAAATCTTCATGAATTTTCCATAAAATCAGGTTCTCCTTAACAGACAGCCTTATCTACTGATCAACACTACACAGGTTGCTAATATGTGATATGTAATTGTGTTTAATCTGAGTGTCATGGTGCTGGATGCAGTCATAGCAGAATGTGAAGAGAGAGAGAGAGAGATTGCTTAAATGTGCAGATAGCAACAGATTGAGATGGTTGAGTTTGTACAGACTGCCCTCTAGAGGCATAAAGGTCCAGTTTTCAAGTTAAAATGTTCTTGCTGTCAATAAAAACTTCTCACTTGGTGCGGCGATACAAACTATGAAAGTATGAATTCCTAATTGGAGCTTTTGTATCACCACGTATTTGTTTAAAAGAGAGAAAGCACTCAGATACAGTATCAGTGGTAAATGAAGTCATTTATAACCGTGTCTTTATGATGGAGTTTGTTCTTCACTCTCTGTGAAGTGTGCTTCTCTAATGTCATTTAAAGAACAAACTAAAGAAGCTTCACAAAAAGTTAAAGATATTAAATACACTTACACCACAGTACTGTTGAATTCTCCAATCTGATTAGTCAGAATGTGTTAATTAACAACTTACACAAGACTTGTATTGTAGACATTCCACTTAAACAGATTTTAAATATAGAGGAAAGTCACAGAGTTCAGTATTAGTCTCAATGTTTCCTTAGTTCTAATACACTGATGATGAAACTATGAGGTCAGTTTGTGACTACAGCATGCATGTGTTTTTGTATTGACAGCTAAGTAGAAGCATCAGTGTGTGTATACGGGCGCAGTAATACACAGCTGTGTCTTCTGTCTGCAGATTCTGTCCTCTCAGAGTCACCGTGCTGCTGGAGTCATCTTTAGAAATACTGAACTTGCTTTTTAGAGACTCTTTATTATAAATACTTCCACCACCCCAAATGTGGTTTATCCACTCCAGAGTTTTCCCTGCAGGTTGTCGAATCCAAGCTGTGGCGTAGCTGTTATCAGTTACAGAGTAGCCGGATACTTTACAGCTGAGGGTTAAAGAGTCTCCTGGCTTTAACATCACTGAGGTGACCTGAGTGAGTTCTACTGCACATTCCACATCTGAAAAAAAGAGATGTCACAATTTCAGTCAAAAATGTATGTACAGTAGGTTATAAGTGCAATAATTTGCTATCAGCTCTGAGTTCATTACTGAAGTGAAACTCACAGGATGAAGCTGCCAGCAGCAGCAAAAATGGAAGGAACATCGTTTAACTAAAAGCAGTGCTAAATTCTCCAGAGCCCACAGTGACCGAGGCTGATATTTCTCTATATGTAGCTGTAAGTGGGGAAGGTTTGCATATGCATTTGCATATTGTTATGCTGGTCCATTCAAAACAGCCTGCTGGTTTCTGTCTTCTACAGCTTTTAATAATCACAATGGAAATGTTTTTAGTTCTTAACTTGCTTTGTATTAATTAAAGACAGAACAATTCATTTAGATTTAGTACTGTAAATGATCATCACTCACTTGTCTCAAACAAGTTTAACTTGCTAAATAATCCTTAATAGACTTTATTAAATGGGCATAGACAGCTGTCAATGTTAACATTTGTCACTAAAAGACAACAGCAGTGTTTTGGGAGAGCGCATAACATTTGAAGGAAATATTCCTTCATTCATCGACACTAAAGACTTTATCCTGGTCAGGGTTGCAGTGGATCTGGAGACTATTCTAGGAAATACTGGGAGTGATGCGGGAATACAGCCTGGATGGGACACCATTCTATCACAGGAAACTATTCACGCATTCACATTGTATCCAATTTATCTACCAGTATGTTTTTAGTCAGTGGGAGGAACACGGAGAACCCAGAGGAAACCAGCACTAACACAGGGAGTAGATGAAACTCCACACAGACAGTATTTAAAATATATTTAAATCATGAGGGGGAGATTCATCTTATGGCAGATATTTGGCTTTCTAATTAAACAGAAGCCTCTTTAACATATATTATAATTTTCAATAAAATATTAAAGTGTCAGTGAAATTCGCAACAAGGATGAAATACTACATTTAGCATGATAATTATTATCTGTGCTTGAGGATATTGGGATCATGATAATGGAAAAATTCTACCTCTCATAAAAGTCAAAATGCTCCAACACTTTCTCACAAATGATCACACAAACTCTAATTTGTTGAGGTGATTATTGTTGGCTAAAGCTACTACACTATTATAATTATAATTATGCTGCACATTATACACAAGATTATAATTGTGTGTATAATGTGCAGCAATGTTAGAGATGTAGAATTATGGTTTAAAATCTACACTACAATCTATTAAAAAAACTAACTTGAAGCTCTTTTTTGTCATTTCTGAGATTAATAATTTTTTTTTTAGTTAGACTTGGATAGATAAGTGTGGTGTCTTGTGGACATCCTGTTATAATTTGCACTGTATGAGGTGTTTTTGTACAGGGATGTTGTTGATCTGTCTCACTGTGGTTCACGAGCGCAGTAATACACAGCTGTGTCTTCAGTCTGCATCTTCTGCCCTGTTAATGTTACTGTGCTGCTGGACGTGTCTCTGGAAACCTGAAACCTGCTTTTCAGTTTCTCACTGTAGTAAGTGCTACCATCACCACATATATATCCGATCCACTCCAGAGTTTTTCCTGCAGGTTGTCGTATCCAGCCTGTACAGTAGCTGTTATCAGTTAATGAATATCCAGACACTTTACAGGTCAGAGTCATTGACTGACCAGGGGTTAATACTGTGGATCCGGTCTGGATCAGCTCAACACAGTGAACACCTGTTAAAGAAAAGTTCTTTTAATGTTGTAAAAGCAAAAAGCTATAAGTAACCAAAACTGGATTATATGTCAAATGGAAAAACACTTACAGTGTACGGCTGCCAGCAGCAGCAGCAGTAGGGATGTAGAGATCATGGTGTGTGTTGAAGCAGAAGAAGTAAAAGCTCTTGGTCTTCATTGCTTAAATATATAACAGGGAAGGACATTTGCATAGACACACTCCTTATCTTAGAGGAAATTTTATGGATTATTCTATATGAGAAAACTTCTCCATCTCTCTAACAAATATGTTCACAATTTGGAACATTGTGTCTTATCTATTTTTAGACATATCTATCAGTGATGTTTGCATTTATATTTTACTAAGTAAGAAGCTTAAGACAGTTGTTACTGAGTGAGTTTATGCAATATAAAGTGTTTTCAGGTGAATTTATATTAAGAAAACACATACAGCAATTTGCCAGCAATTTTTATTCATCAACAACAGGAAATTCTATTCTTATTCATTATTTTTTATGTTTAATTTGGAACCTTACATTATAACGTCATGTTACTGAGAAACCTCACACAACAGAAGGATGTAGTTCCATAATACACAACTACGTCTTCAGTTTCTGTCCTTATACTGTTTTAATTTGTCCAACCTGTGCTGTGGGTTCTCCTCCATACTGATATCAGATGAAGTGATGAGACCATATGAGCAACCTTACTTTATTATCAAAGACTGAAAGAAAGAACAGACACTTCCACAGCGTCTTCAGAACAGTCTTTGTCTAACAGCTCTTTATACTGTTTCTAGTGAGAAGTTAAAGTGGAACCAGTTAACAGATATGCCTTACTTGTTAGTCAGCGTTTATCAAAAGTAGACACCAGAATATGTTCTCGCAATAGTATCAGTCTCATGTCTTCATCTCAAGATTACAGAGAAACCTCTAGAAGAAAACACACACCTCAAATTAAAAGACAAATATGTAGTTAGATAAATTCAGCTTATGATGATGAAAAACAGTAGTTTCATGTTAAAGAATAAAGTATTTGCTATTACACTATCAAAGTTAAAACTTCTCTTCGCCTCCTGTTCCTCCAGTGCAACAAATTCTTCCAGTCTTCTCCACTTTTCCACTTCTATCCAGTCAGGAAGTGAAACCCAGGAGACCGTACAGGAGAGAGTTAAACACTGACCTTGCTCTAGTGAAACTCAGTATGTGCTAACTCAGCATTAATGTAGTGTCCTACAAAGACATCCATCCATCAGAGTGACGCTCCAAAGCAATAAGGCAATGATTCATTTTCAATAATCTTGATGGTGTATGTGTTCAATAATCACTGACTGAAAGCCTTCGACAGTCTTGAAACCTGGGATAAAGTTTTTTTTAAAGAGCTAAATCCCTGTTGAAAAAGCATTCATTCTACATTCATTAGATATTAATCAGAATTAAATTAATACATTTTAAAGCTTTATTTAAACATTGCTGCTAAAAATCTCTCATTAAAATGGAAGAGAGTTTTGGTCTGTGACGTCATGATGGAATAAACGTGTCATGATGATGTAACAGAGGGGAACAGCAACTAAACCTTCAACACAACAACATGTTCATCTACTGTGTTACTGTGAAACACTCAAATCCAGCAGAGGTTTAAGATCATCCTGCTGATGACGGAGATAAAAGAGGGTAGGATGTGTATTTTTTGAGTTCTTTTTGTTCTTTTTAATTTTTCATTAATTTTGCTTTTTAAACTGTAACATATTGGGAGTAAATCTAGTTAAGAAGAAACCACAAAAAAATCATAAATCATGCAAATAGTGAAAGAAAAAAGACAAAATCCAGATATGTGTCTGATAATGAGTGATACTGAATGAGTCTCATAAGAATGCAGTTTGTGAATTCTCTGTTTGTTGCACTTTATTTGTTGAGCTCTGCTGCCTCCTTCAGCTGTTTTAAATATTGCACCTCAATCTATGAGAACAGACTGTGTGTTAAACACAACACACTGCTGGAAACATGCTGTATTATTCCTGAATCCACTGATTAAACATTTATTCTTACTGCTGGCTAAATATTCTGTAAAACGGAGGGATTAATAATGGTTCAAGATGAACAATCTTTGAAAAAAAAAAAAAAATATATATATATATATATATATATATATATATATATATATATATATATATATATATATTACATATTATTTAAAAATGACTTTATAAAAATAACTATTATTAAATTACAAGACAAACTATTACAACTTCATTCCAAGGAAAGAAAGTAAAAGTGTGAGTGAGATGGTTTATTAGTGGCATTGAGAGGATGTCTCTAACATGTCTCAAAGTTTTTGTAAGGGGAATCCACTATTCTGTGTCACTGTGCGTCTGTTGCGCAGTAATACACAGCTGTGTCTTGAGTTTGCAGATTCTGTCCTCGAATTGTTATTGTGTTAGTAGCAGTGTCTCTGGAGATGCTGAACTTGTTTTTCAGTTTGTCACTGTAAGCTGTATCCCCATCACTATCGATGTATCCAATCCACTCCAGAGCTTTTCCTGCAGGTTGTCGGATCCAATGTGTAGTATAGCTCGTAACTGAATATGAAACCTTGCAGGGGATGGAGAGACTCTGGCCTGGCTGGACTGTCATGGAAGCAGGCTGAGTCAGTTCCACACCATGCACATCTGTGGAGGAAAACACACGGTGATATCTCACACAATATCTGCTGCACATTTATTGTTATTGTAGTAAATGAATGAATGTGATAAAGCACTCACAGGAAGCAGCTGCCAGCAGGAGCAGTAGAGATGTAGAGAACATGGTGTGTGTTGTTTGTACTGGGGTCTTCTCTGTTCTCCAAAGTTTAACAGAGACCATCACATCACATAAATAGAGTGATATCCAGCCCTGACGCTTGTATTTGCTTATCTGCTGATGATGGGAGGAGAACGTATTTAAAACGTATTTAAATCATGAGGAGGAGATTCTTGGCTTTATATTTGGCTTTATAATAGAACAGATCTAGTCTTCTATGATAGAAACCTCTTTACCAACTTCTGTTATTCATATATCAATAACAGAGGGAATTGTTCATATAGAGAAATTGGCAACAAGGACTAGATACTAAATTTAGATGGATAATGTATCTGTGGTGAGGATATTGGTATTATCTAACATGTTTTATAAAGGCCAAAATTAGGATTAGGGGCAGTTAGCATTCATACTAGAGGTGTGTGTATTAAAGGTGTTATTTAATTCCTCTCCTGCCCACTTCCATGTGTATTTTTATATGAACTTGATTGCATCATTGTCTAATACACTCATTTGGCTCTATTTCCCACAATATAAACATATAAACTGAGAACACCTCTAATATTTTATAGGGGGTTTGATTTGCATGACAGTGTTTAGGATTTCACAACAAGGTGCAACAGAACTAAAGACAAACTACATTTCCTGCAAATTAAAACATGTACACATTCACAAAATATAAGAACTACTACTATTTACTTACTAATTCATCAAACAGTGTGGATTATGCAGCCTGGTTTAATGAGACACTGATATAATAGATCTGTAATGTCTTAGTTTTTAAACAATGGTGTAAATAGATTTTATGACTTTGATGGAAATCCCAGGAGGACATCAGTCCTCTCTCAGTCCTTTTAATCTCTCAGTCATTTTAACCTCAACATGTTGGGTAGATGGTGTGTAAGTAGAGAAAGAGCGCCTCTCAGAGGACATAAAGCGTAATGCAAAGCATAATGTTCATGCAGTTCTAATGTGAGTGCAGATATATAAATATACAAAATATAAACATATACAGTGCAAGTCAAACTGGTAGGTAAATTTGACTGTCTGTAAAAAATGGAAAATAATTTGCACTACTAGTGAAATGTTAGAGCAGATTTTTCTATCCATCTATTATTTATGATGCTTTCATCTTGTCTATATTCATATAATATTTATTTATTTATTTATGTATATAGGATGTGATGGACTTCCATAAATTGTACCTTTTAAGTTTCAACTCAAAATAAGCATCACACTTTTGTGAGGTTTAACCTCAGCAGGAGACGAGGTCAGACTGATGCCATGCACATCTGAGAAGAGGAGAGCGGTAAAACATACAGAAGCTATTAAACACACTTCACTTCAACTCAGACTGAAATATGGAGCGTATAAAAGGTGAGTAAGGTGTGGATAGACGTGTTTACTCACAGGACACAGAGGATATCAGAAGAAGAAAAGGCCAGCTCATGAATTTTACAGAGGAATTTTGACTGTTAATGGAGTAAGACAAAAGGGGAAATAAAACTGAGCACTAAAATGAATGGATGTTGTTTATAATAAATGTGTCTGGGGTTCAGCTTCCTGCTGAGGGAATATTTACAGCTCATGAGGACGTGCTTGTGGAAGTTTTTGTACAGCTCTGGAGTCTGTTGTGTCAGTGTGAGTGTCGTGCACAGTAATAAACAGCCGTGTCTTCAGCTTTCAGACTCTTCACTTCTAGGTACAGCATGTTTTTATTGGTGTCTTTAGTGATGGAGAACTGGCCCTGCAGAGACTGAGAGAATGCAGTACCAGTGCCAGTGTCAATGCGCTTTTCCTGGTTTCTCACGGATCCAGCTCATCCAGTTGCTGCTCAGTGAGAATCCGGAGACAGTACAGGACAGAGTGACTGACTCTCCAGATCTCTTCACCACAGACGCAGAGGAGGTCAGGGACTGTCCATAAGAATCTGGAAGAGAAGAGTTTTTGGATCTGGAGACTATTCTAGGAAATACTGGGAGCGATGCGGGAATACAACCTGGATGGGACACCGTTCTATCAAAGGACCATGCACACACATGCACACACACATTCACACACACATTCACATTATATCCAATTTATCTACCAGTATGTGTTTAGACAGTGGGAGGAACACGGAGAGCCCAGAGGAAACCAACACTAACACAGGGAGTAGATGAAACTCCACACAGACAGTAACCCAATCTCAGGATCAAACCGAGGGCCCTGAAGCTGTTTCTAGTGAGAAGTTAAAGTGGAACCAGTTAACAGATATGTCTTACTTGTTAGTCAGCGTTTATCAAAAGTAGACACCAGAATATGTTCTCACAATAGTATCAGTCTCATGTCCTCATCTCAAGATTACAGAGAAACTTCTAGAGAGCTAAATCCCTGTTGAAAAAGCATTCATTTTACATTCATTAGATATAATGAGAATTGAATTAATACATTTTAAAACCTTATTTAAACATTGCTGCTAAAAATCTCATTAAAATGGAAGAGAGTTTTGGTCTGTGACGTTATGATGGAATAAACGTGTCATGATGATGTAACAGAGGGGAACAGCAACTAAACCTTCAACACAACAACATGTTCATCTACTGTGTTACTGTGAAACACTCAAATCCAGCAGAGGTTTAAGATCATCCTGCTGATGACGGAGATAAAAGAGGGTAGGATGTCTATTTTTTTCAGTTCTTTTTGTTCTTATAAATTTTTCATTAATTTTGCCTCCTTCAGCTGTTTTAAATATTGCACCTCAAACTATGAGAACAGACTGTGTGTTAAACACAGCACACTGCTGGAAACATGCTGTATTATTCCTCAATCCACTGATTAAACATTTATTCCAATTGCTTATTAAATATTCTTTAAAATGAAGGGATTAATTATGGTTCAAAATGAAGATTGTGAAGAATTTTTTTTCATTCAACAATAACACAAGTTATTACAACTTCATTCAAATAGTAGAAGGTAAAAGTGAGAGTGAGATGGTTTATTAGTGGCATTGAGAGGATGTCTCTAACATGTCTCAAAGTTTTTGTAAGGGGAATCCACTATTCTGGGTCACTTTGTGACTTGCGCAGTAATACACAGCTGTGTCTTCAGTTTGCAGATTCTGTCCTTGAATTGTTATTGTGTTAGTAGCAGTGTCTCTGGAGATGCTGAACTTATTTTTCAGTTTGTCACTGTAATATGTATCCCCATCTTTATTGATGTATCCGATGCACTCCAGAGCTTTTCCTGCAGGTTGTCGGATCCAGTGTGTCCAGTAGTTGTTCTCAGTTAACGAATATCCAGATACTTTACAGGTCAGAGTCATTGACTGACCAGGGGTTAATACTGTGGATCCGGTCTGGATCAGCTCAACACAGTGAACACCTGTTAAAGAAAAGTTATTTTAATGTTGTAAAAACAAAAAACTATAAGTAACAAAACTGGATTAAGTGTCAAATGGAAAAACACTTACAGTGTACGGCTGCCAGCAGCAGCAGCAGTAGGGATGTAGAGATCATGGTGTGTGTTGAAGCAGAAGAAGTAAAAGCTCTTGGTCTTCATTGCTTAAATATATAACAGGGAAGGACATTTGCATAGACACACTCCTTATCTTAGAGGAAATCTGATGCAATCCTACATAACTGAACCAATATATATTATTAACACATTTGTGACTCTTTATTTTCATTTTCTTAATGCATAAATGTGTTTATACACTGATTATTGTTTTGTTTTTGGTTTGTTTCAGACTCAGGGTGGTGTGATGAAGTTGATCCATTACCATGTTAGAATCAGTGCATTAATATAAACCTGTGTTTTGCTTTGAAGCTGGAAATATTAATTTGAAATATTAATTTTTAAGTCTCCATTTTTTAAAAAATATTTATTAGAGATAAAGTCACCGCCAGATAAAAAATAAGCTAATGAAGACAGCTGAAAGAATGAATTTAGGTCATTTATTAATCTTGCTTATTGGACGTAAATAGTTTTAAACCTTAAAAGACAGACTGTTGCTGGAGGTCACGTGACGCGTTAATGGCGGCGCAGCTTTGAAAAGACGCTCTCCACACCACTCACATATTTCCAGGTCTTTGAAGGATAACTAAATGCTAAATTACGTGAAATCATCGAAAATGTCGACCCAGACCACATTTGTTCATACTCAGGAGGACACACCCTCTCGTATTAAGAAGAAATTCAGGGAGTCCTCCACCGCTATCTCCCGAGCTGAGCTGGAGGGCGCCATTTTGGCCGGAATGAAACAAGCCTTGAGCGAGCAACAGACTGATTTAGACAGAATTGTTTCTGCCGCTGTTCAATCTGCCATAGATGATGTGCTGACGCCTCAGGTCTTAGATAAATAAAGCAGTCAAGTTCGGCAGCGAAACTCTTCATTTCTTCCCGGATTACAGCGCAGACACCACTAAGAAAAGGAAGGCTTTCACTGAGGTGCGGAAGAAGATGGAGACACTCGGAATTCAGTCGGTTCTCCTCTTCCATGGTCAAGGTCATCCATGAGTGTGGAGGGAAGTGGAGGGAAGTGGTAGCTCAGTGGTTAAGACGTTGGACTTCTATTCAGAAGGTTGAGAGTTCAAATCCCAGCACCACCAAGCTGCCCCTGCTGGGCCCTTAACCCTCAGCTGCTTAATTGTATAAATGAGATAATTGTAAGTCGCTCTGGATAAAGGCGTCTGCTAAATGCTGTAACTGTAAATGCAGGGAGATAAAACCTCTTTCAATCGCTGTTGGAGGCCGAGCAGTATCTTCTGTCTTCACGGCCTGGGAGCGACACCGCTATAGCATCTGTGGGACTGTGTCTTCAACTGGCCCGCTGTGTTGATATGGATATGGAGCAATCCGTTACTGAGCAGAGATAAACTACACAGCCAGCGTACTGTATATGCTGTTGTAAAGCATTTATTTTATTGTTCTTATTTACTATCTTATTTTAATATTTTCTTTGGCCACAAATTGGGTTATGGACATTCTTGGTTACTGAGGTAGGTCCCTCTTTTATTTTCTTTTTCTTTAGGCTACTAAATCTCTGAGCAGGCTGAGGCTATATAGAAATTTATGATGTGATTTATTTTTTGAATCATTTTTATTACAATCATAAATCCTTCCCTACTCTAGTTATAGCCTGATAATCTCTAGTCAGTAGTGGTTGGGATCACACGGCGATTGAGCAGTCACGGCTCTTGTAAACTGCAGTCTTACGCTTGCCAGAGGAGTCGTAGTGTCCTGGCGGATTGCAAAGTGTCTGTACATAGTTTGGTTTATGTTCATCTGCGTTCTGTTCGTGGCGGCAACTGACTAAAACGTACAATTTTCTTCAAATGGTTTTCGAGGTCTGGGCTTTTCTACGCTCCCTTTTGTCTTTCTACCTGAATGAATCATACCAAAGTCCTCTTAACATCTATATATGCACCGAACGTATGTGACCGCCAATTTATGGACAATATTTGTGGAACCTTGATTCATTTCAATGACTATCACATTATTCTAGGTGCAGACTTCAATGCTTGTGTCCACCCTGAGTTAGAGCGCTCTTCCACTGACCCCACGGTGGCAACGCCATCTTCAGTAGCTCTTAATAGCTTAATTGCACAGAGCTTAATCTTGCAGACCCATGGCATATTAAAAATGGTAATGCTAAAGCGTATACATTTTATTCCACCCGTCACAAGTCATTTTCTAGGATTGACTATATTTTGGTTGATCCCTCTTTGGTCCAACACATCGGTACTATTGATATTTTGCCTATTTTGATATCGGATCATTCACCGGTAACTTGTAATATCACTACAGGTGTCAAATTCTCTAAAGTCAATAGATAGCGCTTTAATAATACACTATTATAGGACACCTCCTTCTTAGATCAACTTAGACAAGAACTAATTATTTTTCTGATTCTAATTATTGATCTGATCTCCACGTTATGGTGGCGCAGATAAGAATTGCAGAGATTCTCCATCTTAATTAGACTCGCTCTCCGAATTCAATCCGTGTGCATCGGCGTTCACACAGTAAAGCCGCCACGCCATACGGCCGCATCCATCTGCCCTTCCAGAGCATGTTTCTTCCTGCACATTAGCTTCACTTTCGCTCCTCCAGAATCCATCGAATGCGAGTGCACTGCCAGCATGAGTCAGGGATCGAGTGGTGTTCAAGTGGTACTTGTCCAGACCATATTTTCTTTCGGGTGTGAGTCTTTTGCTCTGTCGGACATAAACAATGGGTCTCACCTTTAGCAGAAGCTTGTGTGTGTCCTTGGTCACTACATTAGACACTAGAGTAAAATAGGGGTGTAACGCAATGAAACGCAATGATTTGCGGGACTGTTTTCTGTATCCATCTGTGATATTTGAGTTAGTTCTGTTTTCCAAAATAAAAACAAACTAGTAGCCTTATTTAAACCACCATAACCCTGATCAGGCAGTTACAAAAGATGATGGATTGACCACTCACGCCTGTGGAAGAGGAAGAAAGCTTCCACTTGCGCAACTATTTTGTTGGGGTCTCAGCCCTGATACACATCTCTAGTCATAGCCAGATGTCCTGTGAACATTACTGGCAAGCTTTCTTACAAAAAAACAAAAAAATGAATAGTGCACTGTTTGTTCTTGTCTGTATTTGTATGTGTTTAAAATCATATAATCTTTTCATTCCAAATAAAGTATGTATATTCGGACAGAAAACCTGTTTACTTGAAATTTCCCTATAATGGAAGCCAGAGGGCAGTTGTTGATTTCTGATCATGTGTTTTTACCAGTGAAGATCTTAGGATGATACGGACATGAGAAAATGTCACTGTTCTTATAGTTTTCTCCAAGTTTCCAACGCCAACAGAGGAAAAAGTAGTTCCGGTTAATTTCCCAAAGGTTTTGTGGTGTCCATGCGCAGACAGGCGGAAAGTATAACCACACATCCCTTCCTCTGAAAAGAATGAACTTCACCCATTTAGAGCTTCATTTAGGGACAATGCTGAAGAATGATGTCAGCAAACAAACATTTTTCACATTTAAATGTTTTATTTTTTTAGGGTCATGGATTTAAATTTTTAAAGACAAAGGTTCTACAACAGCAATACCATTATGGAAGACATGGTGACTTTCTTGTAAATGTCTCCCCCATGAACACAGAGTTTTTTGGTTCAAATCTGGGAGAGGTGGAGAAAGGATGGCTTAAGGAAATGGTTCATGAACACCCGTTCCCCTCCCAAAAAAATGGGTTAAAGTTTTGCATCTATAAGCCAGAGTCTGGGATTTGACCAAAGGGGAAATAAAGTGGGGAAGATGATAACTAAGTGAAGGCTAAGACGCTTGAGCTAATTATATGCTGAGTGCTGAAATCAAAAGAAATAACCATCTCTTCTTCCATTAAACTCTTCCTTGTAGTCCCTCTTTGACTGGCACTGGTTTTGAGCCAAAAGTCCAATAAGCAAGTAGGGTATCTATGCTTTAGTGGTGCAGTGGTTAGCAACATGGTCTTTCATGCGTGACATTCCTGGTTTGATTCTGCATGTCTGCTTAACTTTAGCGCAGGACTTAAGTATACAGACTTGAAAAGTTTTATTAAACAAGCTGCTAACAAGAGATCCTGTGGCTCAACTGGATGAGCTTTGCCTCTGGGTTAAGAGGTTGCTGGTTCAAACCCTGGCCAGGTCTCCAGGATATGGGTGTAGAAGGTTCAGGAATGAATGGCACAGCAGGAGTTGAGGAAGGTGCAAGAGGGCATAACCCAAGAGTTGGGGGGTAATATCCGGGCAGCTGCCCCCCCAAGGTCAAGGGTGATATACTGAGGTGGTTATGGAGCTTGAAGAGAGAGTGTTGACTTAGTTTTGCATTATATAGGGGATGCTGTGGAAAAACTATCACCCACACTTCTTTTGGGGTCTTTTAACCTACAGTTCCTTCAGCCACAGTAACTATCTTACCACCACCTCATCCACTCACTCAAGCCCAAGGACCAGCCAGATTTGAACCAGCAACCTCTGAGGTCAGAGGCAAGGCTTTTACCACAAAGCCATGAAGTCCCACACAAAGCACTTGGTGTCGTAGGGCCTTTGTCTTTTAAAATGAGAAAATAAATAAATAAAATACTACTCTACTTTGCCCCTAGTGGAGTAACAGATGCTAGCACTTTTTTCAAATCTTTCAGTTCAGTTAGGGTCCAAATGTAAAACTTTCGATTCTAAATTCATTTGGTGGACCGGATTTGAGCCTCCAGTGGGCCGGTCTGCAGGCCATATTTTTGACATCACTGATTGAAACAAAACAAGGTTTCCCAACATCCACAACTTAAAAAGATTTATCTGATGTTAACTCTACCATTCAAGACGGCACGTAAACAGAACACTGCCGTTATCTTGTATCTTCTATTGGATTAAGCGGTGAATTTTAGCCCAATTACTGTTCAATTCCACACATGTACTCTATAGTGTTAATCTAATAATTTTAGCTTTGTACATCTTTGTACAAACAGAACTGAAGTCCTCCTCCAGTTGGCTAACTGGTGGTTATCAACTGTAAAAGTCATGCATTTAAAGCTGATAGGGAAAGGAAAGGAGAAATATTTGCTAACTCTAAAATAAAAACAAATTGAGGGATGATATAAAGTTTGACGTACAAAAATACACACCAAACAAACACAAAAGGTTATCCACTTGCTAAATGAGCATATCTCTTTCACAACTGGCTAATGATACAAACTCCACAATGAGGACAAATCAGAATACTCACTAGCTTCCCACCAAATAAGGGAACAAGTCAATGTCTTACCTGTTCTACTCCTAAATCAGTTTTTCTATTATTGACTGTCTTCCTCTCCTGATTTGCTGCAGCACCTGCCAGCAGTCGGACTTCTTTCCTGCCTAAGGTTGTGACATTTGATGTATTAGCGCAAATTCCGAAACCAATTCTAACTCTTAACAGAGCACAGACTGCGAGTTACTATTACAGGATCATCAGGACGACTCTGTGCAGCTCAGGAACCTCAGATTGTAGAAGATTTTCTTTCTCTCCCTGACTCCATAATCATGTTTTTTGCTTTCATTTTTAACAAAAAGTGATCATTGACTGACTTATGTAGACCCTGAGTGCTTATTACCACGTGTAAATGTGGTGGATCTTTTTTTATACATACAAGCATTTTTCACACAGCTACACAAAGGAGTTATGTTGCTTTAAGACAGCAGTGTGTCCTTGAATAATATGGATATTCGTAAAATACCTTTAAACATAAACTTAAAACAAGGCATGTCGTCAGTTCTCTAATCAGACCACACTGAGGAAAAAAAATTACCCACTGAAAAATTACTCCCAACCTTTATCTGCTCTGCACCAGTATTTTTTGCTGAAATGCCTTCCTGTGACAGCGTTCCTCCAGTTGACAACCCCAAGACAAGAATATATATATATATATTTTTTTTTTTACACCTATTATTGTGGGTGCCATCCAAATTAAGTTATATGAAGTTACAAACTGCTTTCAAACATGTGAAGCAAGTGGAATGTTAACTGGATATTCAGATGCATTTCATTTAAAACAGCTAAAAAGATGAATAATATATTCTTAATAACTATGAACTGAGTAAACGTTTGTATTAGTTTTTGTTAAATGATTAAATGATCTAAATGTTTGGGCTGAAGTGTCTGTAAAGTGGGGATTAGTTAATCAGTTAAAACTGCTTATTATTTTAAGCATTTATTCCAACTGCTGTTCAAAATTTCTGTACAATTAATTAATAAGGGTTGTGAATTAAAACTCTTGAAAAAATACTATTTATGCAATTCTTTGATTTAAAGAAGTACATTGTGTGTGTAGTAATGACACACACTATTAAAACTTGATTCAGTGGAAGAAAGTAAAAGTGTGTGTGAGATGGTTTATTAGTGGCATTGAGAGGATGTCTCTAACATGTCTCAAAGTTTTTGTAAGGGGAATCCACTATTCTGTGTCACTGTGAGCCTTTTGCGCAGTAATACACAGCTGTGTCTTCAGTTTGCAGATTCTGTCCTCGAATTGTTATTGTGTTAGTAGCAGTGTCTCTGGAGATGCTGAACTTGTTTTTCAGTTTGTCACTGTAACCTGTACCCCCACTGCTACTGATGTATCCAATCCACTCCAGAGCTTTTCCTGCAGGTTGTCGGATCCAAGATGTACCAACACTCGTAACTGAATATGAGACCTTGCAGGGGATGGAGAGACTCTGGCCTGGCTGGACTGTCATGGAAGCAGGCTGAGTCAGTTCCTCACCATGCACATCTGTGGAGGAAAACACATGGTGATATCTCACACAATATCTGCTGCACATTTATTGTTATTGTAGTAAATGAATGAATGTGATAAAGCACTCACAGGAAGCAGCTGCCAGCAGGAGCAGTAGAGATGTAGAGAACATGGTGTGTGTTGTTTGTACTGGGGTCTTCTCTGTTCTCCAAAGTTTAACAGAGACCATCACATCACATAAATAGAGTGATATCCAGCCCTGACGCTTGTATTTGCTTATCTGCTGATGATGGGAGGAGAATGTATTTAAATGGTATTTAAATTATGAGGTGGAGATTCATCTTATGGAGGATATGGGCTACAGCTGGGGGCAGAGCTTTCTCTTACAAAGCCCCACAGCTAAGGAACAGCCTTTCACTTAGTGTTCGGGGCTCAGACACAGTCTCAGTGTTTAAGTCTAGGCTGAAAATATATTTGTTTAGTCAAGCCTTTAGTGAATAGTTTTTTCTTAGGTACAGGGGCAGGTCTGGAGGGTTCACAGGCATAGAGTGTTGTGGTGAACTGGGATGTTTGGATGCTGTCGCCCACCCACTCTCACACGTTCACTCAGGTTTGTCGACGGTGGAGTGGCTGGCTGCTTTATGTCCCAGGGTGCCCTCATGTCTGTGTTAGCTTCTGGCTCTCCCTTTTAGTTATGCTGTCATAGCTAGTCTTGCCGGAGTCCCTGCTTGCACTCTGCATGCAAAGTACATTGTGCTTAACCATTAGAGGACAAAAGCTCACCTAACAATCTCTTCCTTTCTCTCCATCTCTCTCTCTCCCCCTCACTCTCTGTCGAGCTACACATACTACTTCTGAAATGTCAGTGATCCTGACCCCTTCTGCTCCTCCTCGCTGCCTGACCCATCCTGATGCCCTACTTCTGGTTGGAGTTTTCATCGGTTGAGTTCGCTCGCTGCTGCTGGGGGTGGCCCCATATGGACGGCCTGAAGAACCATTTGGATTGCTGGGGATGGTGCCATCTGGGGGCTGTGGAGATGGCTTGGGGATCACATATGGGGAGCTGTATTGTAATGGCTTGGGACTGCGATTGCTGTAGTGGCTTTGGGGCTGCAGTTGCCACGAGCAGCTTCATACTCAGGACTCCATCAGTGGACAGTGGATAGATTTTAACCAGCCAGACTTCTTGCGAAAACTGTGATGAATTTATTGGTTGCACAATTGCACTATTTGTCCTTACAGTACACAATAATAGAAGGGATTTATTTATAATCGCACTATCCGTTGCACCCAGATGAGGATGTGTTCCCTTTTGAGCCTGGTTCCTCTCAAGGTTTCTTCCTCATATCATCTCAGGGAGTTTTGCCTTGCCATCGTCGCCACTGGCTTGCTCATTAGGGATAAATTCACAGTGATAAATGGATTCACAAAAATATATTGTAAATATTTGAATTTATTTCTGTAAAGCTGCTTTGTGACAATGTCCATTGTTAAAAGCGCTATACAAATAAAATTGAATTGAATTGAATGTGGCTTTAAAATGGGAAATTAATTCTCTTTTCCTTGACAAAAGTCCCTTTTAAGAACATTATAATCCCAACTAATAAGATACTATATTTGGAACATTCTCTTTGGAGTTGTAAACATGCCTTCACATAATGTTCATGCTATAATTCACCTAACATGGTGTTTTACATTCAGCTGCTACCAGTAACATAACCAACAACTGGAGTTTTTCTTCTGCTGATTAACCAACAAATGAACTGTGTGTAAGTACAAATGATAAGTAGAGCATGTTAATAGTCATGTTATGCAAGGAATAAAAGACTTGTGGGTGTGATGTTATATGAAATGAATTAAATAAATCTTTTCCTAATCTGCTAAGAAATTGTTTGCTTAAAAATCATACCTACACTAATATTTGTAGATAATTAATCCAATACTGACACTGACACAAAATTAGGTGGAACATGATTTTAATTACATATAGTGTGGATCTATTGTGTGTGCATATAACAGGGTTATTATTTGTACAGGCCTCTTGTCAGTGTTTAATATCTTACCTTTATAACAATATTGTAGATAGATCTTGTGACTTTGGAAGACATGTGCTGATATTTATTCCACTCTCTCAGTCCTTTAACCTCAACATGTTGGGTGGATGTTGAGTAAATAGAGAAAGAGCGCCCCTCACAGGCCAGAAAGCATAATGAAACACATAATGTTTATTTATTTCTTTTGTGGATAAATATATCCAGTACAAATAAAACATCTGTGTAAATTTGACTGTCTATGGAAAATATGAAAAAATTATTCTTGAAATCTTGAAATGCTAGAACTTTACTTGTGGATGACATACATTCAAAAGAGAAATATAGTTCAGGAAAGGAAAGTCTTTAGTTTTCAGAAGTATCTGTACTACACAATGCCAAAATTTTCCCAGGCCAAAACACATTTATTCAAATGTAATAAATAAACCGCTCTAACTTAAATTTAGTTGAATGACTTTGTTAAGTAGCATGTTATGTAGCTATCACTTGTGCAGGACTGATACTGTATGTGCTTGGATATTGTTTCATGTTTATTTTTATATGTTTTGTTCATGTTTTAACAAATAAGAAGCTTAACACACATTTTCAGGTGAATTTATATGAAGAAAACACACAGAATATAACCATATTAAGTAAGGAGTAAAACACTTGGGGGTGTGTTGTTATAGGAAAATAATCAAGGACCAGGTGGTGTGATGTAGTGAAGAGTCAGGAGTTGTAGAGGTGGCAGATGCAATTGCAAATAATTTATTGTGTAAAGTTCAAACAAAACAAATGAAATTGTGAAAACAAGAACCATTATCATGAGCTATGGATAGAATAGAGAGGAGTGCACGTGCAAACACACACACACACACACACACACACACACACACACACACACACACACACACACACACACACACACACACACACACACCAACAAACATCAACTAACAAAAAGCTTGACTGCTGAACAACTAGAACTCAAATAGTGATGCTAACAAGCCATAATGCTACACAGGTGAAAGTGATTAGTGAGGTAGGTGAGGTGCTGGGGCTGATGGGTAATGTAGTTCTGCACACTTTGGCACTACCATGACATGGAGTTACTGTCACCAGCCTGAAGATAATTCTAAGTAAAGAAGGGTATGATGTGTATTTTTCTGTTCTTTTTGTTCATTCTAATATTTCCTTCATTTTGCTTTTTATAATGTTATATTTCAGCAAAAAATCTAGGTAAGGAGAAACACAAAAAATCATAAATCATGCAAATAATGAAATTATCTTAAAAAAAAAAATCCATATACAAGTCTGATAATGAGTGATACTGAATGAGTCTCATGAGAATGCAGTTTGTGGAGTCACTTTTTTTTTTTGCACTTTATTTGTTGAGCTCTGCTGCCTCCTTCAGCTGTTTTAAATATTGCACCTCAATCTATGAGAACAGACTGTGTGTTAAACACAACACACTGCTGGAAACATGCTGTATTATTCCTGAATCCACTGATTAAACATTTATTCCTACTGCTGCTTAAATATTCTGTAAAACGGAGGGATTAATGGTTCAGAATGAACAATCTTTGAAAAAAAAACATATATATATTTTATTTAAAAATGACTGCATTTAAAAATAACTATTATTAAATTACAACACAAACTATTAAAACTTCATTCCAATGAAAGAAAGTAAAAGTGTGAGTGAGATGGTTTATTAGTGGCATTGAGAGGATGTCTCTAACATGTCTCAAAGTTTTTGTAAGGGGAATCCACTATTCTGTGTCACTGTGACTCTTTTGCGCAGTAATACACAGCTGTGTCTTCAGTTTGCAGATTCTGTCCTCGAATTGTTATTGTGTTAGTAGCAGTGTCTCTGGAGATGCTGAACTTGTTTTTCAGTTTGTCACTGTAATATATTTCCCCATTGTATCTGATGAATCCAATCCACTCCAGAGCTTTTCCTGCAGGTTGTCGGATCCAACCTGTACCATAGCTAGTAACTGAATATGAAACCTTGCAGGGGATGGAGAGACTCTGGCCTGGCTGGACTGTCATGGAAGCAGGCTGAGTCAGTTCCTCACCATGCACATCTGTGGAGGAAAACACATGGTGATATCTCACACAATATCTGCTGCACATTTATTGTTATTGTAGTAAATGAATGAATGTGATAAAGCACTCACAGGAAGCAGCTGCCAGCAGGAGCAGTAGAGATGTAGAGAACATGGTGTGTGTTGTTTGTACTGGGGTCTTCTCTGTTCTCCAAAGTTTAACAGAGACCATCACATCACATAAATAGAGTGATATCCAGCCCTGACGCTTGTATTTGCTTATCTGCTGATGATGGGAGGAGACTGTATTTAAAACATATTTAAATCATGAGGAGGAGATTCATCTTATGGGGAATATGTGGCTATTTAATAACTCTTTCAGGAAAATAAGCAATAACATGATGGTGGGATGAAGAGGAGTTACACTTACCATCCTAATGTTGATTTAAATAAAATGCTGCCTGTTACAGAGAAACCGCAAAGAGCAAAGCTCTCCATCCTGAAGATATTTAACCCTTATTATTATATCAATATCAGTGTTTTCAGTTCAACTGGTTTGTTTATTGCTTTCACAGAGTGTAGTGAATTAATATGAATTTAATAATTAATATCAGCCAAATCCACTATAAGATAGACTTTTTATTTAGAGATTTACAAATGACTGCATTACATTTTCTCTCACCTTTCATTAATTTCTTGATGTTAGAAATGATAATTCAGACATCACAAAAATAGTTTTCTGGATTATTTACTCTAGTTTCCTTTTTTCATAAAATGCATCTTGAGGAGAATCTAACAGTAGATAGTCTAAGCACACACTGTCCTATCAAAACACAAATTACACAAAAGGACAGAGGTCAGGAGCTTAAATTTAGTAATTTCTTTTTTTCAGCTTTCTGTTGAACATGTTTGGTATCTAGAGGAAACATGGCATGAACCCAGTAGTGTTATGGACTTTTAGAAACATTTAAAAATTAGACATTATGAATGCAGCTGTCTATCTGCCTTTAAGTGTGTGTATTTGTTTGCCTCACATCATTCTTATTATGAGATGTCATGATATAATGCATTACTCAGCCCTAATATATTCATTGTCAAGCTATTGATAGATACTAGATTTTGGCCTGCCTCTGTTCTACTGGAGGAAAAACCTACTACTAATAATAACTAAAGGTCTTTCAATAAGCTAAACATTTTTAAATGAGCTAAAACTTTATAAAGTTATATATACGAATTGTCATAAATCATGAAAATAGTGAAAGCATCTTTTTATGAAATGACAAAATCCAGATGTGTGTCTGATAATGAGTGATACTGAATGAGCCTCCTGAGAATGCAGTTTGTGAATTCTCTGTTTGTTGCACTTTATTTGTTGAGCTCTGCTGCCTCCTTCAGTTATTTCAAATATTGCACCTCAAACTATGAGAACAGACTGTGTGTTAAACACGACACACTGCTGGAAACATGCTGTATTATTCCTGAATCCACTGATTAAACATTGATGAACATATGTAGAACATATTTAAATCATGGGGAGGAGATTCAGCTAATGGAGGAAGCGTGGCTTCCCCTTCAGGAACTCGAGCTGCGTCACGAAACGCTATGGGAACGCCCCCACGTGACCGCGCTCTGAATCACGTGTCTAATCCGTCCAATGGATGGGCGAGACATCACGGGCAGGGTGACGTAGCGACCCGGAAGCATAAAAGCCCGAGCGGCGAGCTCCGCGTTAGCTTCCTGTTTTCAGCAAGCGCTCTATGTTTATTGTCTGTCTTTTTCCCGTCTTGTTTGTGTTTTATCGGCGGCATGCCTAAAGCCAAAGATAAGACAAAGGGCGAGAGCGGGCAGCGCTTCAGCCTGTTTGGGAGCAGAGCACGCTCAGTCGGCTCTCGAGGGAGCTGGCTGCGCACATTGCGAGCGTTTACCGCTGCGCACTCTCCGCTCCCGCTGGGCTCTCTTTGAGGAGGGAGCCCTCACTAGCGTGCCTCGCGGTGCCGGCCCCGCTTCTGCCGAGGCAGAGCGGCGGTTGCGCTCGTGGGGCTCGCAGATGGACCTGGCAGAGGGAATGGAGACGGGCCCGTCCCTTTCTCCTTCCTCACCCTCCAGGTCCACTGTCCCCTCCCTGGGCTCGGAAGCACGCTCTGCGGTTTCTTCCCCCCGGGGAGCGGACTCGGCGCTCCACCTATCGTCCTCCAAGGAGGTTGATGTGGAGAGTGTCGACCCTGAGCCGCAGTCTCCTCAATACGGGGAGCTGCTCGAGGTGGTTACGCGGGCAGTCGCCAAGCTTAGCATTGACTGGCCCGCTGAGTCACGGCCTGAGCCTCAGGGCTCTAGACTGGATGAGCGTTTTCTATGCAGTAGGCCGCCACCTCCGCCCAGGAGCCTGCCCTTTTTTCCGGACCTCCACACTGAGGTGTCGAGGTCCTGGAATAGGCCATTTTCAGCCCGGTTGTTCAGCCCCACATCTTCCCATTACGCTAATGTGGCGGGGCTGGACTACTCCGGTTACAGGGCGATGCCCAGGGTTGAACAGACGCTAGCCAGCTATCTGTCCCCTGCTGCTGCATCGTCCCTGAAGGCTCCGGCGTTGCCTACCAAGCCGCTGCGGACCACTTCAGCGCTGGTAGGCAAGGCGTACACGGCAGCAGGTCAGGTCGGTGCGTGTCTGCACACCATGGCGGTGTTACAGGCATACCAGGCCGACCTGCTTAAAGAGCTGGATGAGCAGGGGAGAGTACGTCTCAGCAGGTAGCTGAGCTCAGGCGGGCCGCTGATCTGTCCCTCCGCGCCACCAAGGAGACCGCCCGTGCTATCGGTCGGTCTATGGCAGTCCTGGTGGCGGCGGAGAGGCATCTCTGGCTGACCCTGTGAAAGAGAAGGACAGGGTCGTGCTCATGGACGCCCCGCTTACTCCCTCGGGCCTGTTTGGCGACGCGGTAGACTCCGTCGTCGAGAGATACCAGCAGGCCCGTGCTCAGGCGGCGGCATTCCAGCGGTTCCTCCCCCGTCGCTCTCTAGCTCGTGGGGCCGCTGGGCGGGGGCAGCCCCCTCCGTGTACGGCCCCCTCCTACAGGGAGGCCCAAAAACAGAGTGTCGCCTCCCGTGCTCCCCCGAGGCGGGAGCAGGAGTCGCGACGACGCTCTGGGCCCGGCCCTTCGGGCACTAAGGTGGATCTGAGGACCGTCCTCATGTCCAGAAGGGCCGCGGCTAAGAAGCCCTGATGGTTTTGGCCCAGGGCTTCCGAAGGCGGGCCCCTCTGGGGCGACGCGGCGTACACCTCATCTCACGGTGCCCGGGTCCCCCCAGTGCCCTCAGGAGGTCGATCTGCCAACCCTGCCACCTATGGTGTTTCAGGGCGCAGCGGTCTCCGGCGAGCGCCTCTCCCAGTTCTCGCCCAGCAACGTAGCGGGTCTGGGAGGCTCGCGGCCTCTCCTGAGGCCTTCGCAGCGGTTAGCTCATTTCCCCCATGTCGGTTCGCCGCCTCAGGGCACCCAGCTAACCGCTTCTATTACACCAGAGGTCAGTCTCGAGAGACTGATTCCCTTAGTGAGCTTTCTGGCAGCGTGGAAACTTCTGCCGAATGTGTCTCATTGGGTCCTGCGTACTGTAGGAAGAGGCTACCGAATTCAGTTCGGCTCGCCTCCACCTCGTTTTTCTGGGGTTCTTCCCACTGTGGTGGGTCCCGAGCAGGCTCTGGTATTGGAGCAGGAAGTACGTACTCTCCTGTGGAAGGAGGCCATCGAGGTGGTCCCTCCTCACGACAGAGAGTCAGGGTTCTACAGCCGGTACTTCATTGTTCCCAAGAAGGGGGGAGGGCTGCGTCCCATTTTGGACTTGCGGCAATTGAACCTCTCAGTCGCTCGACTGAAGTTCAGGATGCTTATGGTCACTCAGGTCGTGTCTCAGATCAGGTCCGAGGACTGGTTCGTCACGATCGACCTAAAAGATGCGTATTTCCACATCTCCATCCTTCCCTCGCACAGGAAGTTCCTGAGGTTCGCTTTCGGGGGCGAAGCTTACCAGTATCGGGTTCTTCCCTTCGGCCTAGCACTCTCACCCCGCACCTTCACGAAGTGCGTGGATGCTGCCCTGGCTCCTATGCGACTACAGGGCATCCGCATACTGAACTATATCGACGACTGGTTGATTTTAGCTCATTCAGAGCAGTTGGCGGCTCGGCATCGAGATGTGGTTCTCGCCCATATGAAGGAACTGGGGTTAAGACTAAACGCCGAGAAAAGCATGCTTTCTCCAGCTCAGAGAACCGCTTATCTAGGCGTCGTGTGGGATTCGACCACGATGCAGGCACGTTTGTCTCCTGCTCGGATCGAGTCGGTCCTCACAGCGGTCGCGAGAGCGAAAGTAGGCCGGTCACTCACTGTAAAGCAGTTTCAGAGACCGCTGGAACGCCGCCGCCTGAGCACGGGCCTATTGGCAGCTGCGTCCAACGTGATACCGTTTGGCCTGCTGCACATGAGACCCCTACAGTGGTGGCTCAAGACCAGGGGGTTTTTCCGAAACAGAGGAAACCCGCTCCGCATGATCAAGGTCACGCGGCGATGCCGCCGTGCCTTAGCTGTGTGGAGAGAACCTGGGTTCTTGTCTCAGGGCCCGGTCCTGGGAGCTCCTGGTCGCCGCGTAGTGCTAGCGACGGATGCGTCCCTCACCGGATGGGGAGCGGTCATGAGTGGCCGTCCTGCCCGTGGTCTGTGGAGCGGCCGCCATCTCACTTGGCACATCAACCGCCTGGAGATGCTGGCCGTGTTTCTAGCTCTGAAACACTTTCTCCCAGACCTAAGAGGCCGCACGACGGTGGTCTCTTACATCAACCGCCAGGGAGGTCTGCGTTCACGCCCCCTTTACAGGCTGGCGCTCCAGATCCTTGTGTGGTCCCAAGGGAACCTCCTCTCA
Source organism: Pangasianodon hypophthalmus (assembly GCF_027358585.1). Taxonomy (NCBI): domain Eukaryota; kingdom Metazoa; phylum Chordata; class Actinopteri; order Siluriformes; family Pangasiidae; genus Pangasianodon; species Pangasianodon hypophthalmus. The sequence continues at coordinate 21,725,310 of NC_069722.1, read as the reverse complement.
TTGAGAGCGGCCTACATCCCTGGTCATCTCAACGTGGGAGCGGACGCCCTGTCGAGGCAGGGGCCGGTGCCCGGGGAATGGAGACTCCACCCCGAGGTGGTGGAGCTCATATGACGTATGTTTGGCAGAGCCCAGGTGGATCTGTTTGCGAGGCAGGAGACGTCGCACTGTCCCCTTTGGTTCTCTCTGATTCATCCAGCTCCTCTTGGACTGGATGCCATGGTACAGCCGTGGCCGAGGCTGCGTCTGTACGCCTTTCCTCCGGTCACTCTGCTCCCGGGAGTTCTGGAGAGAGTGCGCCGGGACGGAATTCGTCTACTGTTAGTAGCCCCGTTCTGGCCGGGCCGTGTACGGTTCTCGGACCTGATTTCCCTCCTAGACGGCTCCCCATGGGAGATTCCGATCAGGAGGGATCTCCTCTCACAGGCGGGGGGCCATCTCCACCCCCGCCCGGAGCTGTGGAAGCTGTGGGTGTGGCCTCTGAGGGGGCACAACGCCGCGTTTCCAGTCGCTCAACCGAGGTTGTGGAGACCATCCTCCAGTCCAGAGCTCCCTCTACGAGGAAACTGTACGCCCTGAAGTGGAAACTTTTCACTTCCTGGTGCGGAGACCGCCGGCTTGACCCTGTTCACTGCCCAGTTGGTACAGTGCTGGAGTTCTTGCAGGCCCGCCTCTCCGTGGGACTGACCCACTCCACCCTGAAGGTGTACGTGGCGGCTATTGCGGCCTGCCACGCCCCTCTCGATGGCCAGTCAGTGGGCAGGCACCCCTGGGTGACACGTTTCCTCCGCGGTGCGCTGAGGATCAGACCTCCAGCTCGATCTCGGGTCCCCTCATGGGACCTGGCTGTGGTTTTAGAGGCTCTCTGCAAACCCCCCTTCGAGCCCATAGAGGAGATTTCGGACCGTCTTCTGACGTTGAAAACTGCCTTTCTCTTGGCAATTTCCTCTCTTAGGAGAGTGGGGGATCTTCAGGCCCTCTCGGTGGCCCCTTCCTATTTAGACTTTGCGCCTGGTTTGGCCAAAGCATTCTTGTACCCCCGAGCGGGGTACGTACCGAAAGTCCCCTCCTCGGCACCACGGCCGGTCGTGCTGCAGGCTTTCTGTCCTCCTCCCTTCAGGGAGCCCGACCATAGGAAGCTCAATTGTACGTGTCCAGTGCGAGCACTGGACGCGTACGTCCACAGAACTGCCCTGTGGAGAAAGGCGGACCAGTTGCTTGTTTGCTTTGGTCCCCCTAAGAGGGGTTTTCCTGCTTCTAAGCAGACCCTCAGCCGGTGGATTGTAGAATCCATTTCTCTGGCTTTCGAGTCCTCTGGTCTCTGGGGGTCAAGGCTCACTCTACCCGAGCGGTGGCGGCCTCTAAGGCCTTTCTGGCAGGTGTGTCCTTACAGGACATCTGCAACGCGGCGGGATGGTCCATGCCCCTGACCTTTGCCAGGTTTTATGACCTAGATACCCGAGCCACTCCCGGCTCCTCTGTCCTTGTGCCTTAGGCTTGCCTCCTCCTGGAGTCAGGGACTTGTAAGTCTGGCGGCGTGGGTATACTCGTTCCCATAGTGTTTCGTGACGCAGCTCGAGTTCCTGAAGGGGAACGTCTCCAGGTTACGTATGTAACCATGGTTCCCCGAGGGAACGAGACGCTGCGTCTCGGTGCCACACTTCCGGCGTCCCTGCGGCGCTTGCTTCATTTTCCAGTAAGCTAACGCGGGGCTCGCCGCTCGGGCTTTTATGCTTCCGGGTCGCTACGTCACCCCGCCCGTGACGTCTCGCCCATCCATTGGACGGATTAGACACGTGATTCAGAGCGCGGTCATGCAGGGGCGTTCCCATAGCGTTTCGTGACGCAGCGTCTCGTTCCCTCGGGGAACCATGGTTACATACGTAACCTGGAGACTTTTTAATAAAAACTAATTCTCATACATAATCACACAATTCACAACTTGACCTTTTATGAAGGATAAGGTAATGGCTATAGAAAGTTCTTGCTGGTGATGTGATTATAATAGTTATGTTTCTGTGAGAGAGAAATTAAATACGGTTTATACCAGAGTGCTGTTTAATGCTCCATTCTGATTTCCTTGTTATAGGAAAATAATCAGCTTAAGGGTGGTAAGAGTAACTCCGCTTCATGTCGAGGCACATCACATCACCCTGTCATTGATTATTTTCCAATAACAGCATGCTCCCATGAGTTTTATTCCTTACTTAATAGCCATTCTGTATCTTTTTGTTTTGGCAGATTAACCAACATCGACTGAATGTGTAAACCAAACTCTGAGTGTTCTGGACTCTTCACTGTGTGTGTATAATGTGCAGCAATGTTACAGATGTAGAATTATGGTTTAAAATCTAAACTACTAACTAATCAAACAAATAACCAACTTCAAACTACTTGTTAATTGTGTGAATTTGTCTTTTTTGCTCAGACTTGGATAGATAAGTGTTGTACTTGTGATTATTCTGTTCTACTGTACACTGTTTTTAGATAAAAAAAGTTTTCTGTACTGGGTGTTTTTGTAAAGGGATGTTGTTGATCCGTCTCACTGTGTGTGACGAGCGCAGTAATACACAGCTGTGTCTTCAGTCTGCATCTTCTGCCCTGTTAATGTTACTGTGCTGCTGGATGTGTCTCTGGAAACCTGAAACCTGCTTTTCAGTTTCTCACTGTAGAAAGCGTTACCGCTACCACATGCTTGTCCGATCCACTCTAGAGCTTTTCCTGCAGGTTGTCGTATCCAGTTTGTACAGTAGCTGCTATCAGTTAATGAATATCCAGATACTTTACAGGTCAGAGTCATTGACTGACCAGGGGTTAATACTGTGGATCCGATCTGGATCAGCTCAACACAGTGAACACCTGTTGAAGAAAAGTTATTTTAATGTTGTAAAAGCAAAAAGCTATAAGTAACCAAAACTGGATTATACGTCAAATGGAAAAACACTTACAGTGTACGGCTGCCAGCAGCAGCAGCAGTAGGGATGTAGAGATCATGGTGTGTGTTGAAGCAGAAGAAGTAAAAGCTCTTGGTCTTCATTACTTAAATATATAACAGGGAAGGACATTTGCATAGACACACTCCTTATCTTAGGGGAAATGTTATGGATTATTCTATATGAGAAAATCTCTCCATCTCTCTAACAAATATGTTCACAATTTGGAACATTGTGTCCTATCTATTTTTAGACATATCTATCAGTCCTGTTTGCATTTATATTTTACTAAGTAAGAAGCTTAAGGCAGTTGTTAATAAGTGAGTGTATGTAATATAAAGTGTTTTCAGGTGAATTTATATTAAGAAAACACACACAGCAATTTGCCAGCTATTTCTATTCATCAACAACAGGAAATTCTATTCTTATTCATTAATTTTTATGTTTAATTTGGAACCTTACATTACAACGTCATGTTACTGAAAAACCTGACGACAGAAGGATGTAGTTCCATAATACACAACTATGTCTTCAGTTTCTGTCCTTATACTGTTTTAATTTGTCCAACCTGTGCTGTGGCTTCTCCTCCATACTGATATCAGATGAAGTGATGAGACCATATGAGCAACCTTACTTTATTATCAATGACTGAAAGAAAGAACAGACACTTCCACAGCGTCTTCAGAACAGTCTTTGTCTAACAGCTCTTTATACTGTTTCTAGTGAGAAGTTAAAGTGGAACCAGTTAACAGATATGTCTTACTTGTTAGTCAGCGTTTATCAAAAGTAGACACCAGAATATGTTCTCGCAATAGTATCAGTCTCATGTCCTCATCTCAAGATTACAGAGAAACTTCTAGAAGAAAACACACTCCTCAAATTAGAAGACAAATATATGGTTACATGAATTCAGCTTATGATGATGAAAAACAGTAGTTTCATGTTAAAGAATTAAAGTATTTATTATAACACTATCAAAGTCAAAAGTTCTCTTCGCCTCCTGTTCCTCCAGTGCAACAAATTCTTCCAGTCTTCTCCACTTTTCCACTTCTATCCAGTCAGGAAGTGAAACCCAGGAGACCGTACAGGAGAGAGTTAAACACTGACCTTGTTCTAGTGAAACTCAGTATGTGCTAACTCAGCATTAATGTAGTGTCCTACAAAGACATCCATCCATCAGAGTGACGCTCCAAAGCAATAAGGCAATGATTAATTTTCAATAGTATTGATGGTGTATGTGTTCAATAATCACTGACTGAAAGCCTTCAACAGTCTTGAAAACTGGATTAAACTTTTTAAAGAGCTAAATCCCTGTTGAAAAAGCATTCATTCTACATTCATTAGATATAATGAGAATTTAATTAATAAATTTTAAAACATTATTTAAACATTGCTGCTAAAAATCTCTCATTAAAATGGAAGAGAGTTTTGGTCTGTGATGTCATGATGGAATAAACGTGTCATGATGATGTAACAGAGGGGAACAGCAACTAAACCTTCAACACAACAACATGTTCATCTACTGTGTTACTGTGAAACACTCAAATCCAGCAGAGGTTTAAGATCATCCTGCTGATGACGGAGATAAAAGAGGGTAGGATTCATATTTTTTCAGTTCTTTTTGTTCTTTTTAATTTTTCATTAATTTTGCTTTTTAAACTGTTACATATTGGGAGCAAATCTAGGTAAGAAGAAACACACAAAAATCATAAATCATGCAAATAGTGAAAGAAAAAAAGACAAAATCCAGATGTGTGTCTGATAATGAGTGATACTGAATGAGTCTCATGAGAATGCAGTTTGTGGAGTCACTTTTTTTTGCACTTTATTTGTTGAGCTCTGCTGCCTCCTTCAGCTGTTTTAAATATTGCACCTCAATCTATGAGAACAGACTGTGTGTTAAACACAACACACTGCTGGAAACATGCTGTATTATTCCTGAATCCACTGATTAAACATTTATTCCTACTGCTGGTTAAATATTCTGTAAAACGGAGGGCTTAATAATGGTTCAAGATGAACAATCTTTGAAAATATAAATATATTATTTACAAATGACTGCATTTAAAAATAATTATTATTAAATTACAACACAAACTATTAAAACTTCATTCCAAGGAAAGAAAGTAAAAGTATGAGTGAGATGGTTTATTAGTGGCATTGAGAGGATGTCTCTAACATGTCTCAAAGTTTTTGTAAGGGGAATCCACTATTCTGCGTCACTGTGAGCCTTTTGCGCAGTAATACACAGCTGTGTCTTCAGTCTGCAGATTCTGTCCTCGAATTGTTATTGTGTTAGTAGCAGTGTCTCTGGAGATGCTGAACTTGTTTTTCAGTTTGTCACTGTAATATGTACTCCCATAGCTATTGATGTGTCCAATCCACTCCAGAGTTTTTCCTGCAGGTTGTCGGATCCAAGATGTACCATCACTCGTAACTGAATATGAAACCTTGCAGGGGATGGAGAGACTCTGGCCTGGCTGGACTGTCATGGAAGCAGGCTGAGTCAGTTCATAACCATGCACATCTGTGGAGGAAAACACATGGTGATATCTCACACAATATCTGCTGCACATTTATTGTTACTGTAATAAATGAATGAATGTGATAAAGCACTCACAGGAAGCAGCTGCCAGCAGGAGCAGTAGAGATGTAGAGAACATGGTGTGTGTTGTTTGTACTGGGGTCTTCTCTGTTCTCCAAAGTTTAACAGAGACCATCACATCACATAAATAGAGTGATATCCAGCCCTGACGCATGTATTTGCTTATCTGCTGATGATGGGAGGAGAACGTATTTAAAATGTATTTAAATCATGAGGTGGAGATTCATCTTATGGAGGATATTTGGCTTTATAATTGGAAATTAATTCACTTTTCCTTGACAAAAGTCTCTTTTAAGAACATTATAAACCCAGCAAACAAGATATTATATTTGGAACATTCTCTTTGGAGTTGTAAACATGCCTTCACATAATGTTCATGCTATAATTCACCTAACATGGTGTTTTACATTCAGCTGCTACCAGTAACATAACCAATGACTGGAGTTTTTCTTCTGCTGATTAACCAACAAATGAACTGTGTGTAAGTACAAATGATAAATAGGGCATGTTAATAGTCATGTTATGCAAGGAATAAAAGACTTGTGGGTGTGATGTAATATGAAATGAAGTAAATAAATTAATCTTTTCCTAATCTGCTAAGAAATGGTTTGCATAAAAATCATACCTACACTAATATTTGTAGATAATTAATCCAATACTGACACTGACACAAAATTAGGTGGAACATGATTTTAATTACATGTAGTGTGGATCTATTGTGTGTGCATATAACAGGATTGTTATGAAATAATGCCATTTCATTTTTTTTTATTACTAAGAAAATACTATTGTTGAAAAAGGACTATGGTATTAGAGGAATAAAACATTTCAGGGTATACTGTAATGTCAAAATGATCAACTTCAGGGAGGAAACAGTGACTCCGTTTTGTTTCGTGCTAAAATCACACCACCAAAAATATAGTGAGCAAAACAGAGCTAAATATGACAGGGGTCAAAAACTGCTTGAATTCAAATTCAAAATCTACTAAACTGCTTAGAAAAGCAGCAATTTTCTTATGCATAAAACAGTGACAGTGACCAAACTGAGACCTTACACATTACAGACATAACAGGAGACACATGAAGAATTCAGCATTATGAAGTCCAATAAAATCACATTCAGAACTCCTCCTCAATATTCACAGCAAATAAAAAGAATGTTAATTATATTTGTCAACACAAATTAAGACAAAACCTTGACTTTACTAAACTGAAAAGATTTAAAAGTGAAAAGCTTAACAATATACCAATCTATCATTTCCTACAATGATGTAAAAGCTGATCCCACTGGACAAGGAACAATGATTCAGTGGACCACAGGACAGTTATATGAAGTAGAGATGTCATGGTTTATTTAGTAGATTTAAAAAACTATTTCTAATTCTAATTGTTGTTTAAAAATGAACACTACAATCTCATCAAATAAACTGACTGTAAGTTAGTTGACGTCGTCTTCGCACACTTCTGAGAAACTTAGAAGTTAAAACAGAGATAAAACATTGTTTCTGCCTGTTACAGTCTTCTGTACTGGGTGTTTTTGTACAGGGTCTTTGTTGATCTGTTTCACTGTGGATTACGAGCGCAGTAATACACAGCTGTGTCTTCAGTCTGAAAGTTTTGCCCGTGTAAAATCACAGTGTTGCTGGAGGCCTCGGCTGAGAAATGGATCTTGTTCTTTAGTGAATCTTTGCTGCCAGTATTACTGGAGCTGCAGTACCAGCCGATCCATTCCAACCCCTTTCCTGATGCGTGTCATATCCAGTTAGTACAGGAACTTGTGGCTGAGTAGCCAGTGATCTTACAGGGGACTGAAAATGATTCTCCAGGCTTAACCACCATGACTGCAGGCTGAACCAGTTCAATACATTTAATTTCTGTGAACAACAATCAAGCAGTTATTCAGCTGCATTCTTTCAAAAAGGAAATATGTACACAATTATCTGTATGTCTCCAAAATTCTCCACATACTTACCAGATGCAGCTGTTAACAGCAGGAGTAGAAATGTAGAGAACATGGTTTGAGTGGAACCTGAACCCAGAAGCTCCCTTCTCCTGAGAACACCTCTAATATTTTATAAGGGGTTTGATTTGCATGACAGTGTTTAGGCTTTCATAAAGGCACAGCAGGCTTAAAGGCATGAGGCATTTCCTGCAAATATAAAACCATGTACACACTCACAAAATATAAGAGTGACTTACTATTTACTTACTAATTCATCAAACACTGTGGATTATGCAGCCTGGTTTAATGAGACACTGATATAATAGATCTGTAATGTCTTAGCTTCATAACAATGTTGTAGTTAGAGCTTATGACTTTGATGGAAATCCCAGGAGAACATGTTCTCATATTTATTACACTCTCTGTGCTTTGAACCTCAGCATGTTGGGTAAATGTTGTGTGAATAGAGAAAGAGCGCCCCTCACAGGCCTTAAAGCTTAAAGAAAAGCATAATGTTCATACATTAATAATGTGGGTGCAGGCTAAATATACAGTATACACTACAAGTCCAAAGGTTGAGTAAACTTTCTAAATTCAACTGTTTGTAAAAAAATGGAAAATAATTTGCACTACTGCTCAAATGTTAATGTAGAAAGTTTAAAACATTTTTTCCATCCATTTTGATTATACTTTTCTCATTTATTATTTGTGCTACATTGGATGTGATGGTAAATGAAAATGCATGTGTGTGGTGTTCTGGGAAAACTCAACAGATGCAGGTGAAGCAGAATTCTGTGGGGAAAAAAATCCGTTTTGGCCAAAATCAGGTTTTTCTGTCTATAACACACTTTTACACCTCAGGTTTAAGAAACCATAAATATATTTCAAAACAGCTGGAAATTTATTTTTCGTTCGTAATCTGGGCTAGGATTTGCAAAACTCAAACAGTCAGTCTGTCTGAAGATATCTAAAACCTTGCTATAAGTGTGATTTCCTCACACAGTGAATGTCACAGGTTCTTAGCTACATCACAGTGAAATGAACATGAGCCTAATCGATTCAGTTCATGATCAGATGCCGACTGTCAAAATGTACATACGCTGCAGTCAGAATGAAGTTTTTTTAAATTAAGGAGCATGTTGGGAGCTGAAACTTGTGCAGGGCTGATTGTGTATGTGACTGTATATAGTTCACAGATTTCATTATTATTTTTCTGTAAAATAAAATAACGACACAGAATTTTAAAATATGATAAGTCCTGTTCAGTCAGGGCTTTTTCCACTGTTTATGGAGAAACATGACACAATTCACATCAGAAAGATGCAATATTGTATTTTTGCTATTACTGATATAAATAGATTTCTGTACTGGGTGTTTTTGTACAGGGATGTTGTTGATCTGTCTCACTGTGAGCGACGAGCGCAGTAATACACAGCTGTGTCTTCAGTCTGCATCTTCTGCCCTGTTAATGTTACTGTGCTGCTGGACGTGTCTCTGGAAACCTGAAACCTGCTTTTCAGTTTCTCACTGTAGTAAGTGTTACCGCTACCACATATCTCTCCGACCCTCTCTAGAGCTTTTCCTGCAGGTTGTTGTATCCAGTGTGTACAGTAGTTGCTATCAGTTACTGAATATCCAGATACTTTACAGGTCAGAGTCATTGACTGACCAGGGGTTAATACTGTGGATCCGGTCTGGATCAGCTCAACACAGTGAACACCTGTTAAAGAAAACTTATTTTAATGTTGTAAAAGCAAAAAGCTATAAGTAACCAAAACTGGATTATATGTCAAATGGAAAAACACTTACAGTGTACGGCTGCCAGCAGCAGCAGCAGTAGGGATGTAGAGATCATGGTGTGTGTTGAAGCAGAAGAAGTAAAAGCTCTTGGTCTTCATTGCTTAAATATATAACAGGGAAGGACATTTGCATAGACACACTCCTTATCTTAGAGGAAATCTTATGGAGTCCTCTATATGAGTAAACCTCCCCATCTCTCAAACATGTCTAATCTGTAATTCTAAACATATAACAATATGACTTTGTCTATTGTACATGTCTATTTTTAAATATATCTATTAGTCCTGTTGGATTTTATGTTTTAACAAATCAGTAGTATAAGACATTGTTAATGAGTGAGCTTAAGGACTGTGAGGTGTTTTCAGGTGAATAAGCAAACACACTAGAGTCTAACCATATTAAGTAAGGAATAAAACACAGCAGGGGGTACTGTTACAGGAAAATAAACAACGACAGGATGCTGGGATGAAGCAGAGTTACAGAAAAAAAAAAAAACGCAGATTGTTTCCGATGAACTGCAAAGAGCAAAGCTCTCCATCTCTCCGTCTCCATCTCACTCTTGGTGTATGTAGTGTATGTATTCAGTAATCATGGACTTTGGTCCTCTGTGGGAATTTGACTATAAGAGACAGTCTCAGTGTTCGATGTCTCACAAACACATAATAGAAATTGTGCAGACTTGTAGGTGTGTGAGATTTGAGGAGACACAAAGCACAAGAGCGTGACATTGTTCTATCAGTATCAGTGTTTTCAGAGGCTTTAACTGCTTTCTTTATTGTTTTCACAGAGTCTAGTGAATTAATCTGAATTTAACAATTGGCTCAGACAAATCCATTATAAGATACACTCTTTTTATTTAGAGATCGAGAAACAACTGCATTATTTTTCTCTGGCTATTCATTAATTACTTGATGTCAGAGAAGAGATTTCTGGATTATTTACTCTAACTTCCTTTTTCCCCTCAAAATCCCTTTAGAGGAGAAACTAAAAGTAGTTATACTAATTACACATTGTCTAAACAAAGTATAAATTACTCAAAAGGAAAGACAACACAAACCTCACTTTAGTGTTTTGTTAGTTTGACCATAACCTTTTCTATTTACCATGTTTGTTATTTAGAGGAAACACACAGTGGAGGAATCAATGTGGACATTATGGATTTGAAACACTTAAAAATATAGAAATGCAGCTGTCTGTTCTTCTTTAAGTGTGTGTAATAGTTTACCCTACATTATTCTCATTATACCATGGATGGGACCACGTGATACAATGCATTACTCAACACTAATACTTTAATTGGCAAGCTTTTAATAGATATCAGAGTTGAGCCTGTCTCTGATCTAGTGTAGGAAATACTACAAAATGTATGTTAATGAAAGACTTTCACGATGGTGTTAATAATAAAAGGCAAATGCTGTTCAAGAAGCTACATTATATTATTCTATTTTATTAATGAGCTAAATCCTTGTTGAAATCATTCAAAGAAGCTGAATTATATTATTAAACCTTTTATTCCAGAAGAATTTTTTTATTTAAAATCAACTGTTTGTGTGTTTAAAAGTGACAGAAACTATTACAACTTCATTCCACTGGATAAAAAGTAAAAGTGTGAGTGAGATGGTTTATTAGTGCCATTGAGAGGATGTCTCTAACATGTCTGAAAGTTTTTGTAAGGGGAATCCACTATTCTGTGTCACTGTGATGTTCCTGCGCAGTAATACACAGCTGTGTCTTCAGTTTGCAGATTCTGTCCTCGAATTGTTATTGTGTTAGTAGCAGTGTCTCTGGAGATGCTGAACTTGTTTTTCAGTTTGTCACTGTAAGCTGTATCCCCATCACTATCGATGTATCCAATCCACTCCAGAGCTTTTCCTGCAGGTTGTCGGATCCAATGTGTAGTATAGCTAGTAACTGAATATGAAACCTTGCAGGGGATGGAGAGACTCTGGCCTGGCTGGACTGTCATGGAAGCAGGCTGAGTCAGTTCCACACCATGCACATCTGTGGAGGAAAACACATGGTGATATCTCACACAATATCTGCTGCACATTTATTGTTATTGTAGTAAATGAATGAATGTGATAAAGCACTCACAGGAAGCAGCTGCCAGCAGGAGCAGTAGAGATGTAGAGAACATGGTGTGTGTTGTTTGTACTGGGGTCTTCTCTGTTCTCCAAAGTTTAACAGAGACCATCACATCACATAAATAGAGTGATATCCAGCTCTGACGCTTGTATTTGCTTATCTGCTGATGATGGGAGGAGAATGTATTTAAAACGTATTTAAATCATGAGATGGAGATTCTTCTTTGGGAGATTATAATAGAACTTATGGTTTTATAATAGAACAGATCTGCTTTTCCATGACAGAAATATTACTAACTTCCGTTATTCGTATATCAATAACAGATGGAACTGTACATATAGAGAACTTGTCAACAAGGATTAGATACTAAATTTAGTTGGATAATGTATCTGTGGTGAGGATATTGGTATTATCTAACATGTTTTATAAAGGCCAAAATTAGGGTTAGAGGCGGCTATCATTTATACTAGAGGTGTGTGTTTGGGACTGTTTTTTTTTTTAATTCCTCTCCTGCTCACTTCGGTGTGTATTTTTATTTGAACATGATTGCAACATTGTCTAATACACTCAGTTGGCTCTATTTCCTACAATATAAACATATAAACTGAGAACACCTCTAATATTTTATAGCGGGTTTGATTTGCATGACAGTGTTTAGGATTTCACAACAAGGTGCAACAGAACTAAAGACAAACTACATTTCCTGCAAATTAAAAACATGTACACATTCACAAAATATAAGAACTACTACTATTTACTTACTAATTCATCAAACAGTGTGGATTATGCAGCCTGGTTTAATGAGACACTGATATAATAGATCTATAATGTCTTAGTTTTTAAACAATGGTGTAAAAAGATTTTATGGCTTTGATGGAAATCCCAGGAGGACATCAGTCCTCTCTCAGTCCTTTTAATCTCTCAGTCATTTTAACCTCAACAAGTGTGTGTAAGTAGAGAAAGAGCGCCTCTCAGAGGACATAATGAAAAGCTACTAGTGAAATGTTATGGATGGATAGATTTTTCTATCATTCTATTATTTATTATGCTTTCATCTTGTCTATAATCATTCAATATTTATTTATGTATATGGGATGTGATGGATTTCCATAAATTGTACCTTTTAAGTTTGATCTCAAAACATCACACATACTGTATGTGGGGTTTAATTTTTGTACAGTCCTCTCACTGAGGTGTACAGCTGTGTGTGTCTTTGCACAATAATAAATAGCCGTGTCTTCTGGCACCAGGCTGCTGATATCTAAGTAAAGCACATTGTTGCTCGTGTCTCTGGAGATGCTGAAGCGAGTTTTAAAGGAAGCTCCAGAGTTTATGCTTCCATCACCCCATATGATCCCGATCCACTCCAAGCCTTTTCCTGGAGGCTGCCTGATCCAGCCTGTGCTGTAGCTAGTGAGGGCATAGCCAGAAATCTGACAGGACAACTTCACTGAGGCTCCGGGAGGTTTAACCTCAGCAGGAGACGAGGTCAGACTGATGCCATGCACATCTGAGAAGAGGAGAGCGGTAAAACATACAGAAGCTATTAAACACACTTCACTTCAACTCAGACTGAAATATGGAGCGTATGAAAGGTGAGTAAGGTGTGGAGAGATGTGTTTACTCACAGGACACAGAGGATATCAGAAGAAGAAAAGGCCAGCTCATGAATTTTACAGAGGAATTTTGACTGTTAATGGAGTAAGACAAAAGGGGAAATAAAACTGAGCACTAAAATGAATGGATGTTTATAATAAATGTGTCTGGGGTTCAGCTTCCTGCTGAGGGAATATTTACAGCTCATGAGGACGTGCTTGTGGAAGTTTTTGTACAGCTCTGGAGTCTGTTGTGTCAGTGTGAGTGTCGTGCACAGTAATAAACAGCCGTGTCTTCAGCTTTCAGACTCTTCACTTCTAGGTACAGCATGTTTTTATTGGTGTCTTTAGTGATGGAGAACTGGCCCTGCAGAGACTGAGAGAATGTTGTGCTAGTGCCACTATCAATGCGCCCGATCCACTCCAGTCCTTTTCCTGGTTTCTGACGGATCCAGTGCATGTAGTAGCTGCTCATTGAGAATCCGGAGACAGTACAGGACAGAGTGACTGACTCTCCAGGTCTCTTCACCACAGAAGCAGAGGAGGTCAGGGACTGTCCATAAGAATCTGGCAGAAAAAGATAAAAGCAAATTAATTAATAAAGAAATAATTATAATTTTCTGACAATCAAGAGAAAATGTTTGAGGTTCCTAGTAATAAACCTGATATCAGAAACTTACATGAAATTAACACCAATACAATACAATATCCTAAAATCATCCTTCTGCAATTTCTGCTCCACAGAGTAGTTATCAGAGAGTAAATGAATAACTAACACAGCCAAAAACATTCTTTATATACCCGACTCTATTTAAATAGGGTGTGTCGTGTCCATGACCACTCAGAGGCATTAAATTCTCAGCCACAGGCTGTTCAGGGTCACGCTCCACACTCCACTAGGGAGAGATGTGACACGGGCAGAGCTGCAGGAGGACCAAGTTCAAGGCCAACGCTCTGTGAAGCCTGGAAGTAAACAAACTGCAATACTTATGCATTTTGTATTTGTTTTCTTGTCACTCATTGTTTTTGACCAGTTTCTGTCTACTCTGCATTCTTCCCTAGTGTCCTTCATTCAATTAAAGAGCCTAAATTGTTTTAAAACCTTGTGCTTTACATTTTATTACAGTTGTGTTCTGTACCGTCAGACACACTGAATGAGCTGATGATTAAAGTCTCTTAAACCACAGTGCTGTTGAATTCTCAGTTCTGATTGGTCAGAAGGTGTGGATTCATTTTCTAGAACAGCAGCTCTGGCAGTAGTGCTGGCTGCAAGGTTTATAACTGTATGGCACTCCACATAAACAGATTCATAAAAATGTGTGTAACTGTTGATATGGTGAGAATTTCTATGAAGAGATGTTTGTTTAGCATTCATGGAAGGAGTCTCCAGTGTCAGGACTTTGTATCAGTCAGAGGTAAAGCTGTAACTAAGTTTTCACAAAGTCTTGAGAATGGAAGGCTTTGTGGTTTCTCAGTAACATAAGCTGCAACTTCATGAGAGAGAAAAAGAGAGAGGCTGGTGAGGGACCAACTGTTGATACTGCTATAACACAAGTCTCGAATTAATTAAAAAATTGTAATTATTCCTAAAACACTGAGATAGAGGAATAAAACACTTTGGGACATGCTGTTATTGTTACAGGACAGTTCAGTGTGGAACCAGTTGCAGAGTGAAAAACCCCTGCTTGCCTAGAGATAAATGGGCAAGCAGAGTTTATATATAGATAAGATGAAGGTTTAGGGAAGGGTCTGGGTGTGTTTTGTGCACTTTTCAATTGTATTTTGTATCTTTGTCTTAGTTTCATTCTCTTTTCTTGGCCATGCCTTAAACCTCTCTTGCCCCTTCTTTCCTCCATTTTCTTTCTGCTTTTCTTTGCAGTTTCTTTTCTAATCCTCTTTTATTCTCATCTTCTTTTTCTTTTTCCATTTCCTCTAGCAAAGCCCTGCCATACCATACCAGTCACCCCTCTACAAAGGTGTGACAAAGGGCTGTGTTCAAGGCTGGCCTTAAGTAACCTGCCTGGCAGCTGCAGGCAATCCAAGTTAATCAGCCTGGAGAATTGTGGGTAACTGAGTTCTCCCACATGGCCGCTCTAACTGTGTTACTAACAGATAAATGCTTTTTGTTAAGTATTTTAGAGAAAGCTGTCATGTGGAGTGTCTTTCTACTTTTAATATTTGGAAAAAGGTTTTCCTTATAGATATGTTCTATAGTGACTAGGATAAAAAAAAAAGATATGCTTCCATATTATGAAGGGGTTTGTGTACAGCTCTGCAACCTCATGTGTCTCTGTGCTTCTCTAGTGCTGTAATACACTGCAGTGTCTTCTGTCCTCACTCTGTTCATGAAGCAGCCATTAATTCCTGCCCTTTTCCAGGCACATGTCTGACCCAAGCCATCCAAGAGCTACTAAAATCAAATCCAGAGGCTGTACAGGTCAGGGTGTGTGATTCACCAGCTTTGATGGTCACTGTATCTGCTTCAATCAGTGTCTGACTGCATGAATCTGAAATGCAATAACATTCAGAGACAGGTCTTATACTTTTATAAATATAAATATATATACTTATATAAAAGCACATTTTCATGTTTAGAATAAATTTAATAAAGAGTGAAACCAAAAATGAATGCTCAGTGATGCAGCAACATCAGCTCAAAACTCTCCTCAGATGCATCTCAAGGAATAAAAATAGCACCTTCTCTAAATGAATACATTTCCTGAATATATCAGCATATGTGGTTTAAACATGGCACTTAATTTGCATTAGAAATAGAGGTATAAAAACATTACAGAAATAGCCATTAAAGGGCAAATGTTTATTGCAAGACTCGAGCTGTGTTTTACAATTAAGCCTTTAGGAGCTATTTTGCCCCATTACCATATCTGCTTCTATAGCACAGAACTATACACAAAGACATTAATGTTTTTTGATTAATTAATATGGTTACAGAAATAATGTAGACCACACATCATCTCTGACTCATTCTGATTGGATAAAGAATAAATGTAGAATGAATATAAAAAGGAATAGCATTGCATTTATTTAATTATATTTTGTCTCACAAGACTCTGCAATAGTAATGATATAAGCAACAACAAGCAATTATCTTCCTGGAGTTTAATCTGAGAGTCATGGTGCTGGATGCAGTCATAGCAGCCTGTGAAAAGAGACGGGGCCTAAAAGTGCAGATAGCAACAGACTGAGATGGTTGAGTTTGCACAGACTGCCCTCTAGAGGCACAAAGGTCCAGTTTTCAAAATACTCAGATCTAAAAGAAGTGATTTTAAAGCAACTTGTTAAAAAAAACTCAAATAGAACTAAAGTACTAAGTAAAAAAAGTAAGAATTATAATGTGAAGCATTTTGTATGACCAGGATCAAACCGAGGGCCCTGAAGCTGTGAGGTGGCAACATTACCCTCTGTACCATATATATATATATTCAGAACTGACTCTGACCTAAGTAATCTTATACCAGCATAAATGTCCAGACAATGTTCACAATAAGCCACATGCAGTAAAAGTCAAAACATTTTGGTTCTTTGAGCTCCATGAATACACTGCTAATGAAAATGTGAGCTTGTCATGTGACTATAGCAAGCGTGTGTTTTTGTACTGATGTCTAAGGAGAAGTATCACTGTGTGTGTCAGGCGCAGTAATACACAGCTGTGTCTTCTGTCCTCACGCTGTTCATGTGCAGATACACCTGCAGCTTACTGTTGTCTCTGGAGACAGTGAAGCGGCCTTTAACTGCGCTGGAGTAATACTTGTTAGCACTATCATACTCAATAGTTGCAACAAATTCCAGTCCTTTTCCAGGAGCCTGTCTGATCCAAGCCATCCAGTAGCTACCAAAGTTAAATCCAGATGCTGTGCAGGTCAGTTTATGAGACTGATCAGGTTTGATGATGACTGAATCAGACTCGATCAATGTCTGACTGCAGGAATCTGAAATAGAAGAACACACAAAGATAGGTGTTAAAGTTAAAAAAAAAAAAAAAAAAAAAAGAAAGAGTGAAAGTTTTTTTAATAAGTAATAAATAATAATACTAACATTGAATGAACATTGTTAGAGTAAAGTAACTCAAAACTCTGCCTAGTCCCATCTCAAAGAATTAAAATGATCACTGTTGCTGTAAATGAACACAAACTGCTGGTATGTTGTTGAGCTGAATGTATATCAGCATAAATGGTTCAAACACAGGATTTGGTTTGCATGGCACGCCCACTAGAGACATAAAACGATTCCCAGAGGAATAGCCATGAAGAGAAAAAGCTCACTGTAAGACTCCAGCTGTGTTTCATGCTGTCAAGTCCATAACTGCTCTTTACTCATTAGATATCATGTTCTTTTAGTGCATCACTGTGTATCACTGTAACACCCAGAAGAACATGAAGTTTTCAGATCACTGATAATCACTGAACAACACAAATATTTCAGAAACTGTATCGAATAGAAACTGAATGTTGTTCCAGAAATAATGCAGGTCACAATCATCACTGACTCTTTCAGTCAGGAGCTCATGCCAACCACTTGTCTGTTCTTAAAGCTTCGTGAATGAGGATATAATTTAAAGTATTTAGAGTTATTTATTATTCCCTATGCAGAGAAGTGTAATGAAAAACACAATAATACTATGATCATGTTTGCAACAAAGAGCGATTATCTTTCAGTTGTTTAATGTGAGTGAGATGATGGTGAATCATTGCAGTCTGTGAGGAGAGAGAAGCTGAATGTGTATTAATGAGCAGTTAGAGATGGTTTAGTTTACACAGACTGCCCTCTCAAGCCATAAAACAACAGTAACTAGGTCCTATATTCATAATAAACTGCTGTTGCATATTTCTGATAAAATACATGAACTCTTGGACTTTTACCACAAATAGCACAGAAGCAGAGGAGCTCAGTGACAGATTCAGTAAGGAATAAACCACTTGGGGGCATGCTGTTATAGGAAAATAATCAAGGGCAGGGTGGTGGGATGCTGTGTCACTTGAAGCGGTGTTATTATTCCCACTTAAAGTTATTTATTTTCCTACAGTAGCATGTGCTGAAGTGTGTTATTCCTCTAATACCTCCCTCTTATGTGTTGTGTATTAAATCAACATCAGAAATTAGTCATTAAGAAACAACATTTTTTTGGCATCAGAGATATCAATTAATTTAAAAGCCAATTACTATGACTGTGACTATGACTATAATTCAAATTCAATTATACAGTATGAAGTTACAAACTGCTTTCAAATATGTGAAGCAAGTGGAATGTTAACTGGACATTCAGATGCATTTCATTTAAAAAGATAAATAAGATAAATAATATATTATTAATAATAACTATGAACTGAGTAAACGTTTGCATTAGTTTTTGTTAAATGATTAAATGATCTAAATGTTTGGGTTGAAGTGTCTGTAATGTGGGGATTAGTTAATCAGTTAAATGTGCTTATTATTTAAATACAGAACTGAATTGTGATGAAGATGATGTTTTTGTGCAGCGCTGCAGCTTGTTGTGTCAGTGTGCAACACGAGCGCAGTAATACACAGCTGTGTCTTCAGTCTGCATGTTCTGTCCCCGTAAGGTCACGGTGTTACTGGAAGTGTCTCGAGAGACGACAAACTTGTCTTTAAGGGAATCTTTCTTATGAATACTCCCATCATAATAAATGATGTTGATCCATTCCAGAGCTTTTCCTGCAGGTTGTCGAATCCAAGTTGTTCCATAGTGGCTGCTGCTATCAGTGATAGAAGCTCCAGACACTCTACAGGTGATGGTTAAAGTCTCTCCTGGCTTTATAAGCACTGAGTCTGGCTGGATGAGCTCAGTAGCACAGAACACATCTGTGAAAAGAGAAAAAGAAAAGGTTGACATGTTGAACTGAAAGGATCAGATGAACTAATAAAGCTTAAATCCAAACACTCACAGGGGGCGAGAGCCAGCAGCAGCAGTGGAGCTGAAGCAAACATGTTTGTGTTGAAGGAGGACTAATGAGAAGCGCTTCCTCTCTAGATAAGCATGGTGCTAATATTACAAGAGGAGATGGAGATTTGCATAAATATTCCAGAGAAGCTGTGTTGAGTGCAGCTCTGCAGCTGTTAATCACAGTCTCTTCCCATTTTGTTTCTATATGTAACACCATTATTACTAATAATATGAATGTTTTTGGTTAAATTATTTAAGTTTTTTTAATATATATATTTACATAAATACATAAATAAATGATGTAATTATTTCTTCCTGTTATGGTTACAGTAAAAATTACACTGAGTCTTTGCCATAATACATAAAAATAATAATAATTAGAAAAACAATCCTTCATGTCATTATCAGCTCTGTGTCGGCTGCACTTTAGAGAATAACATGAAGACAGAGGTTATTCTCATGCATAGAAAGTTCCTGGTAAATGTAATGTTTATGGTGTAAATGTAAAATCTTTATGCTTTATTTTATAGATATAGAAGAGAAGGTGTTAAAATACCAGCTGTGAATAACTGCTTCCATATTTGTCACTCTCACACAGTGAAATATTGCAGTGATTTCAGAACAGCATGTAGCTAAAACTTTTTATTGGTGACATTAAAACTGGGCTCAACATTTAACATTATAATCAAACTGTGCAATAGAAAATGCCCCAGTCAAATCATTTTCATTCTGGTATAGACTGCCCTCTACAGGCTTTAACTGATACAGAGAGGAATTGCTGATTTCATGTTGATGAGATTCTAGGTTAGATGTTCACATCCACCTTCTCAGTCACTACTGAAGACGTGTTACGGAGATCAAGTTTAGGGGGCGTGTCACTCTGTGGAATCACCTGACAACACTGTCACTGATAGGCTGATAGGCTGCATGAATCCAGTGTCTACATTTTGTAACATTCAGAGGAAAATAATGTAAGCAAGATTTCTGCCACTGAAAAGTGTTCACGACAGAGACGTTTGCATTTAGCGAATGACTGTTAATAGCTGTTATAATGTAACTGATACCAGGATTTTATCTTTTGAATCCTCCATAACATTAAATGTAATTATACATTGATAAAATGTATGATGTGTCATTCATTAAACAATAAAGCATTGTAATTGTCAGCACACTGCTGAGGTATAAGAGGAATAAAAAACATCAGGATGAGCTGTTATAGAAAAAAATAACAAAGTTTGTATATATATATATATATATATATATATATATATATATATATATATATATATATATCTGTGTATATATATATCTGTGTATATATATATATATATATATATATATATTTTATATATATATATATATATATATATATATATATATATCGATATATATCTGACATCATAAAATAGATCTCTGGATTATTTACTACATCCTCTGATTGGTTTTAAGCATGTTAGTAATAATATACACTACGGATGAAACAGTGTCACTGAACATACTGAGACTGTACACTGTTTCACTGCCCTTAAGAGTTTTCTGTACTGGGTGTTTTTGTACAGGGATGTTGTTGATCTGTCTCACTGTGTGGATCACGAGCGCAGTAATACACAGCTGTGTCTTCAGTTTGCAGATTCTGTCCTCGAATTGTTATTGTGTTAGTAGCAGTGTCTCTGGAGATGCTGAACTTGTTTTTCAGTTTGTCACTGTAATATGTACTCCCACCACTATAGATGATTCCAATCCACTCCAGAGCTTTTCCTGCAGGTTGTCGGATCCAAGCTGTTTCTTCACTCGTAAGTGAATATGAAACCTTGCAGGGGATGGAGAGACTCTGGCCTGGCTGGACTGTCATGGAAGCAGGCTGAGTCAGTTCCACACCATGCACATCTGTGGAGGAAAACACATGGTGATATCTCACACAATATCTGCTGCACATTTATTGTTATTGTAGTAAATGAATGAATGTGATAAAGCACTCACAGGAAGCAGCTGCCAGCAGGAGCAGTAGAGATGTAGAGAACATGGTGTGTGTTGTTTGTACTGGGGTCTTCTCTGTTCTCCAAAGTTTAACAGAGACCATCACATCACATAAATAGAGTGATATCCAGCCCTGACGCTTGTATTTGCTTATCTGCTGATGATGGGAGGAGAATGTATTTAAAACATATTTAAATCATAAGGAGGAGATTCATCTTATGGAGGATATGTGGCTATTTAATAACTCTTTCAGGAAAATAAGCAATAACATGATGGTGGGATGAAGCAGAGTTACACTTACCATCCTAATGTTGATTTAAATAAATTGCTGCCTGTTACAGAGAAACCGCAAAGAGCAAAGCTCTCCATCCTGAAGATATTTTACCCTTATTATTATATCAGTATCAGTGTTTTCAGTTCAACTGGTTTGTTTATTGCTTTCACGGAGTGTAGTGAATTAATATGAATTTAATAATTAATATCAGCCAAATCCACTATAAGATACACTTTTTATTTAGAGATTTACAAATGACTGCATTACATTTTCTCTCACTTTTCATTCATTTCTTGATGTTAGAAATGATAATTCAGACATCACAAAAATAGTTTTCAGGATTATTTACTCTAGCCTCCTTTTTTTCATAAAATGCCTCTTGAGGAGAATCTAACAGTAGATAGTCTAAGCACACACTGTCCTATCAAAACACAAATTACACAAAAGGACAGACGTCAGGAGCATAAATTTAGTGATGCTTTTTTTTTTCAGCTTTCTGTTGAACATGTTTGGTATCTAGAGGAAACATGGCATGAACTCAGTAGTGTTATGGACTTTTAGAAACATTTAAAAATTAGACATTATGAATGCAGCTGTCTATCTGCCTTTAAGTGTGTGTATTTGTTTGCCTCACATCATTCTTATTATGAGATGTCATGATATAATGCATTACTCAGCCCTAATATATTCATTGTCAAGCTATTGATAGATACTAGATTTTGGCCTGCCTCTGTTCTAGTGCAGGAAAAACCTACTAATAATAACTAAATGTCTTTCAATAAGCTAAACATTTTTAAATGAGCTTAAACTTTATAAAGTTATATATATTAAACTGATTTAAATAATTCTGCTCAGAAATTTTTGCTCAGGATTAAGGAGAGTGGGCTCTTCATGGTGAGTGTTGATGAGACTCGACTGCTCCACTCAGCTCAGCTGCACATAAATACTGCATGGACACACAGCACTCTGGATTTGCATCATGACGTCATGATGGAATAAATGTGTGAGTCCTGATGATGTAACAGAGGGGAACAGCGACTAAACCTTCAACACAACATGATCATCTACTGTGTTACTGTGAAACACTCAAATCCAGCAGAGGTTTCAGATCATCCTGCTGATGACAGAGGGATAAAGGAGGATAAACGTTATATTTTTCTTTTCTTTCAGTTCATTTTATTTTTTCTTTCATTTTTTTTAATGTTAAAATGTTTTTTAACTGAATGAGTCTCATGAGAATGCATTTTGTGGATTCACTTTTTTTGCACTTTATTTGTTGAGCTCTGCTGCCTCCTTCAGCTGTTTTAAATATTGCACCTTAAACTATGAGAACAGACTGTGTGTTAAACACAACACACTGCTGGAAACATGCTGTATTATTCCTGAATCCACTGATTAAACATTTATTCCAATTGCTTATTAAATATTCTTTAAAATGAAGGGATTAATTATGGTTCAAAATGAAGATTGTGAAGAATTTTTTTTCATTTAACAATAACACAAGTTATTACAACTTCATTCAAATAGGAGAAGGTAAAATTTTGAGTGAGATGATTTATTAGTGCCATTGAGAGGATGTCTCTAACATGTCTCAAAGTTTTTGTAAGGGGAATCCACTATTCTGGGTCACTTTGTGACTTGCGCAGTAATACACAGCTGTGTCTTCAGTTTGCAGATTCTGTCCTTGAATTGTTATTGTGTTAGTAGCAGTGTCTCTGGAGATGCTGAACTTGTTTTTCAGTTTTGTCACTGTAATATGTACTCCCATCTTTATTGATGTATCCAATCCACTCCAGAGTTTTTCCTGCAGGTTGTCGTATCCAGCCTGTACAGTAGCTTCTGTCAGTTAATGAATATCCAGACACTTTACAGGTCAGAGTCATTGACTGACCAGGGGTTAATACTGTGGATCCGGTCTGGATCAGCTCAACACAGTGAACACCTGTTAAAGAAAAGTTATTTTAATGTTGTAAAAGCAAAAAGCTATAAGTAACAAAACTGGATTATATGTCAAATGGAAAAACACTTACAGTGTGCGGCTGCCAGCAGCAGCAGCAGTAGGGATGTAGAGATCATGGTGTGTGTTGAAGCAGAAGAAGTAAAAGCTCTTGGTCTTCATTGCTTAAATATATAACAGGGAAGGACATTTGCATAGACACACTCCTTATCTTAGAGGAAATCTGATGCAATCCTACATAATTGAACCAATATATATTATTAACACATTTGTGACTCTTTATTTTCATTTTCTTAATGCATAAATGTGTTTATACACTGATTATTGTTTTCTTTTTGGTTTGTTTCAGACTCAGGGTGGTGTGATGAAGTTGATCCATTACCATGTTAGAATCAGTGCATTAATATAAACCTGTGTTTTGCCTTGAAGCTGGAAATATTAATTTGAAATATTAATTTTTAAGTCTCCATTTTTTAAAAAATATTTATTAGAGATAAAGTCACCGCCAGATAAAAAAAATCAGTTAATGAAGACAACTGAAAGAATGAATTTAGGTCATTTATTAAGCTTGCTTATTGGACGTAAATAGTTTTAAACCTGAAAAGACAGACTGTTGCTGGAGGTCACGTGACGCGTTAATGGCGGCGCAGCTTTGAAAAGACGCTCTCCACACCACTCACATATTTCCAGGTCTTTGAAGGATAACTAAATGCTAAATTACGTGAAATCATCGAAAATGTCGACCCAGACCACATTTGTTCATACTCAGGAGGACACACCCTCTCGTATTAAGAAGAAATTCAGGGAGTCCTCCACCGCTATCTCCCGAGCTGAGCTGGAGGGCGCCATTTTGGCCGGAATGAAACAAGCCTTGAGCGAGCAACAGACTGATTTAGACAGAATTGTTTCTGCCGCTGTTCAATCTGCCATAGATGATGTGCTGACGCCTCAGGTCTTAGATAAATAAAGCAGTCAAGTTCGGCAGCGAAACTCTTCATTTCTTCCCGGATTACAGCGCAGACACCACTAAGAAAAGGAAGGCTTTCACTGAGGTGCGGAAGAAGATGGAGACACTCGGAATTCAGTCGGTTCTCCTCTTCCATGGTCAAGGGCATCCATGAGTGTGGAGGGAAGTGGAGGGAAGTGGTAGCTCAGTGGTTAAGACGTTGGACTTTTGCTCAGAAGGTTGAGAGTTCAAATCCCAGTACCACCAAGCTGCCCCTGCTGGGCCCTTAACCCTCAGCTGTTTAATTGTATAAATGAGATAATTGTAAGTCGCTCTGGATAAAGGCGTCTGCTAAATGCTGTAACTGTAAATGCAGGGAGATAAAACCTCTTTCAATCGCTGTTGGAGGCCGAGCAGTATCTTCTGTCTTCACGGCCTGGGAGCGACACCGCTATAGCATCTGTGGGACTGTGTCTTCAACTGGCCCGCTGTGTTGATATGGATATGGAGCAATCCGTTACTGAGCAGAGATAAACTACACAGCCAGCGTACTGTATATGCTGTTGTAAAGCATTTATTTTATTTTTCTTATTTACCATCTTATTTTAATATTTTCTTTGGCCACAAAATAGGTTATGGACATTCTTGGTTACTGAGGTAGGTCCCCATTTTATTTTCTTTTTCTTTAGGTTACTAAATCTCTGAGCAGGCTGAGGCTTTATATAGAAATTTATGATGTGATTTATTTTTTGAATCATTTTTATTACAATCATAAATCCTTCCCTACTCTAGTTATAGCCTAATAATCTCTAGTCAGTAGTGGTTGGGATCACACGGCGATTGAGCAGTCACGGCTCTTGTAAACTGCAGTCTTACGCTTGCCAGAGGAGTCGTAGTGTCCTGGCGGATTGCAGAGTGTCTGTACATAGTTTAGATTATGTTCATCTGCGTTCTGTTCATGGCGGCAACTGACTAAAATGTACAATTTTCTTCAAATGGTTTTCGAGGTCTGGGCTTTTCTACGCTCCCTTTTGTATTTCTGCCTTAATGAATCATACCAAAGTCCTCTTAACATCTATATATGCACCGAACGTATGTGACCGCCAATTTATGGACAATATTTCTGGAACCTTGATTCATTTCAATGACTATCACATTATTCTAGGTGCAGACTTCAATGCTTGTGTCCACCCTGAGTTAGACCGCTCTTCCACTGACCCCACGGTGGCAACGCCATCTTCAGTAGCTCTTAATAGCTTAATTGCACAGAGCTTAATCTTGCAGACCCATGGCGTATTAAAAATGCTAATGCTAAAGCGTATCCATTTTATTCCACCCGTCACAAGTCATTTTCTAGGATTGATTATATTTTGATTGATCCCTCTTTGGTCCAACACATCGGTACTATTGATATTTTGCCTATTTTGATATCGGATCATTCACCGGTAACTTGTAATATCACTACAGGTGTCAAATTCTCTAAAGTCAATAGATAGCGCTTTAATAATACACTATTATAGGACACCTCCTTCTTAGATCAACTTAGACAAGAACTAATTATTTTTCTGATTCTAATTATTGATCTGATCTCCACGTTATGGTGGCGCAGATAAGAACTGCAGAGATTCTCCATCTTAATTAGACTTGCTCTCCGAATTCAATCTGTTTGCATCGGCATTCACACAGTAAAGCCGCCACGCCATACGGCCGCATCCATCTGCCCTTCCAGAGCGTGTTTCTTCCGGCACATTAGCTTCATATTCGCTCCTCCAGAATCCATCGAATGCGAGTGCACTGCCAGCACTGCCAGGGTCAGGGATCGAGTGGTGTTCAAGTGGTACTTGTCCAGACAATATTTTCTTTCGGGTGTGAGTCTTTTACTCTGTTGGACATAAACAACGGGTGTCACCTTTAGCAGAAGCTTGTGTGTGTCCTTGGTCACTACATTAGACACTAGAGTAAAATAGGGGTGTAGCGCAATGAAACGCAATGATTTGCGGGACTGTTTTTTGTATCCGTCTGTGATATTTGAGTAAGTTCTGTTTTCCAAAATAAAAACAAACTAGTAGCCTTATTTAAACCACCATAACCCTGATCAGGCAGTTACAAAAGATGATGGACTGACCACTCACGCCTGTGGAAAAGGAAGAACGCTCCCACTTGCGCAACTATTTTGTTGGGGTCTCAGCCCTGATACACATCTCTAGTCATAGCCAGATGTCCTGTGAACATTACTGGCAAGCTTTCTTACAAAAAAACAAAAAAATGAATAGTGCACTGTTTATTCTTGTCTGTATTTGTATGTGTTTAAAATCATATAATCTTTTCATTCCAAATAAAGTATGTATATTCGGACAGAAAACCTGTTTACTTGAAATTTCCCTATAATGGAAGCCAAAGGGCAGTTGTTGATTTCTGGTCATACGTTTTTACCAGTGAAGATCTTAGGATGATACGGACATGAGAAAATGTCACTGTTCTTATAGTTTTATCCAAGTTTCCAACGCCAACAGAGAAAAAGTAGTTCCGGTTAATTTCCCAAAGGTTTTGTGGTGTCCATGCGCAGACAGGCGGAAAGTATAACCACACCTCCCTTCCTCTGAAAAGAATGAACTTCACCCATTTAGAGCTTCATTTAGGGACAACGCTGAAGAATGATGTCAGCGAACAAACATTTTGCACATTTAAAAGTTTTTTTTTTTTTTTTAGGGTCATGGATTTCAATTTTTAAAGACAAAGGTTCTACAACAGCAATACCATTATGGAAGACATGGTGACTTTCTTGTAAATGTCTCCCCCATGAACAGAGTTTTTTGGTTCAAATCTGGGAGAGGTGGAGAAAGGGTGGCTTAAGGAAATGGTTCATGAACACCCGTTCCCCTCCCAAAAAATGGGTTAAAGTTTTGCATGTATAAGCCAGAGTCTGGGATTTGACCAAAGGGGAAATAAAGTGGGGAAGATGATAACTAAGTGAAGGCTAAGACGCTTGAGCTAATTATATGTTGAGTGCTGAAATCAGCTACTTATCAGCAACTAGAGGGAAGTGATGAGTATCAACTGTTGGGAGCTAAAAAGAAATAACCGTCTCTTCTTCCATTAAACTCTTCCTTGTAGTCCCTCTTTGACTGGCACTGGTTTTGAGCCAAAAGTCCGATAAGCAAGTAAGGTGCCTGTCCTTTAGTGGTGCAGTGGTTAGCAACATGGCCTTTTATGTGTGACATTCCTGGTTTGAGTCTGCATAGCTGCTTAACATTAGCACAGGACTTAAGTATACAGACTTGAAAAGTTTTATTAAACAAGACACTAACAAGAGATCCTGTGGCTCAACTGGATGAGCTTTGCCTCTGGGTTAAGAGGTTGCTGGTTCAAACCCTGGCCAGGTCTCCAGAATATGGGCCTGGAAGGTTCAGGAATGAATGGCACAGCAGGAGTGGAGGAAGGTGCGAGAGGGTGTAACCCAAGAGTTGGGGGGGTAATATCCGGGCAGCTGCCCCCCCCAAGGTCAAGGGTGATAAACAGAGGTGGTTATGGAGCTTGAAGAGAGAGTGTCGACTTAGTTTTGCATTATATAGGGGATCCTGTGGAAAAACTATCACCCACACTTTTTTGGGGGTCTTTTAATCCACAGTTTCTTCAGCCACAGTAACTATCTCACCACCAAACCTCTACCACCACCTCATCCAACCATCCATTCTTTCACTCACACAAGCCCAGGGACCAGCCAGATTTGAACCAGCAACCTCTGAGGTCAGAGGCAAGGCTTTTACCACAAAGCCATGAAGTCCCACACAAAGTGCTTGGTGTCGTAGGGCCTTTGTCTTTTAAAATGAGAACCACAAAAATAAATAAATAAATAAATAAAATACTACTCTACTTTGCCCCTAGTGGAGTAACAGATACTGGCATTTTTTTTTTTTTTCAAATCTTTCAATTCAATTTAAAACTTTCGATTCTAAATTCATTTGGTGGACCGGATTTGAGCCTCCTATGGGGCGGTCCTGGTCTGCAGGCCATATTTTTGACATCACTGATTGAAACAAAACAAGGTTTCCCAACATCCACAACTTAAAAAGATTTATCTGATGTTAACTCTACCATTCAAGACGGCACGTAAACAGAACACTGCCGTTATCTTGTATCTTCTATTGGATTAAACGGTGAATTTTAGCCCAATTACTGTTCAATTCCACACATGTACTCTATAGTGTTAATCTAATAATTTTAGCTTTGTACACCTGTACAAACAGAACTGAAGTCCTCCTCCAGTTGGCTAACTGGTGGTTATCAACTGTAAAAGTCATGCATTTAAAGCTGATAGGTAAAGGAAAGGAGAAATATTTGCTAACTCTAAAATTAAAAACAAATTGAGGGATGATGATCCCAAACAACACCCCAAACAACACCCCAACCAAACACAAAAGGTTATCCACTTGCTAACTGAGCATATCTCTTTCACAACTGGCTAATGATACAAACTCCACAATGAGGACAAATCAGAATACTCACTAGCTTCCCACCAAATAAGGGAACAAGTCAATGTCTTACCTGTTCTACTCCTAAATCAGCTTTTCTATTATTGACTGTCTTCCTCTCCTGATTTGCTGCAGCACAAGTCGGACTTCTTTCCTGCCTAAGGTTGTGACATTTGATGTATTAGCGCAAATTCCCAAACCAATTCTAACTCTTAGTAGAGGACAGACTGCGAGTTACTATTACAGGATCATCAGGACGACTCGGTGCAGCTCGGGAACCTCAGATTGTAGAATCATGTTTTTTGCTTTCATTTTTAACAAAAAGTGATCATTGACTGACTTATGTAGACCCAGAGTGCTTATTACCACATGTAAATGTGGTGGATATTTTTTATACATACAAGCATTTTTCACACAGCTACACAAAGGAGTTATGTTGCTTTAAGACAGCAGTGTGTCCTTGAATAATATGGATCATCTACATTTAGAAAACAGCTCTCGGTGGTGGACCGTACCTGAAACTCGGCTGTGTTTGCTGTTGTGTTGTCTCTGTAGGAGGTGATGCAGATGGAGGCGCAGCTTGGTGGTCGCCTCATTGACGAGCCACACGTTCTCCCGTTTAAAGACAGCAACCGTAACCTGCGCCTCTCCGTCCACGACCTGCCACAGGCCCAGTGGAGGAGCAAGCTGCTCACCGCCTACCAGGTAGGAATAATACGTGGCATGTAGCTCAAAGCATGTTACCAATTTAACTGTATAGCTTCAAGGTGTATTCAAGTATTTTTTTTTTTAATTCTTCACTATAAATAAGAGAATTTGAAGTGTTTTGTTTCATAGTGGTGTTTCACGTTATCATGTTAGTAGAGCCATGGACTCTGAACAGATATGACACGTCAATATTGAAGCGTAAAATACATGCATCATACTCTCTTCAATTACCTTTAAACATAAACTTAAAACAAGATATGTCGTCAGTTCTCTAATCAGACCACACTGAGTAAAAAAAAATTACCCACTGAAAAATTACTCCCAACCTTTATCTGCTCTGCACTAGTATTTTTTGCTGAAATGATTTCCTGTGACAGCGTTCCTCCAGTTGACAATCCCAAGACAAGAATCTTGTCATGTGGAATGTTAACTGGACATTCAGGTACACTTCATTTAAAACAGCTAAAAAGATGAATAATATATTCTTAATAACTATGAACTGAGTAAACGTTTGTATTAGTTTTTGTTAAATGATTAAATGATCTAAATGTTTGGGCTGAAGTGTCTGTAAAGTGGGGATTAGTTAATCAGTTAAAACTGCTTATTATTTTAAGCATTTATTCCAACTGCTGTTCAAAATTTCTGTAAAATTAATTAATAAGGGTTTTGAATTAAAACTCTTGAAAAAATACTATTTATGCAATTCTTTGATTTAAAAAAGTACATTGTGTGTTTAATAATGACACACTATTAAAACTTGAATCCAGTGGAAGAAAGTAAAAGTGTGTGTGAGAGGTTTATTAGTGGCATTGAGAGGATGTCTCTAACATGTCTCAAAGTTTTTGTAAGGGGAATCCACTATTCTGTGTCACTGTGAGCCTCCTGCGCAGTAATACACAGCTGTGTCTTCAGTTTGCAGATTCTGTCCTTGAATTGTTATTGTGTTAGTAGCAGTGTCTCTGGAGATGCTGAACTTGTTTTTCAGTTTGTCACTGTAATCTGTACCCCCATCGTATCTGATGTATCCAATCCACTCCAGAGCTTTTCCTGCAGGTTGTCGGGTCCAAGCTGTGCCATCACTCGTAAGTGAATATGAAACCTTGCAGGGGATGGAGAGACACTGGCCTGGCTGGACTGTCATGGAAGCAGGCTGAGTCAGTTCCTCACCATGCACATCTGTGGAGGAAAACACATGGTGATATCTGCTGCACATTTATTGTTATTGTAGTAAATGAATGAATGTGATAAAGCACTCACAGGAAGCAGCTGCCAGCAGGAGCAGTAGAGATGTAGAGAACATGGTGTGTGTTGTTTGTACTGGGGTCTTCTCTGTTCTCCAAAGTTTAACAGAGACCATCACATCACATAAATAGAGTGATATCCAGCCCTGACGCTTGTATTTGCTTATCTGCTGATGATGGGAGGAGAATGTATTTAAAAAGTATTTAAATCATAAGGAGGAGATTCATCTTATGGAGGATATTTGGCTTTTTAATCAAACAGAAGCCTCTTTATGAAATACTATAATTTTCAATAAAATATAAAAGTGTCAGTGAAATTCACAACAAATATTAAATACTACATTTAGCATGATAATTATTATCTATGCTTGAGGATATTGGGATCATGATAATGGAAGAATTCTACCTCTCTTAAAAGTCATGACAAAATGCTCTCATACTTTGTCACAAAGTCTAATTTGTTGACATAATTATTGTTAGCCAAAGATACTGCAGTATAACAAGTTCTTGTTAGTCGTCTAATTATAATAGTGTGTATAATGTGCAGAAATGTTAGAGATATAGCATTATGGTTTAAAATCTACACTACAAAGTATTTTATAAAAATAACTAACTTGCATCTCTTTCTTGTCATTTATGAGATTAATTTTTTTTTTTGGTTAGACTTGGATAGATAAGTGTTGTGTCTTGTGGACATTCTGTTATAATTTGCACTGTATGAGGTGTTTTTGTACAGGGATGTTGTTGATCTGTCTCACTGTGGTTCACGAGCGCAGTAATACACAGCTGTGTCTTCAGTCTGCATCTTCTGCCCTGTTAATGTTACTGTGCTGCTGGACGTGTCTCTGGAAACCTGAAACCTGCTTTTCAGTTTCTCACTGTAGTACGTGCTACCACCACCAGATATTTGTCCGATATACTCCAGTGTTTTTCCTGCAGGTTGTCCTATCCAATGTGTCCAGTAGCTGCTATCAGTTAATGAATATCCAGCCACTTTACAGGTCAGAGTCATTGACTGACCAGGGGTTAATACTGTGGATCCGGTCTGGATCAGCTCATCACAGTGAACACCTGTTAAAGAAAAGTTATTTTAATGTTGTAAAAGCAAAAAGCTATAAGTAACCAAAACTGTATTACATGTCAAATGGAAAAACACTTACAGTGTACGGCTGCCAGCAGCAGCAGCAGTAGGGATGTAGAGATCATGGTGTGTGTTGAAGCAGAAGAAGTAAAAGCTCTTGGTCTTCATTGCTTAAATATATAACAGGGAAGGACATTTGCATAGACACACTCCTTATCTTAGAGGAAATCTGATGCAATCCTACATAACAGAACCAATATACATTAGTACCATGTTTGTGACTTTTTATTTTCATTTTCTTAATACATAAATGTGTCTATATACTGATTGTTTTCTTTTCGTTTTGTTTCAGCCTCCGGGTGGTGTGATGAAGTTGATCCATTACCATGTCAGAATGAGCTTTAATAATTGAGCATTAATATAAACCTGTGTTTTGCATTGAAGCTGGAAATACTGTCATAGCTGCTGTTATAGAAAATCAATCCACACCTTCAATCAGTATTGAGAATTCCACAGCGCTGTGCTATAACTGATTTTATAGGTGGTGTTTAATTTTTAAGTCTCCTTTTTGTTTTGAATATTATTTAGAGATAAAGTCACCACCAGGAAAAAAAATCAGTTAATGAAGACAACTGAAAGAATGAATTTAGGTCATTTATTAAGCTTTCTTATTGGACGTAAATAGTTTTAAATCTTAAAAGTAAGACTGCTGCTAAGAGAAACTCGGGAATTTTGTTAACTGTGATATCTGTACTTATGTGTGGATGAAGCACGGATTTGGTGAAGTTTGATGTAAGGGGATATTTAACATTTATGGAAGGAGTCTCCAGTTGCAGTAAGTTTCCTGACACAGAAAATTCTTTAGGACAGAGAACTTTGCACTTTGTGGTTTCTCAGCAACCTGATGAGCTGCTTTTAATTTTCTTATTAACTTCAAGAGTGAGATAAAAGAGCAGCTAGTAAAGGCAATTATTAAT
This sequence comes from Pangasianodon hypophthalmus, assembly GCF_027358585.1. Lineage (NCBI taxonomy): Eukaryota > Metazoa > Chordata > Actinopteri > Siluriformes > Pangasiidae > Pangasianodon > Pangasianodon hypophthalmus. The sequence goes on along the minus strand of NC_069722.1, from coordinate 21,692,794 downwards.
GGCCAAAATATATAAATTGTTGTTAAATAAGAAACAAAAAATTTTTCTTGTTGGCAAATTGCTGTGTTATGAGAGAAATAAAGCAGTTTGGGATGTGCTGTTACTGGAAAACATGAGGGTAAATTCAGGGTGGTAACAGTGAGTCCACTTCACATCGGGCCGCATCACATTACACAGTCACATGATTTCCTATAACAGCACACTGCAAGTGTTGTATTCCTCACATAGTGGTATTTTTTAATTGAGCTAAATCCTTGTTGATAATCATTCATGTAACATTTATTATCTATCATTAGAACTAAATGAAGAAATATTGTTGATTCCTGTGGATTCCTAATCCAAACAGAAGAGAGGTATGGGCTCTAAAAATGTTTTCAGCAGATGAAATGAATCAGCAGCACCACTAATGTTTTTGTACAGTGTTTCCTCATATTTCTGCTACTGTGTGTCTCGTGCGCAGTAATACACAGCTGTGTCCTCTGCTGTCACACCAGAGAGTTTCAGATACACCATGCCGTTGGAATTATCTCTGGTGATTTCTGTTCTCCCTTCAAAAGCTTTACTATATCCAGTGCCACTGCCATCAGTGTAGATAAACCCCATCCACACCAGTGGTTTGTTCGCCTGTTGTCTGATCCAGTGCATGTCGTAGCTTCCAAAAGTAAATCCAGATCCTCTGCAGGAGAGACTCAGAGTTTCTCCAGGTTTCTTCTGCACTGTCATTTGTAATGACTCAAGACTTTGACATTTCACACCTGCTAAAGGAAGTAAAATATTCAATTAATCACATTTTGATACAGATACATACAGATGAAGGAGAGAGTCACAGGTTTCAGTTGAGAACTCACTGATGAGGCTGATTAGTAGCAGGAATAAGGAGAGTGGGATCTTCATGGTGAGTGTTGATGAGACTCGACTGCTCCACTCAGCTCAGCTGCACATAAATACTGCATGGACTCACAGCACTCTGGATTTGCATCATGGTATCATAACCATAGATGGAAGAGAACAGGAGAAGTGATTCTTTTGGTAAGACACCTGTGATCATCAGAGTACTAGGATTTTGTTAAGAATTAAGGTACTATAAGATTTTATTTACTGTTCATTAATTAGATTCAATTATATTGACCTTTAAAGAATTTAAATTAACCTAATATGAGATCTATCCTTTCTATTTGAAAATAGAAATAACTACATCGATTTTATTCCTGCTACTACTGCATACAGTGATGTAGTGATGTAAGTTATATTATTTATTCTATACCTTCTGAACTTCTTTAAAGAAAAAAATCAGAAATAATATAATTCTCAATTTGTTGTTCCATTTTGTCAGAGTTTTGTATGTTTGCTATATGGATCTGGAACATGAAATACTGGAGATAGGCTACACTGTGTAACGGAGGCCTCAGTGAGACAGAATGCAGATACATATAGATATGCACGTTTTTTTTAGAATGATATTCAAAGTCAAAAAACTGTTCAGGTCATTACCAAAAACATTTGACATGCAAACAAATCCAATATCAAAACGTGGTCACAAGGCAGGGTCAGAAATACCAAAGATCAAAAATCATAACAAAATTAAGGGGGTAGGTAAAGGCAAAAAAAAAGGCCAGACAGTGCACGGTCAGACACATACAGTAGGGTGTCAACCAAAATGCCCCTTACCGCCGCAGCACACACAAATTTACAAGTGAAGCTTGTTTGCAAAGGTGGCGCAAAGGGCGCGCTGATTGTAAAAATTTAGTTTTTATTAAACCACAATTAGAGCTGTACATCAATGGATCTGCATCAGCACGAGGGTGCATTTGTTTGCACCTTTGTTCTGTGATTTCACCGGACGGAGAGTGGGCGAGAAGTGCAGCACGCGAGCTGTGTGTGAACAAACTGTTTATTCCTTACGTGTCTTAAGGAAAGAAAGATAAGACATAATTAGATTTTATGAATTAAATTGATGATGACTTACATGTCAGTGTTTTATTGAGGGTAGAATAATTTACATTACAAACAGTATTGATATCAGCGGTTATAAGTGTTTTTTATCAGTTCTAACGTACTGTTAGAATATTTGGTCTTGTGCTGACAGATTTTTTTCACCAAGACCAAAAAATGTCGGAAACCTTACTTTTAGCCATTTTAAGACATTCCAACCTTAAATGGCCCATTTGACCTTATGGCCCTCTTTACCTGACATAAGCCTACACAAAGGTGTGAATTACTATTAATTTATCCTTATACCTTAACCCTTGATAAAAGTTTTTGGTCATTATATAGCTCATTGTTAAATGTTCAAGAAAGTGTAGATATTCTAAAACATTTAGAAAGAAATGTTAAAAACAATTAGAAGAAAACATTTAGATATTATCAATAATAATCCCCCCTCCACCACCACCACCCCACCAAAAAAAAAAAAAATGAAGGTACCTGATGCTGTTCTGTGTGATTTCTAAAAAAAAAAAAATTTCAGAACCTTTTTCGCCAAATTGGTCCTGGTTCTCGTGTGTGAGCCGGTCCTTGGACGACAGCCGGGGGAATCACAACACTACATCACCTCTCCAACCTCTTGGGTTTGAGCATGCTTTAGGCAAATTGCTGTCGCCTTGCTCCGCTCACGTACTGAATTCTGCCCCTGACTCTCCATTCTTAGAAACTTTAGCTGCTGTCAGAACTTTTGTAGTTATAAAATTAAAATCTACAAATAACCATAAGTGAACGTTCTGTGCAAGTTCTTATAAAGCTGTCAATAAATTTATAGTTTATGGTTATAAAAACAAAACATAAAATATAAATCCCTGTAATGTTAGGAATTTCTCTCCCTCAAAAATGATGAAATGAGAACTATATTATACAATATATTAACTTCACTGGAACATTCAGTGCTTGCTGGGAGCTTACAGCATCCATTTTCTGACATTGTTTAGGTAAAACAACCTCTTTACCCCAATATGCCACCAGCGGAATGGGCTTTGAAGCTTTCAGCTCCCATCAACTATGATTATAATGCCACTTAGTGGTTTACAGTAGCAAATGAAAAATCGTGGCGGCAACCACGGCTACAGTAGGGCCATTCTGGATAAGTACTGTAGGACCTATCGACAAAAACACAGCTCAGAACCCACAGGCTTGGTAGGCAAACTGTAAGGTTTCGCATGTGCTTTACATATTAATTCCATAGGAAATGATCGAGGCCAAAGCCTCCCTGCTGGGGTCTTCCTCTGGGTCTGGGCGTTGGATGATCCAGGTGTTCTCTGTGGGGCTGGTGGTGGTGACAGTGGTGGTCCGCTAGTCTCTTTAGGCGCTGGATAGCTCTTCAAGGACAGAGGAAGAGCTATCCAGGTGTGTTCTCTCCGTCTCATCCAATCATCAACCGCAGGTACACTGGATGGTTCAGTGAGGCCTGTGGATGAATGGATGAGGGAGCTCTGAGTATATTTGGCCCAGGGAAGATACTTGCACCAGTCTAGCTGATGATTAAAGCAGTAACGCTCAGGAATTTCTTTGTTCAGCCTCTCCATCTGGCCGTTGGACTGGGGGTGGTAACCTGAGGGGAGACTGACATTGATATTAAGTCTTTTGCAGAAAATATCCTACCATACCTGGGAGGTGAACTGGACTCCTCAATCTGAAACAATGTGCTACTGGAGTCTGTAGAGCCTGAAGAGGTATTTGAACAGGATCTCAGCAGTTTCAAAGGCTGTAGGTAACTTAGCCAGTGAAACAAGATGGCAGGCCTTGGAGAAACAATCGACAATGGTTAGTATGGTAATTCAGGATGTCAATGTAAGTTATGATACATGAGTGCAAGAATTCTCCAAGTACCTAGTTGATGAAGGCTTGGACCACCGATGGAGCAGTCCATAGGGCATAAAGAGGTACTCATAGCGTACAGTGTTAGTTATAAATGCAGTTTTCCACTCATTCCCTTTCCTGATGCAGATCAGGTTATATGCGCATTGAAGGTCAAGTTTAATGAAGATCTTGGCTCCACTCACCTGTTCCATGGAAAATGGCAAAAGCAGTCAGGGGTAGTGACACTTGACCATGACTGTGTTTAACCCCCTGTAATCTATGCAGGGCCTGATTCCACCATCTTTTTTTTTTCAACAAAGAAGAAGCCAGTGGCCTCCGGAGAGAGGGATGGCTATAGACCTGGCTTCAATGTATTCTTCAGTGGCCTTTGTCTCTGGAAGAGAAAGTTGGTAAACATGTCCCCTGGGAGGTAGCACCTGTCAGAAGCTCAGAAGAGCAGTTCCAGGGTCAATGAGGTGGTAACTTCGATGTATTGGCTTTGCTAAAAACTTCTGTGAAGTCAACATAAGTGTCGGGTTCTTCACGTCATTGTAGGTTTCAGGACTTTGTACATGAGTGGCATAAGAAGGAAGAGACAGAAAGTTAAAGCAGGCTGGGCTCCAAGACACAAGTTCACCTTTTTTCCAGGAGATAATGGGGTCATGCATGGACAGCCATGGGGAACCTAGGGCAATGGGGTTATATGGTGACTTGGTGATCATGAATGACAGAGTTTCCATGTGCAATATACCCATGTGCATCTGGAGGGGATGGTGCATTGAGTTACCTACCCTCCTCCCAGTGGGGTAAAGTCCAGAGTTTTGAAAGTCAGTGGGCCTGTTAGGGGAATGAGAGGTATGTTCAACATGTCAGCCACCATTTCATCTAGAAAGGTTCCAGCTGTACCAGAATCAACAAGGGCAGAGACGAATTCTGATTCAGAACACCAGGACAACTTTACAGGCAATGAAATACGTTTGCTTCCAATCATGGGTGTGATATTGCAGCCCACATGGTCAGGGTTTCTGTTTTCTGGTCTGAATGTGCAGGGGGCATGGAGATGTCCCTTGTTCCCACAATAAAAACACAGGCAATAGTGCTTTCTTCATTCCTTTTCTCCAGGGTTTAAAGTAGTTTGGGCCACTTCCATGGGTTCTAGTTCAATCTCGTAGGCTGGAGACTGGGAGAGATTGGTGGTGATTCGCTTGGGTTTACGGGCTATGGTCAGGTTGTCCGTGTGAATTCGAGGTTGGATAAACTGCTGGATAAACTGCAGACAAAAAAGTTAATGTAAAATCAGCAGCAGATTGTTTACACTGTTTTAGGGTTAACAGTCTCTCTCCAGCATCTTTTCCCATCTCCGGGTGGTCAAAAACTTCACGGAACTCTTGTTCAAAGCTCGCACAGGTTTGGTTCGGCAGTGTGGGGTTAAAGGTAGCAATGTTCCTGGAAAAATGCATGGGTACACTAGCCAAGAGTATGGCACATCCATGAGAAAACCTTTGCATCTGCTCATATTTTCAAGAAGTGCAAATGGAACATGTCATGGGATCAGTGGGACCATAAGTGAACGTGTTGCGCGCATGGTACCCAGATGTGGCATGGTTGGCATGTGTTGGTTCTCTCTGCAGGTTTGGAGAACCTGGTCCATTGCATTGGCCATTTGCTGGATGGTTGTTCGGCTAAGCCTTGTGTAACAGAGGGCTTATGGAGACAGAGTACGAATGCATATGCATATATACTATGCATTTGGTAACAGTTTGGGTCGTTACCAAAAACAATTGAAATGCAAACAAATCCAAAATTGATTATCAAAACATGGTCACCAGGCAACGCAATGTCAGTAATACCAAAGATCATAAATCCTAATAAAATGAAATGGCTAGGTAAAGACAAAAATACGGCACGATCATACACAAAAGATCTATCCACAAATACACAACTCAGAACACACAGGCTTGGTAGGCATACTGTAAGGCTTTACAAAGAAGTTCAAGTCCATGTGCTCTATATAGAAGTTTGTCAGGAAATGATCGAGACAACAAAAGAAGTGTTTCAGAATTTGGGGGAGGGTACCCTCTGGTGGTCTGGAGGAGGATTGTCAGGACTAGATCAGCGCTCACAAACCTGTGATATACATTCCAGACTTCCAGTGTTGATATTGATTCCTACTGAAAATGAGAATTACTCAAGGTGGGGATACCTTTTGTTATCAAGGATAAAAATCATTCCATGCACTGATAATATTGTTGCAAAAAGTCACAGAGTGAACAAACGTGTTTCTTTACTGGTTATCCATGAGTATTATTACTGTACCATTTGCTAAACACGTTGAACAATTATATCAGCTTTGTAGATTATTCATTCACTCATTTTCAGTAAACACTTTATCCTGGTCAGGGTTGCGCTGGATCCAGAGCCTTGGATGAGATACCATCTGTTGTCACCCCATACACATTAATTAATTTAGTGTTGCCAATCCACCACCATGGTTTTGGGATCAGTGGCAGATCTAAGATTTTTTAAAAGCAGGGGCCAGAATGGGGCCACACTTTACAGAGGGGGCCAAGAATAATGTTCAAATCAATTCTTAACTTTATGCTTTTTACATACATTTTACCTCTTCCTTTTGCTTCTGGCTCTAGTACTTTCACACAGTATACTTTCTTAACTGTTCCATAAAGCCCTTGAGTTTTTTATTTTTTCCATTAAAAATAATGAAAATACGTGAAAATATAATAGAGTATTTAAAGAAAAAAATCTTCTGTTGAAGCACTTTGTGGCTAAAAGGTTGTCCTTGTTATTTGATGTAATTGCAATTGTTTTGATGGATGCCTGATGCTCTTTAATTTTGCTCCATCCCTTGTTGATTGAATCTATAATGCATGTATTTGTTTGCATAACCATTTGGTGCTACTTCCATGCAAACATTGCACTTCTGTGATGCTCTGATTTAGAGTGACCTTTAAAGCCAACCTCTTTGCACGAGGCTTTCTTCCAGTTGGAAGAGCCTGTTTCTGACATCAATATTGATGACGGGGCACTTGGAAGGGAAAAATGCCTGTAGGTATAGCAAAAAACAGAGTCTTTTCTTATGGAGTACTCTAAAGATGAGTTGTCCTTATACCACTAATCACTGAACGCTTTCTGTTCCAATGTTGTTTATTTGGGAAGACCTTAATTTGAGGCTGCACAGGACCTGAAAATGTCTGGAGAGAAGCAAATGAAATAAGACTTATCACTCCTACTTAAGGGTGAATGCCCCTCAGTGTCCATAAGCTCACTACCACCACTCCATATACAAACAATAATCACTTGCAGAATGAAAACAAAGGCATACCAGAATTATTGGCCTGAATTATTTTAAACACAATATAATCAGCATTTCTACATTGCTAATTGGAGTTAGGTCTGGTGATATAAACTTGTTTCTATCAAAAAATAAATAAATAAAAATAAAAACTTTCAGAACAGTCTGTGTGCACACTTTTGGAATAATCTCTAGCATTAACCAACACAGAAATATGTAGCAAAACCTACTTCCACTCTCTCATCCACTACAGCACTTTTTCTCTCTGATTCTGTCCTTGATCCATCAGTGCATTTATCAAAATCACTGTGAAAACAGGCCAAAATAAAACCACACCAAGAATGCAGTAGAATCAGGTACAGGAACCTGATTATTAATATTCTTTTGGAAATTAGCTTCAGATCAGAGTTATTTGTTTTGTTTTAACAGCAAATGAAGACAGAAATAAAGCAAACACCGCACTCAAAAAATAGAAGGCATTTATTAACTATTGGTGAGTTTGTGTAAACTTTTCTAGCACAAGGATAGCTTGAATAATGACAATTTCTGGTGCACAATGAAATTGAAATTGCCATACCTCTTTATGTGACTTTAAACTAATCTACTTTTCACATAGACTTGTTTGGCCTCTGGGTGAGCATTACTATTAGACACTCTCTAGTAGATAAGATGACATTAACATTAATGTTGCATTGGCCCCTCTTTTCTGGTATTAATAGACTGCATTTGTCTTCAGTTGCTGACAAAAGAGCTGCAAATCTTATATCAACAAACACCATGGTTACTTTCAAAAGTATGATTTTGAAAAGATTTTAAACATTAATGATATAAATGATGGAATTAAATAAAAATAAACAGAGAAAAAAAATTTAAATATATAGATTAATTTCCATAATTCTTTCATAAGTAATTTTAGGGCAGTTTCACTGTAAGAAACCACAGGCAGCAGTGCAGCTAAAAGAACAGGTGCATCCTGTTTGTGTGGCAGTCATTAAACTGCAACCATAACCAATATTAACAAATGTATATTGTAAATGTACAAAGTTGCACCAAAGTTTGTGAACCTTCTGGAATTATAAGGATGTTTGCATTAACACTAAAATGTCTGATCTTCATTCAATAACAAACAAATAACTGCACTTGTTCATGTCAATACACTTCTTAAACAGTCACAGTATAAGAGTTTCAAATTATACGAAACTCTGTGGGCTAACAACCTCTCCAAAAGCTAAACAGGTGTTACAATTCATAAGATGAGATAGGAGATGTGGGGTGTAGAAGTGCTCTACCTTATAAAAAAATAAAATATTTACACAAAGTCTGGTTACTGACAGAGTGTGTTCACTTCTGTTCACTTGAATCATGCCCCGATCAAACCTAATTTCAGAGGGCACTTCGCTGAAGAACTGTACATATAGTACATACAGCTAAAAAGAGAACTAAAAAGTATTTCTTAAGATCCGGTTGTTCAATCCACAATAAGAAATATTATGTTACAATTTAATTCAGTACTTTTACTATTTTTCAAGGGTTACTGCAAAAAAACCTGTAGAAATTTCTAGAATTTGCAGATGTAGGTTAGGGTCATGTGTCCACTAAACAAGAATGCTGTTAATAAAAGTACATCCTGGAGGAAAACATTGTGGCAGATTTCATATATGCAACCCTCAAGTATGTGGTACATGTCGAGTATGCAAGTCTCTGCTTCAAAACGTCTGGGACAGTGTTATATGGACAGATAAACTAAACTTTTTGGCAGAAATCCATAAAGGACAAAAAGCCACTGCACATCAACCTCAAAACCTCATCCTAAATGTGAAGCGTGGTGGTGGGAGCATCATGGTTTAGGGCTGTTTTGCTGCCTTGTGGTTTGGAGATCAATGCCAGGAGAATGACAGAGTAATGGCCAGTCACCTGAAGCTTAATTAAAGCTAATTATTGACTCAATGACTCAAAACACACAAGTGAAAACAGAATTAAGAAAGAAAGAGGATTAAGAAAGATGAAAACATTTTGGAAAGGCCCATTCAGACTTAATGAGATGCAGTGGTCAAAATTATTGATGAACTAGATGTTTTGTAGGGCAGGATGGTCTACAATTCCTCTTCACCATTATGCAAATCTCAGCAGGAAACATTTAGTTGAGGTTATTACTGCTAAAGGAGGTTCTACAAGGGTTTACTTACTTGTTTCAGCCTGGCCAGCTTCACATGATTATGGGACTACTCGGGTTTACAGTGAAGGCTGAATGAAAAATTACTACAGGGTGTCCCAAAAGTCTGCATACATAGGGGAAATTAAAACTTTTTAGCAAAATATCTTCCAAAATTTTTCAAATTTATATTATATATATTTTTTTCAGATAGCCTTTAAGAATGCCTTTGACAAAAGAAGAACGTATTGAAATCATTCTCATGGCTGGATCGGGAGGGTGTCGCAAGGTTGCGATTAACATGCAATTACATGCATTACACCAGATGTGTTAACATGAGTTCATCATGAGTAGGAAAGACAACTCTGTGTGCATTTACAAAGAAATGGCAATCATGTAGAGGATGTTTTGTAAATAAAGTTACAATTTACTGTGTATGTATGAAGAGTTTTGGGACAGTCTGTATATGCAAAAATGTACAGAATCATGATGAAATTATTGTGTGTTAACGATGACTTATGGTTGAAATGTTTGAAATGCTTATTTTCCTGTTTAATTTCCCTATTCATAGTTTCTACTCTCTTCTTACCCCAGCTGTATTTATCAGAGCCTGAAGCAACACACAAATACACTCCAAAACACACATGAAAATCAAGAGTTGAACTTTACTGCTTTGTTAATCAAATCAGCCCAAAATCTGTCCACTGTGCAAATAATGTGTTTAAAGTATTAAACGCTAATATGACATTCATGTTAAATAAATGGGGGAAATTAAAATCGTAATTCATATATAGCGTCTACATATATTTCTTCAATTTCCAAAAGGTGGGAAGATTGCAGCAGAATGTAATTCCCCCCCCCCCCCCCCCCCCCCCCCACTATCCTATTAAGCTGTCTTTCTGCAAAATCTTTACACAGTTTAAGCTAATGATGTTAATTTGAAATGAAATTGCAATGGAATGCAATTCTGTCACAAACCTGGTTATGAGTTTGTTTATCAGTCCAAAATCCATAATTATGCAAACAGGAGTTACTGTTAATCACCCCGAAGTTGATTATTTTCCTATAACACGTTGCTCTTACAATGAAAATTTGCCAGTGACAGGTTTTACTGATTAAAGAATGTCACATCAGAGTTTTTGTCCATTTATAGTTACATTTAATGTTTTGGAATGTATACAAAACAACTGTATCTTATTAGACACATTATAGCAGGTATAAACAGTTCTCTTACCACCTTTTTCTTTCTCTTGAAGTTAATAAGACTGCAGCTTCTCATGACCTCTTATGACAGAGCAACTGTCAGCGTCCTCTGCTAACTACATGGTTAATTACAATTAGTATTCAATTACAAGTCTATAAATACTCTTGATTATTACAGACTGAAACTGGTCTCAGAAATCAGATACAGAGATCCAGATTTCATTTTGTTTTCATTGCCATTGCAAAGAATTGAGACTTTAAGCTTTCTAATGACAACTTAGATAGTGTATCCAAATAATATCTGCTCCAAATATCAAAATTTACATGGCCTGTATGTACCTGTATATCATCAGTTCCTAAATGCTCAAAACACTTAAAATTATGTGCTATTTGATACAAATGTATGTGTGAATACATTGTCAGGCTCTAACTTGGTATCTGGCATACATTTTCCTAAGAATTGAGAACATTTGGTCCTTTGCACATTTTGGCATTAACAATCCATATCTCGTGTGTTCATTGTCTATACCTGCAGATTACAAGGTTTAAATTATATACCGTAGTGCACAAATTCTAAGCAGTCAATCCAAAACTACAATTCTATACAGTCAGTTATCATATAAGGTAAATATTCAAGGTACAATGGTGGTGTAATGTGTGGGGCAAATTTCTAAGAGAGATGCCCCCTAGTGGATGTTTACAGAAACACAGTCTAAAAAATTGTCAGTCAATAATAATTTATATTAAATTAATACTGTCACCACTAATCATTTATCATATGCTTTTTACTATCTGTTTATAGTTACAGCACCTCTGAACAGTTGTGCCCCCAACTTAAGACAAAAGATGCAGCTTGTTACCAATAAGCTGTACCTGTGCCCACCGTAGCCTCAGATACCTGTTCTTGGCTGGCAGGAGTGGAACTTTTTGTGGTCTTCTGCTGTTGTAGCTCCACCTCAAGGCCCGACATATTGTGTGTTCTGAGATGAGTTTCTTCTCAGCAGGGCTGTAAAGAGTGGTTATTTGATTTTATTTGAACGGCCAGTCTGGCCATTCTCCTCTGACCTCTCTCATTAACAAGGGATTTCCAAATGCAGAACTGACGCTCACTGAAGGTTTTGTCGTTGTTGTTGTTTTTCTCACCATTCTGTGCAAACTCTAGGGATTGTTGTGTGTGAAAATCCAAGGAGCTCTTTCAAAATACTCAAACCAGCCCATCTGGGACCAACAACCATGCGACGGTCAGCCACGGAGATCACATTTTCCACACTCTGTTTGATGTGAGCATTAACTAGAGCTCTTGACCTGCATCTGCATGATTTTATGCACTGCAATGCTAACACATGATTGGCTAAATAGATTATTGTTAACTTAACTTTGCATAGCACCTTCCTCACATCCAGTTCTGAAATGACCAGTCCTTCCTCTTCCTCAGCTAGACCTGATGATTCATACTCACGGTTTTTCTGGTCTGTGCTGGTGCTGGTAACCTCAAACCGTGAATAGAACGGCTCAATCTAACCAATCTCTCAATCTATATCTTCTGATTGGGAAAAACCTTTGTGTGGAATAGCCTCTCGTATCAGAAATCCTGTAGAACCAAGCATCGCTGCTGTAAACTCACTGATGTCGTTAGACCTGCACCGGAACTTCTCCCAGTCTGCATCCTCCAGCGCATTTTGTAGCATGGCTTGGGATTGGTCAGTCCAGCGCCCCCCTCCCCGTGTCACCAGATCTTCCCTCCGCAGCTTTGTCTACATTTTGGGAGTAGTAAATTGGCGGCGTGGTCTGACTTACAAAGTGGCGGTGTTTTTATTGCAGTACCTGTGTTGTGTGAAACAGTCCTTTCTCCCCGTGTACTGCACGTTATGTGCTGATAAAAATCCGATGTGCATAATTCCACAAGATGATGGGTGCTCCCTGCGCTGCACCATTTGTCGTTGATCATAACACACACTCCACCACCCCATATTTTCCCCGGGTTCTTTGTCCTGTCTTTGCCGTGATGGGAGAACCCAGGCAGCTGTACAGCGTGGTCCAGAATGGTTGGCATGAGCCACGTCTCGGTGAGACAAAGAGCATTGCAGTCTCTAAATTCTCACTGGAACTGTATCCCAGCTCTAAGGTCGTTCAGTCTGTTGTCAATTTGCTAAAAACATGCTGGGCATTGATGTGGAGTACGCCCTGGCTCATACCTGGTTGCCAGCTCTTTTTCCTCTTCTTTGTCACCACCTCAGGAGAGTAAGTCCATTGGTTGCTTGGCTCAGATCTATAGAGGCCAGTTGGGGTCAGGAAGATAATGGGAATTAGAGTGGTGAATAAAGTCTATTTCATGTCCATTAAAGTTTGTCGGTCGTATGTTATATGTCCATGGGCTAACTCAAGAATAATGCAGGAAACAAGAAAAAAAAAACAAGGTAAAATACACAAAAATTGCAAAGTGGGTTGACAGCACTAATGTAGGCAGCCTTCCTTAGTGGCACCATCTTGGATGGTGCTATACAAAGTTAACACCAGAAAAGCATGTGGCCCGTACATCTCCAGACATGTGCTAAAAGAATGTGCTAACCAACTAGCACCACTCTTTATCACCATTTTATTATGTGTGTATAACTTAGTTCATTGTTGGCTCTGTTTGTTGCTGCACCGTGGGACGAGGAACTATGGAAAAACATTTCACTACATTACATGTATGTAATATGTATGTGACAAAGAACCTTGAACCTTATTGCAAAAATGAGAAGGCTACAGGGGTTCCTATTAAGTGGCCAGTGAAAGTATACAGAGCTGATACCTAATGTATTTAAGCAGCAAATCATGAGTATCATTAGGTACATTTTGCCTTTTATAACACCATCTGGCTCTATTGCATGCTCACTAACAGATGACTAGATGTTAAAATGTTTTTTTATGCCAACTGTTTTCCTTTAATGTTTATTTGTACCTTTTTTTAAAGAGACGTTCACATTTAAGAGTGCAATATTTTATTGATGTATTGGTTCATTACATACTAGTACATTTTCTAAAACGCAGATTTCCTCCACAAAACATTTCAACAAATCCGATGTTAGTACTTGTACCTACTATGAACTATAAAGCACTCTAGATTACATCTGTAAAAGAAATATGCTATTTCTTACATCCATATTTAAGTAAAATCTCCAAGAAACATTTATAGTAATAGTAATTCTAATCTATCCATCTAATCGAAGTTTTATTTTTTACAAAAGAGAGTTAGATGCAGGGCAGGGGAATTTTTCCACTTTGGTATACCCAATATATAATATTGCACTTAATAAAAATAATAATAATAAAAAATCTAGTTTTTTTTTTTTTTTTTTTAAAGACAGACATGTTGATTTAGATGGCCATGAAAATCAAGCATGGTTCTATTCCACACACATCAGATCAGTGGCACAAGGTTAGAATCATAATTCAGTTTGATGACAATTAGCAGAGAAAGCAGGAAAGAGAAAGTCAAACTAACAACAAAAAGTACAAAATTACCAAAGGGGAAAAAAAAAAACGATTGTCAGAAGCATTAAAAAAAAAAGGAAAAACAACAACTGGAGTGACATATACAGTGTAAAGCTCAACGTTTTTCTCCCTACCCCATATGTAGTTTGCTTGTTTAGCTTTGCACTTGAGCTACGAAGTTCACATTGCTAACAAATAAAAGAAGCTTACGGTATACAGTCCAAGGGGAACAATGTGTGCATTTCATTTTTGGCCAAACTTTTCTTTTAAGGAAACAAGAGCGGGAGACAGTCATAAACAGTCTTAAACAATCTTTGGACCGAATTATGAAGCTGAAAAAGAACAGAATATTCAGAATCTCCACTCGAGTGCTCTAAGATAACTTTTAAGATGAAAGTCAATGTACAAAGTAACACTTGCTTGTTTCTACATATTACGATTAATTCCCATAGGATTACATAATAAGATAATTATCAGACATGCGCTGATATCACAGTTTGCAATATTATCATGATTTTGTGTAACAGTTCTGAGAACTTTCACAGAACTTTTGTCTGATAAATGGAATTATGCAATTACCTTCTGAGAGGGATACACGCAGCATTTTTTTCTTCAAATTTGTCCAAAACAAGCAACCATACAAGACAGTTACCCTTAAATAAAGGCTGCCCAGAATTTCTGACAACTAGGCTGCTTTCTTCAGGAGTGCTAACAACAGGCCTCAGTTATCCGTCTTTAAAAAAAAAACGTTGTGTGCAAATATCTTCATAGGCCAAACTGAACAAAAAAAAATTCCGGGCAGATTTACAAAAGCTCAGTTAACGCTGATTTTCTTCATATTCTGGTGCACATTTTGATAAATGCCAATCTTCCAGAAATGACCAACCGCATTTATGGCACAGCTGATTGACATTTAGCCACACCCAAAAAGCTCACAGAGAGCTGTAAATGACAAAATGATGATTAAATGGTGAAGAGTGCCTCCTAAGCACGGTGTATGCTAAATCTTCCAACTGTTGTCTCTGCAAAAAGAATGCTGAGACCTTACGTCAAGGTGACTAGAGTCAAGGCGGCCTTTTTTTAAATGATAGTCCAAGTCCAGCTGCCTTGAATTATGGTTACTGCTGGACACTTTTAAATGACCCAGATGACTGAAAACCTTAAGTAGAAATGAAGTCTACTTGTTCCCCTGTGTCGCAGTGTCCAGGTAATAGACATTAACCAGATGGCGATTGAGATGCCGCCTGTAGTCCATCTCCAGAGGGAACGTGCGGTCACAGAACACGCATGTGTGGCTGAGCAGTTGCGTGGGTGACGGAAGTTCTTCAGTCGGTGTTTCCGGAAGCTTCCCGTTGAGCCCGGAGTCGTAACTTACCTCCGAGGCACAGTCGCTGATGTCACTTCCTCCGTCGTGGCTGTGGATGCCCTCGTCGTCTTCACCGTCCTGAGATTTGCTACACGGAGGTTTGGACAAGTCCAGTGTTGGACTATCCGTCCCACTATCAATATCTGAAGATGTCTGTGCTTCCGCGGTGCCCTTTCCTTCAGTGGTGGCCTTCACTCTTGTGACTTTGTCTTCTGAAGACGGCTTCTCCGATAGATTTTTTGTTATGCTCAGCTCCTCAGAAGTGTGAGACACTTTCTCTGTTGAAATTTGATCTTTTATTGGGCCAGATTGCACTTTTTCAGGCTTGGAGGAACATTCCAGAGCTTTTGCTGCCTCATCAGTCTCCATACATGTGCTCGGAACCTTAACACTAACCTCCAGCTTGTTTGTCTTTCTGTTTTGCCTGCCACTGCCCTTTGACCTCTTCACTTCTCCAGGTGTGCTCATGCTTGTGCATGGGCTGTTTGTAACCTTCGCCTTCCTGCGTTTGGCTTTCTCTGCCTGAGGAGAAGGTGCACACTCTGCTTTTTTGCGTTTCACCGTTTTCGTCTCGGCTTTCTCGCAATTCTGAGACTTCTCCATATCACAATTCACTGTTCCTGTATGTTTCTTGGTTGCTTTCCTGGCCATTTTGGAACCTTTAACATTTTCCACCTCTCTTTTCTGTACATCATATTTCTGAAGTTTGCTTTCCTTCTCCAGCCTCTCTCTTTCTCTCCGTTCCTCCTCCTCCTTCTGCTTCAGCTCCTTCTCACTCATTTCTCTCTCTACTCTCTCACTTTCTCTTCTTTCCTCCTCCTCTTTCGCTCTCATTTCTCTCTCCAGCCTTTCCCTTTCCCTCTGTTCCTCCTCCTTTTTCTCTTTCTCCCTCATTTCTTTCTCAACCTTCTCTCTTTCTCTCCTTTTTTCCTGCTCCTTCTGCTTCAGTTTCTTCTCTCTCATTTCTAGCTCAACTCTTTCTTTCTCCTGTCGCTCTCTTGCCGTTCTCTTTTCCTCCTCCTCCCTCTGCTTATGTTCTTTCTCTTTCTTCATTCTCTCCAGACTTTCATCTTCCTGCCTCTTTCTTTCTCTCCTTTCCTCCTCCTCTCTCTGCTTCTGCTCCTTTGCCCTCATTTCTTTCTCCATCCTTTGAGTCTGCTGCCTCTTCTCAAGATCTGTTCTGTTTTCCTCTTCAGAACCATCATGATTTTTGGTGAGTGTCTCTTTCGTTTCCTTTGCAGCCTTTTCTTCTTTTTTAGCTCGACTTTTAGTGACTCTGTCTGAAGATTTAGCAACTTTCTCTGCGTTTTTCACCTCCTTGTCTTTCTTTCCATCTTGTTTCTCGACACAGGGGACAGTTTCTTTGATTCTCGCTTTCTTGCTGCTTGTTTCTTTTCCTTCATTTCTTGGTGCAGCTCTTTTCTCTGCTCTCTTCTCACACGATTTTTCTTTTGTGGGTTCGGAAGCGGGTTTTTTGGCACTCTCACCATCCAAATTCGTCTTTCCACTCTTTTTAATGGAGAGGTTGATGGGGCCTACGATTGAATCGGCATCCTCGGACACCTCTGCTTTTCGTCTATCCCTTGTCCTTGGTTCTGAAACTGGCTTCAAATCATCCCCGTCTGCCTTCTTCACCCTCAGCCTGACCTTGGACACGTCCATGGAGATATCTGAGCATCCCGGGTGCCTGGACTTGATGTGGTACTGCAGGTTGCATTTCTTGGATGCAGCATACTTGCAGACGGGGCAAAGAAACTGCCTTGGATTGACATGCAGCTCCACATGCTTTTTGAAGTTGCTGCGATCGGCTGTTTTGTACTGGCAGTAAGGACAGCTGAGCGGCTTGGGTCCGTTATGCACCTGCCTGGCATGACGTGTCACCTCGTGTTGATTGGCTGCCAAATAGCTGCAGCTGTCGCACTTGAACGGTCGCTCACCTGTTACAGGGATACATGAGGTCAGGATATGCTTGTAAATATTTCAGTTTACTTTGGGGATTGAATAAACACAAACATTGACCTCATGCAGAAAGAAACACACACACATGCACACACACACTCACACACTCACACACAATTGCAATACAATCACAGTCACTCATAAAGGTACATAGTATAAACCTTTTACCATTTTATCCCGAACCATCTGGATGCATGGTGTGCAACAAAGAAAACAGGTTTAGTGATAGGCACACAGCTCTGCTAAACTAAGCACTAACTGTTACATATGTAGTGATCAAAAAAAGGTGATAAATTCATATTTGTTTAGGGGTGCTGGTGGCTACACTTAGAGTGGCTACACTTTAACAATTTTACTATTAGTCTTCAGTGGTTCAGTGGTTCAGTGGAAACATGCATAAAGCATTCGCCTCTCTAAAAATTGTTGTATCAGATTTTAAACCACGCAGCTTGCCTGGGAATAACATTATTTGTGATAGCATCTATTGGTGTAGCATAACAGGAGCGGACAAATCAGTAGCCCGGGGACTTGGGACAAACAGATCCACCTATCTGTTTTTATTCAAAGTTGCCGAGCAGACAAGTAGACTCAGTAGGTTAGGGGTCACTACTATTTTTTCTTACTATCATCTATACACTATAGCAAGCACTACTCATTCTGAAGCCCAGTGATTGCTGCACCACACATCAGCATTTACTAGTCAAATTTATTAGCACGCATGAATGACAGACAGTCTTTTCAGAAGAAGGAACATTCAGGTACACTATATGACCAAATTTTTGTGGACACCTGACCATCACACCCATACATGGACCAAAACTTTTCCAAACTGTTGCCACAAATTTGGAAGCACACAATTGTATAGGATGTCGTTGTATTCTGTAGCATTACAATTTCCCTTCACTGGAACTAAGAGGCCCAAACCTGCTCCAGCATGGCAGTGCCCCTGTGCACAAAGCGAGCTCTATAAAGACACTGTTTGCCAACGTTGGAGTGGGAGAACTTGAGTGGCCTGCACGGAGCCCTGACCTCAACCCCACTGAACACCTTGGGGACGGTTTGAAACATAGAGTGTGCCCTAGGCTCACACGACACCCAACATCACCGACATCAGTGCCTGACCTCGCTACTGCCGTTTCAAATTTCATATCATAGTATAATCTGCAAACATAGTATTCTAATCAACACAGTACAAGTCGAACTGAGTGAACAGACATTGCGTCTTATACTGAGAGTTTTGAGGCTTCAGATGATGAATGAGTGACTCACCAGAGTGTGTTCTCATGTGCCGCGTGAGATGGGTCTTCTGAGAGCTTGAGTAGTCACAGTAAACACACTGGAAAGGACGCTCACCTAGAAAAGAGACAGAAAATAGGAAATACATCATACAGTGGCAATTCCATTCTAAAAAAATTTATTACAAATAAATGTAATATAATTTAAAAGGCATAGCAAACAAACATTTCTACTATATACAGTATATGCAGCATGTGTTGTTGTGTGCTTGTGTATTGCATTGTGTGTTTATATCCTTCATCACACTGTACAAATCTAGGCAGAAATTATATGATTAAAAAATAGATGTGACTCAAAATATGATCATGATGCCACCATATTGTGTGTGTAGTCTTATTTCTTCTATAAACCCTGACTGAGGCTGCATACCGGTGTGTGTGCGAATGTGCTGGATGTAGTTGTTCTTCCTGTCAGAGAAGTAGCTGCACTGGCCGCATGTGAACAGCTTGCTGGGAAAATGGTTCCTCAGGTGCTTCTTCCAGTGATACTGGCTGACGGTGGAGTATGGGCAGATGGTGCACCTGAACACTCGCTGCTCGTCCCCTTCGTTCTTGTGGTGCCTCAGATGTGCTACATAGTGGTCGTAACGGTTGGTGTTGTAGCCGCAGCGCTCACAGCGGATCACGCCCTTGACACAGTTTTCTGCAGATTTTTGCTGTGCCTGATTCGATTCGTCATCCGAATTTACACTCCCTGCCTTTTCAGCAATCAGTTTTTTAGCGCTGTGGACACGGATGTGCTGTACGAATTCCTCTTCACACTCAGCTTGAAAGTGGCACGGCTTGCAGTAGAATGGCTTTTTCTTTTTCTTTGCAGGTTCTGTTGCCACATTTGGCACAGCAATAGAACCTTGTTTAGGTTTTGCAGAAGGTTCGGTTTCAGGAGATTTCTTTGAAAGGTCGGTTGGCACCGTCTCAGCAGTTTCGATGACTTTTTCTACTCTGTTTTCTCCCATCCCGGTCCCTTCGTCCACATTTTCTGCTGTCTCATCGTAGCTGTAGTGGACCACGTTCTCGTCCTCGCTGTCCGAGTAGCCACAGCATCCGACGTTTTTCAGTTCTGCCATCTGCTTCTCCTCCTCTGGCGGCGACTCTGTGTTTAGGGCCACGTTGGCCAGCATCACAAGCTGAGGCGCAGGAAGCTCTGTACCAGAAATTGCACTTACTTCAGGTTCTTCGGGCAGTGAAGCACTTCTAGAGGTCACAAAGACGTCCGTGCAGAGATTAAATGCTGTCTGAGAGGCCATGCTCGATCAGCTGAGAGACAAACACAAGAGGTTCATAATGTGCACATACACACACATATACATATATACATACTTGGTGTTTTGTTGCATTAAAACCTGGAATTAAAATTTATTTTTTTGGAGGTTCGTACCATTTCATTTACACAACATGCCTACCATGCTGAAGGTGCAAAATATTTTGTTATTGTGGCAATAATTAAGACAAAACACAGAAATCTTGAGTGTGCAAAACACCAAGGGGGTGAATACTTTCGCAAAGCACGGTGTATATAAACCGATCAGCCATAACCGATGACGGGTGACGTGAATAACATTGATTAGCTCATTACAGTGGCAACTGTCGATGGGTGGGATATATTAGGCAGCAAGTGAACAGTCAGTTCTCAAAGTTGACAACTGGGTCAGAGCATCTCCAAAACGGCAGGTCTTGTGGGGTGTTCCCACTATGCAGTGGTTAGCACCTACCAGAAGAAGGAGACCAAAACAAGGACAAGGACAACCGGTGAACAGGGTCATGGGTGCCCAAGGCTCACCGATGTGCATGGGGACCAAAGGCTAGCCCGTCTGGTCCGATCCCACAGAAGAGCTACTGTAGCACAAATTGCTGAAAATATTAATGCTGGCTAAAACAGAAAGGTGTCAGAACACACAATGCATCGCAGCTTGCTGCGTATGGGGCTGCGTAGCCGCAGACTGGTCAGAGAGCCCATGCTGACCCCAATCCATTGCCAAAAGCGCCTATAATGGGCATGTGAGCATCAGAACTAGACCATGGAGCAATGGAAGAAAATGGTCTGGTCTGATGAATCATGTTTTCTTTTACATCACGAGGACTGCCAGGTGCGTGTGTGTCGCTTACCTGGGAAAGAGATGGGACCAGGAATTCACTATGGGAAGAAGGCAAGCCGGTGGAGGCAGTGTGATGCTCTGGGCAATGTTCTGCTGGGAAATCGTGAGTCCTGGCATTCATGTGAATGTTACTTTAACACATACCACGTACCTAAACATTGCTGCAGACTAAGTACACCCCTTCATGGCAAAAGAATTCCCTAATGCGTTGGACTCTTTCAGCAGGATAATCCGCCCTGCCACACTGCAAAAATTATGCAGAAAGAGTTGTAAAACTTGGCCCAGAAATTCCCCAGATCACAATCTGATTGAGCATTTGTGGGATGTGCTGGACAAACAAGCCCAATCTGTGGATGCCCCACCTCACAACTTACAGGACTTAAAGGATTTGCTGTCTTCGTGCCTGATACCACAGCACACCTTCAGAGGTCTTGTGGAGTCAACTGCCTTGACGGGTCAGAGCTGTTTTGGCAGCATAAGGGGGACCTATATATATAATTATATATAAATAAATGGTTTTATTCACAGACTTAAATTAAAAGTTATCCAACAAGTTAAACATAAGCTTAATTAAATATGCATTTTAATTCATAGGATTAAATATGCAATTGTATTTACATGCTATTCAAAAAACACTATGGGGTTTGGAAATAGCATTAGACAACCAATGGGAATTTCCATACCAATGCTCTTTAATATCGCAAACTGTTTTCATCTTGCCAGGATTTAAACAGTCCTTAATGCATCAAAGATCTCAGAAGCATTCTTCTTCTAAAGCAGAAAGCATTTCCTGTTGTAAATCATGAGACAGATACAAGGGAAATGAAGGGCTGGGCTGGGCTTGGCTGGCTTCACCACAAGCTACATTGCAAAAAGCTATGAAACACAAACAAAAGGGTCTAACTGTGACTGCACTACTCTATACTCAAAATGGCTGAATAACTGCGCAATAGTCTTAAGAGTCAGTGTGAGTATAGCCTCTGGGAATTATCACTCACAGTCACACTCACACACACTCTTACACACACAGATCTCTTGTTCAGGATGCAGAGCCTTGTATGGACACACTCCTTGTGACTCAGAATGATTCAGCGTGCATAACTTATCTGTTTTTTCCCCTAAATTAAAGCCTGAGGCTCTGAGATCAACTAGAAAATCAGAGAACTGCCAAGAACTTACACAGAACACTGAACATTTTTTAAGCTTCCTACTAAGTACAGCTTATATAAATAAATGTCTACTAAAATATGCCCAACAGTCTAGTCTGGTATGAGCTTTATCCTGATCATCTTCATGATATGCATCATGATAAACAATTTCGTCAAGGTTTTGCTAAAAAGTGCTATTGGTTCAGATTATTTTGTGCAGCATTTTTAAAAATGATTTTTACAGTGAGTAGCAAAGGAGCTATAAAAGCACAGATGATGAAGTGTTACCTGACACTTTTCTACATTCAAAAAAAAAAAAAACACATTTATTGTACCGAACATAGATGCGTGGGTAAACGCACTTGGGCAGGCTGGGCACTGTGTGCCCTTGTGACAGGCAGATATCATGTCGAGCCTATGCAAAATAGCATTATATGGTCTTAAGTAGTCTTAAAAATAAAAACAATATGCTCTTGTCTCACAGCTCAAGTAACATTAATAGACAGAGCAAGGGGCAGGCAACCTGAGCGCACGGAGCAGTATCAGCAAGCAAGGTCTTTAAAAATGAGTGACAAAGGTATTCATTGAGCATGTGAGAGACAGCAGTTCAGTTCACCGAGCACCGAGACACACTTTCTTTCTCCTCGCTCACCAGAGTCTACACTTTGTGAGTCAAGTTAATTAAACTAAGTAATTTCTATTCTTTGTTAGTGCTTTTTCAATAAAAAGTAAAACAAGCTCAATTCAAAAATGCATCCTTTTTCCAAGGCATTTTACCACCACCTTTGAGAGCAATCTGCTATTATGAATCCTATTATTATTATTATTATTATTATTAAGAAATAGCACAACACCATTTTTTTCTTTTCCATTATTGATACCCATCCGATATTGTTTATCGATATTGTTACTGATAAGCTCTAAAATAAATTTATTTTCCAAATCCAATTCCAGTCTTTGCCATGGGTTACAGGATCCGATATCTGGTATGTTTACACAGATATCCAAGCCACAAATGTTTGATGTTATCTGCCCAATACAGGTACTGGATATCAGATTAGTACAGTGTCTTGCTATTGTTATTGTTTTGTGAAAATAATTTTTAAAAAAACATTAGGCCTAATCAAATTAAACAAGCAAACAAACAAACAAACAAATCACCCCTGTTGAAGTGCGGGTATCAGGTTCTTCTTGCGCATATGTGTGTTCTCTTGCATATCGTTTTTCCCCTCACAAATTTTCGTGCATATCTTTTTTTCTCTCGCTTATTTCATTTTTTTCCTCACACACACACTATATATATATATATATATATATATATATATATATATATATATATATATATATATATATGCACACCGATATGCATATTATATATATAATATATATATACTTCACAAATTTTCTTGTGCATATTGGTATATATATATATATATATATATATATATATATATATATATATATATATATATATATATACCAATATGCACAAGAAAATTTGTGAAGTAAAAAACATGTACTGTGTGTGTATATATATATGTATATACATATATACTGTATGTGTGTGTGTATACACACACACACACACACACACACACAGTACATATTTTGTTTTGGGTTTTTTTTAACTTCACACGTGTTCTTGTGCATATCGGTTTATCTCGCGTGTTCTCGTGCATATCGGCTCGGCTTTCCTCGCGCCCATGTTCTCGTGCACCTTGAAGTTTTTTTTTTTCCCTCGTGCACTTTTTCTGCTCACAGCTTCTTGTCATGTTGAGCTCTGCGGCCATTTTCCCACAGCACCACCACGCTGGCAGAGCAAACGCTTCAACTCCCCAGCCTGAGTGAAGACATTCTCACAAATTAATTAAATAAATAAATAAAATAATAAGAAAGCAGCTGTTTCTTTGTTCATGTTTAAATGTCTTGTTAGAAAGTGTCGACACGCGCGAGACAAATACAAAAGAAAAACTTTTAACTCGTGTTAAAAACTGCAAATCTGAGCGTTTGTTGGACAGCTCCCAGAGTCAGGAAATAAAATCAGCCATGATGGAATGACGAGGAGAAAAAACACTCCATTTTGGATGTAAACGTTTTTACGACATATCATATAAGTTAAGTAGTTGTTGTTTTCTCTTTTAAATTAAAGTGTCGACTTTTTAAAGAAAGGAAAAAACTCTTAAGAAACTTTAGAAAGAATTTCCGGCCTTAAAAATCACGTCCAATTAAAAGTCGCTGTCCAGCTCGGACACACACACACACACACACACACACACACACACTCTTCAGCAAGCTGTTACACACCAATGTGTTGAAGTTGTGTTATAAACCCTGGCTATACCTGCTAGCTAGGGTTAGTAAACTATCTTTAGCTAGCTACTTTTCCGGAAGAAGTACATACATGACCACAACGCTTTTAAAAATAAACTAGTTGTGGGGGAGATTTTTCGACGATTTTGGTGTTTTGTTGTGTCAGATATTGTACTTCCAGAGAAAAGCATTTAGTTGTGAAGTGTGTGAGAGTGTGTTAGCCGTGGTCCTGATCTCCGTTGCTGGACAGCGCCTCTCACACACCCTGCCTCCATTTTACAAGCCTACACACTTTTACTGAACTCCGAAAAAAAAGGCGGAAAAAGTGCGATTTTCGGAGTTTAAACGTATCTTGGTTCGATAGAAAACTTACCCTGCACTTTCGTTCGACGTCTGTCGATATTTTCGAGAAGCTTCTTCGAAGTTTTAGACTCTCTCAAAACTAACTTTTCAGCTAAACTTGTTCAGGGAAGTACGAGTCTCGACGCATTCCAACACAGCGCTGCGTGGCGGAGTCCCAAACGCCTGCAGACTCCCTAGATAGGTACACTCGATAGGCTACATAACAATGGGCTTGTGCGCACTACGTAGAGCGCTGCGTGTCCAATAGAGAGCCGTTTGGAATTGGACCTGCGTTCCACGTTACGTCACCGCGCTGCACGAGGCCGCCTCTAATTGCGCTTGTGTTTACAGAAGAGCTTCAGTAATGAATTATTGGGTCTAAATAACTTTGAAAAAAAAGCTATTTTTGATAGCTACTATTTAACATGTAGTATTTGTGCGTTTATATTTTACAACTTTTATAGACTTTTAGACGTTTATAACTTTAGAGAGCGTTAGCTTGGCCTGAGTTTATTAGAAGTATAGCATCTCATTTATTTTGGCAATATTTAATGTTAAGGAAGAACTCGACCCGGAAGCACATTATTTATGATCATATTAAAATATTTGTAAGGTGTTGAGTAATTATGTTGCAAATTTGTTAGTTGGAGCTGTAATTTTTTATTCCTGGGAGAAGTTTTCGGTTGTGCCACGCTGACATCACAAGGTGACATTAGCTCTGTTCGGATTGGATTAGCTTATCAGGGGAGAATCTGTAATAATAATTTTTTTTTACACGTGACGAATCTGTCACTTCCGGACAGAAATAAAATTACCACAGGAGGAGCGAGTTTCTAGCGGGTTGCGTTTTCTACTAACCCGGATGTTTGTGTCGTGTGGTGATATGATTACGCTCCATTCACAACATGGCGTCCAAGCAGTCAAAGATACACTGGACTAGAGAAGAGATACTGGCTTTTATTTCTAGGTTCCAGCAACAATTTGAAAATACAGTAAAACAATAATCACGAAGTATACAAGAAGCATCCATTTTTCCTTTCGTGACTTGGGAAGTGTTGAATATCCGGGGCAGGGTCATTGATACACATGCTACGAGACTAAATACAGCAAGTACTAGCAGTCAAACGTCTTCGTTTTCCAACATGAAGCGACATCTGCATAGAAAACCATGGACATGTGTATCCGGACAGGATTAAAATTATCAGAGGACTGGAGAGTTTGGCAAAAAAAAAAGTAGGTAATTCAGCCTGTAATCTTCTCATAGGACGACGGAGAAAAACACCCTAATGTCCAATCTGGATGGAAATAAATCTCAGAGGAGCACCTGTAAAATAAAATTTACCACAGGACCCTATGTAAATTTAATGCTGTCCAAATAAGACTGTTGATAGAGCAGTTACAATGGCATTTAATTTGAGAAAATCATTTCAGCAATTTTAAACATAGTTGACAACGGTCAGATTTCTCTGTTAGCTCCGAAAAACGAAACAGCAAGAGCTTCTTTTCTCGCTCACCTTATTCCAGAGATGTTCAGTGTCATGCTAATGATAAATCTAGCATAGAATTAGTGGAATCAGCAAATGTTGGACTCAAACATCCAGAATGCAGTGCAGCTAACTTTTGTTTTCACGTGATGTCACAAAAATGTGTGCACTTTGCTGTCCGCCATTTTGATTCCCTACACAAACACTGCATCTCTGTGAGAAGACCACCATACTGTGTAGTAATCAGAAACTAAAACACAAAACTAGTTAAGATTCTTTAAGGTTCCAAAAGTTATAACGAATCAGGGCCCTGAGACTCTTCAGATATTATCTGAAGAAGGCGTAAATATTATGAATCATAAGGATATTACAGCTGAGGAGAAGTGGGATCGAACAACTGCCTGTTCAAAACATTTTGCTCTTTTAATATTTGTTTTTCACTCTCATTACAAAGTAATATTTTCAGTACGAATTTACATGGTGAATTCCTGTGATGAACTACTGATCCTTGATTATTTACCGTATATCACCCCTAATGAACTTAAGGGTCATCATGGTGAAATGAAACGTTATGCACTGTTTAACTCATTCAAACTTTGACATCTACAACTTAATTAGATTTTTTAATTAATTATTTTCATTTTAAAAATTCTCAACAATATTGTCAAACAGTAAAGATCTTTAAGAAAAGATCATAACACCCATCTTGCTGCTAAAGTACAAGTTAAATTGTCACTTGGTGTGAATGAGTTGCATGTAGGACATTTTTACGAGTATTTCATGTTTTGTTTTTACAAATTAGATTTTTTTAAAGAAGTGAATTGGAGTATTTTGAATTTCAGGTAAGAAGGTCTATCTGAATGGCAGGATCAATCCATTAGATGTTTAGCTAATAGGGACAGAGACTCAAAATGGCTGTGTAATTAAAAACACATTGCATTCTGGGTAATTTCATGGATCAGTGTGACGTCAGTGAAAACAAAGAATACAATACAATTGCACTGAGATATGACCAAAACTCGGCTCAGCTAGTATGCAATCTACATGAAGACGAGCACAATGATGTTGAAGGCAGACTTAGCATGAAAGCTGAAGCTTGGTAGCTGAATTGATTGAACAGAGGGTACAGATGAAGTGGTGACAGAGCTGGGCAGACTAAAGGACTAAATTGTTGCTGTTTCTTTCTTTTTAGGTAAGAAATGAAGCAAGGGGAAATTTCTACTGGTATCACTAACCAAGGTGACAGCAGACCAACATGTTGATGAAAGATGTTTAACATATACAGATGGAATAAATCGCTTTTATTAGTTGTAAATATAGCATATGTAAATAAAGAGAGTTTAAAACAAAGAACAAGGATGTGGGTCAAACAGTGAACAGTGATTGGTTGTTGGAAGCAATGGTGATCAGTGGTTGGTTTTTGGAAACAATGGTGATCAGTGATTAGTTTTTTAAGCAATAGTGATCAGTGATTGGTTTTTGGAAACAATGGTGATCAGTAATGGGTTGTAAGAAACAATGGTGATCAGTGATTAGTTTTTGGAAACAACGGTGATCAGTGATTGTTTTTTGGAAACAATGGTGATCAGTGATTAGTTTTTTAAGCAATGGTGATCAGTGATTGGTTTTTGGAAACAACGGTGATCAATGATTGGTTTTTGGAAACATTAGTGATCAGTGATTGATCGTTGGGAGCAGTCAGTCTGTTGGCGGTGGTGAGTCGAGTGAACCTCCTCTCAAGTCGTATAACCAGCAGCTGTAATGTGACCTGGAGAGCTGTATGAGTGCAGGACAGTTGCTAATGTCTGCTCAAAAAGTTGCTAGATTTGTCACTAGCTCTTTTTTTTAAAAATAAAGTCAATAAAGTGGTCTAAATAATTCACCAAATCTAGCAACAATCTTGCTAAGTTGGCAACAATGGACCAGCCCTTATATTTCTATAATCTTCTTACTCATGTTTCATCCTGTCTTCTATTCCATTTCTATGGAGACAGGAGGTGGGAACAAGAACACTGAAAAACTGTCAATTACACACATAAAAAGTAAATATCACCAGGCAGCCGCCAAGCCAGACACAAAAATCAGTGCAGTTCTAACAGATCTAATAGATGCACTTCAATCTAGGCAGCTAAACCATTTGTTTTTTAGCAGCATGCCTTCAAAATGGCCAACGGATGGTTTCCTGTCACTGCAATCTGACTGTCCTGTTACCCAGCTTTTTTTAATGTAGAAAGTATTATATATATTTTATATCTGCAAATCTTTTACTTGATTTAAAATTCTTTACATATGTAATGAGTCAGAAATGTAGCATGAATGTGTTTTTTACGCATTTCTCATGTGTACCTGTGTGTATGTGCCTCTCTTGATAGATTACAGATTGTAAAATTGTTTTTTTAATCAAATTCACACAATACAATAAAAAATACAGCAAAACTTCAATCTCAGCCTAATTTTATCACATCCTGAAATGATGTAACTATCGCACAGTTTCCCTTACTGCCCATAATGGTCAAAAAGGTTTTTGTGATTAAAAATACCAAACAGAAATATATGGTACAGGAGCATGTTCATTTCTTAGAAGGTTCCAGAAAATGCTCAAATTTCCAAAAACTAAGATTATGATTTTAGTTTGCTCTTGTCAGGACTACTAAAACTCTTTATTTAAACACTTAATAAAGTCTTGTTTTCACCTAATGAAGATGACACAGCTTGCATGCACAGTCAGAATCCAGCTATGGAGTTCTGCGGGGGAAAAAAAACATAGATAATAATAGATTAGTGAGTATCAATAATCCTAACTGATTCCTGATTAAATATACATTAGATATACATCTAATGGATGGAGGGTGGCAGAGGTGGACTTTGCTTTTACAGAATATGGACGCAAATTGAAATTACATGAGCCTCCAACCATGGTGTAATCTACGCAAAATCATAAATATAAACACATATTGCTATTCCATTTCTTCATCACATGTTTAGGAAGGATACGCTATTGGGAATGACGATCTGCTTTGATAGACAGGAGCATGTGTTCCAACGTTGACGGAGGCCCCGTCCTTCCCACTGGCATGTAGGATCTGGTAACACTTCCCTGTTACATTTTGCTCTACTTGCGCCACAGGCATTTCACTTCACCATGTCAATGTATCAGAGTCTTGATAAAATGTTGACATTTCTCGATAGGGCAGAACTGTGGAAGTCTGGCTTATAGTGGATATTACTGTGTAAGTAAAGTAAAAAAAATTGGTCATTTGTAATTATCTAAGGAGGATTCTGATATTCCCAGCAGTTTAGTCTTGTTTCTGCAATCCCTCTGCCTTCAAATTCCATAAAAGAGTTAATGGCTACCTGTTTGCTGGGTAAGTTTTAAAACTTTGCTAATTCTATGACTGTTATCAATATTTCACACCTGCAAAATATTGTGATGTGAAGAAATCAGTGATATCGAATGCTCATATGTTTAAAGCCCCTGGCAACACGGCTTCAAATGTTAAAAAAATAATAATAATTTGTAATAGTATGGCTCTGTTCTTAAAACTGTATCTATTAATAAAATGTAAAAAAAAAAATTTTAATTAAAAAAAAATTTAAAAACGTAGGAATGACAAAGCTGAGCACACGTTGGGAGTGCTTGCGTGGTGTGTTGGTGTATTTTGTACACACTTTTTAGTGGCACGATGCTCAATAAGCATGACAAAACAAGGCAGAAATGCAGAAGCAGCTTATATTTCATTTCAAAATTATTTAAATTTTGCTTTACTATCCTCCCTTCACTGCCTACTTCACTGAGGTGAGGCTTGGCGAGGTCAGATTAAAATTGTCATATTTTTTGGTTTATAATGTTGTGAGAATTTAGAGCACAAATGCTTGTGCTCAAATGTGAACAATGCATATTATATAAAACGGGGCAATTAAACAAAAATAAAGCTTGTGTAGTTTTTAACAACACGTGGTTCATGATTATCCCAATCGTAGCGCAACCACTCTGCTAATTCTCATTCCTTTTACGGTTTTAAAAGAAAGTGAGGTTGAACCACTTACCATTACCACACTTAAACTATTGCGCTAAAATAGTGTATATAAAATGTTAAGTAGATTTAGTTTTGCTCACACTCAGACACAAAAAAGTGAACAGGAAAGAAATCACTTTAGTTTCTGCAGCTAGGGTAAAAATGGGAGCTGCTAGCAAATTTTGATTGGTTCTGCCATCATCTCTACCAAATATAATATCGCCAAACTCAAGTCAGTCAGAAAATGTCTAAACAGAAAAAAAATAATAAAAAATTCTCGTTCTTTTGGTAAACTCGCCACATAAGCTATAACTAACATTAACAAGCTAATTATGAAAAGACGTTATATGGCCAAATGTTTGTGAACACCTCACCTGACATCTTGCCCATATGTGCTTGTTGAACATCCCATTCCAGATTTATTCCCCCTTTGCTGTTCTAATAAGCTCCACTCTTCTGGGAAGGCTTTCCACTAGTTTTTGGAGCGTGGCCGTCGAGATTTGTGTTCATTCAGCTACGAGAGCATTAGTGAGGTCAGACACTGATGTTGGGTGAGGAGGTCTGGGGTTCAGTCTGTGTTCCAGTTCATCCCAAAGGTGTTCAGTGGGGTTGAGGTCAGGGCTCTGTGCAGGACACTCGAGTTTTTCCACTCCAAACTTTCACAAACCATATCTTCATGGAGCTCGCATTGTCATGCTGGAGCATGTTTGGGCCTCTTAGTTCCAGTGAAGCGAAATTGTAACTCTACTGCATACAAAGTCATCCTATACAACTATGTGCTTCCAACTTTATGACAACAGTTTGGGGAAGAACCACACGTGTGTGATGGTCAGACATCCACAAACCTTTGGCCATATAGTGAACACTGAAGGATCTTTTAATCTCCATT
The DNA here is from genome assembly GCF_027358585.1 of Pangasianodon hypophthalmus. Taxonomy (NCBI): domain Eukaryota; kingdom Metazoa; phylum Chordata; class Actinopteri; order Siluriformes; family Pangasiidae; genus Pangasianodon; species Pangasianodon hypophthalmus. The sequence goes on along the minus strand of NC_069722.1, from coordinate 21,661,958 downwards.
GCAACCACTAGGAGGAGTTCAAACTCTATACAAATCACAAATGGTTTCATTTTAGTTTCTCCGTCCTCCCAAGGAGACATTTCTATTTTTGTCTGACTTCATGTTTTAATGTACACTTTAAAGTTTACACTAAAAATAAGACAGCCTGAAAATAGTGGCAACTCTTAGTTTGTTTGTTTGTTTTTTTTTTAAATTCTAAAATTAGAAGTAATTTCAAAAGAGGTTTGGATGAACTACACGTACTTTTGTCAGAATAATATTACACAGCTAAATGAGTGACTGTACAGTAATATTAGGAAAGACACAAGTCTGTAAAAGTGTAAAGTTAAAGCTAAAGTCATATTTTACACGTGTACAGTTGATAGAAGCACATTTTTCTAAATATTCACGTGTCGTGTGCAATAGGCAAGCCTAAAGGAAAATAAGATAGATAGATAGATAGATAGATAGATAGATAGATGCAACAGAGCTGCTGATTTTTACAGGTTTGAAGGGCGCGTGCATTACCAGCCGTCTCGAGTCACTGAACTGATGACGTATTTTTGTTCACGCGAGCTTCTTGGAGCGCGAGGCGTACCTCATCTCCCAGTGTAACGGGAAGCAGCGCGCCCTAGAGCGCATTACGACGGCTTATTTTCTCTTTTATAACATTCCATGGACTAATATATATATTTTTTTTTTCTTCTGTCCCCTTCACATTTGGATACCGTGGGGTTCTTTTGAAAGCTGTTGGAGAACCGTAACGAAAAGGAGGACAAGTTGTCTGAAGAAGAAGCGGACTAAAGTTCGCTAAAGTCACGAGTAACTTAGCTAAGCTAGCTAGTTTAGCCGAGCCGAGTGAGCATGCTAACGCTAATGAAGCCCTGACATGTCACTTTTTTTAAAAAGAAACAGCACATATTATGGTCATGGGCTTTAGAAATTTCCAGAAAAAAATCGAGTAACGTTATTTTTAATGTTATAGACCATTTAGTCATAGAGACCGACTGACTGTATACAAAACTAATAAATGTTTGTTAAACAGGAAGTGAGGTAGGTAAATTGGTTTTTAAAGAAAAAAGTCAAAATTGTAATATTTAGCTTTTTTTTTTCTTCTTTTTTTATAGCAGCATCCCTCCAAGCACTGGATTTTCTTTTTCTTGATTGTACAATGCAAAATCAGACGAGGTGTTTGTAGATGTAGATTTATGTATATGGATTATTTTTGATGTAGCTGCTTTATTTACTTTATAATACTTTCACATCAACACGTAGCTAGCTGGACTTGGAGTAATAGGTCTAGCTTATTCGCTTTTTTTTCTCTCTCTCTCTCTCTCTCTTTTTTTTTTTTTTTTTTTTAAAAGATGCGCGATTCGAATATCAATTTTAATTTCCTCCATAAGACCTGCACTCTTGTTGTGGTCCTTTGCTTCCTGCACATCTTTGTCACTGTAGTTTATTATGTCAGATCGCTGGACTTCAGACAATCGTTTGTCCAAAACCAACAGCAAATCCACCAGAACCAGAGGAAACTGGAGCAACATGCAGGAAGCACTGAAGAACCAAAGTTAAGCAGCACTTTAACTTCCAACACCTCTGTTAAAGAGAAAGAGCTGGAAAAATGCCCTGAAACGTCTCCTTTGCTTGGTATGAAATATTTTTAAACCTCTTAAGATTGTGTGTTTAGACCCCGTTTGCTCCAGTGTGGTCATATATGGTCAGAGTTCATCATGCTGCTGACCGTTTCTGGTTTTTTGTCACATAAGATTTCATAACAGATACGAAACACTGGATGTGAGGCGGAAATACACTCCACACCATTCACGCACACATTCACCCCTGAGGGCAGTTCATTTATTTGCATGTTTTTGGGAGAACCCAGAGAACGCTGACATGGGAGAGCATGCACAACTCCTTGCACAACCTCAGGATCGAGTTCAAGTTGAGGACATGTGAAGTGCCAACGATACCTGCATTGCCACCGTGTCATTGTCAGCTCAGGATCATGACCTGCTTCAATAGGTGGAGTTTGGGCATACAGGGCTGTGAAAAGTTACTTCTAGTTTAAATCTAGGTGTACTGAGATTTTAACAGATTTTATCCGAATCAGATTTTAGCTAACACTGTACACTGTAAAGAAATATTTTTATATAGGCTTAAATCCAGTGTGACCAACTTTGATCCTTAAGTACATTTTAATACAAGACTGCAAAAATATATTGTTTGTTATTCATCAAATCAACAATACAGTATCGGATAAATGAATGCAGACAATATTTAATCATAAGACGTTACCTAGTCAGCAGGAGCAACACTTATACTGCTGCCTCCCCTTTGTCAATCCTCATCGTCATGAGTTTAAGTGGCTTGCTTAATCATGGTGACGTAATCATGGGCTGGTCAAATGTAGAAAGAGGTGCTCGCATACAGTACTGATCTAATTACATGCAGTGGTAACTGTGAGTGTGTTTACATGCACAAAATAATCTAATCAGATTTTGGCAATAATTCCTTGGAAAAAAATGAAAGGAGTAGGGGATAGTTAAGGGCCTAACAGTGGCAGCTTGGCAGTGTCGGGGCTTGAACCCCCAACCTTCTGGTCTGTAACCCAGCGCTTTAACCATTGAGCCACCACTGCCTTGATGTGAACCCTTAATGTTGCCACCCCAACAACAAGGAAAAGTACATTTTGGTGCCCTTTATTCTCATCTCAACCATATACACAATATGGCCAAAAGTTTGTGGACACCTGACCATCACACCCTAATCTATCCTTAAGCATCCCATTCCAAAACTATGGGCATTAATATGGATTTGGTCCCCTCTTTGCTGCTACAACAGCCTCCGTTCATCTGGGAAGGCTTTCCACTCATGTTCTTACGCACCGATCTTGGTAAACCGTACCTCTTTTTGTGCATATGGGCATTGTCTTGCTGGAACAAGATTGGGCCATTTAGTTCCAGTAAAGGGAAATCATAATGCTACAGTATACAAAGACATTCTAGACAATTGTGTGCTTCCAGTTTTGTGGCAACACTTTAGGGAAGGTCCAAATATGGCTATCATGGTCATGTGGCCACATACTTTTGGCCATATAGTGTAATGTATATTTAACTAAATTTAATATAAGGAAATTAAAAGGCCTTTATCAAAAATACAATTATTGGCACCCCTACATTTACTACTTTGTGCCACCTCCCTTCGTCAACATAACAGCACAAAGTCTACTCCTATAATCCTTGATGAGATATAGAGAATAGAGCGTGAGGATTCTGAGAAAGCTCCTCAATGCAGAATCCAACCAAATCCTCCATAGTCCTAGGTTCTCCCTTGTGGGCTCTCCTCTTCTGCTCACCACACAGGTTTAGGTCAGGGAACTGGGATGGCTCTGTGAAAAGCTTGATTTTGTGGTCATTGAACCACTTTGGTCTGGATTTGTACTCATGTTTTGGGTCATTGTCCTGCTGGAACAGCTAACTAAGTTACAGCTGATGGAGGAGTAGTAGATCTGCAAATAAACAAAACCCCAGTCCTGACTTCATTACAAAAGAAAGAAAAAGAAATACAAAACTGGATTAGGTAACTGAATTAAAGGTATATTATGTGGTGGTTACGTTAAGAAAATAAAACACTGTTGCATTTAACAACACTACTCAGTGCAGCTCCTTACAAGCCACTCCCACCTAGCAACTGGCTTCGCTATTTCACCACGCCAAACGCTGTATTTCCGCTACCTTCCCTTCAAACTCATTAGCAGGTCCAGGCTCTTGCCAGTTTCCACTGACTTTATACTTTTGGCCAATCTCTAGTGGGCAGCTGGTTCAGAAGCATCTGTATTGGAGAGCGACCACCAAGGCCATTAAATTGCACTTTCAGGATGTAATGGCAAAAAAATAAGAATCTGGGCAAGTTGAGTGTGGAAAGTACAGTGTAAGAGCCAAAAGCGGTTTGCATCTTAAAGGTAATTACCTTAAGGGGCAAAAAAAATTGTGTAAAATGCTTGCTCAGTGTCTAGCAGCCATACAGTCGTATGGCACCAAAGTAATCCTTTAACTGTAAGAAGTAGTATTGAAGGGCACGTTGCAGTTGAGAAACCCATTATTGCAGAAAGGCAACACAGAAGAGCCTTTATTAATCTAAAGATCATACGACAGCCAGAGGCACAATGTCTTACAGAAATATGAGTCTAAATTTCAGGTTAGCTTTTAGCTTATCTTTCATTTTATTGGGGAGGAAAAGACTCCTTTTGGCATATTTTTGAGTGATAACTTGTATTAATGTGTAAAGGTTGGCATGTCTGGTAATATTCAGAGTAATCATCATTGGGTGACGTGGCAGTCAGTAATTGGGTTTCTCAAAGTGGGGTCCGGGAAGCAAGGCAAGAGGTTATAGTTCTTGTATTTGGTGTATTTGACTTGTCACAAAATTTAAAGTTTCTCTTTCCAACCTCAACAATTTAAAAGCAAGTAGGCTTACAAATAATAACTTGGACTCAATTAATGCTTGCCGATTTTCATGATTAATTCAGGTTTAAACACAATTAAATCATTAAACACAATTTTCAAAATGTTCTAATCAAGACTGTACATATGTTTGTGTGTGTGTGTGTATATATATATATATACATATACTTACATACATATACTTACACACACACATACATATATGTGTATATATATATATATATATATATATATATATGTATGTGTGTGTGCATATTTAAATTTTTAATTAAAACATCCGTAAATGCTATTTAAAAGTTTAAACCAATAGAAAGGAAATACACAGCCTTCTTAACCTGATAAATGCCTCCTTCAGCCTGCCCTACTCCCAAACACTGCATGCTTAGATAAAAAAAAAACAAAAAAAAAACACTAAGATAAGCAGGCAGCACTTTACCGAGGGCTGACTTGTAGCAGAGAAATGTTCAAATATCACTTCAGAGATATGGAATTGGTACAGGTTTGAAAAATAGACCCCTAGATGTAATGTCTTCTTCTTGTGAACAGTTCAGGAATAAATTTTACAGTTAAAGAGTCCCTGGCTGCAAAAAGTTTGAGACCCCCATTCTAATCAGTGATGTATGTAAACAGATGATTCCTCATGCTGTATCTTTTAGAAAATGACTGACTGCTAAAACCTCAGTTTCAGCATGATCTCAACCATCCAACCACATTCCGCACTGCGTAAATAATATGATCCCTTGTGTAGTACAAAAATAGGCTTGTTGGGAAATGTGGAGTGTTTAACAATTCTGGATGTCATTAATTAAAGCTGCTCTGTAGAGTCTTATTTATAAACACGAAGTGTGATGACCCAGAACCGATAACATTTGAAACGACGCCATCTTTGCCGATGATAAGCAACTCGGTGCATCCAGATGACACACGATTTGGTGTTCACATGATCTCTTGAGTTTGCGATTGTATTGTGTGTGTATCTGTTGTCGTAGCATTCAACTGTGTGTTTGTTCAGCTGTGCTGCCTGTGAACGATAAACTTGACTTAAACTTTTGAGAATGCTTTGTGTTCCGGGTCCACACGTTTCCACGTAACACAGGCTGTGTGCAGATCATTTTTCATTACTACATTAGGATACAAAAGTCAGAGGCATCTACAAGGACTTGCTTTTATTTGTTTATCATAACCTTGCTTAGTTAGTATGTATTATTCAAAAATGCATTTAATCAGAGACACATTTTTAGCTGTGTGAAATTTGTGAAAATGAAATCTATGATCATCACACTTCATTTTTTTTCCCATTTTGCTCAAAAAAGAGCAAAAAAGAACTGTGGTATCATCTCTCTTGCTTTAATTAAGTAAAGATACACTTTTGGAAGTTATATTAATGAAGAATGATGGACTCTTTCTTGAGTCCCCAGTGACATGTATTTCTAAAGCCAACTGTATAAAATCAGTTCTTTATAACAGACTTGTACATTTGGCCCCCAAGTCTGTTGTTTTTATTTGCTAATTTTCTATCTTTATACTATTTAAAATGGCTGTCTGAGCTCAGTGCAATTTTTGTGAGTAGAATTGATAACGGAAGCGAGCTTTTAACCTATTACCTTTTAACTGATAAATACCAAAATGCTTGATCAAAGCTATTCTTTAACAAATTAATTATCACTGAACAGTGTTGGAGACCAGAGTCTCTTCTCATCTGATGGGGGAGATTCAAAAAATGAAGGCTGCAGAAAAAGATGATTCAGTACTGGGAAATCAGTAGTGCACGACTCCAGAAGTCTACAACTTGATGCTCATCTGACAAGGCTTGGTGCCTTCAGAATGGGTTTTATCATCTTTCGATCCGATTGTGTAATGACATAAATCTTTTTAAGCAGGAAATTAAGCTCATGACACACCCTGTGGGTATCTTCCCAATCCCAAAAGAAGTGAAATCAAACAAAAAGGGCAACAACACATCCTTTCTGCGTCTGAACTCTACAACAGCATTGGTAAAGCTTGTTGACACCTATCAGGAAAGCATGGAGTCAGTGTCAGTATTGCTCTTCCAGTTTGTAGTTAATCACGTTTCAGTTCAGTAAGCCAGCCAACAGGTAGTTTCTGGTATAAATTTGAACGGTAACACTGGCTTTTATCCCAGCTGCTGATCTGTGTGTCATTTAGATATGCAGATCCATCTTAAGACATTAACGATGTCCCTTAAAATCAATAGTTTTTATTTACTTTTTTTCTTACTTAACACTGAAGAACTGTGATTGACAAATCATAAATTCAGTAGTTAGCCCACTAAAAAGCAAGTGAAAGCAACAATGTGCTGCCCAGTCCCATGTTTTGTTTGGAAACTGAATTAACAAGGCTAAAAAGTGGTAGCTAATGTAATAACGTATGGCGAGCTATTTAGCTAGTTAAGTGCATTAATACAGACCAAAGTCCTTTTCCTCTTCTAAAAAAGTTTCTGATGTAGCACACAGCTGTGGTGGTCTGTCCTCACATCACGTGTAATCAGTGTTTCAACGTACCTGCCTGTCAGGTCTTCTCAGCCAATATGATTAGTGCAGCAACTGGTCGAATCCCACCTGGGTTATATAAATGGAAACTCCCTCTCCCCAACCACTAGAGAGTTTTTTCAGTCATTGTGTGTCATCCCAACATAGTGCGTTATCTAAATCAAGTAAATAAGCAAATCTTCGCAGGTCAGTGTGAGGTCCGTTGTATGTGAACAACCTGATTGAATTCAAATGAGTGAGTGATATGAGTGAAAGAAAATAATAGACTAGCAGACACATAGAACAGATAATGGTAATAAAACTGATGTAAGAAGGCCAAAGGCACATAATGGGGCCAAATCATTAAAAAAGGGCAATATGTTGGGACTTGAGTCTTGAGATTTCATTCAAAATCTCCCTGTTTCCACACTAAAGGTGGACTAGGGAAAGGCTTTCATGCTGGATGCTGGAAATCATGCTAAGAGTCTGTTTTGCTGTGTAATTGAACCTCCTGACCCAAGATTGTTGTCATTTTTTTTCCTCTGCACTTGATCAGTGGGTTCAGTCCAAATCGTTTTTGACTGGAGACTACAGACAGGGCCAAAAAGCTGAATTTAAACCCAGCTGGTCCGGAGTATGTTTGGATTTTCATTCTTGATCACTGATTCAGATTCCTGTTGAATTTTGTTTGTTGTCTCATTACCTTGATCATGTTCCGTTCATCTGAGGATCTTCATCAGTTCTATTAATAAGTAGAGAAACGTATTGTGACCATGACATAAACTCCTCGACTCACTCGCTCGAGCACGTTTGCCTCGTTTCAACGTTATGAACAGCTGTGGTGTCTTCTAAAATATGAAAAATACTGTACTTTTTTTTTTTTTAAACATTGTACAAATGTTGCAGCTTAAAAATGGCGTGACATAAGGCTGTTGCTGCTCCTGCTCTCATTCCAGTGGGTCCGCTCCAAGACGAGTTTTTCCACCCCAGTGAGTCTGGAGCACAGCTGAATATGCTTGAGCTTTCATTTGGGATCCTTGCCATTGTTTCCAAGATGTAATGTCTATTGAAAATCTCCCCACCAGTGCACAAATAGTGTTTTAGTAATAGGTACCTGTTAAAATAATAGTGGATGATCATTATAGCTAAGAGAAGAGAAAGGAGAGTAGAGAAATGTTGTCATGATTAGGCCAATGGCATAGATTTGGTCACTGTGATTCACTACTACTGCTACCTCATAACATTGTATTAACTTTAACATACTGTGGCTCCATAGTGTTCATTGATACTTACAGCATTTATACCACAGTATGTTACGTAATTATGTTATAATTTCTATAGTAACAACTTACCCAGGGACTTGCATGGTGAGCATGCTTCATAAAAACTGCTTTCTGTGGGAGACACTTATTTAGCATTTTTGGAAGGAGTCTTCAGTGTCAGTGCTTATTTTCACAAAATTGTCTCGATGGTATTCTTAGTCCCTGACCTCGTAGACTAACATAATCCTTGCAAATTATATGATTTGAAATCGAGGCTTACATTATTTAGTCTTCATATATGTAAATTTACACATTTAGGATAGTAGGATAGTAGGATAAATAGGTTTATGGGGTTTTCATTAATACCAAATTTCTTGTGAAAAAGCTCTCACGAACAATCTATGCATAACAATCTATAAAACCATTCCTATCTAGCTTGATGAATGAGGCCAATTGTTAGCAAATTGTTGTGCTGTTCAACTTCGGGTGATAACAGCTCCGCTTCTCATCAGGCCACATCACACCAACTTTCCAATAACAGCATGTCCCCAAGTGTTTTTCTTAGCCAATAACATTATCCAGAGCGACTTAGGAAAATGTTTTGTAGTCTCTATTGAAAAGAATATCATCAAGCTATTACAAATGGTCCATGGTCTGAAAATACCATATGTATAAAGTCAGTTGTTGTTGTTCTTTCAGCTGCTCCCGTTAGGGGTCGCCACAGCAGATCATTGGTCCGCATGTTTTATTTGGTACAGGTTTTATACCAGATGCCCTCCGTAACGCAACCCTCCCATTTTATCCGGGTTCGGGACCGGCACTGGGGATCAAACCCAGGTCACAGTGGTGAGAGCACGAGAGCCTTAGCTGCTAGACCACCAGGGACACCATAATTTTTTTAAACTACTATGTAGATTTAATACTTGCTCAGAGGAGGAGGGTGTTAAGTCTTTCTGTAAAGACACCTCAGCTGTTCTAACAGCCAAGGAAGAGAAAAGTCTGTTTGGAAATGCATTGCCTGTATGGTCAATGTTGCTGTGAAACTAACCAAAGTCTGTTCTGTGCTGTTGCAGTGGGTCCGCTCCGAATCGAGTTTTCCACTCCAGTGAGCCTCGATCAGGTGAGGAATGAGAACCCAGCGCTCGGGGAGGGAGGACGCTTCAAACCCAAAGATTGCATAGCTCTGCAGAAAGTGGCCATCATCATCCCCTTCCGAAAGCGAGACGAGCACCTCAAGTACTGGCTTTATTATCTCCACCCGATCCTGCAGCGGCAGCAGCTTGACTACGGCGTCTACATCATCAACCAGGTGAGCCCTTCTCAACTTTATTAATGTGTGTAATTGTATAAAAGTGCTTTTTCAAGCTTTTTAAAGACATTAATATGAGCAGGCACTAGGGCTTTGTAGCCTAGTATTTTTGATACGCTGCTGTCAATTTACTTGTCTATAACAGGCATTTTTTTATTCTGCTGAAATACAGGCGAGAGAGCAGGTTAGATATGAAGCTTGCAGGACACATTGAATAACAGTGTCACATTTGCAGCAAGTGGTGTAAATTGAGATTGACTCATTCATTCATTCATCTTTAGTAGCTGCTTTATCCTGATCAGGATAAAGAAACAAAAATGCACTATATGGCCAAAAGTGTGTGGACACCTGTCCACGACACCCATATGTGCTTGTTGAACATGGCATTAATGTGGAGTTAGTCCTCTCTTTCGCTGTTGTAATAGCTTCTCTTCTGGGAAGATTTTCCTCTAGATTTTGGAGCGTCGCCATGGGGGTCTGTGCTCATTCAGCCACAAGAGCATTAGGGAGATCAGACACTGATGTTGGGTGGGTGAGGAGGTCTGGGGTGCAGTCGGTGTTCCAGTTCATCCCAAAGGTGTGGGGTTGTGGGGTTGAGGTCAGGACCACTTGAGTTCTTCCACTCCAGCCTTGGCAAACCATGTCTTCATGGACCTTGCTTTGTGCACAGGGCCATTGTCCTGCTAGAACATGTTTGGAACCCTTAGTTCCAGTGAAGGGAAATTGTAACATTGCAGCATACAAAGCCATTCTAGACAATCATGTGCCTCCAATTTTGTGGCAAAAGTTTGGAGAAGGCCAACATTTGGGGGTCATGGTCAGGTGGCAACATACTTTTTGCCATATAATGTACACAAGATCTGGTGGAGGCAGCCTAGCTGCATTGTCTACTACAGAGATGTCCATGTTGGCATTACTACTTTTAAAAAATTGTTTCATGTTTGTTTGTTTTTTCCTCAAAAAAGACATACATATAATTCTATTGGACAGACAGAAGGTGTGTGAAACTTTGAAAAACATGAAGGACAGAACTGTGACTGAAACAATGTTGTGGTAGTGTAGTAAACTGGTAAAAGATTGGTTTTGTTGTTGTTCTTGTTCTTCTGGCTACTCCAGTTAGGCATCACCACAGCAGATCATTGGTCCACATATTTGATTTGGCACAGTTTTTATGCCCTTCCTGGCGCAACCCTCCCCGATTTTATCTGGGCTTGGGACCTGCACTGGAAGTGTACTGCATGTGCAACGCCAGTGGCTGGGGTCAGTTCCCTGGCCGGGAATCGAACCTTGGCCATATTGGTGAGATTGCCATGGCCTAATAGCCTAATTAAAGACCGATCTATTATTGACAAATGGATACGGTGAACACCATCAAATGGTTTCAAGATATCAAGATATCTTGTGGTTTACTGCTGGTAAAGCAGGTTTGAATTTGTATGCACTTACTTATGCTACTGATCTGATTGACTTGCTCAGAAAGTCAATATTTAACTACTACTGTTGATCTTTTTACACAAAGGGACTGTCTTCCTAAGACAATTCAATCTTCGATTCCTCTGAAAGTACCTCACACACACAAACACACACACGTCAATCACATGAACAGGAACCCTACTTTCCCCCCACTTTTTATTCAGTGGAAGTACATTGTGTACCCTGCCCGATGACTGATCGGTAGAGTCTCTGTGGTTTGCTTTTTTTTTTTTTTTTTTTCCTCCTTCTCTTTTTTGTGATTTCACAGCAAGCACAGTGTTTTTAAGGTTTGAATTGAAAGTAAAATTTGGTACTAAGGGACCTCCCTTCATTTGCTGACGAATATGTTTTTGTATTTGCCTTTTCCTTTACGAACACTATTTACTACGCACTTTCTGTGTTTTGTGTCTCATAGCAGTCCCTTATCATCTGCTTTACATGTGCATGTAATTATGGTTTTCCAAGATTTTGAGCAACCAAGTGATAAAATCAAACTCACACATGAGCAAATGTCAAATGTTGCCCTTCCCCTCCTATGAACAGCAAATTTGTACACTTGTCATTTTCCTTTTTCATTTTTATTATCCTCTGTTGACTCTTTTGTCATTCTCATAAGTGTGGTGTTGAGTGATGCATCTCTTTTGCTGATATTCTCACCGTTCGATTACACTGCTTCCTTTTGTGCTCTTGAATGCAAACAGTTCCTTACACTTGTACGTATGCTTGCAAGGGAATGAGGGTTGGGTAAAAATGAACCTGCCACTATGGAAAGATCAAATCTTTTGTTTTAATACATGAAATATTTAAAAAACTTTGCTACGGTAATAAACTCTTCTTCTCTCTGTGCATTCAGTAAACACTAGAAAGGCAGGTTTGTCTAGTTTTTGTCTTCATTGGACTGAAAAGGCAAGTTTTTCTGGTTTTTGTCCTCGTTTATGGTTGTACCTGAAGAAATCAGACTCATTCACAGCGATTAAGTATTTCCTTCATACAGGGGTCAACTTGACAGGTGACAGGACAGGTTAAAGGTAAAAACAGTGTCTCTGTTATACTGTGGTGTCGTTTATTTATTTTTGCTGGGATGGTTTGGGGTCCACTTTTCATCCTGCAAATCAGTACAAGTTCTTCTGACTGATCACATTTTGATCTTTATCTTACGATAAAATGTTTATTTCCTGATGGGCGCAGTCTCTTCTATGATGACCCTGTCCCCATCGATTGGTCAAGAAGGGCTCACTGAATGGATTGACGAAATGATGAAAATGATGTAAATCATATACTGTGACCTTCCCACTCACCAGCTGAACACCTTTTGGAGATTTTGGAGTGACATATTAGACAGCGCTTTCCACTACCATCATCAAAACACCAACTTATGGGAAAAGGAACGGTGTTCATCGCTCCAGAGAATTCCATGCTGTTCTGGTGGCCAAACACATTATTAATACACTTTAAATTTGTCACCTGTCCATATGTTATGCTAAGAAAAAGTGTGAAAATGTTTGATTTAGTCTAAAAATGATCCCTTTCCCCCCCAAAAAAGTTTGAAGCATTTTACAATTTGCATGGCAATTTTCAAGGTAGAATGAAAGCAAATAAAAAACAAGTTCCAGTGATGGTGTTCTTGAAGCAAAAATCATGTCAAAGCATTGATGTTGCGTTGAAAAAATATGGACTGCTGAAGACAGCAGATTTCACCAGAAGGTTAAGTTTTATCAGAAACAGCTGACTGATGCAACCATTTTTTACAGTGGAGGTCATAACAAGACAACACTCAGATCATGGACGATTATTTTTCTTTCAGGCAGTAAACAGTGTCAAAGTTCTCACCTCTAAATATATTTGGATCTTCTTCTTTAACATGTTGGGTTTTTTTTTTATTTTTACTGTGCAAATTGTCTGACATTTCTGCTTGCTTGTACCATGTTTCTGTAGCTTCTGGTGTGAACCAACGGGAGTTCGTTTTGCAAATTTTCCCATATAAGGGAAAAGCACGAGAGTGCAGCAACTGCTTCATACACTTTAATCTTCACTGGCTGGTTTTCCAGGCAGTTACTCAGCCTTGTCTCACGCTTTCTGCATTAGTGTAGATCTTCATCTTCAATATAGGTCTCTTTTGGTGTATTGGTCTAGACGTTTAAAAACGTTTTACTTTCTTTTCTGAATGTTATCTTTACTTGCTACTCTGCTCACTCTTCTCTCTAATTTTGTCTCTTGCTCTCTTTGCCACCCCTCCTTTCCTCTCCACTTTGCCCTTATTCTCCCACCCCACCACCCCCGGTTCATCCCTCCCTGGCTACCTGCCATCCTCTTCTTGACCAAATTACCAGTCTTTTGCATGATGGCTTGCAGCACCTGGCGCTAACAGCAGTGTGGCGAAAAAGGTGAGAAAGATCTACTTGCTCTTTGTCTAGCCAATCACCGGTTGCTACCGAGGCTGGGCGTCACTGCTGGTAATGTGTTTCTCACTTTCTTTCTCTTTTTTTCCCCATTTTCCTTATTTTTCTGCCATGTTCTTATCTTAATTACATGGTCATGATTTTTGGTTAAAGCGTGGTGACTCATGCACAGAAGTGCCATCTAATCTCTTAACCCTTTGATTGAAGCATTTCTTTACTTTGATTTAATGTTTCATCTCATGAATTTCTTAGTTTCAGAATAACGGTGTATTTATATATGTATGTGTCCACACATACACACACTAAGTGTGATGTACCACTGCTTATTGATGCAAATATCCATTTAGCCAATCATGTGGCAGCAGCACAATGCATAAAATCATGTAGATACAGGTCAAGAGCTTCAGTTAATCTTCTCATCAAACATCAGAATGGGGACAAAATGTGGCATCAGTGACTTTGACAATGGCATGGTTGTTGGTGCTAGACTAGCTGGCTTGAGTATTTCAGAAACTACTGATGTCCTGGGATTTTCATGCACAGCAGAGATTTACAGAAAAAAAAACAAAAGTGAAGCTTGTTGGTGAGAGAAGTCAGAGGAGAATGGTCAGACTAGTTTGAGCTGACAGGAAGGCCACGGTAACTGAAATAATCACACTCTACACTCTACAACCATTGTGAACAGAAAAGCATCTCGGAATCCACAACACGTCAAACCTTGAGGCAGATGAGCTACAACAGCAGAAGATCACATCAGCCAAGAATAGGAGTCTGAGGATACAGTAGACACAGGCTCACACGAACTGGACAGTGCAGGATTGGTCTGTGTAAACTCTAGACCGTTGTGTGTCCCATGAGATCAGCAGCTTCTGAAATACTCAAACCAGGCTGTCTGCAACAGCATCCACATCACGATCGAAGTCACAGAGATCACATTTTTTCCCCCGTTCTGATGTTAGATGGGATTCTCTGGTAAAACTCCTGCAATAAAAATGCCTGAGGATGTCCCTCCCTCCCTCCTGTTGTGAAGAACAAGCAGTGTCCTTGGGGGCGACAGATTTCAGATCTCCCGATCACAGAAGACAATGCTTTTTCCTTTTCTTTACTTGCTTTGTTTACTGCTCACTATAGAGAGCATTTAACAGAAAGCCTTTATAGGCTTCATCTTTGGCTATCTAAGACTCAATCTTTCACCACTTTTGCGTTTTCAAACGGCAGGCTCATCCAGTCCTCCAGAGACACCAAGGACAGGGAGAGGCCTAAAAGCACCTGAAAGGATTTGAATGAGAACTTGAGACGACCTGAGCTCTTGTCCTAGGGCAGGAGATTCTCACATTCATTACACTTAGACTGAGCTATTTGTTTACCGAGCAGCTGTTTTTATTTTTTTCACGTTGTTCCATATTTCACTCTGTCACAACACATTATGTGTAACATGTTTTCTAAACTAAACACTAAAACAAAATCTATACCTTAAGAAGATTTACAAACTAGGGATACACTGATATCAGTCTGATAGTGTACTCATAACTCATACTTGTTAAAAAAAAAAATAGAAAAAAATTGCCTTGATAACAATATTGTGATAGTATGTAATGTAAGCCTAGTGTACGCTGTCTTGCTAATGAACAGACGACACAAAATGACAACAATCTGGAAGTATTTTATTAATAATGTATGGCAGTCAAAGGAAAGCAAACTGTGCTCTATGAAAATATCAAGAGGAGGAATTACAATACAAATAACTTGATAAAACATTATATCTTAAGCCATTTAAACAGTATCTTTTTAATAGAGAGCGTGAGGATGGCCGACCTGAGCACATAGAGCAGCATCAGCAAGCGTGGTCATTAAAATGAGTGCAAGGTCCCATGAATAGTGCACACACAAAGCTATTTGCAAGCATGGAGCAGTGAAGCACGCATGCAGAGAAACTGTTGCACTTCATTTCTGCAAACGCTGAGACACATGCTCTTTATTAAAGATACCGTTTATACGGCATAACATCCTAAACAGAAAACTCCACACAAGGAGTTTATTTGCTAGCAGCACACAGCAACATCCAACATATAGAGAGCCAAATAAAATATTTCATGACAACTCTGATTGATTAATACTAAGTAGGTTATTTCTTTTATTATCGACGAGTACCAGGAAACATATACTCGTAAAACAATGGAACCAGTCATCCCGCCCACTACTAAGCAGAAGTGCTACTTCTAATCACCAAGTAGCCAGTGAAATTCCACCTGATGCAATCTTGATGCATAACAAAAGGTAATATACACTTATATACACAACAGTAGAGTAATATGAATAAAAACAGATTATCTGTCAGCCCATGCTGGCCCCATGACAAGAGAGAATATGCATAAATAGATGCTACTCATAATGTGCAAGCGCTAAGGGCATTTCTACATTGATGTTCAAGCGCTTTCAGAGAACGAAATCTGATCTGAGAGTGAAACATCCACCCTGGTTTAGTGTAACACACTGCTATTGTTTGGTCAGAAAACTCAACGTCAGGTGGCCTCATCAGTGAGAGCAGTCGTGATGTGGTAAAAGACTTTTCAGCTTTTTCTATTCAAACAATGTAGAATGCCCAGAATTCCATTTTTGTGTGCTCATAGCCTGGTGCTAACAATGAAACCATGGCAACTGGTAGCAAAGTAAAGATAAGAACGCCCAATAGCAAGCAGAAAGGGATTTGTGGGAATGCTGAATGCTGGTGAGCTTTTATTTTCTGAGCTTGATGCTGTCACTAATCTGAAATTAAATTCTGTTGCAAATTATTCATAAAAATAAGCTAATGTTAAAGGTCTTAAATCTTGGTAATTAGAAGTGTTTAAATTTCCTCCCTCAACCATGCATAAGAAAAAAATCTGTCCAGCATGCCAGGTGCTATTTAAAATATATTTTACATCACATTTTAAATCCAAACCAGTGGTTCCACTCAGATACACTATCAGATTCTTCTATTATTTATTTATTTATTTATTTATTTTTTAGTGTATTCTAACTGTGGACTTTGTTATTAAAACATGGTTAATAATCTGGTGTTGCAGTTGTGAGAAACCAGCATACCATAGATATTGTCAGAACAAGAACAAAAAAAAAAATAGAGAATCCATTTTAGACCAAACTGTATACAGACTTTATTTTTCTGGATCTGACTGGATGGATATATTATTTATTTAATATTTTTCCACATGATTTCCTCTCCACTTTTCAGCACATGAAATACATTGGGTAAACAAGGTGCATGTCTTGTGTTTCTGCTCAGATGTGTTGCTGGGCGTGTTTGTGTGTTGTACCTAAACACTGCTTTTCCCTGCTTTCGTCAGGATGGAGATGAGACGTTTAACCGGGCCAAACTGCTTAATGTGGGCTACAGTGAGGCCCTGAAGGAGTACGACTACAATTGCTTCGTGTTCAGCGACGTCGACCTCATCCCCATGGATGACCGAAACACGTACAAATGCTTCAGCCAGCCAAGACACCTGTCTGTCTCCATGGACAAATTCGGCTTCAGGTAACCCATCACTAGCGTTCAGCTCCCGTTACTTTGGGAAGAGAGAATTTGAAATGGCAGTTATACAGCAGCGCTGCAGTTTTCTTTACATCAGCTCAAGCATGTTAGTCCAAAAGGAATTCACTGGATTTAAATTTAATTGACTTGTCACAGTCCCATCATTATGTCCTTTGTAAAAATAAGTTAATACTTTTATTTATTTATTTATTAAACCCACAATCCCTCTTCAGAGGCCAATAAGGATTTTGTTAACAATATACAAATTCTGAACGTAAAGTTACTCCTAAGACAGGGATAGAAAAAAGAGAAAGAAAGAAATTGGCAGGCAAATTTAAAAAAAGAGTGAAAATGGAGGAAAAATATTTTGTGCAATAAAATTGGAGAGCTGGTGGTTTTCTTGGTGATAGCTAATTTGCTGTATTATGAGCTTTCCGATTCTGAAAAAATTGCTGAGGATGCACACAGTTAATTATGTTTTAATCATGCTCACAATTTTGGGTTTCTTAAATTAATTAAACATAAGTGTCTGTGATGGATGGTGAGCTGAGTTAAAGTTTTGATGAAATATCGAAGTGCAACAGATCTACTGTGTACTTAATTGTAGTAAATAATAGTGATTTTAATGTAGAGCAAAATAATTTACTTTTAATCCAAGGGCTGAAGGGCTGCACAATAAAGTACAAGAGCTAAATTGATAAAGACAACAGTATACTAGAAGACTCTTATTTTCTCCTTCATGTTCTGGCTTTCTCTGGGATTTGCAGCACTTCCTCCTGAGGTTTAATTTGCATCGAGCCTCGGCAACACCTGTGTTTTTCCATATTGTTCAGCCTTCATCTCTGCCCTTCGTGCTCCAGCTGGTCCTCTAGAGCCTCATTTGCATTTAAATGTAGATGCCATTTCTTTTCCACAACACACACACACACGTACACACACAAAATTGAAGTGTGTTAAAACTGGCCTAAGCTGTTACTATTTCTATCTATCTATCTCTCTCTTTGTGTATATATATATATATATATATATATATATATATATATATATATATATATATATGCGTACACACATTTATGCAATTTTTCAGTCAGCCAATCATGTGGCAACAGCACAGTGCATAAAATCAGGCAAATACTGTGCAAGAGCTTCAGATAATGTTCACACTAACATGTGGGCACAGGCTATGTGTTGGTTGTATTAAATGTAAACACGAAACAGAATGAAGATAGGATGATTGTTGCAGGAACTACACACTGCTACAACCAGTCTCATCCCTTTCTAAAACACACATTAACGTGCATCTGGATCTGTACCAGGTGTGTATGTGTGTTTTATGGCGTCTTAATAGCATTCTCCCCTTCCAGTGAACAACCGTTGCTCCTACCAGGGTTTAAAGGCATCTGGTTGTAATTTTACAGCATTAGCTCAGAGCACAAAGTACAGAGAAAGACATAAGCCAAAGTCTTCTTTCATTAACTGTAAACAGAGGCAGTGATGGTGCAGCTTGAGGTCTAATTTACTGCTGGGGAAATGTCAGGCTTTCGATCTAACAGGGAAATTATTACACTGTAAAAATTAAACAGAGAATTTTTTTATACTCATTTAAATTATGCACAATTATACACTCTAGTTGTGCATTTACACAAAACAAGTATATGCACTTTTTTTTGCATTTTCCCACAAATTAGCAAATTATACATAGGCTTTTTCATGTTTCTTTATTTTAAATAAAAGACAATTTGACTTAACCAAAGCACATCAAACTAGATGTTGTACCAATGTTCTCATTTGTCTTTGGGCCAACCTTTGAAGCATCTGCAATAGATTTGTTAGGATGACGTGCCACTCTCTCTGGGTGACCCCTCCTCCACACGCACACACACTCTCTGTCAGAGCACCGTTTCCCGAGCATGACTATGCGCTTCCTATCTCATTTGCTTCTGGCGTGAAGTGTAGTTTCCGCTCTCAAATGCTGTTGCAGTATTGCAGCAATACTGTTTTTTTACTTCCTCCTTCTAACGTCGTGTAGCCAAAGGATCCCAAAGTGCATGTGTGCCACAAGCAGGTTAAAAAAAAGTCTGATAAGGTTTTTACAGACTATGATAGGAGATTTTCATGACAGATTTCAGAGAGACATAGGAATATACATTGCTTTTTTTATAATACAATTTTCAATGTCTGTGTATTGTAACATGAATGAACATCAGCTTACTCTGAAGCAGTGAATTCTTTGATTAATTAATTGTTTTTCTGCTGATCATTTCTCTCACACGAACCGGCACACTCCCCTAACACACTTTCCTTTCGTCTTGTGTAGGCTTCCGTATAACCAGTACTTTGGCGGTGTGTCCTCCCTGAGCAAGGAGCAGTACCTGAAGATCAACGGCTTTCCAAATAACTACTGGGGCTGGGGAGGCGAGGATGACGACATCTTCAACAGGTCTGAAAAGTTCTAGTGTAAACACACTTACACAGTTCAGTTAAGCACAAAGCAGAGTTACTATTACCAAATAGAAGTTGCAACACCACAACAATTAGCCATCATTTACAATTTTTATTAATTAAAGAGCTAATCATAGTACATTTTATTTGTTATGTATTTTATTTGTTGTGGAACATCCACAAAACAATTTAGTACCTGTCATCACCAATGTTAAAGCAGCTATAAATAGTCATTCCATCACCAGGCTCCTCCTCTCTCTCTCTCTCTCTCTCTCTCTCTCTCTTTGTGATGTTAGTAAGGCAAAAAAAATGCTGCTTGTTACCAAATAACCGCAACGCACAAATTCCTTGAAAACTTTTCCATGTCAACAAACTCAAACTTACAGCTTTACCTCAGATAGTTACACTAGAGACGTCTTCTCCAAATGTTAAAAAAATGTCACCTTACAAAAAAAAAAAAAAAATTACACCATATCGATGATTACACCATATAGAGCTCCTGGCCCTAGGTGCAGCATTTTCTTTTCACTTAACTATATTTTGTACGCTAAATATGTAGTGTTTTTTAAATGTATTTACTGTTATAAATCTTTTTATAAAGGTTAAACCATTATTGCAAATGCCTAATGAACAGGTCTGGAATTCATCTGAAAACCTTATCACATAGTTTTATAAATACAAGGCAAGATGAAGAAAAACAGGCTTTAGGGCAGAGCTGGAATAGTGTTCTTCTGTTGCAGACAGTTCTCATTTTCGGTGGGGTTCTGCTTACAAGCCCTTTGGGTCTGGTCTAAATTCTTAGATAAGATGATTAATGTACGCAGAGAGGAGAAACATAAACTGTTAAAATATATTTTAGTATTATTTATTTAGTATGTAAGAGCCAAGTTGAACATTTCTGGTGTAGTTTTTTCAAAATAAAATAATTATTTTGTTCATTCAGATCACATAAACTGATAAGTTAGTTTTTAAGCCACCTTTAGACAGAAGAGGATTATAAGTAGTGTTTTATATTTGGCACAGCTTTTAAAATGGGTGGGAGATGTGGATAACTGCAGGAAAGCCATAAACACGTCTGTGACATTTAATGCCCTAGGTAACCTAAAACTATGCATTCATGCTTTAATCGTCTTTTAGAGTCTGAACAACCTAATGAGTGAATGCTAACCTACTGACAGGAAGCTGTTATTATAACTCTGTAATTAGGTTACAGAGTTATCCATTCTTCACTTGTGCCATTTGTTTATTTCTATTTGAACTAAATCACATGTTCTTTATAGAATATTTGGCCTGATCAGTGAATTCATCAGGTTTTTCTCTAGCAGGGTTACCATATTCCTTTGTCTTGTTGACTTTATTTCAATGTTGCTAAATGTTTTAACACATTTTACAGTGTATTCCTTTCCATTGTATGTATACACATTGCAGATGCACTTATTATTACTTTTTTTTTCCTACAGCTGTTCCCATAAGTTACTAATCAAAACACACACTCATTGAAGCCTTTGTTGTTGTGTTTCTCACAGGCTGAGCTCCAAAGGGATGGCTATATCCAGACCTAGCGGTGTAATTGGAAAATGCAGGATGATCCGTCATGAACGGGACAAACAGAACGACCCGAATCCCCAGAGGTGACGCATGGCTCTTATCAGTGTGCTTTTTTTTCCTGCTATGCCCTGCATTTGCCTTTCTGTAAGCACTCACAAGTAAATATCTGCGTACAAAGGTCACTTCCAGGCATCATTTTCATTGTTTACTCTGTAAATAGATTAGAACATTACTATGGACCTTTGAACAGTTTAAATTTGAAAGACTCTTAAACACTTGGCTAAATGAATAGGCTCATAATAAACTGTGTTTACCTAAGTTTACTCATCATAAATGCTAGCCAGGTTTTCTTGACATGTATTGTAGGGTTACAACAACTAATCAACCAAATCAATAAAATTTGATGATAATAAAATTCATTGAGAACTAACTTTATCAGTAAGCTGAACTGGGTATTTGATGGAAAATGGTGGAGTACGTTCCAACAGAGAGAAAACCTCTAGAGTATGGAAACTCTTTGGCCTTATGACATAACTTGCGTTTTCAAATGACTAATATTTTAATTTATATTCATTCATTTGTGGGAATGTGAGAAACGGTGGAAGCCCGATGTCCCTGTCTGAATTATGCTTATTAACCACCATGTAATCTTTTATCTTAGATTGCCTTAGATCTTAGATCTTTTATCTTATCAAATATTATCTTGTGCTACTTAGGCCAAAAGTAGGTATGAGAACTCAATGGGTTGCAAATGACCAAACATGGTCTCAGATGAATAATTAATTTACGAGATGAAAACCAACTGATGACATGAGGCATGTGCATTATGCAGTGTTGGGAAGTGCAAGGGTTTCTGAGCATAAACAATGTATATATTTTAATATATCTTGTGTGTCAAGTCGTAATGTCGCTTTCAGTTCACATCAAAGTTGATCCCATAAAGAGACAATTAACTGGTTCCAAGCATTGAAAATGCAATCCATAGTTTTTGAGTCGATGAACTGAATTAAACTGGGTGTGCCAGTTTGTTGGAACAAAAGCACTGGTTGTTTGCAGATAAGACTGGAAAGCCCTTTTGTAAAATTTTAAGAATGCTACTTTCGTTCAGGCTCCTTAAGCATTCACATCTGCTATGTAAATAAACATGACTATACCATCACACCCACACATGGCATCAGGTATTCGTTCATATAAACACGCACACATAGTATGAAATATAAATGTAGCTCATCATCAACACCATCAAGTTGGTCAGATTGTTTGGAAATCTAGAAAATGGTAGCCTTGGTTATATTTTATCTGTTAATTAAGCGTTATGCTACAATCTAGCATTTACTTAACACACCTCCTTTGTTTAACATTTTACATCATATTAACAGTTAAGTAAAAAGTTTCCATTTCAGTACTTGGTATATTTCACAAAAGGTTCACATGAACAATAGAACAATGCAAACTTGCATGACTCGTTTTTAAACAGAAGTGAAAGGCTGAAAGGCAGTGACATGGTACTAAAGCCATATAACGCACCCTTAATACATACAAAAATACATACGACTTGAATGGATTCTTTTCTTGTTTGCTTTTTCATAGCACAAGTGGTTTGAAGTAAGCAGATTTTATTGTTACGTTGTTATTTAAACATGTTAGAAACAGGTATAGAAAAATATGTGTCATAAATTTATATGCTAGCGCTACAGCGAAAGGTTAAAGTTTCAGTGTTCTGCTCAGTCCAGTGTTTTGGTTGCCCTGAAACCTTCTTGACCAGCCTAAAAAGCAGTAGCTAAAGTAATACAATAAAGTATGGTGCTCTAGTAGGGATGTAACAATAACAGGTTGCGTAATAAAGTAGGCTGTTTGTCATAAAATACCACTTATATTACATGAGGTGTAATAAACTTTTAAATCTAATCAAACTCACAACCAGTCCTCTTTATCTCGAGTCAGGAGAGGCTACAGGGGTTTAAAAACAAGCATGCTGTTTTTCACAAGCCAATACTAGAGTATTAGTTTGAAAAAATGGCAGCAATGGCTGAGGAAAATCCCCCAAGTCTTTAATTTCTGGTGTATGGGAGCACTTTGGCTTCCCGTTAAGTCATGACACCGATGGCTACTGAGTGGTGGAGTGAAACATTAGTGTGCCAAATCTGCCAAGTATGTGTACAGTATGCAGGAGCTAATGCCACAAACACATCCAGCATCACCCACTTGTGTCGATCAGTAGAACTAGGCAAGAACATGAAGAAGCAAAAAAAGTTTGTGTTACACACCTACATGCTAGTTAACTAGTGCATTAATACAGACTATTATTCTCTTCTAACAAAGTTTCTAATGTAGCACGTTGTGTTTGTGCCCTCTACAAAAAAAATTTTCACCAATGATATGTGTTCTGTCCTTGCATCTCATCATGTGAAAGACATTATCCAAGTTCGGCAGTTATCTCCGAGGCGACGTATTGTTCATATTGTGTTACCAGGAATGTTATATGATGGTTAGATATGACAGTTTCCCCAGTTCAGAAACGATTGTCTGTTTTCCATGCACACTAATTAATGCAGCGAATAGAACTTTTTTCACTGTCAGCCAGATCGTTCTTTGACCCGCATGGGATTTGGTAGCTTGGGCTATAACTACGGCATTAAGTGCATTAAGTTTAGTGAGGTGTTTTAGACACCTGATCATCACACCCATATGTGCTTGTTGAACATCCCATTTTAGATTTAGTCCCCCTTTACTATAACAACCTCCACTGTGAAGGCTTTCCACTAGCTTTTGGAGCATGGCTGTGGGGATTTGTGCTCATTTAGCCACAACAGCATTAGTGAGGTCAGGCACTGATGACAGGTGAAAACATCTGGGGTGCCGTCTGCGTTCCACTTCGTTCTAAAGGTGTTCATTGGGGTTGAGGTCAGGGCTCTGTGCAGGACACTTAAGTTCCACATGCCCCTTAATTACAGTGAAGGGAAATTGTAAAGTTACTGCATACAAAGACATCCTATACAATTGTGTATTTCCTGTTTATAATTTGTGTGACAACAGTTTAGGGAAGCCCTACATATGGGTGTGATGGTCAGATGTTCACATTCTTTGGGCCATATAGTGTACCTACATACCAGATGTTAAATTTTGATTTGTAAACGCCAATAAGATTTTTTTGTTTTGTTTTTTTCTGGTTCTGCTGGACAAAAACAAACAAACAAATAAATAAATAAAAACTAATAGTCCAGACACAAAATCTGCTTGACTGAATTGTCCACTGCTACTAGACCAATGCTGTTTGCAGTATGATATGAAAGTTGAATATCAGTATTTGGCCTAGTAATCACTGGGATGTGTTTCAGTAGCACATTGGAACATATAACACATCTTATGTCATAAGACTGACATACACTGATCAGCCATAACATTAAAACCACTTACAGGTGAAGTGAATAACATTGATTATCTTGTAACAATGGCACCTGTTCAAGGGATATATATTAGGCAGCAAGTGAACAGTCAGTTCTGGAAGATGATGTGTTGGAAGCAAGAAAAATGGGCAGGCATAAGGATCTGAGTGACTTTGACGAGGGCCAAATTGTGATGGGTAGCAACAGCGACATGGGTGCCCAAGGCTCACTGATGCATGTGGTGAGCGAAGGCTAGCCTGTCTGGTCCGGTCCCAAAGAAGAGCTATGGTAGCACAAATTGCTGAAAAAGTTCATGCTGTCTATGATAGAAAGGTGTCAGAACACAGTGCATCGCACTCCAAAAGCGCATACAATGGGCATGTGAGCATCAGAACTGGACCAGGGAGCAATGGAAGAAGGTGGCCTGGTCTGATGAATCACATTTTCTTTTACATCACGTGGCCGGCTGGGTGCGTGTGCGTCACTTACGTGGGGAAAAGATGGCACCAGGATGCACTTTGGGAAGAAGGCAAGCCAGCAGAGGCAGTGAGATGCTCTGGGCAATGTTCTGCTGAGAAACCCTGGGTCCTAGCATGCATGTGCATGTTACTTTGACACATACCACCTACATAAATATTGTTGCAGACCAAGTATACCCCTTTATGGCAACGGTAATCCCTAATGGCAGTGGCCTCTTTCAACAGGATAGTACACCCTGTCACACTTCAAAAATTGTTCAGGAATGGTTTGAAGAACATGACAAAGAGTTCATGGTGTTGATTGGCCTCCAAATTCCTCAGATCTCAATCCGATCGAGCATCTGTGGGATTTGCTGGACAAACAAGTCCAATCCATGGAGGCCCCACCTCACAACTTGCAGGACTTAAAGGATCTGCTGCTAACGTCTTGGTGCCAGATACCACAGCACACCTTCAGAGGTCTCATGGAGTCAATGCCTCGAAGGGTTAGAGCTGTTTTGCACAAGCGGGACCTACACAATATTAGGCAGGTGGTTTTAATGTTATGGCTGATCGGTATACCCATGTAATTATAATATCATGGCAGTTTGTGTGCAATGAAGTAAGCGTTGTTTTACCAAAACTGGTAATTGCCACGACACTTGGGCTACTGTTTAAGGTCGTGACAGCATATGTTTTGAGAGACGCTATGACTTCATACTTCATAGCAACTGTCAGAAAACTTGCTGATACTTACTTAATAAGCATGAAGGCACTACCATGAAATGTTTCCTAAAATATCAACTGCATTGCCAACCCTGAAGGTGACTTGGAGATAAGGATTACTGCAAGTAAGCAATTAAATGGCAAGCTGCTCTAGATGTTTACAGAAAGTCTGTAATTACTGTTCTAATGATGTCCTTTCCTGTCCCAGGTTTGACCGAATAGCACACACCAGAGAGACCATGCACACAGATGGCATCAACTCGTTGTCCTATAAAGTGGTGAGAGTGGAGAAGGACCAGCTGTTTACCAAAATTACAGTGGATGTCGGCAAACCATAAAACTGATGTTTTACCTGAACATACTCCTAAAAGATTTTAAAACTGTCCATCAGGAAGACTGGATGCAGTAACCAAATGTGCCTTGACATTTTAAGTCGAATATACCTTTGAATTCTTTTTTTTTTTAAATAATCTTTATCTTTTTGAAGTGAATTCTGTTCTATTTTTAAAAGACATTAGTACTTGGAAATTTATTTGCCATCTTTGCACAAGCGATGGTGAACCGAAAGAAAGTGGACGTGTGAATTGAGGTCATAGTGGTGGTTGTGTGTCTGTGTTTTCTTTTTTTTTTTTTTTTCTTTTCCTAAAGTGCTCTCACTGAGCTATTAGAGCATCTCTTGAGCCACAGCTGATGCAACTTGCCAAGCGAGGCATTGTGTAAAGAATGTAAGCTGCAGTGTGTCTGTGTCGTCTTTTCCAGCTTTGCCTTAAGATCACCTCTTTACACGTTGAAGATTTAGAGAGGAGTTTGTGCCGGACTTGCTATCATTCCAAGTCATGCAAAGAGCTTAAGCCTTTTTAAAATCCTCATTCCACTTTTGTGGCCATAAACCAAAAAGAAGACTTGCGTTTTGTTTTTTTGAATGTATCCTTGGTGCTTTACCCTTTGACTGTAAAGGAGTCTAACTCTCTGAGGTAGAGGTGGGTAATTTAAGCAAAGAAAATTGTAATATCCTCATACTTTTCATCATGCATATTAAAAATATAAAATGTCTATGAACTGTTTGAAAAAATTTCCTTTCAGTGTTTACAAAAAGCCATTTAATATAGAACAGGAGAAATAGCATACAACAAGAAATTAATGAGAGAAACGCATAATAGGCTTAAGTCCAACAATACAGTACAAGCAGTAGCAGAGGTGCCAACATGCACGGTTTACCTGTAGCATTCCCGATACTTGACACCATACTATGGTGATATAGGAGACACCTTAAAACCTACAATTTTCTGCTTTCTCAGCTATAGCAAAGGCAATTACCTGAAGGGGAAAGGACATGAGATTGGAAAAATCGTGCATTTTTCCGTGTAGTGGTTACTTTCACTTTGTGCAACTTCTCAGTGAATTTGAGCTGTGAAGTTACAAACCCCAGTCTTGTGAGACATTTGAAAGCATCTATGGTGGGTAAAAAAATGGAGGAGCTGCTTATTATTCAGTAGCGATCACGCACCTTGAATCTGTTTGCATGAATTCCAAAATCTAATCAGTTCATCTGCTGCTTACAGTGATAATTCCATACAAATCCTGCAAACATTCAACCACTCAGTCTTGAGATATTGTCCTAAGGAGAATATCATACGCATGGACACCATATGTGGGGGTTTTTGTGGTAAAATTCTGTTTTTTTAAGGATTTTCTTATTAGTGATGCTGGCACCTCTTCAATACCCATAATTTACTTCAGATAAAAAACAGTTTATGATGTTCATTGCAATAACAAATCGTCCACCTCTACTCTAAAGTTGTGGTTATCTCTGAAGCTTAAAAGCATGTTATAATTTATTACATAGCTGAATATAAGTTTGGTTTGGAAAAACTTCAATGTAGTATAGCCAGCCATGTGTCTGCATTTTTCTTTTTCTTCCCCCGTGAGCCACGAGCGAGAAATAATTAATATATTCTAATGCCTTTTGTTATTTTTGGTGATAACTGCAACATCACTGGGTTCATGGAAAAATATGTCTACTTCTGTTTTGCGCTTAATTTGTGTCGTAGCCTTTTTTTATTTTTCATGGTTTAAAACCCGAAAAGTACAATACCTGATTTTATTTCTGCTTTTGTACTTCCTTAAGGGAATATTAAGATGAACATCTTGTATGGTGAAATGTTTCTATAAGAAAGCAGACATGCATTTATTTGTTGTGATGTGAGAGGAAAACAAAGCCATTAAAAGTTTCACTAGCTTAAATATCTTCATTATGCGCTGGTTTGTCATTGAGCCTTCCGAACCTAGTCTCACTTATTCTTCTTTTTCTCCTTGAACCCCAAGACTAGCGGTGACCTGGGGATTGAGCATGATTTGTTGAACATGTGCTCTGTAGGTTGCAATTATTTCATATCTTTTTTATTTCATATAGACAGTAAACAGTCACAAATTGCTTTTCATTGGCTAGTCAGAAATCTACCATCGAACCCAATGCTTTTCCATATACTGAGCAGCTGAGTGGCTTTTCCAGCTGTTTTTCCAGCTGAGTATATAATGTACAGAATATTTAAGTCCTGCAACTGAGCGCAAGACACTTTCTTCCTCAACCCACCCCCACTCCTTCATTCCAGTACTCCCCAAACCCCAATGACTTCTTCAGCATTTTCTGTGAAGGTTCTCTCATGCTTCTTAAACTTTTCTTTCTCCTCTTTCTCCTGTCAAGAAAGGTTGCCATAATCAGCCAGGCATCTAAATTTTGTAACTATTTGGACAACGGCCTTTGATCAGAGAGCCAGCGCATAGTTTCAGGGTGGAATTTTTTTTTTTTCCTTGATTTTACAAAAGCTATCTTACTTCATTCTCTTTAAGTTGTGTTTGTCATGCTTTATTTCGACATACAAAGATGCAGCAATCTTTCAAATCTTTCCTGATTTCTGAATATTTTGTTTTTCATATCATATTGCTGAAGATAAATGCAGTTGTGATCTTAAAGAATTAAATGAAATTCTGACATGTATCCCTGATTTTGTGTTTGTCCCTTTTGCCCTTTTAGTCTCATCTTCGAGTATACTTCACCATTGCTACCTGCTTTCCAGACTGTGTTGTGGATACACTTTTGTCCTGGTCTTGAGCCACCAAAATTGACTTAAAAAAAAAAAAAAGTAACCCGGGCATTTAGTTCAGGTAATTAAAAAAAAACCACATTAAATATTGAAAAATGTGTCATGTCTTTAGAGATTCAACTGCTAATTTGCTGGTTGATGTTGTTGATGATGTGTTTTAGTTATTCCCATGAGAAGGTAGCAGATGTGTGGCATCCTGACAATGGCGTTTAATAGAAGAAAAATCTAAATGATCTCAAACATAAGGAAAAACAAAACAATCAGGTTTTGTTGTTGGTTCCTAAAACCAAACAATTGCCTACAAACAGGCATTTATTTAATATAGGTACATGCCACAGTGTTACTTCTCCAATTACCAACCAGTTTTGTTCACCCACTGTGATCAAACATATGCACCATCTCACAGCATTACTGACATTATAACGCCTGCTAAATTCTGTCAGTGTTTTGAGAAGTATTCAAGCTCATCACCTTCTGTTGGTGAAATTTCTAGGGCATCATGTGGTTTCACAGTAGAACCCGATCATCACACCAGTCAAGTATTTACAGCCAGAATGATTGCTGACTGTATTTTAGAAACAGGCCTGTGGATATAGTGGTTGTCAGTTAATGAATTTGGTTGCATTCCGGCTCAATCAGTTACCTATTGGCTGTGTGAAAGCACTGCCTGTCGTGACCTGCCCACTAAGTTCAATGGCTGGTGTTCACTGATTTATTTACTTCCGGCTGTGAGACCTCAACCTTGCGCCAGTCCTCAGTCGACCAATCGTGTAAATACAACTCCTCGTTATCCTACTCTATTGTCTATTTGATAGCGATGACTGCTCTGACATTACCTTAGATGTTCCTGGTCGCTGCAGACCTGTAGATTGTGACAAACAAGAGTGTACATGGTACAAAGATGATAGAGTGCACTCCTGCTCAAATAAAAAAGACAGCTAGAGTCACCAGTAATGCTAGGTTTTATCCCAATGGTACATTAAGACTAAAGTATACTCAAATTGAATATGAAACCATATACATATCCATCAGTTTATTCAGCCGATTACTCGTGCAACACTGGGACGAATATCCATCTCGCTGAAATAGATACTCTGTTCACCTTTTGAAGTAGAATGGTAAAATGTAAAATGTCTAGTTATCTACCAAGTTCACACTGGAGTGAATTCCACAGGGTATTCGTTTGGTGTCTTGTTTGCATCAACTGAAGATTACAACCCTTGTGGAGAATATCTCAGATGTAGTCAAACTTTCGGAATAGACTTTTAGGTGCTATAGTTTACAATCACTACATTACAATCACATCGGCTTATGGTTTTGCAAAATAGGTTCGCTTTAGACTATGCTCTAGCACAGCAAAGCGACACCTATGCTGTGGTAGGCCCCGAGTGTTGTTCAGATGTCGTCGACTCAACTCAAGATCTGCCCAAATATGTTGAAGGTGACTTGCTCAACTGTGTTAGTCATATTGATCAGGTCAGCAGTAAGTGGTCAAGTGACTACATTACGATATGCTGTTGCTGCGCTTGCACTTCTGAAGGCGTGAGACAAATCCAGGTAGTAGTTAATGACTACCTCACTTTCTAACACTTATCTTTATGCATGGTACGTGGGGTTTGAAGAGTATGACCTATCCTTATTTAGGATATGTAGATGAGTAATCAACTACCCATTGATTACTGACTGTAGTTTAGATTAAGCTGGTTAAGCTTGCAATAATGGCCACTTTTAGAAGTGTTCAAAAGGGTAGAATTGTGGGGTGTTTTCCTGATTTATTTGATTATGTTCACTTTCGTTTTACCCAAATCAATATGATCATGATGACTTGTATATTGTATCTCTGTGACACGTAAACATGTTAATCTGAGAATACGTATTATGACTTTGCTGTGTGAAGAAGCGCTAAGAAGGCACCCTCCTATCTTGTTTGTTCTATCTTATTGTCCTTCAAGCTCTCCTCCTATTCTTAGGAAAAGGTTTTCCTGACACGAAGGGATGATAACGTGGACTTGCCTGAAGATGTTTATATTTAAGCTGTGTGTTTATAGAGATACATCAGACCAGACCAGACATACTGGACAAAGAAACCATTGATGATCAATTATTACATATCACTTCCTTTTGTTTATTTTACTTTTTGTGCACACTTAATACATTTCCTATACTACTACAAACTGGCTCTTGGCTGGTCTCCTGGTTCCCGATTCTGACTTCGGAAAGATTACAATAACAATTTTTGTATTACTTAAAGATCGTCAACTTGTACTTTTTATCCATTTATAGTTGCATTTAATGTTGTGGAATGCCTGTGAAACAAGGTAGTTCCTGTTATAACTCAGGTCATTACAGATAGAAAGAATTGTTCCTTACTAGCCTCTCTTTTTTCTCTTACTTGCTAATCAGGCAAAAAAAAACATAGCTTGTCATGTTACAGAAAAAAAAAATGGAAATGCACAAACTCCCTTGTCCTGAAAACTTTCCCTTGTCAGAAAACGTTTACAACGTGGTGACAATGGAGACTCCTTCCATAAATGTTAATAAACATCTTACAGAAAACTTTGCCATATCAACAATACATTTTTTGTTGTCGTTTTTGACTTTTTTGTATTTGACTAGTCTTATATAATGTCAGCTGTCCACTATAGTACAGTGTGATCACTGAGTCTGCAGCATTTAGCACTTTAGCTCTCAGTTGGTGCAGCCATGCTGAGCTCCGGCCGTGTTTTTGGCAGCACCGCGTCCTGAGAACAAGCCAGACTCGTAAACACTAACGGGAAGCCCATTTGCTTCGGAACATCTGTTTGTGTTTTTGCAGGAGCTTTGAGAAAGTTTGAGGAAGGCCTTGTCTTTATAAAACGCATTCTGTTGTTATTTTGACCAAATTTTATACTGTACTGTAAAAAAATACAAACACAGCAATCAGGTTATGTCATAAAATGCTGTTTAAACATAAAAGTAGTAAACAGTTAGGTGTATGAAGGGAAAGAGTAATGGACTGAACTGGCATGCAGATGAGAATGAAAACTGTGTGAGAAGTGGAGAAGAGCATGCAGCATTTCAGACGGAGCAAGGGAACATGACATCGGCTCTCCAGGACAAAGAGAAATGAAATCTCCATTCACTCACAATGCAATGTTCTGTCCATTGTTTGAGAGTATCTCTATAGATTTTATAGCAATACATCTCTGTAATAGAAACATTCATTTGTCTTCAGTAACCATATTATCCTTGTCAGGGTTGTGGTGGCCCTGGACCTATCCCGGGAACGCTAGGTGTGAGGTGAGAAGACACCCTGGACGGCATGGCAGTCTATTGCAGGCTATTATGCACACACTCATTCACACCTAAGGGCAATTTAGCATAGATAAATCACCTACTGGCATGATTTTGGGAAGTGGATGGAAAACATGCAGACACAAAGAGAACATGCACAGAAACCCGCCTTGAACTTTTCCATTGTAGTGTTACAATCTGGAAGTGAAACAGACATAATCAGGGTTATGTTATGAATCTACACAAAATAACCCATAATTCTGAAATAATTTGTGAAAAATTGTTTACAAATAAAAAAAAGTTGTTATTGCATAAGTATTCACTTATGCCCACTCATTTCTGTGAAACCCTTAAATTAGATCTGGTGCAACCCGTCGCTATCAGAAACCATTTTAGAAGAAACTGAGTTCACCTCTGTGCAATTAAAGTGTTATGTGATCCAGTATAAATACACCTGTTGCTGGAAAGCCCCAGGGTTTTTCAGTAAACACACCTAAACACACAGTATTGTGTAAACTAAGGACAGCATCCTGGAAAAGTATAAATCAGGGTTTTAATTAAAAAAATAAATAAATAAATAGTCCCAAACTTTGAACATCCTGTGCAGCACCATTAGGAAATGGAAGAAATATGGCACAACTGTGACTCTGCCTCAGAGAGTCACATGTGGCCATCTACT
Source organism: Pangasianodon hypophthalmus (assembly GCF_027358585.1). Lineage (NCBI taxonomy): Eukaryota > Metazoa > Chordata > Actinopteri > Siluriformes > Pangasiidae > Pangasianodon > Pangasianodon hypophthalmus. The sequence continues at coordinate 21,629,439 of NC_069722.1, read as the reverse complement.
GAAAGTCAGTGGCCAGGTATAGAGGGAATTAGTTAGAGAAGCATCCAAAAAGTCCAGGGTAACTCTAAAGGAGCTGGAGAAATTGGAGCTGCTGTTCAAAGGACACCCATAGCCTGGACACTACACATAGCTGAGATTTATGGAATGGACCCCGCCATATGAAATCCCATTTGGAGTTTGCCAAAAGGCAAGTGGGAGACTCAGCAAAAGCTTATCTGGTCTAATGAGGCCAAAATTTATCACTGAAGCACAGTGGTGAATACTTCACCTAGGTGTGTGAACACTTATGTGACCAACAGAATGCAGCTTTTTTGTTTATGTAACCTGTTTATGTTATAATAAATAAATCTTGCACCTTCCAATGTTATAAATATCAAGTAAATCAAATGGTAAAAATCCTAAAGAAGTCCATATCAGTTTGTAACACAACAAAATGTGGGAAAGTTCAAGGGGGGTGAATACTAATGCAAGGCACTGTATAGCCTATGTAGCTACTTGATGCTAGGACAGCCAAGGAAACCTCCAACTCCTAAGCAAAAGCAATTAACTCAACACAAGCAAAACAATGCTCTACACAGCAGGACGTAAGAACAGGATTCTCTTTGAACTTGACTATGTTTCTTTTTTTTTTTTTCACATTTTCAGCAAAGATTTACGATGCAGGCCTTGGCTTTTATGGCCACATCTTTATGCTAAACTTATTGACCTTAAAGGTGGCTCTTAATGGGTCTGGTTACAAAGCTGTAAAACATCTCCAAAAACCAGTCCGTGTGTTTATACCATAGCGCTGTTAAATTCTTGATTCTGATTGCTCAGAAGGTGTTGATTCCTTTTCAATAACTGCAGTTCTGAAAATAGTTCTGGCTGCAACGATTATTTTCCTATAAGAGTATGCAAAGTCGTGTTTTATAAAGGTGGCTTTGCCACCTTTAGCTGACCCACATACCAGCATGGAATGATGGCAGTAATCCCCACAACACAGCTATGACTCAGTCTTGATGACCCGTAACGCAAGTGCAGTATGCTGAACGGTTTCAAGGATTCAACTGTCACCAATCAGTACTGACATTGTGGGTATTGTTACCATCATTTATCACCATCTTAACATCCCATGCGCCAGCACTGATGAGAGGAGGATGGGTTCCCTTTTGAGTCGTCTCAAAGTTTCTTCCTGAAACCATTCCAATGTGTTGCCTTTGACTTTCATTTTCATTCCTGTAAAGCCTCTTTATGATGACATCAATAGTCAAAAATAGTCAAAATCCTTTTTTAATGGATGTGAATTGAAAATTCCTAAACAGATTAGCACACTTATTCTGTCATATCATACTTACGTTCCCAAGTGATTTCCAGCCATAATTAAGAGCAATAGAAAGAGTACAACCAGGAATAACCCTACAGATACTTCCCAGCTGAATCCCTGCCCATTCCACAGTGTTGATTATCCTTCCAGGGCAACAGAAACCAGTTACTATTTAGGACATGTGACCCAGTCGGGTTTCCGCTCAGTCTGCTTCAGCCTTCTGTGTGTCATTAGAGCTTCTGTAGGGCTTTTCTTTTCATCTGTTAGAGTGTTCAGCTAATGTTTGGTCTGTTTACTTTGGCAGCAAGCAGCGGCTTGTGGTTCGGAGCTTTTCTGTCCCTTGAGGAACATAGTCGCACATTCATGGAATGAGCAGACAGAAGAGAGATGCTCCCGGGCCAGAAAACATTCACATCTATTAATCTGTCAGTTCTGCTGAGCTATTTTGCTGTTAGAACTGGGTGTAAATGCAACAATGAGAGAATTTAAGCCCAAAAATTTCCATTATTATTTACACAGGGAAATTTAAGCATCTTCACATACTTGAGTCCCTTATCTGATGGTGCCATTGAAATTATGCAAATTACCTGCATGTAGTTCACACGTCCGAGGTTGCCAGTTTTTTCTTCTCGAGTAGAAATGGCCGAGAGTTTTTCAATAGCCACCATCTCTAAATACAAACACCTGCCTTTAAGCCCGAAAAAATCTAAGGACAGAAACTGTGGACTGAACAAGAAATTTTTCTTTGCTGTCAAATGTAATGCGATGTTACACAAAAGCAAAGGACAATTTAAAAAGGAAAAATAAAAAGAAGTAAAAGATGGCAAGCACTGAAATAAACATCTAATGGTAGTTCTAGTCCTAGTTTTAATGATCAAATTAATCACTGCAAATTTGATTTAATTTAATAAAATGTCTCCCACACTCATTATTTATCAGCATCTAAAAAAGCACTTGATCCAGCATGTCTTATTATTTTGCAATTTATTCACTGCATCCACAAACTTAAGAAAGCCATGAGATATTACATCAACATCATGAAAACACAATGTAAGTACAGGATGTAGGCTATTTTATTATACTTTTAGAATCACTGTTTAGAGTTGGCAAATTAGTAAAATAGTGCTAAGGTTTTTGTCAATTTGATGTGGTCTCCTGTAAAAACAAACAAAAAATTCCCATGGTTTAAAGAATAAGCTGACCAAGCACTCGTCTGCTATGCTGTGTTGTCCATTGAAAAAAAAATCAGTCCTCAAAATAAGCAATGTTTCCTATAAAGATGATGAATACCATCCATCCATCCATCCTCTGTACCGCTTAACCTACGCAGGCTTGTGGGGTAGCCTGGAGCGTATCCCAGGGGACTCGGGCCACAAGGCGGGGCACACCCTGGACGGGGTGTGCACAATTGCACATACATTCACACACCCATTCACACACTATGGACAATTTGGAAATGCCGATCTGCCTACAAACGCATATCTTTGGAATGGGAGAGGAAGCCAGAGTACCCTGAGGAAACCCCCGAAGCATGGGGAGAACTCTGCACACACAGGGCGGAGGCAGCATTCGAACCCCCAACCCCGGAGGTGCAAGGCTCTAACCACTAAGCCACCGTGCCCCCAGATGATGAATTAATGTTTGATTAATTAAAGAATAATATCCTATTTATTGGCCTCAAATGGCATTCCATAGTTTTTCTGTAGTGTATTTATAGCCCAAAAAAAATTTCAGCATGACATATTGTGGTTATACCAAACTCTCAGACAGTGGTGCTGGACATAATACTGCTTTTTTCTAACATGTAAGAAAATTGGGCTTAAGTGCAAGGACATGTCTGACATTTGAATACCAATGGGCACAACATCCGTATTAAAGCCTCACTGTGTGCTTATCTCAGCTCGCAATAAAGCCCTTCTGTATATTTGTATAGCAAAATGTATGTGCTATTTGTATAGCAAAATGTATGTGTATGTGCTACCTTTAGTGAAACTAAATCTGGAGCAATCAAACCCCTCCAGGTTACACAGTGGATAGTTCCGCTCTATTGCTCATGTGATCCTGTTATTACTGGTTTAGGCAAGAGTATTCCCTGTCGGGCAATTATTCTCATGGTTTCCTTCTTCCTGATGAGCCACTGCAAGATGTCTGTTTATTTACTCTAAGGCTTGGTATAACCCTAGGTTCAATCTGGCAAGTGACACGTCGCTCATGTCACTTGTAGTTTGTAGTCTCATGTGGCCTTATAGAATTTTTTGTTTGTTTGTTTGTTTTTGTTCCTATGAGTAGCTATGTATAGCTTCTAAAGATACCTAGCTAAAAACAAATTCAATAATGCATTAATCAGTGTGAAAATTGATTTCTGTTTCTAATTTATATGCTAAGCTTGATACTAGCTTTGTTGGCAGATTAGCAATCCCTCACCAGAGTGTGTGTAACATAACATTATTAATATCAACTTGATTATCCAACTTAAGTGTGCTAGGAGTTGAAAAGCTTCATACCAAATGCTGATTCTTTTTAAAACTTTCTTTAAAAATTCTTTTTCTAAAACTTTTGGTGCTTGTATGAGTGAGATTTTAGTCCTTAGGCATGAACAGGATTCATTAGGTTACAGTAACACCAGAAACACACACAGGGGGGGATGAAGAGCCATGGAGGAGTCTCAGTGATGTGATGTCGCCCTCTAGTGGTTAACATAAACATGTGCAGTTTTGTCTTGTGCTTGGGGGGGGAAAAAGAGCATTTTGTCAATAATTTATAGCTTCTGGGATTTTGATACACACACACACACACTCATATATATATATATATATATATATATATGCCATTATAATGCCATTATGCCAATGCCATTATCTGTATTTGTACCTTTTTTTATGTAAACCCTACCACTATTCCCTTGACACACTGGAAAACACTGGGGGAAAAAAACAGCTGCTCAAAAAGGAGCCTTTTTCATTCCCAAATTATAAAAAAAAAAAAAAAAAATAGCAATTTTCAGAAAATAACTTTTTTTAGCCTCTGAACCAGACACCCTTTACACCTTTCTGAATATCTTCTGTCTAATGTGACTGAGGAAGCAGGCTAACAATATTTTTAAACAACGATGTCTTTCCCAAATAAAGAATTTTTAATCCACAGTTGACAACAATCACCATCTAATAATATTTTATCAAAAAATATTTAGTAGTTCTTGGGTCTGTTACATTCCAGCAAGATCAGGAACGTTCACTGGACACACCACCAGAATATGTTATAAAACTGGGACTCACTAAAAGTGCTGCTGTGATTCAAAATGGGTTGCTTTAAGGGACATTTCATTATAATGCCTGTATGCATATGTTTTATGAGAACATGTTCTTTTAATAACGTTGGAGAACAATCATTTAAGATTGACGAAGAACAAGCGCAATAAAGATACAAGTTTTAAAATTAATTAAATGATTGTTTTTGTGGAGAGCCCCACAGAGAGAGCAGAGATATTATTTTATTAATGTATGCTTTCCAGCACAGTTCCTTAATCCTCACTTCCACAATTCACAATTGCACACATACACACTTCATCTTCATATTAATCACCACACAGGAGCAAACTCTCAGTCATGACCCACTCATTCTCTGTGATTGCTCCTCCCATTCACAGCTAGCCCTTGACCACACACTGTTTACAAACTGGACTGATTAGGCTTGTGAAAGCTGTGTTAAGTTGTGGGGGCATTTTTTTTTTTCCTGGCATGGTTTTGCTCCACTTGTAACCTTTACCCTACAATGAAACATTTCTATCCTGAAGGGTGTGGTGTCTTCCAGGATATCCTTGCCCCCGTCCTCAGAGCTTTTATGTTTGTGAGCTTGGAGATTGGCCTGGAATTCAGACTCCATATGCATTTTCTGAGTGCACAATTTTTCACAATTTGACCAAACAAAGAAATGTTATCTATAGCAACCGTACATTTAGTGTCTTATGTTTTGCAAATGTTCTTTCATTATCACAAATAATTCTATGAGCTCAGTCATTTGCATATCCATCTCTGCATGTTCTTTGACAGATTTTAAGCCACCTTATTTGATTTTGTTAAGCCACATTGTCAAGCTGCAGTGATGGCAACAGTTGTGGTGAATGCTTTTTTTTTTTTTTTTTTTTAAATAAAGACTGGCAAATACAGACAAATCCAAATCAGAGTATAAATGGCAAAATCCAGGATTTTGCCATTGATACAAAGGGTCAGGCAATGGACAGACAGGTAATCAGAGGATGAAACTAAATCAGATAATGAGAAAACAAAAAAGGGACAAAATCAAGACTGACAAACATGAACCAAAGGCTTGGCATGTCAGCTGTGTGAACAGAGCTGAACAAATACCTCACAAAGTGTCTGTGTTGGGAGCTTTCTTGTAGTGTGGTGGTGATTGAGTCCAGGTGTGTGCAATCAGTAATCGAGTGAACATGAGCGTGTGAACTGGGAGTCGGCATCTATGGTAGCCATGTTTGTAGTTGGAGGTGCACTCTGGGAAATGGAGTCAGGTGCTGAATTCGGCTTTGACATGACACAAATTACAAAGGCATTTGCCTTTATAACTAGAATAACTCCAGAAATACTTGCAAACTATAAGAAAATCTTGTTTAAGAGGAAAATCACTGTTGCTATAAAGTAATTTACAGATGTAGATGTTAAGTTTATTAAGGACATCTTCAAAAGAATCTAGATTTTGATGATTTAGATGAGGTTTTTCAAAGGAACAGCACATGAGTGTAGCCCTTTAAGCACGCTTAAAACTATTCAAGAGGAACTGATCACAGAAATGATCAGTTCTTCTTGAATAGTTTTAAGAGTGCTATTAATGGAGATCTAAGTTGCCTGTGCAAAACAGAAAGAAAGCTTGGGCAGTAGACCATAAAGGGCTATTCTCATGTGCTGCTATTCTCATGTGCTGCTCCTTAGAGAAATCTCAGATTTAACCTAGATACTTTCATGTTCTTAATAAACATCTACATCTGTAAATTGTTTTACAGCAACAGTGAGTTTACAATAACAGATTGTGTTCAATTTAAATAAGAATAATTAACATTTACAAAGACACTTTACATTAATATTACTTTCAGTTTATGTGAACATTCTATTAAACGAAAAGATAGATACTTTTCTGACTAAGCAGTCATTTAACCATACAGAAAAAAAATAATGCGTGATGAAAGTGCAGCTGTTCTGACCATGTTATGAAGCATTATAAGTTAGGTCATAATATCATGTGGTGTGGAGAGAGAGACAGAGAGAGAGAGAGAGCGAGAGAGAGAGAGAGAGAGAGAGGTCATCAGTCAGAAGAATTGCAGCAGTGATTTGCAGTGAAGTTTTCCTGTAAGGGGAAAAGTAGACCCAAACCATGCCAGAAAAACTGAACACTCCCCACAGAATAACACAGCTACTACACACCCTAAGCCTTCAAGTGTGTACTGGTCTCTTGGTGTACACCACACATGCACAAAAATAGCTGAGAATGACATTTTGGCTGTTCAAGTGGATCACTTTCATGAAGATCTGTCATTTCTGTTTAGTGTGAAATATTAGCGTTAGATTTGAGACGTTATGGCCCTACAACAATCATGGTAGTAGAAAGTTCAGTACAGAGTATAAGGGTCAAAAAATATAGTGCATATGTAACTTCATGAGCAAAGAATTACCAAGATGCACTCATGGCCTAAAATGAATAGGGTGTGATTTTGGACTAAGGGTGAAATACTGACTGATTCATGAATTTAGGTGTATTATCATCAGAGGTGTAGAGTTGGAGAGTGTTCTTAGCCATCAAATAGCCATCTCCTTTTTAGTGATCCAGTCAGAATCATTGTAAGCCTCATTATAACTATAACTTAGTATAATATCTTTGAGTCTGTCATTCTAAAACAATTTTATGATTAACACTGTATTGTATTTCCTGCATTGTTTTCTTCTTTAATCATGCATGTTTGGAAAAAGAGTTTTCTCATGGTAAGTCCAAATCCACACACTGCACACTACATGGATAAATGATAAATTAGCTATTAGCTTATTAGCTAATATATTCAGTGTGCTTTGTTTGCCAGCGTCCCATGTTTTTGTTGCCCGGAAGCTTATTTATCTAAAAAAGTGGTGGCTAACATAATGCCATAATGTATGACCAGCTATGTAGCTACGTAAGTGCATTAATACAGAGAAATTAACCAGTATATGATTACTATTCTCTTCTAACAAAGTTTCTAATGTAGCACATTGTGTTAGCACCCACAAAAAAAGTTACACTGCATGTAAAAGCTGTTATTCCAGTAACTTTGAATGCTGTTATGGCTAGTATCTTTATTTTCTCTTGATATGTTTATCGTACGGTAAGTTATATGACAGGATTGGGCTTGAATTTATTATCTTTGATTTCATCAGTGTTTCCACACACACAGTGTTTTGAAAGAATTGTCTGTCACATGTGCATGCTAATTAAACCGACTCGTGAAAATGTTTCTACCAAGAGTGCCAAGTGTGTATCACAGCAAGCAAGAAGATTCGGACAAGTAGTGTGTGCTATAGCCACATCAATGAGGTGTGTTTCAACACCACGAAGTGCATTAAGTTTAAATTTACACTCACCTTCCGCTTTATTAAGAGCATCTAAAGCCTTGCTCATTCATGCCGTTATCCAATCAGACAATCACATAGAAGCAGGACAATGTATAAAATCATGCAGACGCAGGTCAAGAGCTTCGGTTAATGTTCACGTCAATTATAGGAATATGGAAAAAAAATGTGGTCTGTGTGACTTTGACGTTGCATGGTTATTGGTGCAAGACGGACATGTTTGAGTCTCTTGGGATTTTCATGCACAACTTTCTCATGCACAATTTTCTAGCGTTTAGAAATGTGTGAAAAAAAAAGATGTCTTTGCAAGTACGAATATCTTGAACATAGGCAAATTCAACAAACATTCATTTAGATAGATTAGATTGTTTTTAAACAAATCTAAGCTTATTAAGCTGATTTCTAGATATTTTTATCCATTTCAAGCTTCTTCAATTGTCTTATTCTATTGGCAGATAACTTGGGTTGATTTATAGAAGGAAGTACAATTATCTACCAATAGAAGAAGACTATTTAATCTTGAATAAGTAAATTACATCTAAAAATAGATTTATTTGTCTTATTTGCTGTAATTATCTCTGCTAAAAACATCCGGTGAGGGGTAGACAGTAGGGGTAGAGAAGTCAGAGGAGAATGATTAGACTGGTTCCAGCTGACAGGAAGGATATAGTAACTCAAAATAAACACTCTTTACAACCGTGGTGAGCAGAAAAGCATACTCAGGTATGCACAGCACATCATCTGCTGTTGTAGAGGATGGGCTACAACAACAGACGACCTCATCAGGTTAAATTCCTGTCAGCCAGGAATAGCAAGCTGTGGCTACAATTGGCATGTACATGCTGATGATCAGAATTTGGCCTCAAAAGCATGAATCTATGAAATGGGAGTGGGGCCCTACCCAGTATCAGTATGGTGTTCCTTATAATGTGGCCGGTGAGCATACATACCAAATGAAAACTTTTATTTTGCAAGAGTTAAGAAAGACTAGAAAAAAAAAAGAATACCACATACAGTATTTTGGGACTTCTATTTATAGTCATGTGAAAAAGCAGCATGGTATAGTTGCACTGCACTCCCAAAATGCACTGCAATAGGAAGTAATGTGTATTAGGTGCAAATCCATTAAGGTCCATTAAGGAAGGAAAACATAAGCAGCATAATAAACAAGAAATATTCTTCATTTTAAAATGATACTGTGAATGATAATATGAGTACAAAAGAGGCAACAGCTATGAAACAAACAAAAAAAGACTGCAATTTTTCGTGTTAGACTACAGTAAAAGAGGAAATAAGCTAACGGTAAAAAAAGCTTTATGCTGAGTTGCAGTGGAAAACACAGAAAGCGACATAAAAAAGTACAAAAAAATGCTGACAAGCCTGTTTATCTCTTCACAAATCTTGGGGGATGTTAAAAAAAAAAAAAGAAGCTGTGGTAAAATTTGCTATAACGGAAGCTTCAGCAACACGATCATTATGAAGGGGGGAGGGGGGAGGGGGGAGGGGCAACTAGACAGAATGATTTAATTAATTTTTTTTAGCTGTAACGATTTAATTAATTAAATTTTTAAGAAATATTCATTCGTTCATCTTCAGTGACCACTTTATTCTGGCCTAGTCACTCCGGATCCAGAGTTTATCTCAGGAGCACTGAGTGTGAGATGGGAACACCCTGGAACACACACTAGCCGGGCAGGGCACCGTCCACACACACATTCACACATTCATTCACACCTAAGGGCAATTTAGTATAGTCAGTCTGCCTACCTGCAGGTTTTTGGGAGGTGGGAGGAAACCAGAGAACCAGAAGGAAACCCATGCAGACTCGGGGAAAGCATGCACAGAAACTATACACAAGCCTTTCTCTCTCTCTCTCGCTCTCTCTCTCTCTCTCTCACACATGAAATTTCATGCTTGCACAAAGTGAAAGGCGTGAATGTGTGTTCAAGACATTTCTGGTAACTCTGAGTTCAAATGTTTAAAAGAGTAAACAGATATATCAGCACATAAATCTATCATTGCTTGGCATCTCACACAAGACATATATAGGTTCAGGGACTTTGCATTAATTCACGGTGCACACACTTTCCCATTAAATTGAATTGAATACCCACACACTTTCCCATTAAATTGAATTGAATACCCACACACTTTCCCATTAAATTGAATTGAATACCCACACACTTTCCCATTAAATTGAACTGGGTTCTTAACACATTTGTCTTCGTGTTTGGTGTGATCACTCCTGCATTGTCATTATAGATGATCAATGTCTTCAATGTCTTCTTGAAACTTAGCGTACAGTTTGCACTCATGAACAATAGCCTGTTTCGAACAGTTTGTTCGAGGCCAGTGAGATTCAGTCCATCCAGAGGCAGGAAGTGGTTAAAAGTCTTACACCTTGGTGTAAGAATTTATGAAAATATAATCTCTCTCTTTCTCTCACGCACACACACACACACACACACACACATTAATCTTTCGTTGATCCTTGACCTGGTGCTTTCTGAGTTGGGGCTAGTTAGATAAGATAAGGTTGTATGTAGGGTCAGACTAAGGAAGTAAGTTATTTTTTGTTTGCTTTGACCTATCTTACTGTAATGACAAAAAAAAAATGTGGTAAAATGAGTGGGAACTGAAACTGCAAAAATATGCATACTGTGAAATGCACCAAATTCCACCACTGCAAAAAATGACAAAAAAGGCTTATTGATCTGTGTGCACTGACCTTCTGCAGCAAAGAACTCACATCCTAGTCAATTACTCTGGCCCAGGATCTATATCTCATGCTTTTCTCCTCATCGAACTAAACAAAAAGCTGTTCAGCTCATTTGCAGATCATTACTGTGTGTGAAGGTATCATTGTTTTTGTGGTTTGTGATGGATTGAATGCATCCCCCATGCATCGGGTGTTTGTGTTCATGAGGTGGTCCTCAGTCTGCTGCATTGTGGGTATCCATGGCCTTCATGGCTCCTTTTTTTAGGTTGAACCTGGCAATAATTTTAGCCTCAGGGTCACCAGCGTAGGACCCAACTGTTCATCAGAGTCTGGTGTCTGACTGACAAACATCTTTGTGCTCGTTGACTTTGACGTTATCAAGGCAGCTGTTAATTTATAACAGTACTGTGGATATGTATTCCTTCAAGTCTATTTCTGTCTCATATGTAACCTGCAGAGCAAATAAATCAAATTTGCCAGAACTTGACTGTCAAAATGCAGCCAGAACTTGACTGTCCTAATGGTCTGATTTTCATAATTGTAATCATTATTAGGCATATTAGGCATCAATTCAAGGATTATTAATTAATAGTTAACATACAGTTTGATCAAGCTGCCAGTAAGAGGCACTCTTTCTAGAAGTTAAAGCTTTCAAAAGTACCCCTGAAATCAACAGTGGTGTTGCAGAGCTTCCTGTACCTGTCCCTTAGTGTTAGTGTGTATATAACAGTATATCTACAAAAAACATTTGTTAAAAAAATAAAATAAAATTTGGAGATTTTAAAGGTATAGTTTCTCACTTCAGGAAAAATGGTTGTAGAGCCCAGTGCATGTGTGTGTGCTCAGGAGACAAAGTCACCCTTGATGGAGCTTTGTGCTTTGTTTATTTTTCTTTCTCTTTCTTTCCCCCATGTGTGTTTTTCAGCTCGCACCATTCACATATGTTTCACCAGTAAAACCAAAACCAAAACCTTTAAGCTGCTTACAGCTTGCTAGGCTCAATTCAATAATAGCTCAGTGGGAGCTCAGTGGTTAAGATGGTGGACTACTGATCGGAAGGCCGTGAATTCAAATCCCAGCACTGCCAAGCTGCTACTGCTGGGCTTGTGAGCAAGGTCATTAACCCTCAACTGGATAAATGAGATAAATGTAAGTCACCCCAGATAAGGACATCTGTCAAATGCTGTAAATGAAGTTCAAGGCGAGTGTGTTGTGTTTGTGTCGACTACATCAGACCTGTGTCTCTCTGACTCAGCATTCTTGTGAAAGCACAGATATGTAAACTGCGCCTCTCTGTCCCCAGCTGATGCTCAATCATGCTTACATTTTTGATGATGACATTTTTGATGACTCAAACCTCCAATTAAATGCTCTCTTGAATGTCTATATCCCACCCCCATCGGACTTGCTCAGCAGTACTAGCCAGTCAGCAACAAACATGTTTCTTTGGTGCATTTTTTTGGCTGTGTCTTTCCACACACTTTTATTGTAAAGACACATTGTAAAGGGCTCATCATCAATGATGTATCCTCGGGTCTTAAGGTGACATCAGACGCCTTCACCCGTGTGACTCAGTCGAGGTTGATCAGGACTCAGCTTGAGTAGCACCCCACGGATCAGCTCTCTTGAGCCAGAGCCACCTGGAAGCTCTCTCTGCTGCCTCTGTGCTGTTATCGATGGCTCTTTTCCTCCCTTCTCCTGTTAACGCAAATACAGAGTATGCCCTTGATTAGGGACTGCCTTGAGAAGCCTCTGCAGCCCACTTCCAAAGACATGGTTCTTCCAGTTGAAGGCCTCCTCCATTTGCTCCTCCCACAGCACAGTAATTCTATTCTTACACTATTCTCTTTTCAGTGACTTGGTCGAGAAAAATGTTTGGCGTTTATTCATTTCAAAGAGGATGGAATTTTGCAAGTTGGCAATTATGCAACAGGCGTTTTTGAAGGCTTTTTGGACGCTGTGGGTGGGTGAAGGGTGGCGGTAAGAAATCCTCCACAGTGGAAATTGCTTTCCTCTGTTCTCCATAATTAACTAGTTCTCTAAGCTACTGTCACATTTGTTAAGATTCAGCAGGAAGTGTTGTGTATCTCGGATACTACTGACTGTTGTGTCAGTCAGTCAGTCAGTCAGTCAGTCCAGTCTTTCAACATACCATCACTCTGACTTCCTGTTTCAAAACGAATTGTACAACAGTTCTCAAGCCATTTTATGGGGCTAGTATCTGATAATGGGTTGTTTTAGCCAGAACCTTATTTGATTACATGCAAACTACATAAAAAGTGGCTTGTTTCACATTTGTCCATGAACCTTCAATAAAAGAAGAAGGAAATTGAAGATGAAAGCACTTCATGCTTCATGAATGAGGGATGTGTTTCAGAATGTGGTAACAGTAAAAAAGGCTAAGTTGTTCAGTTACCATGATCACACCATCAACATATGCACTCTCCCATGCAAGCTTTATATAGCTTTATATATCTATATATATATATATATATATATATATATATATATATATATATATATATATATATATATATATATATATATATATATATATGTGTGTGTGTGTGTGTGTGTGTGGTGTGTGTATATATAAAGCTTGCATGGGAGAGTGCACATAATGTATACATAAACTGTGCAAAAGTCTTAGGTATCCTATTTTTTTAGTACAAACTTTGTTATAGATTTTTATTTTATGACTTCTACATTACTGATTCAGTACAAATACACTGTAGATTTCCAAACAATAGTTTTCCAGCACAAAATTAATTGTTACAGAAAAATGTTTGTAGGTCAGTAAAGAAAACACCATATTACATAAGAGACACTGTTCAGACAAAAATAATAAATAATAAGGGCTGCTGGGTTTTGCTGCAAAAATAAGAAGCAAGTGTGACAGTCAAAGTCTCCAGAAGAACTGTGGCTGGTTCTGCAAGATGCTCAGTAACACTTACAGCTCATTTCCTTATAAAACTGCACACACTGTAACTGAGACTACTAATTTATTAAAAGCAAAGGATTGTCACACCAAATATTGACTTTGTTTCATTTATTACTGTTATATATATATATATATATATATATATATATATATATATATATATATATATGTATATATATATATATATACTGATCAGCCATAATAAAATGTTCATAAGATGACATAAAATGTTCATGTGAGTTATCGGAATATGGAAAAAAAATGTGGTCTCTGTGACTTTGACGTTGCATGGTTATTGGTGCAAGACGGACATGTTTGAGTCTCTTGGGATTTTCATGCACAATTTTCTCATGCACAATTTTCTCATGCACAATTGTCTAGCGTTTAGAAATGTGTGAAAAAAAATGTTTTTGCAAGTACGAATAACTTGAACATAGGCAAATTCAACAAACATTTTAGATAGATTAAATTGTTTTTAAACAAATCTAAGCTTATTAAGCTGATTTCTAGATATTTCTATCCATTTCAAGCTTCTTCAATTGTCTTATTCTATTGGCAGATAACTTGGGTTGATTTATAGAAGGAAGTACAATTATCTACCAATAGAAGAAGACTATTTAATCTTGAATAAGTAAATTACATCTAAAAATAGGTTTATTTGTCTTATTTGCTATAATTATCTCTGCTAAAAACATCCGGTGAGGGGTAGACAGTAGGGGTAGAGAAGTCAGAGGAGAATGATTAGACTGGTTCCAGCTGACAGGAAGGATATAGTAACTCAAAATAAACACTCTTTACAACCGTGGTGAGCAGAAAAGCATACGCAGGTATGCACAGCACATCATCTGCTGTTGTAGAGGATGGGCTACAACAACAGACGACCTCATCAGGTTAAATTCCTGTCAGCCAGGAATAGCAATCTGTGGCTACAGTTGGAATGTACATGCTGATGGTCAGAATTTGGCCTCAAAAGCATGAATCTATGAAGCGGGAGTGGGGCCCTACCCAGTATCAGTATGGTGTTCCTTATAATGTGGCCGGTGAGCATACATACCTTCATATCTTTGTGTGTGCCTAAGACTTTTGCACAGTACTATATATGTATATATACATATATATACATACATATATATATATATATATATATATATATATATATATATATATATATATATATATATATATACATACATATATATATATATATATATATATATATATATATATATATATATATATAATGATCAGCCATAATATTAAAACCACTGACAGGTGAAATGAATATCACTTATTATCTAATGGCACCCATCATCAAGTGATGGGATATATTAGGCAGCAAGAGAACAGTCAATTCTCGAAGCTGATGTGTTGGAAGCAAGAAAAATAGGCAAATGTGAGGATCTTAGCGACTTTGACAACGGTCAAATTGTGATTGGTAGACGACTGGGTCAGAGCATCTCCAAAACAGCAGGTCTTTTGGGGTGTTCCCGGTATGCAGTGGTTAGTACCTACCAGAAGTGATCCATGGAAGGACAACCAGTGAACCGGCGACAGGGTCATGGGCGCCCAAGACTCAATGATGCGTGTGGGGAGCGAAGGCTAGCCTGTCTGGTCTGGTCCCAAAGAAGAGCTATGGTAGCACAAATTGCTGAAAAAGTTAATGCTGGCTAAAACAGAAAGGTGTCAGAACACACAGTGTATCGCAACTTGCATCGTATGGGGCTGCGTAGCCGCAGACTGGTCAGAGTGCCCATGCTGACCCCTGTCCACTGCCGAAAGCGCCTATAACGTGCATGTGAACATCAGAACTGGGCTGTGGTGCAATGGAAGACAGTGGCCTGATCTGATGAATCACATTTTCTTTTCATGTGGACGTCCGGGTGCATGTGCATTGCTTACCTATATATGCATATATATATATATATATATATATATATATATATATATATATATATATATATGGACTAAAAATAGACTCAGTGTATCTTGTTCCCCTGACATACTGAGCCTTATCATTGTTATTTCTGTTCTGGTTTTGATCTTTGTCTTGTTTCCCGGTTACCGATCCTAATCCTAATCCCATCTACTTCTGTCTACATCGCCTGTTAACGTTTACGACCATGCCTTGTGTTTTAGATTTTTCTGCCAGTTCTATAATAAAGCATTTTAACCTGCACCTGCAACCATCTCTGCTACTGTCCATATTGACCTTAAAACTTTTGTATTTGTATTTTATGTATCTTCCTCTACTGTGAGCAATTTTTTTTAGTTATGTTCTTGAAAAAAGGAATTTTATCATCTAATTTTGAACACATGTCTAAATATGTCAAAGGAGCTAAGGAGGTTTTGCAATGCATTGCAACATGTTAGCATGTAAAGCCATTTGCAGACAACCTATGCGGATTTTTTTTTTGACTTACACCAGACACTTATGACACTTCCTCTGGCTTGGTATGTTGCATGCAGGTTAGAATTTCTGTTTAAATTGCACCGACACCACCAGCACATCCTGATGGCTATGACTATCTTGGGTGCATTTTCTTTAACCAGATGCATCAATACCACTGTATTCAGAACAAGTATAAATACATGTGGTTTGGTACTCGTTTATACCAATACTGATACCTAAATGTGTATTAATAAGCAACCAAGAGCACCATGGAACATTTTATTTACCTGTTTATTTTGTTTGCTTATTTTATTATGTGCTGCTAAAAATGAACTCCATGTTCTAAGTTTTTAAAGACATTATGGTGTTCAAACAGTATCTTGAATAGGGAGAGAGGGCATTAAAAAAATGCGTGCAGGGTGACATGAATTGCAGTTTGACTCATGAACATGTGTGTAGAGTGTGAGATATTGTTAAACCCAGTATGACAAAATAGCCTAGAAAAAAAAAAACTGTGAAATTTAAATGGTCGTCTGACCGTGGTACTGCTGCACTCTTACACGTATACAGGAAAATAGCTTCTCTTTATGGCTTACAGTTATAGCCAATAGTGGTACTCTACAGGGGGAAACATCAGTTTCTGACTCTACATTTTTAAACTTGATTTCTGACTAATCAGCAGTTATGGTGAGCTGAAAGACATCAAAGGTCTGTAGAGTAAGTACAGTGTTGTTCTGGACACATTTTCAACTCTCTCTCTCTCCTTTTTAATTACAAGTAAAAAAAAATTAATCACTATGAGGCTGAAAAAAAAAAGCAGTACCATCTCTCTCCGTATGCCTTGATCAGTAATCTCACACATTTGTTGAATGTGTCACTGGCAGCAGGTCTGCATGGGCACGTTTGCATATGTGGGCGAATGTGTTGATCTTTTTTTTTTTTTAGTTTTCCAGAGCATGTAAATCACCCCAGCCCCTCTCTTGTACCACTACATTGTAAGACAACACCGCTTTATTCAAGAGCAAATATAATAACACAGGCTCTGAAGAGTTAAAGAAATATGTTTTCCATCAATTATTACAATATAATACAAACCTACAAGTTTGAAATTGACAATACAATACATCCATATGTACAAACACATTTACAAATTTACAGAAAGAGCACTATTGAATTGGCTGACTCTGATCTCAGCAGCAGGAAAGCTCCTGCCTATGTATTTAGCAGGCTTCCACGCGATACAACATGATTTTGATTCTTAAGTACATTGAAGATCTAAATAAAAACATAAGTATTTTTTTTTAATTAAGAGATATAATTAGGTAAGAGTACTGTATTCAATTTCAATAATGGTTAAGTATAAATCCCCTCCAAAAAAATACTTAAGTAGAGTAACAAAGTACAGTCACTGAAGTTTTCTACCAACGATTATTTGGACTTATTGAAGTCATAGATGATGTATAACTTGTACATGCACTTTTGATTGAAGTTCAGATAAGGGGCTAATTTTAACAGCCCCCGAGATAACTGCACAGCCCACAACGGAAACAAGTCATGAGTAATATCCTTCTAAAATTGATATCAGTGATAAGGATCTGTTAGGTTAGCAGTAAAGGCTGTGGTCCCTAAACCCTTTCTCACAGTACGCCGGCATTCTATTCCACCAGCATAATGGAATTCGACTTATTTGTTTATACTGATTGAAAATGTCCAGTAATTCATTTGTTTATACTGATTGAAAATGTCCAGTAAGTCGAATTCCATTAGTATAAACAAATGAATTATTTTATTGTGACAAGGCTGTTATAATATTAGTCAGGACACTGTTGGGTTTCTGTGTGTAGAGTATCACGACTCTAAGTTTAGCTGCTGGTGAGCAGGGTGATGGGAAAGGGGAGGGGTCTGAGCCACTCTGCTGGGCAAACAATTCACACCTCTCCACAATAACATTGGTACTGAGAAAACAATGGACAGCACAACTAAAGCTTTTTTTAATAGTAAAACACTGTATACAACTGCCACAATAGAAGAATAGAAAAATAATCAATGCTTGTCAAAATCTATGGCCATACCACTGCACCATACCATACCACACCACTGTCGTTGATTACTTTCCTATAATAGCATGCCCCAAAGAGATTTTAAGTGAGCTAGACTTCACTACCTGTTAGCTGTTTCACAGTTCAAGAGTGAATGGTAGTACATTGATAAGTAGCTACCACATAAGATGTATATTGTAATGAATAGTAAACAGTAAGAAGAATATGTAATAAATACAAGAATTCAACTATAAAATACAATTACACATGTTCATGGTTCATCATTCCTAAAGCTTTTCAAACTTTGAAAGAAACACAATAAAAGACACAAACATTTAAATCAACCACTAAACCACCACTGTTTTACACATCATAAGCCAGAAAATCATTTATTTGATCCAAGTTACATTTTCTAAATAGTAGACAAGAACCTCATGGAATAATCTCAGATTTCTTATGTACAGAACTTCATCACAAAACCAAGACGGCGGTTTTTTAAGACACTCGTGACAGAGAATCAGAAATGTTAGTTGGAAAAAATGGAGTAATTCAGACTTCCCCTTTTTTTCTTGCAAAAGCACGTGAAATAAAGAAGTGTACAGGCTGAATGCAAAAGTCATAGCTGTCTGTTAAGCTCAGTGCTGAAAACTGTAACAAAAAAAACCTTCCTATTTATTTTCTCCTCAACAATACAATACTGAAACAATACTGCTAAAAACTGAAATACTCCTATTAATAATAATACTCATAAAAAATAGCCTCAGAAGCGTTTCTCATGCTTAAGGTTCATCCTGAATGCAGGCGTGTGTTCACAGGTGGGAGAGGAAATATAGAAGAAATGTGATGGCTACTAACTTTATTTACATATTATATATATATATAGAAATAAAAATGCATAGCTAAATAAAAAATAAAAATCAATGTCCAGAGAGAGACAGCATTTACATGAAACCAACTAGCAATTTTTTTTATTATTTTATTTGCTTAATTTTCGTATTGGTATTGTACTTTTATTTAAAGCATCTTGCGATTTTATTGGAAATCTCTTCACTGCAAAAAAAAAGTATCATAGCAGGGGAAAATATCTTAATCTTAATATCATCAATTTTTGTAAAATTTTTCAGTACTATCTAATACTTTGCTGTGGAATTCTCTATTCTGATTTATCTGACTGTAATTACGGCTGCAAGGTTTATATTAACACACTAGTTCTAATATGCTTTTTTCATTCACAGGGACTTTTTTGCTGGACAATCCACATAATCTAAGTCTAATAATAAATAAATAATTAAAAAAACCATGCTATTTACAAAGAAAAACATACAATCAGTAGTTTCAGGAGTCTCCAGTATCACCACTTTGTAACAATCTGAGATAAACCTGTAAGTTTAAGTTTTTTGTGGTTAAATTCTAAAAACGGAGGACATTGTGCTTTCTAGTTTTCCTGTAACATGACAAACTGCATTTGTTTTTTTCTTATTAGCTTCAAAAGAAAGTGATGGAACAGTGAGGGACTGTTTATAGATGTTATAATGTGTGACAAACTGTTTCACACATTATAGAAAAAAAAGTATGCAATTCTTTAATAAATAAAAAATTGTAATCGTCAAAAAATTATTGCTGCGTAAGAGGAACTTCTTAAAAGGTTGTCTTAATCTTATTGGATTCAGTATATTTTCAGCTCTTAATAAAGGCACTAATGTGGAATTGAGTGCAGATACGAGTGCACAAAAAATGAACGATAGCAATGGTGATAGCAAAAGTGTATCTGTGAAAAAGGAAAATTTTTTATGCAGCTAACACTAACTTTGAACCCAGCACTCAACACAGAGTTTTTTTATAGTGAACAAAGTAGTAGCTGCTTTATCCTAGTAGAATGGACTGTGCTGTCTAAAAAGATTCAATAATCACATATTCAAATATTGAAATATTTTAACTTCACGGTCGGTGTAGTTTTATTTTGGGTAAGAGATGAGTGTGTATGGGTGGAATATCTCCAGTAGCTACTTCCTCTACCAGAATGATCTTGCAAAATACAAATGGATAAGTCTAGTTACATTTTTAAAAAGACAGTATTTAGATATTTAAGCTCCAATTTGTTGCTGAATAAAAAAAATAATCTGTGTCCCTCACCGACTATTCTGGACCTGTGAGTACACACAATCGTCTTGCACTTTGGGCTTGTTTTTCTCTGGAGTGTTAAATACCAGCTCGCCATACTGCACCTCATCTTCTTTCTTCTTCTGCTTCCTCTTGCTCGTTCGTGTGACCACCATAGCATACTCCACATCATCATCTTGAGCTTGGGCTGGACCACAAGACAACACCACACAAAGAAATGTTAAGATCAAAATTTGTGAGATGATCATGGTGTCGTTGTTTTTTTTTTAAAATTGCTTTTAAAATACAATTTATTTACAGTATCTGTAGCATATGGGTGTCCAGTTTTATCAGGTTTTCATTCCAACCAAGCAGAAGCCACACCTGATAGTCTAGTGAAAGTCAAGATCAACTGATTAAACAGGTGGAATCAGGTGTGGCTCCTGTTTGATTGGAATAAAACCTGCATCCACACTGGCCCTTTGTGGATAAAATTGCACACAGCTGTGGTAGATCATTAAGCAGGCTTGGTCCTGAATATTTTCCTGATCTGTTACCTGATTTGAATATTTATCTGATCTGTTGTCTCAGGACAAATGTGAAAGCTACTAGGCTCCTTTTAAACCCCCATCACAGGCATCATGTCATTAAGCAGCTTGGAATTACAAGTGTATGTATGTATGTATCCCACTTCTACTTTTTGTGAATTAAGTGTATTAAATCTGTGAAAGGTGTTTGGATTAATCTAGTGCATATATTAATAAAGTGTGTTAAAGTCTTACACATCCTGGGTCTTGTCTCTGTCCTGTCTGTGGGTAGATGTGTGACCTGCGCGTACACAAGCTCCCTGTCATCCTGAGAAGGGGCTGTCAACAAAACACACCCACACATCTAGTAAACCACTATTAAACTTCATAGAGCTGTAGAAAAGCTCAATGGCAAAGGCAGAAGCACAATGCATAAAATCATGCAGATGCCAGTCAAGAGCTTTAGTTAATGTTCACATAAAACATCACAATGGGGAAATATATATATATATATATATATATATATATATATATATGCAACCTTCTGACCTTCTTTGTTCTTTTGGCCTTGTCTCTTCTTGTATATGTAGAATGCTAAGATGGATATCATGATGAGAAGCACACAAACTGAGCTCAGGATAATCAGAGTGAGTTCTACAAAAAGATTGAAAGGAAAAAAAATATCAGTGATCGAAGGTAGAGTTAGCTTTCAAGGAGTGAAGAGAAATTCAGGCCATGACGCAACAACAACGATGATGTCAGTGATAATGAAACAAATAGTATTTTAGTTCAAATGTATACAGAGCATAGTTGAATTTATTATACATACACACAGTTGGTTTACATAAAATCATGCATATGTAGTTCCTCTTTGATTTAGCACCGCACGACTTTGCGTATACATCCTTATCTATTTACTTACTTAGAACCACTGAGCTATTACTGGAGCTTGTGGCGCTCGTGGTAACAATCAGATTGCTGCTGTTAGTCTGGCTTACTGTGGAATTCATACCAAGGCTCGATGCTGGCGATGTCTGACTGGTCACCGTTGCGGAAGCGCTAGTTGTGGACTCTGCAAGTGCACATCAATGAAGTATCACTAGCACATATTCTAATGGCAGGTTCTGCATAAAAACATACACTAATATATAAACATGTACAGTGAGTTGCCAGTTTATTAGATGTACCTACAGTGGGGTCCAAAAGTCTGAGAGCACTAGTGAAAATGCTTCTATTTTGCATTTAATACAAAAATTTTCATTACAAATTATATTACTGACAACAACTTTGAGTGAAATGTAGAATCTTATGATCCATTTTATATCAAATTCATCGGAGTGTCATCTGATCACACGCTTCAATAGAAGTGATTAGACAGGAGGAAAATCTGACCTTTTGTACAAAGCATTTAACATGGTCAATATCACAAATTTGCTTACATTTAAATAGGGACCTAGATATAGTGCAGAATCTTGAATATGAACTATTCAAGATATTGAACATTTACTTTCTTTGTTTTAAATACATTGACATAACAATGAACAATGACACTGTTTGTATCTGTATGTGATTAGTGCTCAAATATCCTTATCTGTATTGAGATTTGTTTTCTTTGTTTGTTTCGTTCTACCAATATGCCCATTGAGACGCCGGAAAACATTGGGGAAAAAATGCGAGCACTGTCAGCATGGTGTGTGAATTCTAGCTCTTATAGTTCATAATTATTCTCAACCAGCAATGTCCTTGGGATTTTTTTTTAAATTTATTTATTTAAATGTCACCTGCTTGATTATTAACAATCACAGTGCTCCAGACCAAGCAGTTACTAAGGATGAATGAATGCTGGAAATGCATCAAACAGCACCATAATATGTTCCGTAAGCTTCATACCTGGCTGTTCACTCACGCCCACATGAAAGTAAAAACCTCCCAATTGCATAACTTTTTTTTTTTTTTTTTTTTGCGTCCTGCAGGATCCAAGTCCCAATGCAACCTCTAGTCTCAACCAGATGCCATGTGTATATATATATGTATATATATATATATATATATATATATATATATATATATATATATAAAATATCTTGTGTTTTTGGAAGTGCTTAAACAATTGTTAGAACAATTGGAAGACGAAGAACTTAAAAACACCACTTAAAAAAAACTGAGGGTCGAGGATGGTGAGTTTAACATGCTAGTGAAACCTATACTATATATGGAATGAGTCAGCTTGGGCACACTTTGTTTTTAACAACCAACCACAGGCTTGGTCATATACACACACACTCTTCACAACTCGAAGAGCGAAGCCTTCACATGATGTCTCTTTGCTCTGCAATTACATCATATGGTTTTGGAAGCCAGTCAAACATCATCTGTACATGAAATATGCAGAGGCTTTTATTCATTTAGGGAAAGTGCTATAAAACCGTTTAAAACTAACCCACTAGCCATTTGTTGTTTATCTGCAATACGTAGAAATGGCACGTTGTAGTAAATTTTAAATAATTCTCTGTATTTGACAACAACTTTATGATCACAAAATAACAATGCCAGTTTTCCTTGTCATAGTGTTTCATCATATCAGTATATCATCTCATGATTATTTGTGGCCTTTTCTGAGTATGTTAGCTATCTGTATGCATTTTAAATGGGCCTCACTCTATCAGTAGCATACATCAACCCTCTCACCAGTCTCTCAGACTCTACCAAATTTGCAAGAGAAATACAAAATTCTTACTATGTGTTACATAAGGAATAAATCATTTGGGGTGCGTGCAGTTCCAGGAAAATAATCAACTGTGCGGTGTTATGATGCGGCCCAAAGTAAAGCAGAGTTCTTACTCAGAACTTGGTTATTTTCCTCTAACAGCACTATAAAGTGGCTTTATTCATTTTATAGAAAAAGCAATTTCTCAATGATTACTACTGTTTATTCATTAAAAAATGACACAGCATACTTTTTATTCCTTTTTGTCACTTACATTATAGCTGTTATAAACAATCAACCCCTGACCAGCCTATCTTTTTTCTTGCTTTAGGTTAATAAGACAAGAAAGCATAGATTGTCATATTATTGAGAAACTGGAAAGTGTATAGAAAACCTGCAGACTTTTAAATATAAGATATAAGCCCCCAGTCCCATCAGCAAAGCCTTCAAGCCTTTAAAACTGCTCAGCTCTACATGTGATTGGATTAGTTCTCCATTACATTTTGGATGAAATGCATACATATACATACATTATTATGTGAAGTTGATGAGTTAGCATAAGATTTTAAGTAAGAGGGTTTGCTTGGATCATACCTCCTGCAAATGATGAGGGATTTTTTTTTTCTCAGAAAGCATGAGTAGTGATACTAAACACTGTTGCTTCATCGTTGTTGTTACTGCTCTTTAAATTTTTATTTATAAAAGACAGACTCACCAGGACATGGGTGGAGTTCAGTGGTATTGTTGTTATAGCTGACATGATTTTCTACACGGCAGGTGACGTTTCCATGATGATCTTTATTCAGTATGAGAGCGCTGTTCCCGTTCTCCAGTTGAGGGAGTGTGTTTAAATCAGAAGTCCAGTTGAAACGGAGATTGTCTCCATCAGCAGAACAGTACACTTTCATGACTCCAGGGGACAAGCAGCTGTACGACAATTTCACTGAGGACACCTCAGCTGCAGATTAGAGATGATAGAAATAAAATAATTGTTATTAAAGAACCCTGCTTCACATATTCCTCACTCCTGCTTTCCTCCAGTCATTGCTCACAGCTAACCTTAATGGTTATTCTCATTATGTCTTGTTAGTCTGCGTACTTTACAACATCATGCATGTGTTAATACTGCAGGTCAGAGCCCTGGGTTAATAGGCTAATTCATGTAAGGAATAAAACACATGGGGACATGCTGTTATAGAAAAAAAAACTATTAGGGGTGGTTTGAAACAGAGTTAGTGTTACCATCACAAAGTTAATTATTTTCCTATAACAGCATGCCCTGAAGTGTTTTATTCCTCTTATACCACAGCAATTTGCTAACAATTACATGTGGATGTACACATGAGGATTTTAAAAAAAAAATCATTTTAAAGAAAGTACTTTGCATCCACTTATAGCTACATTAACTGGGTTACAACATCTGCAAAACAACATGGTTCCTGTAATAACGTGTGCTATAAACAGATGTTCCCACCCAAGCTTTTCTATCTATCTTGAAGCTAGTAAGACAAACTGTGCTTCTAAAAAAGGAACGAAAACTTAATGACTGTTACAAAGCTGACCAATCAGAATCTAGAATTCAACCATAATGCATTATAATGAAATTTAGAATTAAATTTAGGATATACTGTATATCAGATTGCAGGCTTAGTGCCTCGAGTACATTATACTATAGAGTATTATACCACAGCAAGGTTGAATAATCGAATCTGATTAGTCAGAAGGTTTGCATTATTTATATAACTGCACATGGAGTTTTGGCTGTAACATGAATGATAGGTTTATATTAATGTGCTTGTTCTAATACATCAGTGTATCTATTGTAACAGATCACACATAGGGAATTGTATGGCAGACACTCCACATAATCACATAATCTAAGACTAATACTAGATGGATTTAAAAATGGGTTTTTGTTTAACAGTAATTCTTATAATCACTGATGAGGATTTTTTTAGGAGATATTTATTTAACATTTATAGATGGAGTCTTGTTTGTAAATCCTCTTTGTGTGTGTGTGTGTGTGTGTGAGTAAGAGACAGAAAGACTGTTTATCACAGCTATAACACAGGTGAAAACAGGAACAAACTTGCCTTACAGATGTCCCATAAAAATATTTATTCACATTTGTTCCTAGTAAAAGTGTTATAAAAGATTATAGAATGAATGATTATGTTTTATACATTTAGCAAATAGCTTGTAAATGTTGTAGTGTGCTGTGTGATGTGATTAGAAGTTGTGTGGTCCTACCTTCAGTGTTTAGCTGGAGAGTATAATTGTCTTTTTTATTCCCGTTTGCATCAAAGGTGTCTAAAGTGTATGTTCCAGAGTCGTTCCTCTCTGCACTGGTTAGTATCATAGTTTTACTCTCATTAACAAACTGCCATCTTGGGGGATTTGGTTTTGGTGGGTTACTTTGGATTTTTCTATATCTTATAATTAAACGAGGGGTAGATGTCTTGTCTATGATCTTTAGCTCTAACTTTTCCTCCAGGGGCATTGGCAGGTGCAGTCGTTGTCCCAGAGCTACATAACACTGATTACTCTCAGTAAATCTCCAGACAACAGGATCCTGAAACAGCAAACCTGCAGAGGAAGAAAAAAATCAGCAGCTTTTAGTTAATATTATAACATACTGAAACACACCTCTGATCTATGTAAACTTCACTCCATTATTATACGAGTGCTGGAATTCGGTGCTTTTGTGAACCCGACTTTGTTTTATATTCATTATATTTTATTTTTGCATAGTTCATTAAGGACTTTTATTTTAGTATTGCCTCCTTAGAGAGGGGATATTGGGTAATTAGTCGGAGAGAGAGCTGGGGGGAAAGGGGATTCACTTTTTTCCAGGGGTTTCAGAACAGCGTAATCGAAACTGCGTCATCAGGGAGGCGTGGCCTATTTGAGAATCTGCATAGGTCACCGATCATGCGCAGTTTGGGAAAAGCCATTTACTTCAAATACCTCTTTTGATCACAGGGGTTTCGTGTCAAATACTTTTTATATTGCGATGTATTCTTTTGATGATGTACATATTTTGAAATTTGATGGGAGCCAGTCTGATAGAAACAAAGTATATTAATTTGAAGAGGTTCATACCTTCGTCCACATGTTTTTTTTATTCTTTATATTCACTCAGTATAATTGTGGAAAGATTATATATATATATATATATATATATATATATATATATATATATATATATATATATATATATATATATACCAATTAATTAATTAATTAAGATTGGGTCAGTACTAAAATTAACCATGGTTTATTATAGTAAAAGTGTGGTAACCATGTTTGTTTGTTTTTTGTTTGTTTGTTTGTTTTTAACCGGATTGATTACCATTTGTATAACCAGTTTTACTACAAATAACACGATTAAACTATGGTTAGTTTACCACAACCATTATTATTTTGTGGTTACCATGGAAGTACAAAAACCCTGGGTTTTTGTTGTTGTTGTTGTTGTTGAAAAACCATGGTTAATTTTCGTAAGGAGACTGGCTACAACTTACAGAAAAACGTAATTACGCTATTGACGGTTACTGCACATTTCTTCTGGTTGTTTGTTCTCGAAACATATTTTGTTAGTTTTTCACTCTGAGCACAATAAAAAGTTAAATGTCCTAGGTATTTCAAGTCCATCATCATTATAATAGTTATAATAGAACTCCTAAGCCCTCTGTCACCTAAACCCCGCCCCTTACATACTTAGTGGTGGCAGTGGCAAAACTCCGCCCCTTTGGAGACTTTACCTTGCTGCTAGATGGGTATTGTGAGTGAGAAAAGATTCATAATTGCTGCTGTTATTCCTAATGTTTGCTGGGACAATTGTACTTGAGGCTACATTCCGGCTAAAACGCATTTTGCTTTGCATATAAACTTTTCAATTACATGGACAGTATTCAGACGGACTATATTTATAACTTTAGGGCAGTTTTTTTTTTTTCTTGGAATATAGTTACTCATTTATTTTGTTTTTATTTGGGCAAAACAAAGAAAACATGCATCCTGGCTGGTGTTATTTGGCTCATTGCCAGAATTTGTCAGCTCTCCCTCATTCTGGAGCATGTGTGCATTAATGCCTCTTGTGGCAGACTTCAGTAACTGCACATAGAACTCCTTCAGTTCGGAATCCATTACTGAGACTGCGGGGCACAAAAAATATATATAAATAAATTAAAAAGACAGAGAACGAAAGGAGAATGCACTACACATGAGACTTGTTCATGTCCACCAACCATGTGTACCTGCCCGTTACAGCAGTTACAGTGTAAGACCAACTGGCAGACACATCAGTTCCTTTAACAATAGGAGAATTTGCTGGACTGAACTGGTACGGTGCCGCAGTAAGCGCCTGGAATTGACATCTGTCTTTTCAAACATGGCAGAGGAAAGTGCAACAGCCCCATGTGTGCACTACAGAGCTGTTTTGGCCTCACTGTAGTTCGTCTGCTCAGTCCTACTCACCAAGACATTCAGTTGCCCAAACAGACCCGTTTAGGTCAGTTCTACTCTCTGTGTAACACACCCTCTGATGTCTAAGTGCCTGTAGAAAGCTCTGTAGCTCAGGTTAGTCTTTCTAGCCTGCCATGCAAAGTAACTGATGTTCACATGGGTACAGAAACGCTTACGCCTGAGGAGGTAGAAATAGTTAATTCCTTCCAACAGGAGAACCATGATGTTTTCAGCACTAGCTCTACTGATCTGGGTAGAACGGTGTTGATCAAACATAGCATACACACAATTCCTCTATGTCCCTGGTGCGTCAGAGAGCATACCGCACCACGCCTGTCCTAAGAGATGAAATCCCCAAGCAGGTCTCAAACTCCATCCACAAAAATAGTCTGAACTCTTTTCACATAGTCTGTACTCTTTCTGGGACATGTGGTTTCGAAAGATGGCATTCGACCAGACCCCAAAGTAACTGAGAAGGTGTTGAATTGGCTTCGTCAATCTACACCCACAGAGATTAGGGTTTTCATAGGCTTCTGCTCATATTATCGCTGCTTTCTCAAAGGTTTTGCAGGAAAGGCAGCCCCTTTACACACTCTACACAAAAACATGGCAAATTCACATGGACTGAACAATGTGAGGAGACTTTTCAGTATTTTCGCCGTGTTTTATCATCCCCTCCCGTTCTCACTTACCCTGATTTCAGTAAGCATTTTATTCTCTATACTGATATCTCTAACTATACAAATGGCTCAGTTCTTGCACAACAGCAGCAAGGAGTCAAAAAGGTAGTAGCCTATGCCAGTCATGTGCTAAACACAACTGAGCGTAACTGGTCCACCTTTGACAGAGAGTGGTGGGCTATTGTTTGTTCTGTCAGACATTTTTCACACTACTTGCAAGGGTCCCCCTTTGTAATTGTTACTGATCATCGCCCCTTGTTAGGCTTAAGGAGAATGATCGGGATCCCACAGGACGTAGAGCACACTGGGAGTTAGAACTTGATGTGTACGATTGGGTCATAAAGCACAGGAACACAGACTCACTAGGCATCCGAGTCACTGTGATTCTTTTTCTCAACCTAATTCTGGCCACACAGATCCAGACAAAACTAAACCTTCTGCAGGTAAAGCCCCTGTTACTGCGCATGCTGTCTTGGATCGTTCTCAGATTCTGTCAGTTGATATAACCCAATGTCAGAAAGATATTGCCACACTGAGGACAGTGTGTGAATGGAGGAAGGAAAGAGACCTCCAGCTTGGGCTGTAAAGAATAGTTCAGCAGAGCTGAAAGTATAATGGTGACAATTTGATAGACCACATTGGCAGGATGGCAAAATCTACTGTTGTTTCTGTAATAAACCCACAGAGTCACCCACTCTTCATGTTGTCAGTCCTAAACCCCACGCCTTATACTTTGGTACAATTTTTACACACAGCAATAATGTGTCCTTTTGTGCTTATTGTGAGTAATCTGCTTAAACAAAGACCAAATTTGATCAAAAGTGAATTACTTTGACAGTTTACTGAAAACTTAGTTGCAAATTAGCCAAATTGTGAAGTCAGTCTAAAGTTATTAACACAAAATCTACAAAAATGAAAGAGAAATAATTCAGCAATGCCATGTGTATACATAGCATAAAAGTAAAAGTCATACTTTTACTCAATTTGAAAACTTGTGTATTTTTAGGATTAGCCCTTGAAATGTTAAACGTGTGGTGTGGTTGGAGTATGACATATGCAATTAACTACACTTTAATACAATGATGAGAGATCATCATGAGAATACACTGTACTGATGTTCGAACTAGAGATGGCCCAAATGACCAGAGAACTGTATATAGAGGAGAAAGTGCACTGGAAGTGCTTTGTTAAATTATATTACCTCTCATTGGAAAAGCAAAGACTCATTAGCAACACGCTAAACAATGTTGTCCAGTCTGTCAAATTTTATTATATTTGCTGATGATTATTTTGTCTAATTTTATCTATTACTTGACAGATTAAAGCCAAGCAAAATATCTCTCTGTGTCTCTCTCTGTCATTTTTTATTTATATTATTTTTGTTATTTATCTTTTTATACTAACATGACATATATTCATTTTTTTCCATTTTTTTAGAACACTATATTCAAAAGAATCCCAGATTTTTTTTCTGTATTTTCTACAAGATTAACAGATTTTTTTATGTTGAGACACTGCTTTACTTTTTTATTGGAATTATCTCAGCAGCCACAATAAGGCTTACGAAAACTGTTCAGACAAAAGTGCATCTGAGTAAAACATTACACACTGTAGAACAGTACAGCAAGTTCTCACTGAAAAAGAAACTGTTTCACTCTTAGCATAAATAAATCATATTTCTGATGGAAACCTACCCGAGGCAGCTCCTGCGAACATCAGCAGGATCCCAAAGATGTCCTTCATTTTCTTCTCAGTAAGTCCAGAGAAGAGACATAAAAACGTCCAGAAGCCCACAAACCAACTGAAGGGAAATGAACACAGTGCAGTTCTCTCTGAAGCTTTAAACTAGCTGGAGCCCTTTACACTCAGACCACACACACACACAGCAGGCAGGATGAAACTGTGGGTAATGTTTTACATGACAAATAATACTCTTGTGAGGAAAAAAGAGGAAGTAAGATCACATTTCTGCAATGGCACACTTCCTGTTTTCTTTCCTAAAGAAATAGACAGAATGTTACAATTGGTTTCAGTACTTTGAAAAGAAATTTAGTTTCATGTCTAATGTGTCTGTAGAAAATTCAGTCCACTAACTGTTTAGAAAAACTGACATATTCTTCTCGAATAAGTGTGTCAACAATATTCAAATAGGTTTTATCTGGAAAGTCATGGACATGTACTGTTATATTTTACCTTATAGTCATCTTTTATTTATCCTTGTCATGTGGACCTTGGAGGGTTAGTGGTTAGGCCATGGCACTCTCACTGCCATGGCCTGGGTTCGATTCCTGGCCAGGGAACCAACCTCAGCCACTGAGGTTGCACATGATAGTGCACTACCAGTGCCGGGCCCAAGCCTGGATACAATTGGGGGGGTTGCATCAGGAAGGGCGTCTGGTGTAAAAATTGTGCCAAATCAAATATATGGACCAATGATCTGCTGTGGTGACTCCTAACAGGAGCAGCTGAAAGAACAACAACAACATTTGTACTTACAGTTTTATTTAATACATGTACAGAGGTCATGAGTACTGTATATTTTGCACAGTCAATTATTTATAACTGAGTAAAGTTCAATATGTTGCCAGAGAAGTAGATATTTTTTATTATTATATAAGAAATAAAACATTATGGGGCATGCTGTTATAGGAAAATAATGAACAATGGGGTGGTGTGATAAAGCACATAAATTTAGATAAATTTAGAGTTTAAATTTCTGTGCTAATCTCAGTTGGCAGCTGGTTTTAATTGCTGTATGTTATTATGACTCTTTTCTGTAGCACTTTGAGATTTTCTTTAAAATGTAAAGTGCTTTATAAATAAAATGTATTATTATTATTATTATTATTATAAAGCGGAGTTACTGATAACCCCCAAAGTGAATTATCGTCCTATAACAGCATTTGCCAATGATTTCATTTTTAATTTATTAACAAACAACATGTCATGCTTTTTATCCATTTGTAGTTACATTTAATGTTGTGTAATGTCTGCAAGACATTACGTTAGTTCCTATCATCGCTTACATTGTAGCAGCTATAAACAGTACTTCCCTCTCCAGTCTCTCATTTTCTCTCTCTTGAAGTCGAAAAAAGAAAAAAATGCAGTTTGTCATGTTGTTTACTGCTACATTTAACTTTACTAAGCTTGATAACATTAATGATTTATTTTTATTGAGCTTATTTTTATTAAGCTTGATAACATTACCCTACAAAACAGACAACTCACCTTAACAGGTAAAATTTACACATTGTGGCATCCACATCACAGAGCTTTGTTGTCACATAATATATTATCAAATGCAATCTACAATGCCTGAGAAAAAGGCTGCAGAACTTGGGCATTTTAGCTGACTTTGGAGCTCTATTTCTGATCAAGATGACACCTCAGGTGCTGCTACAGAGCTCATTATGTTTCAGTTGATCATTTTCCCTGACTCAGAGACTTTGTTTATTCAATTACATTTTTGGGAGAATTTATAAATTTATTTTTAAGATATGATGAACCTGTAGTACATTTTGTTTAAAATAGTAAACCTCTTTGTAGCAATGTTTGATTTGTTTAGTTTTATACAGACAAAAACAGACATTATTGTGCATTGTTTATGATTAATTTTTCTTCTAAATATTCTGAGAATCAAATTGAATCAAATCAAATCGTGGAGCGAGTATCATAAATCGAATAGTGTATCTTTATACCCCTATTTGTTAGTCTGAAAATAATTTAATACTAGCTGAAGCTAATTCTACAGTCAGCTGCAAAACACCATGTTGGGAATATATATATATATATATATATATTATACACACAAAGTACAGGTATGGAAAAACAGAACAACAGCTCAGAACATCCATAAATAAAGACAATCAGCAAGGCTTTGAAAATGAGCACTATGTGAGTCAGCATTATATAGCCCATGGGGAGGAAATGAATGTGACAACAGAAGAAGAGTCCTAGAATTTGGAGGATGGGGCCCTCTCGTGGCGTGTTGGTGAATTGCCTCTTATGGATGTGACCGTCACTACCTAATCCCAATCCCAGAGACAGGGCATGGCAGCACAAACAGGCCAAGCTGCCCTCCATCTAATTAAGCTATGAGGAGGTTCAGTGCTGTGCTGCATGCTTTCAGTTTCAGAATCAGCAATTTCTGCTGAGTCACTAGCTTGTCTACACACAAGTGCAATTTTTAAGTGGGTGGCAAAAACTAATTAGTACATCACTGGTGTCCAGCTACCTTCCATCAAAGGCAGTCATCACAAACGCTGATTACAGAGGGTGAGAAGTATAATCAAAGCCACCTCTCACCCCAACCGTGGTCTGTTTACTCCTCTACCATCTGGGAAATGCTACAGGAGTCTTCTCTGTTGCACTAGCAGACTCAGGAACAGTTTCTTACCATCAGCTGTTAGCCTTCTGAATTCTGAACTCAGGCACTGAAGTACACACGATCATAATGATCTCATCCTGAACTCAGACACTGAACTGTTCACCCCCATTCTGACTATGTTTAAAAAAATTTTTTAAAAATATATAAATATAAAATGTTTAATATATATATAGATAGATATAATGACAAAGTTGAATCTAATCTAATCTAATTTTAAGAATGGGTATGTCCTTTAATATTGAAATATGATAGACAGATTAATTATTTTTGCACACTGTTACATTGATTTATTTATGTTCATCAATAACAGTGTAGCCTTAAAAGTATTCAAGCTGGAAATTTAAATTGTAGCCTGTGTATGGATGTTAAATGGAGTAATGTGTTAGATGTGTTCTTATCCGCACAAATAAAACAGCCTAAAAATAACAATAATAATTCCCTAATGACGGAAAAGATGACTAGTCGACTACTTTTTTGAATTACTGGTCGACTAGTAAAAATAGCAGTAATGCAACCCCTAATCTGTATGTCTATGAGACATCCAAGACAGGTTCAATATCTGGGCATCTAACTAGGAACCCTTTTAAACAAGGTTATCTTCTAGGCAGAGTTTCAAAGAAAAAGCCATATCTGTGACTACTCAATAAAAGGAAAATATTAAAATGGGAAAAAGAACACAGATATTGGATGGAGGATGATTGGGGGGAAAAAGTGCTATGGACAGCTGAATCTAAGTTTGAGGTGTTTGGATCACAGAGAATAACATTTGTTTTAAATGAAAGGGTACATGGCAAAGTGCTTGATGCCATCTGTCAAGCATGGTGGAAGAAATATGATGGTCTGGGGTTGCTTTAGTGCTGGTATTGTGGGAAATTTCTACAGGGTAAAAGGAATCTCAGAAAAGGAAGGTTATCACTCTCGTGCCATAACCTGTGGACGGTGATTGACTGGAGCCAGTTTCATCCTACAACAGGACAATGACCCAAAGCACTGCTCCAAATTATGCAAGACCTATTAAGAGAAGAAGTAGTCAGCTGGAATTCTGTTTGTAATGGCTGAGCCAGCACAATTACTGCATCTCAACTTTATTGAGCTGTTGTGGGAGCAGCTTGACCAGATGGTACAAAAAAGTGTCCATCAAGCCAACCCAATTTGTGGAAGGTGCTTCAGCAAGCATGGCGTGATATTTCTTCAGAATATCTCAACAAACTGACAGCTAGAATGCCAAAGGTCTGCAAGGCTGTAATTGCTGCAAATGCAGTTTCAAATGCAGTTTTTAGTTTCAAAAGTTTGAAACTAAATTGTTATTTTAAGCAGAAATCAGTATTTCTAACCTTGTCAATGTCTTGATGATATTTTCTATTCATTTTGCAACTTATCTGATGAGTATGAGTTTTCAAGGAAATTGAGAATTTGCCGAATGATTCAAACATCAAAGGGAAGCGAATTGACGTGACACCAGCCTCCCAAACAGATGTTTTAGCCTAAACAAATGAAATAAATCTAGCTCATGAAGGAGCTTCATTACAATGTGGTTAAACTTGTAGCAGTCAGTGCATTTATGCACAATCAGCACCAAGCACATGCCTAGATAATATCATTTATATACCAGAACATAGTCAATCAATTTCAACAATAATCAATTTGACATGTTTATACCTTCTTGTGAAGTCTGTTAGCTCATTTAGCAAATTCTCTCCCTCAAAACATCATGTGAAAGTCCCCGTCTTTTCTTAAATCTGCCCTGACTTCATCCAGTGGGTCTGTTCTGATTCTGTTTGTTTGGGTTGCCATTCAATCAGTCCAAAATAACCAATACTTTGGAAAAAAGCTATTCATTTACAAAAATGCTGTGTAAATTGGGCTTTCCTCATTCGTATCTTAAATGATTTATTATTGTACAGTCAGTATGCCTTATCAGTTCAAAGCATTTCTCAGCTGTATCTCACCAGATGAATTTGCAGTAAAGCTCAGTAAAGGACAAAGCTATTTGGTATTCACTAGAGGGCAGTACCTTTATGACAAATCAGCCATTCATTTGGACATAATAAAAATACCTGGAACAATTCAAATAGCAAGGTCAGCACTGGTGTCACTGAAAAAGCACAGATTACAATTTTGAGTCGAGCTTTAAGAAGGCCAAAGGTGCCTAGTGTTCCCGGAATAGACTCTGGAGCTCCTCCTGTGCTGACCAGGATTATTGACTGGACTGAGTTACAGCAATTTTTAGAAGTGAATAATGACTTTAATTGGTATTTGTTTGATATGAGCAGAAGCACTGGATCATATCACAATTTTTTTTTTCATTAAAAAGCATTAGTATAATGAATATTAGAGAAAGAACAGTATTATTGTTTGGCATCACATTGCTTAGCAGACACACAAGAGCGTGAACCCAAGTACTTTAATGATTAAACAGTCAAAAATAAACATCTCGAGATTTGTTCATGTGAGTGGCTACAAAATGTATTTAAATTCTTAAAGTCTCAGGATATTATTGAATTATATACCATAAATAATAATATACAGAAACTGCTACGAGTTATTCATTAACAACAGTTAAACCAATAGAAAAGATCTGTAGCTACAAGAGAGAAAAATGTGAGTCTGCACTTACTGATGCGTCTGGCGAATTTAAGGGGTTAAAGAGGCTGCCTTTTACTATTGCTTTAGGATCAATCAGATCTAATTTTATAAAACGGCAGCTCCTGTGAACATTGACAGGATCCCAAAGAGGACCACCATTTTCATTTAATCCAGAGAACAGTCCTTTCTCTCACTAGCTAGAGACATTAATGAGCAGTCCCTTATGCACACAGCCTTGTTAGACTCTAGTATTTAAGCACTTCCTCTGTTTCTGAGTTCACTGGAAAGAATGAAAGAATTAGATGGAATTCTAAAATGATCAGTTTCTATACTGACAAAGGAGATTAAGCTTTGTGTTTAACAGAGCCCTGGGGAAAAAATCTTTGCCATTTACTTAAACTGTTAAACAATAACCAGCTATCTGTTACTACTTCTCATTCACTTAAAGGGGTCATCCTGTTAGAACCCGTTTGGAAAACTAAAGACACATATTGGCTGTGTTTTTAAAAATACAGACCAGCAGGTTTCCACCAATTGCACTGATTTCACTGTTTTTAATTTCTCATGCATGGTCACATGATCATGTATAGGAAGCTTTTTGATTTCATCACAGCCACATATGCTGCTATCTATGAAAACAGCATGCAGCAAGAATGAGGTGGTATTTGTTGGGGGGGGGGGGGGGGGGTCACTGCATGGCTAACATTCTCCATTTTAATTTTGGTAAATTAAAAAGTATCCAGCCAAAAAAATCTACCATAACCAAAAAGAACGGTATAAAGGGCACCACAGGAGGGAACGTCGGTAGCCTAGTGCTCATTAGTTTGTGATTGGCTCTAAAAGTTAGGTATATCAGCATGTTCAATTCCGCAGAATTTGTCCCGTCATAGATTTCACAATTTGAATGACTTTTACATGCCATGTATGATCATGTCTACATAAGGAGGAGTACATAAAAGAAGCCCTATAACTTGGGTTCACTTCCCCAGAATCTGCCCTGACTTATATTACTGGGTCTAAATTCTCTCACAATGAAATTCCCACTGATCTTAGTGCTTAGAGCCTTAAAGCCATGGTTTTTATTACATCACACATTTATAATGTGTCTATTTTTAATATAACGCTCAATGTGAATATCTAGTTATGCCTTATGGTTTAGTTAACGCCCTTTTTTGTCTTCCAGGCTTTTGTTGATTAACAATCATGTTTACATAGATGTCATAGGTGATTCTTTCAGCAATAGAAGAGAAAAATGTTCAGTAGGTGTTCCTCAATATCTGTCTTCATACAAATCCACTTTCATCCCATCTGTTTTTAAGTGCAGCCCTCATTCACAGCATCTTGGCCCTCCTTCTCAGCTTCTTATTCTGAATGATCTGTCTCCACAATGAAAGAAGACCTTTCCTGCTCTGACCGGTGTATACTCAAACCCTACGTGCAATGTTACAGGTAAAAGGACAGTTGGATTCACAAAAAAAAAATAAAATCAAAATGTAGTCAACAAAACCTAAATCCGTGTTTCCTGGATCTCTTTTTCCTTTTATGTTCCTCTACTCAATCTTGTCTCAGCTGTACTTCAAGAGCCAGGTATTTGTATTGAAAAGGCCCTGACCCTCTTGTACACCAAATGCTCAGGCAAATGCCTATACTACTTTCTCAGCTGGGTGGATTGTTGTCTGTGCTCTCACCAATCCCTGCACTTTAGATTATTCTTTGTACCTGGCCCTAATGTTAATTATTATTATTATTATTAAGACACAGTTAACTGGTCCATGATTGTTTCAGGTAAAAAATGCAACACGTTCTTTTCCAAATCTGACATATATTACATATTTTAAAATAATTTCCACAAAGCATTGTTGGTGTGATTGTAACAACAGCATTAAATCAGTGCATTGTTTTAGAATATTAAAAATAAACTTTGACAGAAACAAGGCCAATGAATCTGCAGGAATCATAAGGCTGTTTTAGTTTTGAACGAGCAAAACCCAAATGTGGTTTAAAAGAATTTGTGTTCTTTGTAAATTGTCCGTTATTATGGTCTGAATGAGATGGGGAGTAATGATGACTGGCATAGAGGAAAGAAACCATGAACTGCTTCTTCTGTTCCTAATCCAGGTTTATAGAGCTTCCTCATCATTTCCTGTGGAAGGAAATGACACTCAGGTGACCACTTTACTTACACCACCATGGAAGCTTTAGACATAAAATTTTCTTGCTGCTCATGCTGTCCTGTATTTACATTTTGACATATGGTATAATTTATTTATGAACTCTAGTGCATATTTTGTAAGGTAGTAAGCATTGAAGTCTTACTATCAGTTATTCTCTGTTTCCTGTAGATTCTGGTGTAGATATAAAATGCTCCCACTAACAGCGACAGTAGGATGATGACTTCAAAGAGCCACACAGACAAGAACACCATGAAACCTAAAAGAGATAACGAGAGCTTGACCTGAACCAAAAAGTGATCACACACACCACAGTGCTTTAAAAAGTGGTGGGTCCAAATGCCTGCTCGCCCCTCTTGTTCCAGCAGCCTTGTTCACAGATTATACTGTTACATATCCCTGTCTGTGTTTTGTTGCCTTGCCACAAGTTTAAGTCAGTATCATGAGTAAAACACATTTACATGGGAGTATGTCTTTCTGCTATAATATTATTGCTCTATTTCATCATTTAACCATTGTTTTTGGTCAGTAAGTAATCAGTAGTCACAGGCAGGAAATTAGCACATACAGACATATTGTGTAACATCAGGGAACTACAGGAACTGAGAGACTTAC
Source organism: Pangasianodon hypophthalmus (assembly GCF_027358585.1). Classification (NCBI taxonomy): domain Eukaryota; kingdom Metazoa; phylum Chordata; class Actinopteri; order Siluriformes; family Pangasiidae; genus Pangasianodon; species Pangasianodon hypophthalmus. The sequence goes on along the minus strand of NC_069722.1, from coordinate 21,591,203 downwards.
CAGTATTAGACTGTGTGAAGCTGGTCACTGCAGAAAAACAAGAACAAATATATTAATATTAAGCAGATCATCTATGATTTGCAGGAAGTTGGTGAAATCAAGGTTAGGCTGAAGAATAAAATAAAAATATAAGCTTGATATGCATAATGTCAGGTTATATACATGTAGAAAGTAGGTGTGCCGTAGCTTTTGACTTGTGAAAGTAAAAACGACCTGCTCATGCAACTTTTTGTTGCGTCTCTTAGGAATCGCAGTTCCGATGCTCACCTCTAGTCTCAAAAAAATATTCCCTTTCTTGCAAGCTGTTTATAAAAATTAATATTGTGCTTCCTATTCATATCTGTATATGTATCTGTTTCAAACACATTATCTGTTAATTCCAAAAAATGTATAGTATTTGTATACAGTTACAACCCTACAATGGCAATGCATTGCCAGTGATAATGGTTTTTGCCTCAAGCTTCAGTAAACACAATCTGAATTTACAGCTTCCTGCATTATTTTTTTGTATGTGTGTATAACTGCGGTTTCAACTGTCATTTGTTTCTATGATGGTGCTGTGACTGTATAGATTAACATGACAGATTGTTTTTGTTGTTATTGTTCTTCAATCCATTATTTAAAAAAGACTCACTGAGACATGGGTGGAGTTCAGTGGAATTTTGTTCGCTACTGACATGATTTTCTACGTAGCAGGTGACATTTCCATGGCTTTGTTCCAGCAGGAAAGTGCTGATCCCATCCTCTAGTTGAGAAACTAGGTTTAAATCAGAAGTCCCGTGGAAGCGGAGGTTGTCTCCATCAGCAGAACAGTACACTTTCCTGATCCCATGGGACAAGCAGCTGTATGACACTTTCACTGAGGACACCTCAGCTGCAAATGATAAACACTTCAGGATGAATTATTACAGTGGCCCATAAGTGCTAAATATATTAACAAACCAAAGACATAACAGGAAACGAGAAATGCATCAACTTTAACTCAAAACAGGAAAGCGAGGTCTTTTTAAACATCATATGTCCGTTACTGATTGGACATGGCATATGACTATCACAAGAAAAAGAATTACAAAAAAAAATTCCATCTGTCATCTAGTCATAAGTAAAACATAAGCAAAACATGTAAAAGGTGTTAATTGTAGAATGAACTGTTATATTCTGTACATTTATCAAATAACTTTTAAATGTTCCTGTGTGCTGTGTGATGTGATTAGAACTGGTGTGGTCTTACCTTCAATGTTCAGCTGGAGTTTATAATGTTTTTTAATATTCCCGTCTGCATCATTGATGGCTAAAAGGTATGTTCCAGAGTCATTCCGCTCTGCACTGCTTAGTATCATAGTTTTATTATCATTAACAAACTGCCATCTTGGGGAATTTGGTTTTGGTTGGTCAAGCTTGGTTTTTGTATATTTTAAAATGAAATGATTGGTAGATGTATTGCTGCTCAGTATTAGGTAAAACACATCCTCCTCAACCATTTGCAGGTGCAATCGTTGTCCCAGAGCTACATAACACTGATTAGTCTCTGTAAATCTACAGACAACAGGATCGTGAAACAGCAAACCTGCAGAAAAAAGTCTCATTAAACCAGCACACTGAAACACAGCACTGAGCCACTTAAATTACAGGAGAGCTGGATTCATTACTCTGGTGCAGTTTTCAATGAAGAAATAAGCATGGAAATAAAATTGGTAAAATCAGTAAAAAGCAACCTAAAATGTGTTTCGTGTGTGTTTTCCAAATTCTTTAAAGGAGACTCAAATGTACTAGTAAATATAAATATTTACTATTTCCTGAGCAAGTAGATAAAAACACATTCTTAGAATTTACATACCATACGACATAAACTGCACCGAAACTGTAATAAATGAATAAACTGGCATTCAGAACAAACCCACCTGTGGCACCTCCTATGAACATCCACAGGATCCCAAAGATGACCTGTATCCTCATTTCATCCACAGAACAGTCCTCTTGTTCTCTCTCTCTACCAGCTAGAGATCTTGTTCATGAGTGATGAGCAACTCCAATGGCAAAATAAAGCTCATTTTATATCAATAATATCATTGCACTGAGAAGTACAGGAAGTACCATACTTTTTTTTTTTGTTATAACCACTCCCTTCCTGTATACGAAGTGACTGAGCAAAAGGAAAGAGATCGACAGAATGCTAAAATTAGCATGTTTATCTAGTACATTGAAGTCTCACTTTTTTATTCCTATAGTCAACTATCTGTTGCTAAGCGAAATGTGTTTCTTTATTAGTATAAGGTGTTTAAATGTGCATGGCCTTGCTCCCTTGACCTTGAACTGACTCATCACTTGTGCAATCAGCACCACTGTTGTTTGGATGATTTGTAAGAGGAAATATTTCTCTCAGTCACACTTATGTGGCCAGTTGGGAGATAAACATCACACTACAGCCAGGTCGTTTTGGTTTCATCACAATCACAGATGTTGGACCATGATACAATCATGGTATCTGATGTCACGTCACTGAGTTAACCAGGGACAGGAACATAAGCAGGACCCGCTTTCCCACCCTGCTATTCATGAACCCTAGAGTCCTGACTCCCCCACCGTGCAACCCAGCACATGTATATAAATAAATAAAATGCATACATTGCTACATTACATGTTGATTATGAGTATTTGAGTAGTCTCGGTGGAACACAGAAGGCAGTCTTACTTTAGGCATCTGGCTTTTTTCTTGCTTTTCACCTCGCAAGCTCCAGTTAAAAAACAGTTAGGACCGATCTGACCATTTATTGGTGTCAAATTCAAACCCATACACCAATTATTTTTCAGAATTTATTTCCGATTCTGTGACTTTACATCCATTTGTTTGTTGTTACATGTATTGTATTGTATCATGTGTGACAGCGTACTGGCCTAAATCACTTTAAATCTATGTTTATTGAGAGCCCCCTAGTGGCCAGAACCCTGGGCACATGTACAGTAGGTCCGGTCAGTAATCCATCCCTGGTGGTATTACTTTATAATACTGTTCAGTAACTCATAGGTAAATATGCAGCGACTAAACATGAACGAATGTTCAACAAAACTGATTTGAAGTAAGGTTAGGGTGTGGATTTGTGCTTCCTTTGTTGTAATTTAAAATGTAAATTCAATTATATTGCATCATAAATTGCATAAGTAAACCCTCTGTCTATGCTTCATGAACCCCACTTTGAGAACCACTGCTATAGTGGACATCCAGGAGATATCTAATAAAATCATAAATCCTTCATTTTGACTACAGAGTGGACTGTTTCAAGTGTCAAACATGTTTTAAAGGACAACTTTTTGATGTGTCTGTGCAGTGCTTGCTCGTATTTGTGTCATCTTTTTTCCTGCCAGTTCCTCTTTACCTGTGCACTACATACAGACCATAGAGTGAACAGTTTTAGTACTAAAATCATTTCATTCTTGGACATTAGATCTTAAACGTTGCATCACATTTAAGGTGTTGGGATGTGGGAGAAACATGTAGCCCAACACTGGAAATGACTGAAGTAAGAGGCTGCTGTATTCTGTAACTGAGATGATGCTGGAGATGCAATATCCATTACCCTGGTAACTGTTAAACAGAAAAGAACATAATTACTTATTACTTAAGTGAAGCTAGGTTTGTGTGATGTAACCATGCTACTAGGTGACAGAATTAGTTTATTACAAGTGAAAATACAAGAAACGCACAAAAAATACTAGTGCTCATTAAACATAAATGTGAATCAGGTGCAAACAGTCATGTGACATGAGTGTTGTGATCATGTGATGTGCAGTGGCTGATGGGAGTTGTAGTCCTGTGCCCTATTCAGCACAACTATGACAGTAGGAATGCAATTACTGAACCACTGAAATTTGTTTATGCATTCAGAATTTATGTGTATCCATTAGTACCCTTCCTGAATATATTTCACCGATTGTACAATTTTATACTTCTGCCAGTCAATGGCAAGTGAGTGTTTTGATTAGTAGTTTTATTTTTAGCAGCACATAGATATCCCTGTGATAAGTTTTATGTTAACTGTGGAACACCAGGTTCCTAGTTTAAATAAATGAAATAAAGTCATTGCATTTAGGCACACTCAGCACCGAACTCATGTCTAAGTAATATCCAGAACAGTATGAAATTTTACATGCTTGTCAATTCCTGCTTGCTAGCTATTATAGCTGATTCACTTCCACAACACTTCAGATGAAAGTCCCTATCTTTTCATAACATGGCCACTGACTTTATCCATTGCATTCATTCTGATTTGGTCCCATACAGCTTCATTGTGATTGGTTGGTTCGCTGTTCAGTCAATCCAAAAACAAAAATGTTGTGTGCTAGTTTCACGACAAATTGGCCACTCATCTTCATCGAAAAAAAGTCTGACATGATACAAATGCATGGAACAAAGCAAACAGCAAGGTCAGCACTAGTGTTATTGAAAAGTTACACAGTGCAACTTTGAGTAGAGCCGTAAGGTAGAACATAAGTCCAAATCCGCCCAATGTTCCAAGGACGGGCACCAGATTCACTGCTAGGACTATGCTGTTTACTGATTGCACCTTAATTGGTATTAAGAGTCATGCTTATATGATTTCATATTTGTTTTGTGCACCAGCATTTTAACATATCACATTTAGATACATCATTTCTAATTTAAAAAAAATTATATATATATATATATATATATATATATATATATATATATATATATATATTAATGAACGTTAGTGAAAGAATAGTATTATTGATCACTGAGGTCTGTTTATGTAAGTGACTGCACCTAGCCTCTAGTCCAATGTTCTGGCTTAAGCTAAATAATTTATATAAATGCATGTGATCTGCAACAGAAGCAGTGCCTCTTCATGAGTACCTGAACTATGGCTATTTTTGTCTCATATGTTTATCAACTCTGCTATAGTATTTTTTTCACATACTTGGTTCAGCTTGAAATACTTTACTGCATCTGCGTTAGGAGTAAAAAGACCTCAGAATAAAAGTGGCCTCAAATTAGCACATAAGAGGCACTTCCATCAGTCACCTACTGTCATGTATTAGATCAAATGGGGCTTTTTCATCATAGATGTATGACAATTCTAAAATGTGTCTGCAGATTTATCTGACGTTTATGAGGCTGATCTAGTTTTTAAGGAGCCCTATCTCCTTTCCTCTTTACTATCTAGACATCAGACATCCAGTGCAACACCAAGTTATAGCACCTACAGAAGTTCTATGACGGCTCTTACATTATAGAGTGGATTTATAAGTACCAGAGACAAAGATACTTCCCCTATTTGTGAATCAAAATGTTCTCATTTACCATGAGATCTTTTTTTTAAATGTTATAACTATTCTTGAATATTAACTCATATTCTGGTTAAATTTCTCAATATGCTTCACAAATATATAGTAATGAGCACTATAGTAAACACTGATGTCTTACTCTCAGATACACTCTGGTTTATATAGATTCTGGGGTAGCAGAACAGTGACACTAACAGTGACAGCAGGATGATGACCTCAACAAGACACACAGGCACACATGGCATGAACCCTGACAGAAGAGAGAGAGAGAGAGAGCCCCAGAGAGTGGGCACACTTACTTATTTACTGACTTACTTACTTAGTTTATTTATTTACTTTCTTATTTTTAACTTTCACACCAGAAATATCATCTGAGCCAGGTGTATGGTGTAAAAGGATAAATCTGGAGACAAGATGTTGAAGCAGATAAGATTTATTTGCAGAAGTTTCTTCAGATAGAGGAATACAGAAGTTTCAGCTCAGAGTTTCGGCCTTGTCACGCTCTTTTTCATGCTTCCTGTCTGACTAAGTACATGAAGGCCTACTCAATATATAGCAAACTTTACATAAGCATTTATGTAAATACTTAGGTAATCATGGGCCACTTATCCATCCTCCTTTGTCCTTGGTATCAACTTATCTGGAACATGATATGTCAGAAGAGAATGTCTTCAGTACAGTGTACAACTCAAAAAAGTAAACTCCGACAAAGAGAAAATCCAAATAATTCCACATTACTCATTTACTTACATGTATGTGCATACTTACTTTCTTTCTTACTTTGATTATTTACTTTCTTTCTTTCTTATTTACCTACCTGATTATTTACTTACTTATTCATTTACTTTCTTTATTTACTTAATTACTTTCTTACTTTCTTACTGATTATTTACTTTTATATTTACTTATTTATTTAGGATCAACCAGATCCTGAAAGAGCAAACTTGCAGAGGAAAAAAAAAACGAGCTAAAATTTATATCTAAAATTTAAAAAAAAAAATTTTGCTTCATAAAATCATTTCTTTAGAAAATACTACATGGGAATTTCCCAAAATGTTGATTATTCTTAGGTTTATTTAATTAGATTAATTGCATGAATACATGTACATTTTTGAAAACCTATTCACTGGTAGTGTCTTGCCTTAGATGTGCATTTTAAAGCCATAAAAGGCTCGTTCTTTTTTTTTTTTTTTCATATTAATAGTGAGAACAAGTAAGAACAAGCAAGGCTACATTTGCATATAGACATGCTACTATGAAAATTAAACTTGTAAAAGGTGTTAGAGTATAAAATGAATTATTATATTCTATACATTTATCGAATACTGTAACTTGTAAATGTTGTAGTGTGCTGTGTGATGTGATTAGAGGTTGTGTGGGCTTACCTTCAATGTTTAGCTGGAGATTATAGCTGCTTTTACTATTTTTGTTTGCATCAAAGGTGAATAAAGTGTATGCTCCAGAGTAGTTCATCTCTGCACTGGTTAGTATCATAGTTTTATTATCATTCTCAAACTGCCATCATGGGGAATTTGGTTTTCGTTGGTTAAGTTGGGTTTTTATATATTTTAAAATAAAACAGAGAACAGTTTTCTCTTTATCAGCTAGGAATTCTGGTCATGAATGATGAGCAAAAACAATGGCAAGGAGAAGCTCATTTTACACTAAAAACATTAAAATGAGAAGTAGAGAAAGTAGTATACCACTCAGTTCCTGTATTCTAAGTGACTGGACGACAGACAAAGTGCTAAAATTAGCAACTTCCGTACAACTACAATAGAAGTGTAATTTTGTGTTTAGCTGGACCATTGAAGAAAATTCTTGCTAGTTTATTCATAGAGTTGGACAATAAACTGTTCTCTGATGCTGAGCGAAATGTGTTTCAGCAAATGCACAGGCCCCTGATTGCCTTATGCCACAACCCTGCCCATTCAAAAATAATGAACCCATTACTATGTTACATGTCCATTATACTATAGGCATTTGAGTAGTCTCTGTAGTAAGCAAAAGGTAGTCTTACCTTAGGTGACTGTCTTATCTCTTACAATCACCTTGTAAACTTATCCAATTGTCCTTAACAAGCTCCAACATAGAAAATTATTTATTATTGTACAGCAATATTTTATCTATTTATTGGAGCTACATAGCTTTCGATTGCTGAAAGTTCTTCCCCCAGAACACTTTTTTAAAAAAAAACTGTAGGCATCGCTGTTTTTGAGTCTCAAATACATTTTAAAGGGCATCTGTTGGATGTGTCTGTACTCAGTGGTTGCCCTTCTTGATGTTGACTTTCCTCATGCCACTGTTCCTCCTTAACTGTACATTACAGATATACAGACCATAGAGTACAGTGTTTTCTTCCTAAAATGATTAAATTAATTAAAGCAGGGCACTAAACTGACCCTCACCCTGCTTGAGAGTGATCGCCGTGCCTCCTGGGTCCCTCTGCAACACTGCTGCTCCCTGTTCACCGCACCCAGCTCCAGGACAACCGCAACCTCACCTCTCTTCACCAGCTGCCCTCACCTCCACACCAGCCTTCCCCCTAAACCAGCACTTAAAATGAAGAGCACGTTTCCCCCACTTCTGCCTCCTGGTGTCTTGGTTCAGCCTTCTTGCAACCTCGCGGTGCTACAGTATTGGAGAATGCAGGCATGAACACAGACACAGGCCACAATACCACGATGGACACCGTGTTGCAGCACTTCCTCCAAACCAGCCTACAGCAGCAGGCGGTGACCCAGGAGCTGGCTTAAAGCCTCCAGGTCACCACCCAAGAGCTCTTGGAGCTGAGGAAAAGGCCGCCCGCCACTGCCGTCCCTCTCTCCGACCCCTGCCGAAAGGCCCAGCGTCTCCTCACCAAACTCACCAGCGACGACAATGTCGAAGCATATCACCTCACTTTTGAGAGGATCGCCCAGAGCAAAGGCTGGCCCAAGTGGGACTGGGCCCACACTTTCGCCCCTTTCCTCTTGGGGGAGGCCCAGCTGGCCTATCACGCACTCCCCCTGTTGAAGCCTCACAATATGAACTCTTAAAGAAGGAAATCCTCATATGCTGCGGCCTTTCCCCAACCATTGCAGTGGAGTTCCACCACTGGAGTTACGACCCTAAAGCCACCCCTCACGGCCTGGATGCCCTGCTGCGCGCCGCCAAGAGGTGGCTACAGCCCGAGACCCCCACTGCTTCTGAGGTCGTCGAGAGGGTGGACATGGACCACTTCCTAAGGGCTCTGCCGCCTGAAGAACAGAAAGCTGTCTGCATGCGGGGTGTCCACAACCCCCCGGGAGATGCTCGAGGTATTGGAGCGTGCGGTGGCCACCCTGGATGCCACGACGCCTGGACCAGCACTCTCATGGGGAGAGGAGGCCCACCACTCTGCCTACAGATCTCCCAGGGACGAGCTCATGCCTACCGAGCCGGACCCCGCTGCCACAAGCCCTGGCTCGCAGGTTGTGCTCTCCATAAGGTGACCCCTCCCAGCTCCCCGACCATCCCTGTGGAGGTAAACGGCAAGCCAGTCTCAGCCCTCCTGGACTCTGGAAGCACCGTAACCATGGCATGGCGCTCCCTGCTTTCACCCCCTCCTAAGGCCGATGGATTGGTCCGAGGAGTGGCCGCTCCTCATAGGTCTCATCCCGGCGCTCCCCGTGCCTCTACTCCTGGGTCAAGACTGGCCAGGCTTCTCCACTGCAAAGGCATCACGATCTCCCCTGAGACGTAGATCCAGAGCGACATGGCTGTGGGTCCAGAGGTCCTGCCTGGCCCAGGGTGCCTGGGCGACCTCAGCAGGGGACAACTCCCCCCCTAACCCTGTCTCCTCTGTGAGGCGGGAGCAAAAGGAGGACGACAGGCTGAAACACTGTTGGGGCCAGGTGCAGGTCATCGAGGGAGTCCAGCAGGACCCAGAGCAGAGACTCCCAGCTGCATATTTCCTGGTACGCGGGGGCCTCCTATACTTCAGGACAGAGTGCTGAGGCCAGCACTGCGAGCTGCTAGTGGCCCCCTGCAGCAAGTCCCATGCCCTATAAGCCTGCACCAGCTCTCCTCATTCATCTCCCTATCATTGGTGTTCCTTTCAAACGGTTAAGCATGGACGTCATGGGGCCACTGCCGAAGTCTGCCTGGGACCATGAGTACATCCTGGTCATCGTGGACTGCGCCACCTGGTACACTGAGGCAATACCACTTCGGAAAGCCACCTCCCGCAACATCAACTGAGAGCTCCTTCTCCTTTTCAGCCGTGTCAGGATCCCTAAGGACGTCCTCACAGACCAAGATATGCCTTTTATGCCCAAGCTAATGGTGGATCCGTGTCGATTGTTGCAGTTAAGTGTCTGTCTACCACCCGCAGACTGATGGTCTCATGGAACGCTTCAACCAGACTCAAGCGCATGCTGCGGTGCATGGTAGAAGAGGAAGGGAGAAACTGGGACCTTCTCCTCCCATATGTCCTCTTTGCCAGCCAAGAGACACAAGCGTCCACCGATTTCACCCCCTTCAAGCTCTTCTTTGGACAGCGACCTCGAGGACTGCTAGACGTGGCCCAGGAGGCCTGTTCCGTTCCCTCATGGAGTACATATAAGAAATCCAGGAGCGTATCGACCAGGTCACCTCCATTGTCCGGAAGCATATGGAGACCACCCAACAGGAACAACAAAGGGTTTACAATCGGCCTGCTAAGCCCAGGGAGTGCCAGCCAGGAGACCAGGTTCTCCTCCTTCCCAATGCCTCCTGTAAGTTCCTGGCCTGTTGGCAGGGCCTGTACACAGTCCTCGAGAGGGTGGGTCCCGTGAACTATTGCTTGCAACAACCAGGTAAGTGAGCAGATACCCAACTCTACCATATTAATCTGTTGAAAAAATGGATTGAACCTGCCCCCGCGGTGTCTGCATTTACTAGTCTCCCCGCCCGAGCGTACCTTGGTCCACCGAGGAGAGGAGATCACCCTGGCTCAAAGCCAGGAGCTATCTGAGCTGGCAGACCAGTTTTCTGATGTCTCCACCCCGGGCCTAACGCATCTGGTCCACTATGACATCAAAACCCCACCGGGAGTTGTGGTCAGACAGCGGCCCTACCACGTCCCAGTGGCCCGCCCTAAGGCTATAGAGGAGGAAGTCAGCTGGATGCTTCACAATGGCATCACTGAAGACTCCACCAGCCCCTGGCCCAGCCCCATCATCATGGTACCCAAGCCCGACGAAGCATTCGACTGTGCAATGACTTCCGGCAGCTCAACCAGGTATCAGAGTTCGATAGCTACCCCCTCCCTAGGGTCGCCGACCTGGTGGAGCGGCTGGGGAGAGCATGGTTCATCTCCACACTGGATATCACAAAAGGGTACTGGCAGGTGGCCCTGAGCCTGGAAGCCAAGGAAGGCTCACCATGTTCTCCACCTCCAGCAGCCACTGGCAGTACTGTGTCCTCCCCTTCGGCCTGCATGGGGCCCCCACGACATTCTAGCGGGTTATGGACATCGTCCTGCGGCCCCACCTCCAGTATGCCACCACCTACATCAAAGATTTCAAAGTGCAACATCGAGCGGGGGCTCAGCAAGGTAATGTGGATGGGCTCTCGCAACGGTTCTCCCTCTGGGCCCATCACACACTGGCAGTTGGCTCGGATCTCGGGGCAGGGGGTACTGTGACGGAGGGCTGGTGTGAAAAACAAACACACATCCTGCGTGCAGAGGGTCTGCAGGCTGAAACGCCTTGTTGATGAGAGCGATCAGAGGAGAATGACCAAACTGGTCTTAGCTGACCAGAAGTCTATAGTAATGCAAATAAGCACTGTTTACAACTGTGGTGAGCAGAAAAGCATCTCAGAATGCACAGCACATCAAAAGAAGACCAAGACAGGTATCAGGGCACAGACTCACCAAAACTAGACAGATCAAGACCAGTGAAACCCAATGGGGTCTTTGGTTTTGTAGCCCATCCACCTCAAGATTCAATGTTTTGTGCATGCTGAGATGCTTTTATGCTCACCATGGCTGTAAAGAGTGATTAAATGAGTTACTATATCCTTTCCGGAAGCTTAAACGAATGTGACCATTCTCCTCTGACCTCTCTTATCAACAACGCATTTCAACAACTGCTACATGATTGGCTGATTAGACAACTGCATGCATGTTTAGTTGTACAGGTGTTCCTAATAAAGTGGATGGTGAGTTTTAGCAAGTACCATGATACAGTAGTGTTAGTGACATCATCACTGGACATGGCAAGTGACACTTTTCACGAATATAACTGGCTTAAAATATAAAATCTCATCAGTAGAAGATGAAAAGGAAGAAGGGATGCCAATTTTTCCTGAAGCACCTTTAACAGGATTGTACAAATCAATGCGAGCTAGCTAGCCAACATGCTATAAAGTGAGTGTGGCTTCTTCTGGCTCTACTTACATTAACAGAGCAAAAATAAACCGACCATTTTGCCTCTGTATTCACAAATTGTTTTTTTGTTGCATTGTTTTTTGTTCATCAAATTGTTATTTTAAAAAGACACACTCACCAGGGCATGATTAGTGACATTAATGCTGATGCTTTATCATTGTTGTTACTGTTTCTTAATTAATTATTTAAAAAAGTCAGACTCACCAGGACATGGGTGGAGTTCAATGGAATTGTGGTTAGGGCTGACATGATTTTTGACATGGCAGGTGACGTTTTGATGTTTTTTATCCAGTATAAGAGTGCCGTTCCCGTTCTCCAACTGTGAGTGGTTAATTCAGAAGTCCAGCTGAAGCGGAGGTTGTCTCCATCAGCAGAACAGAACACTTTCCTTACCTCAGGGAAAAAGCAGCTGTATGACACTTTCACTGAGGACACCTCAGCTGCAGATTAGAGATAAACACCACAGGATGAATTATAAAGTAAACACGTTTTTAAACCAAAAATGCAACAGCCAATCATAAACACAGCAACATTAACTCAAAACAGAAAGAGGAAGTACTTATTGAACATCATGCACTCACTGACAGGAAATGACATACAGTCAGGTCCAGAAGTATTTGGACAATGACAGAGTTTTTGTGATTTTGCCTTTATACACCACCACAATGGATTTGAAATAAAACAATCAAGATGTGAGCGAAGTGTAGACTTTCAGCTTTATTTTAAGAGTTTCCACAAAAATATGGCATTTACCATTTAGGAATTGCAGCCATTTTCAACAAAGTACCTCCATTTTCAGGGGATCAAAGGTATTTAGACAAAGTGCCAGAATTGTAAATATAACCATAATTTTAATACGTGGATGAAAATCCTTTGCAGTCAATGACTGCCTGAAGACTGGAGCCCATGATCTCAAAACTCAAATTCTGAGTTTCCTCCCTGGAGATGCTTTGCCAGGCCTTCACTGCAGCCACCTTCAGTTGCTGCTTGTTTGTGGGTCTTTCTGCCTTCAGTCTTGTCTTCAGTAAGTGAAAAGCATGCCCGTTTGGGTTGAGATCATGTGACTGACTTGGCCATTGAAGAATATTCCATTTCTTTGCCTTCAAAAAGTCTTGAGTTGCTTTCACAGTATGTTTAGGGTCATTATCCACCTGCACCATGAAGCGGCATCCTATCAGTTTTGTAGCATTTGGCTGAATGTGAGCAGAGAGTATAGCCCTATACACCTCAGAATTCATCTTGCTACTTCTGTCAGCAGTCACATCATCAATAAGCACCAGTGAGCCCATTCCATTGGCAGCCATACATGCTCATGCCATAACACTGCCTCCACCATGTTTGACACATGATGTGGTATACTTTGGATCATGAGCTGTTCCTTTCTTTCCCCATACTTTTCTCTTCCCATCATTCTGGTACATGGTTTCATCAGTCCAAAGAATCTTATTACAGAACATGGGAGGCTTTTTTAGATGTTTTCTGGCAAAGTCAAATCTGGCTTTCCTGTTCTTGAATGTTACCAGTGGTTTGCAATTGCAAAACTTGTTGTAAACCCTCTGTATTTACATTCATGAAGGAGTCTCTTGATTGTAGATTTTGACAATGATAAGCCTACCTTCTCCAGAGCATTCTTGACTTCTGTTGATGTTGTGAAGGGGTTTTTCTTCACCAAGGAAAGGATTCTGCGATCATCCACTTTACAACGTCCATCGAGAAGCCAGAGGCGGGGACGACGTCCTCGGCAGAGCAAGGGGGGGTGCGACATCCTCGGCAGAGCAAGGTGGTGGAGTGACGTCCTCAGTCAAGGAAGGTGGCAGAGTGACATCTGAAGCAGCGCAAGGAGGCAGAGTGACATCTTCAGTGGAGCAGGAGGGTGGATCAATGTCCGGAGCGGAACAGGGAGATGGAGTGACGCTCATGGCAAGGCCGCGAGCCGTAAAGGTAGAGAGACATCCTCAGCCAAGCCACGAGGCAGGATGATGTCCTCTGTGGGGCAGGGAGGGTGCTCGATGTTACCAGCCTGATCGGTCACCCCTTTCTCAAAAAAATTCTTAGTGGGCGCATGGCTTCAAGCCATTCCAGTGTGGCGCTGACCGAATCTCCCTTCTCCTGTTGCTCCCACATCAGGTGGTTCCTGTTGGCCCCTGAAAAAATCTGCTGCATCCATGGTAAAGTTTATCTTTCTGTCACAGATTTGTAGAGGAGGCAGATGAAGTTCATTTATCCAGCAGGTCTTCACAGATCCCCTTCTATCTCTAACAGGGTCCACTCGGACCTGCTGGAGATGCATGTTGAGGTTCGTGAGGACACAAAAATGTGTGGAATGATGGCTCAACCAGCAGTAGCATGTAGATGCCAGGTGGGGAAAAAACTCATAACAGCCAAAAAAAAAAAAGAAAATCTAAAACAAAAATAAACAAATTTACAAATAAAATAGGTAAGTATTTATCACCCAAAGTGCACACATATTTACACATATATGGATACACATTTTAGTAATTTAACATTCTTTCTTTGATCAATGATCCAACAATAGCAGTATATTTGATTACTTCTTTGTTTCTGCTCACAGGTATTCTTATTTTCCCAATTCCCCTCAAGACGATGCAAAAGGGTTTCGTCAGCTTCAGGCTGCACTGCGCCGGCGCAGTTCCAAAAAAATCATAACGGGCCGCCAAAAAGCCACCCTGTTTGGCCAGTGCAGGAATGCAACCCAGAAGTCCGACTACCACCGTACAACAAAAACAAAACAAAAGGGGAAAATAAAACATCAAAATAAACTCTAGTGTGTGTGTGTGTCCGGAAGGGAAGATGCTGAATGGGGAGAGCATAGTGAAAGATATGTCCATGTGCTATCAGTGTGCACCCACTTCTCCGACCACAGGAAAAATGGAGGATGAAATCTATGTGAATAAGGTAAGTGTGGGCCAGGGCTGCCATTCCCAGAGGTGATGATCACTTCATCACATTGCCTCCCCCCTCTCCAAGCCACGCACTGTGCAGGTACTGGGACACGTAGTTGGCCACAAGGTTCTGCCTACCATGGCGATGCTGTACTTTAAAGGTGTAGGGTTGGAGAGCCAGATACCATCTTGTCACTTGGGTATTGTGATCCTTCACTCGGTAGTGAATCCAGGTCAATGGTCTGGCTCCAGGTCAAACTCCCTACCCAGGAGGTGGTACCAAAGGGCTTCTAGGCAAAAGTTTCGTTACACCATGTTCAGCACAAATTGTGCTACAATAATATGTGAGGAACATGTTTCGTACATGTTTGTATTTTTGAGAAAATCAAGTTTAACTTGGTTAGTGCAAAAAAATTTAAGGACATTGAGATAGGACCATAAAACACATACTAAAAATATTTTCACAAGACTTTTGAGTACTGGATTATGTAGACCAGAGTCTTTAATGCATGTTGTGAAAACCATCCTGTTCATTCATTCACATAAAATAATGCATTGATTTAACTTTTGTGTGACACTTTTTGTCTTAGAAAAGCTGTATGTGAGGGAGTGTCTATGGCCGTGAATATTGATGTATTTCACACCAGGGGAGATAATGACCCACCCCCTAATGGGTCTATCAAGGTGGAATGCCACTATGGAAACTAAAAGAAGGAATTTGAGGAGACTAAAATAACGAATGTATTTGTTTGTAGTTTATTTACAACATAGTGCATTATATAAGCAGTATAGAAAATGGATGGATGGATGGATTATCACACAGAGCATAAGCAAAATTAAACTAACATCTGTAAATTATAGAGTAAGTGTGCACTTACTCAGTATGATTCTTGGTTGTGCTGAAAACTGAACGATATTAAGAATAAATGATTTACTCATGAAAGATTATATCCTCTGCTGGATCAAGTCACTCTTCAAAATGCAACCATTCATTATTGGAGTCGTGAACTCTTCCTCACTGTCCAGGACCAATTGGAGAGCTTCCTCATGCCATCATCCAAAAGCAATGAAAAGTCAGTGAATCTAATGTAACTTCATGCCTCATGCTGGTCATTACCATATGAATAGCGCATGCTGCAGATGGGTGTGTCTAGATCAGCGCTAATGAGCTGAGACAGAAAAACTGTACCTAGTTTCATGCACATTACAGAGAATATTTGTTTTGGATTTGAATTGGTTCATTTAAAAGTAGACATTTCAAGGTCTCTATAGACATATTTCTCATGTCTGTGCAATAATTATATGCTGAGTTTTGGTTCATTTTTGTGACGCGCTCCATATAGAAGTTCACGGAGATAGACGCAGTGTCAAGTGCATCCTGTTTGTTTTCTGTATTTTACATAAGCACATTATTTTGTTTTTATTGTGAGTGCACACAACAAAAAAGACATTTTTCAGTTTCAAATGACATCTTCCTCTTTTCTGTATGACCATAAAATGACAGAGTATTTTAACTCTTTTCCGTTGCTATAAGAAAAAAATCCAAGTGATCCCGCAGGCACCTCCATCGACTCCTAAGGGTTAAGGACAGGTCTGCTGACTGTATCCTCTCCAGGTTCTGTCTCAGATGTTCCAGGTGGTCTGCCCAGGGACTACTGTATATTACCACAGGTAAACAGGAGGCCATCTTTCACAGTCCTGGAGCACTCTATCCATTAATCTGGAAGGTGGAGTCCAAAGGGAAGCATCATGGACTGTGACAACCCCAACAGCATGTTGAAGGTGGTGTACAGCCTGGAGTTAGGATAACAAGGGCACTTGCCAGTACCCTTACACAGGTCCAGAGTGATGATGTACTGGGCCTGTCCTATTCTCTCCAGCAGGTTGTCAACTCTTGGCATAGGGTAGGCATCAAACTTCGATTGGGCATTGAGCTTCCGTAAGTCGACAAAGACCCGCAGTGATCCATCATTTTTCAGGACATTGACTGGGGGGCTGCGCCATTCGCTGATGGACGGTTCTATTACTTCCAGATACTTCATCATCTCGTTTTTCTCCCACAGGGGACCTACGAGTCGTTCTGGGATCTGGCGAGGTCTCTATCGGGAAGATGTATGATCATTGAGGTGAATGGAGTGGTCCTCTCAACCTCTGGTGGAAGAAGGACGGGAAGTGGCTAAGGATGTCTTGGAGTTCAGCCCTTTGGGACTCGTCCAGGTGATCTAGGGTGACCCCAGCTGGCTGTCTCTGTGGTCTCACCTCAGGAGAAGGTTTGTCCTCCTCCACATCCTCCACCTTCCTTACCAGCAGCACTGTCTCAGAGGTCTTACTGGGTGGTACTTTCCATTCTTTAAGTAGGTTGACATGGTAATTTGGAAGGATTTTCTTTTGTTGGGGTGGTGAATTTCATGCATTACAAGACACATCTTCCTCACGACGGTGTACAGCCCCTGCCATTTGGCCAACAGCTTACTCATGGAGGATGGTAGCAGTAACAATGCCTTCTGCCCTGACTGGAACTCACGAAGCCTCACCTGCTGATCATACCCCTTCTAGTGTACCTGTTGTACTTGCTACACGTTTTCCCCTTGCTCATTCTCTATACCGGTCTCTCATCTCCAGTACAAACTTTATAAAGCTCCTCTCCTCTGTGTCGGCTGTAGGGGTTCCCCAGCTCTTCCGCAAGAGATCCAGCAGTCCCTGGACTGGTTAGCCATACAGGAGCTCAAAAAGGGAGAAACTGGTGGAAGCTTAAGGTACTTCTTTGTACGCAAACAAGACAAAGGGTAGCCACTTGTCCCAATCTCGATCCGTGTCTGCGATGAACTTCAGGGTCTGACTAAACCTCGCCACCAGTCCATCAGTCTGTGTATAGTACAGACCAGTTCACAGAGCAGTGATGCCCAGTTGCTGGTGAATCTGTTTCATCACGTGAGAGGTGAAGTTTGTCCTCTGATCGGTCAGTATCTCCTCTGGGATGCCACCCTGGAGAATCGCTGGATGAGGGCATGAATGACCTTGGCTGTGGTAATGATGCAGAGTTGGAAGGCTTCTGGGTACCTCGTGGCATAATCGCAGATGACCAGTATGTAATGATGCCCAGCGCTGCTCTTCTCAAGTGGCCCCATAATGCCCATGGCAATGTAGCAGAAGGGGACGGAGATGATGAGCAGTGGCTGTAAGGGTGCTCTGCCCTACTGATGCACAGGACTGACCTTCTGACAGGTGGGACATGTGGTGCAGTTTAGCTTGACAACTGTGTACATGGTTGGCCAGTAAAATCATGCGCTAAGGCATGTCTAAGTCTTTTGTTGAACTAGGTGACCTGCCAATGGGATTGTCTGTGCCAGGGTGTAAAACTAGGAAATGACAAGACAGGGGAACAACTAAAAGAGTAACATGCCCAGTTCGCACATACAACACATCATTTTCAATAACAAATTGTTCATCACACCCATTAGGCTCATTTTTACATTCAGCTTTAAAAAACAAAGGCTTCAATGTTTCATCGTCTTTCTGTAATCTACCGATGTCCTCTGGGATCCACCACCCATTAATCTCAAGACCCTCCGTAGAGGGACTGGAGAATGGGGTGCCCAAATACTCCCACCAGTACCTCTACCCCAGCATACCTCCTTACATCCCCATGTACTCCTTACATCCCCAAGTACTGCAATCGTTGTCTTGTAATTGATATTAGAGGCAAGTCCCAGTTTAATTAACCACAGTGAACCCCCCGTGTCTAGTAATGTTTTCAGTGTTTGTCTATCAACAGTAATGTCCATGACCATTTGATTTGATTGTTTCGCTACCCAAGTTAGCAACAGTGTCCTCCACTCTGGGAGCATAACAAAACCCTGTTAGTTTAGCTTTCCTGGCAGGGCACACTGAAGCTTTATGCCCCGGCTGTTGACAGTAGAAACATCTAAGTTTGGGTCCAGACACATTTTTTGGCTCTTGTGCCTCTTCATTAACATTTGGGGATTGGTGACCCACTTCAGTCTTAACCTTAAGCTTAGTTTGGGTGTAGCATGTTTTACCTTTGCATGGCTGAGCATGATAGATTGGCCGATGAGCATTCGCATGTTGCTGGGCTAACCTTGCTGCTGCTAGTCCTGTTGTCAGCTAGTACTCCCTCATCCAAGTCTGACTGTCATAGGGGAGCACTCAGAGTAGCTGCTCCAAAATGATGACTCCACCCCTTTTTGGGCAATACCAACAGGAAGGTAAAATAGGTAAGTATTTATCACTCAAAGCTCACACATATTTATACATATATGAATACACAATT
Organism: Pangasianodon hypophthalmus; assembly: GCF_027358585.1. NCBI lineage: Eukaryota > Metazoa > Chordata > Actinopteri > Siluriformes > Pangasiidae > Pangasianodon > Pangasianodon hypophthalmus. The sequence goes on along the minus strand of NC_069722.1, from coordinate 21,572,311 downwards.
TGGTAATTTAATATTATTTCTTTTAAATCCATGATCCAACAAAAACAGTATATTTGATTACTTCTTTGTTTCTGTTCACAGGTATTCTTATTCTTATTGATTCCCCTCAAGACAACGGTTTCATTGGCTTCCAGCTGCATTCCAAGATGTCATAACCAGCCGCCATACAGCCACCCAGATGTCCAACTACCACCATACAACAAAGACAAGACAAAAGGGGGAAATAAAATAAAACATCAACATAAACTCAACATGTGTGTGTCAGGGAGGGTAGATGCTGTATGGGGGAATTGAATGAGGTGAGTGTATGTATGGTCCAGTGCTGCCGAGCCCAGCAGTGATGATCACTTTATCACAAGTTTATTTTTAGTGACGAAACACAAAAAGCAAGAAAAAAACAAGCATAGCAAAGCAAGGCAGCAACATGAGCATGACATGAATAAGGTACAACAATAATGTCAACAGAAGATAAAAGCTAGACAGTGAATGCTGTAAAAGATGTGACTTACATAATACTAGTAAATATAAATAAATACTATAAATGCTAATTAACATAAACATGAATCAGGTGCAAACAGTCATGTGACATGAGTGTCGTGATCATGTGGTGTGCAGTGGCCAATGGGAGTCGTAGTCCTATGCCATGTTTGGTGCAATCATGAAACCACCACATTGTCTGAAACTTACAAGATGCTCGGAAGAAGCTCCCCCTACTTCAGGTCAATATATGCCTGAAAACCTTGTTTCCTGACATATATGTCAGTTTATATGTCATTATGATAAGCATTTAAATTTTCTTTCTAAACCTTAGAAACCACACTAACTAGAGAGGAAACACATTAAACTACATTGTATTTTTAAAACTGTTTTGATCAAAATTGGCTTTTTCTACATATATCTAAAACACTGATGACCTGTATTAATTTTTTTTAACTGAACATGTTCATTCCTTTCCCTAATTAAAAGGATATTATAGAGGATTTTCCCAAAATGCTGATTGTTCTCATGGTATTTTCTTGATTAAACAATAAATAAATTATTTTCCAACAAACATTTCTGTAAAAGACTTCAGAGCTTCAAAAAAAGTCAAAAAAAGATTTAAATTCTAGCAACATTAAAAGCCTAGATTTTGTTTTGTTAAGTATGTACATTATGAAGCCTGATTTACATAAATAAATAAAAATAATTTTTAAAAATACTTGAGAGAGACTATAGAATTTTTATGTTTTATATATTTATGAAATAATTTGTTTTAGTGTGCTGTGTGTGATGTGATTAGAGGTTGTGTGGTTTTACTGTATGATGTGATGATATGATATGATTGTATGATTGATACTGATTACTCTCAGTAAATATACAGACAACAGGATCCTGAAATAGCATACCTGCAGAGGAAGAAAAAATCAAGAACATTCTTAATATTATTAGACATTGATATTATTACACACCTCTGTATCCTCTAATAAATGACACTCCTGATCTTTATCCTGATTTTTATCCTATAATAAATGACAATCCTGCTGAGGATGGCCCCAGATAGACAGCCTAAATATACACTTAGAAACCATGAAGATGGCTTTGGATTGCAATTGATTCAAACAGTTTTGCTACGATGGCTTAGAACTACAATTGCTATGATAACGTTAGGACTGCTAACAGTTTTGCACTCAAGTCTCCGTTGTTAAACAGTTGATAACTTCAACAAAATAGGCTTCATGTTAAACCTATAATTTTCTAGTTACACAATTGCACTTTTTCACTATATAGCACACAGTGATAGAAGGGATTTATTTATAATCCATTGTCACCCAGATGAGGATGGGTTCCCTTTTGAGTCTGGCTTCCCTTAAGTTTTCTTCCTCATGTCATCTCAGGGAGTTTTTCCTTGCCACCGTCGCCTCTGGCTTGCACATTAGGGATAAATTTATAAATTTGTATCTGGACTTTATATATTTCTGCAAAGTTGCTTTGTGACAATGTCCAATTGTCGAAAGCGCTATACAAATAAAAATGAATTGAATTGAATTCCATTATTACAGTAGAGCTGGATTCATATATATATATATATATATATATATATATATATATATATATATATATATATATATAATATATGAAATATGCAAAATGACACTTTTAAAATAGATGAAGCACCATTTGCATTAACGCACATAAATGTTTTTAATAAAATACATGTCGCAGAATGTAGAATCCTACTGTAGTAGCATATTGTGTTTAAATATTGAGATATATTTTTGTCAGATCATCCATTCCTAAATTGCACTGTGAAAACTGCACTTGCTTTACACTCCTTTAAAGCTGCATGTTAACGCTGATGATAGAAAAGAAAAGCCTGCGCAGGGTTAAGCAGTAGGCCAATTCTGCATGTCAGCATGCCATTTTAAAAATATATTACATCATTTAGTGTGAGTGGACCTCCCAAATTTCTTAGTTTTTTTTTTTTTCTAAAACATAATTTGATTGATGAAGGCATTCACAGAAAAAAAGAAAATATTTTGTACTTTTGAAGAGCAGGAATTGTTCATTAAAAGAAGACATATTTACTGATATCTGATCTCACTTGTTTAAACTGCATTTATACCATTTGTCATTCCATAAAGCATAAACTGTATAACTGTACATGTTATAAATAAATGAGTTGTATTTTATGAGGATAAAACATACCCATGGCAGCTTTTGTGAAAATCAACAGGATTCCAAAGATGACCTGTATTCTCATGTTGTCCAGAGAACAGTTCTCTCTCTGTACTTACTAGAGATCTTGGCCATGAGAGATGGATAGAATGGCCTGTTTGTGGGACACACGGTGATATGGTCGTATTGTATAATGGATTAATTTACACATATCTACAATTATGATATTGTGACATATGTTAATATAATGTGATACAGGCTCTAGCTGTCATTATAATAGACAGTTTAATCCTGCACGATCACACACTTTACTTTCTTTTCTTCTAATGTATTCCCAGTAAATATGTATTACAAATAAACTGAGTTTAAATTGCAAGTGAGTGATACCTTGATGTGCTAATTATAAATCAGTCCTAACTCTATACATATACTCTATACAGTTTTAGCAGTACACACACGAACACGTAGATCAGCCAATCAGTTGTGTGTAAGAAAGAAAAATACTGACACAGGACGACACTATTTGTTCTTTATTGCTTTATAATACTTTTATATTCCTGTTACTTGCCCCTGTACATGGAAAGCTTTATGGACACTGATTTCCGGATTGTGTCTGGATTTCACACATGGATCCTCTAAATACTGCCAAGTCTCCAGTGTCACAAAACTCATCACATAATGTCTTGAGTGGACTGATTTAATAACAGAAGTGAATAATGAACTTAATCATTATTAATTGTCATCCATAAATAAGAATTGGATCATGTTTGTTTTAGGAAAAAAAAAGCAACAACTCACAACAGACATTTTTTCAACCTTCACAAATACACTTAAATTTATATTTATAAAAGAGTCTACAAAAATGATTTCTACAAAAGCATGATTGGAACAGCAGCATTTAAGCATTGCAGTATTTTAGAACATTAAAAAAATAAAGCTAAAGAGAAACAACTCTAAAAAGTAGCACTTATTTCATCAAGAAATCTGCAGGCTGGCTTAGTTTTTGAAAAGAAGATGTGGATTGAGGAATAAAATTTGTTTTCTCTGTTACCCATCTGTTATTGATGCTTATACATTTCTGGTGGTTCAGGGTGGACGGGTTGCTGGCATGGAGGAGAGCAATCGTGGACTGCTTCTTCTGTTCCTAATCTAGGTTTACAGAGCTTCCTGATCTGTGGAAGGAAGTGTCACTCAGGTGATCACTACATTTACATCACCATGAAAGCTTTAGACATTACATTTTCTAGCTGCTCATGTTCTTCTCTCTTTACTTTTTGTCATATATACTTGAATATGCACTCTGGTAATGTGCACATGTTCCATGATAGTAAGTATTAAAGGCTTACTCTCAGTTATTTTCTGTTTCCTGTAGATTCTGTTGTAGATACAAAATGCTCCCACTAACAGCGACAGAAGGATGATGACTTCACAGAGCCACACAGACACAAACACCATGAAACCTGAGAGAGAGAGAGAGAGAGAGAGAGACAGAGACAGAGACAGAGACAGAGACAGAGAGACAGAGAGAGAGAGTCTATGTCAATGGTCACGCTGATATCCTTATTTAGTACCCTAAATTAAAGCACTGTGACTCTGACCAGCTAGTTACTAAAGTTTCTATAAATGCATCATGCAGTGCCACATGATCATGTTAATGAATATGTGTATTTCTTTGTCCCACACGCTTCATATGTGACCTCTCGCTCTTGCCCACATGTATTTAATATGTTCGCACTTGCTCTTGCCCACATGAAAGTAAAAAGTGTCCCTCAGGACACCAGTTCCAATGTGTATCTCTTGTCTCAAATGCAGGCTGAATATTTCTAGGAATATTTAAAAAAGAAATAATCAACACACACCTCTTATAGGTATATGTATCTGTTTAGAATATATGATATGTTCCTTTTTGAATCATCCTACTATGAACAATGCATTGTTGTGGGTAATGTTTTTAAGGCCACAAGCCTCAATAAACCATATCTGCATTTACATCTTTTTGTGTATAATTATTAGAACTCTAACTCAATTTTCATTTGTTACTATTAGGAAAATTTCTGTTTCTGTTTCTATTTCTTTCAGTTTCTTCAAATCATTGATTAAAAACAGAAAGAATTACCGGGACATGGGTGGAGTTCAATGGTGTTACGGACACGGCTGACATGGTTTTCTACATGGCAGGTGATGTTTCCATGATGGCTTTTATCGAGCAGCAAGGTGCTGTTTGCATCCTCCAGCTGAGTGATTGTGTTTAAATCAGCAGTCCAGGTGAAGCGGAGGTTGTCTCCATCAGCAGAACAGTGTGCTTTAGCGACATCAAAAGACAAACAGCCGTACCACACTTTCACTGAGGACACCGCGGCTGCAGATTAGAGATAAACACCCCAAGTTAAATTACTATGGTGGCCCGTAAGCACTAAACACTTTAACAAACCAAAAATGCAACCGCAAATCAGAAAATGCAATAGCAAAACCAAAAACATAACAGCAAAAAAGAAAAAAGTTCACATCTCAGAAAAGGAACTCCTTATTGAACATCACATGCTTGGTGATGAGTGAACTATCACAATGGAAAAGAATTGCACCTTTTCGGTCTGTTATTTAGTTAGCCTAGTGAAAATGATTTAATGACAAGTTACTTATGTTATAGTGAGGAGAAATGCTTTCTTCTGAATAACTGATCATACATCCCTGAAAAACTTCTTTCCTGATGTATGTGTGGATTTATGTTTTTAAATTTATTTGAACACATAAATGTACATGTAAAAAAAATCCAATAAAAAAATATTTATGAGAATATCAACAATCAAGTGGTGAAGATTAATTTTGATATGTGGTTTTTTTTTTGTCTTTTGTTATTTTTTTAAATAAAAGTATTCAGTTGTAGTATCTTGCCTTGAATGGGCTTTACAAAGATATAAAAAGTTTGGCCTTTGTTTGTAGTAGAAGTAGTAAAAGTAGTAAAAGTGTTCTCCCTTACTTTGATGAACATTGGCATAGATGTCCTACTATACAAGTAAAACTTGTAAAATGTGTTAGAGTATAGAATGAATGGTCATATTTTGTACATTTATCAAATAACTTTTTAACTAAATAAAAGTTGTAGTGTGATGTGATTAGAAGTTGTGTGGTCCTACCTTCAATGTTTAGCTGGAGAATATAATTGCCTTTAAGATTCCCGTTTGCATCAGTGGTGTCTAAAGTGTATGTTCCAGAGTCGTTCCTCTCTGCACTGGTTAGTATCATAGTTTTATTATCATTACCAAACTGCCATCTTGGGGGATTTGGTTTTGGTGGGTTACTTTGGGTTTTTCTATATTTTAAAATTAAACGAGAGGTAGATGTCTTGTCTGTGATCTTTAGGTCAAACCTATCCTCTAGGGGCATTGGCAGGTGCAGTCGTTGTCCCAGAGCTACATAACACTGATTACTCTGATTAAAGCTACAGACAACAGGATCCTGAAACAGCAAACCTGCAGAGGAAAAAAATACAAGATCATTGTCTCGTTATTCTGACACACTGAACCACACGTCTGATCCACTTATTTGATACTGTTTTGTTACAGGAGATCTGGATTCGGTACTCTGGTACAGTTTTCAGTAAAGAACTGAACATGGAAAAAAGTGTACATATTTGGATATAATCACAAGGAAGCAACTTAAACTTTGTGTGTATTTATCTTCTCCAAATTGATTATTTACCTTTTTCATTTTAAAAATGGCATTAAAAATGTATAACAGCAGAAGTGTTTTCTTGATTAAACAATTAATAGATTAATAATTGATATTTCAACAAACGGTTTTGTAAGTCTTTCTCTGAAGGTTGTGTTCACAGTGAAATGAACATTTTAATTCCAACATCATCGATTAAGTGGCTCTACAAATATGCCAAATCTAGCAACAAGTTCACTAAGTTGGCTCCACTGCTACACAGCTTCATGGCTTTCACTTTTTGGAAATGTGTCATTCCCCAAATGAAATAGAAATTTTGATTGCTTCTGCCTCTGGCTCTGCCTGTCTTTCAGTTTATCCCTCTAGGTCAGTGCTCCGAGCAGTTAGGCAGAGTTTTTTTTGTTGTTGTTTGTCTTTTTAATAAAATCAGCTGGACCAGTGCTTGTTTGTGTTCTCACAGCATTTCTCAACTGTTACAGATCCCTGTCTGTGTTTGGTTACCTTTGTTCAAATTGGTATCGTGAGTAAAAAACATTCACTTGGGAGTACTTAGTATCTACTATAATATTAGTGCTCTGTTTAACTGTTTTAAAAGCACTGCCATTTTTGATGTATTTTGGTCAAAATGTAATCGTTAGTTTCAGGGAGAAAATTAGTACATACAAACAAATAAAGACAAAAAAAAAAAATAAGGAACTGAGAGACTCACCATCATTAGACAGTGTGGAAGTGACTACTGCAGTAGTAGGTCCTGAAGAATAAAATAAAATATACAATATATATAATATATATCTTTGGTCATGGCACAACAAACTAACTATTTATGTATTTGCACAATACTATAACTATAATTTCTAGAAATTGAAGAACACATAAAGAATGAAAGAATAGCTCAATTTTATAACTTAAATATTGGCGAGAAGAGCATTTAAAAATAAAATAAAAAATAAAACTATACACTTAATATTTTATTTTCAGGTACTGCATAATGTCATGCGTTTTGAACACACAACCATTTTATAATTAGGTGTGTCCTGGCTTTTGACATGTGCTGTATATATTTTATTTGTTAGTAAATCTGTTTTTCTCTCCCTTCTTCAAAGACATACTGTATACGAGAAATGTCATTGAATTACAATGCATACATACATAGATGCAAACACTGTTAATATTGTTTTATTTGACTTTTTTTTAGAAGGTTTGTCAGAAAGGTTCGCAGGACATCAGGTTGAGACTAGAGGAGTGAATCTGGACTGGACTAACCCACGGGACACAAGAAAGTTTGCAAGATTTACTTTCATGCAGTCACAAGCAAGAGGTCCGATATGAAGTTTGCAGGACAAAACAAAGATGCTGCGTGATGCATTTATAATTCATTCATGTATCTTTAGTAACTGCCTGGTCAGGGTCAGGATGGTTTAAATTAGTTTTCTCGTTGTTTATATTGGGAAATAGAGCCGACTCAATTCACTGGAAATGATCACAGGTGGATACAAACAAAAATATTAATTGTGCAAGCAGGATGTTTTTAAGTACTGCATACTCTATTTGCAGTGATGTAGCTGAGGTTGAGGAACTATCAGAGCCAGAATTTATACACTGCTACCATGTGTTTAGGGACTGAGCTTAACTTTCATTCATTCATTCTCAGTAAGTTTTACTAGGTATTTGGCTGTTTTGTCTCTGTATTCACAAATTGCTGCATTGTTTTTTGTTTGTCTAATCATTATTTTAAAAAGACAGACTCACCAGGACATGGGTGGAGTTCAGTGGTATTGTAGTTATAGCTGACATGATTTTCTACATGGCAGGTGACTTTTCCATGATGATCTTTATTCAGTGTGAGAGTGCTGTTCCCGTTCTCCAGTTGAGGGAGTGTGTTTAAATCAGAAGTCCAGTTGAAGCGGAGATTGTCTCCATCAGCAGAACAGTACACTTTCATGACTCCAGGGGACAAGCAGCTGTACGACAATTTCACTGAGGACACCTCAGCTGCAGATTAGAGATAAACAAATTTACTATGGATGCCTGTAAGTACTAAACACATTATCAAACCAAAAATGCATGCATTCATGAAAGATGACCTACATTCATGAAATTTTACATGTTCATTCCTTTCCTTAATTAAAAGGATATTATAGAGGATTTTCCCAAAATGTTGATTATTCTTAGGATTATGATAGATTTTAAAAAATGGCATAAAATATTTTTATAACAAGGCACGGCATTTTCATGATTAAACAATAAATAAATTATTTTCAACAAAGAAACATTAACACGTCTTTAACAAACATTTCTGTAAAAGACTTTCTCTTGAGAGCTTCTTCACAGTCAAATAAAGACTTAAATTCTAACAATGTCAAAAGCCTCATTTTTTAAGGACATACATTTCTGCATAGTTTATTAGATGAAGCCTCATTTGCATAAATAAAAGTAACTTTTTAAAACAGTTCAAATATAAAAAAAAACCACTTGGGAGAGACTGTAGAATGAAAGGATATATTTTATATATTTATGAAATAACTTGTAAATGTTGTAGTGTGCTGTGTGATGTGATTAGAGGTTGTGTGATCCTACCTTCAATGTTTAGCTGGAGAGTATAATTGCCTTTAAGAGTCCCCTTTGCATCAGTGGTGTCTAAAGTGTATGTTCCAGAGTCACTCCTCTCTGCACTGGTTAGTATCATAGTTTTATTATCAATAACAAACTGCCATCTTGGGGGATTTGGTTTTGGTGGGTTACTTTGGGTTTTTCTATATTTTAAAATTAAATGATGGGTAGATGTCTTGTCTATGATCTTTAGGTCAAACCCATCCTCCAGGGGCATTGGCAGGTGCAGTCGTTGTCCCAGAGCTACATAACACTGATTACTCTCAGTAAATCTACAGACAACAGGATCCTGAAACAGCAAACCTGCAGAGGAAGAAAAAATCAGGAACATTCTTAAAATTTTACACACTAATATTATTACACACCTCTTTATCCTCTAATAAATGACACTCCATTATTACAGGAGAGCAGGATTTGAAATAGATGAAGCGCCATTGGCATAAATAACACACATAAAAAATACATATTGCTTTTTGTAGAGTCATATTGTAGTAGCATATTGTATTTAACTATTGTGATATGATTTTTGTCAGTTTGCCCATCTCAAACTCATCCACCAATTGTCTTTAACTAGTTCCACCACACTTAATACGAGTTTATGGTTATTCATGGTTTTTTTTCAGCTGTTTATCTAGCTCCAGTTATAAACAGTCAGGACCTAGCTGACCGCTTACTGGTTAAAAATTCACACCCACATTTTTATTAAAACAGTTATAAGACTGAAGTTGTCATTATTTATAGGAATACTTGTTTTTGAGTTATTAAGATTTGGGTTAAGCAAATCAGGAGATGTCTAAAAACAATGTCATAATAACTTCTTTGTTGTCTAATGAGAGAACATCTTTTAACATTAAACTAAAAGTTTTGAAGGATGTCGTATGGGTGTGTCTGTGCTTAGTGAAAAAATCATTTGCATAAATATTTGACTGTGATATATAGTATTTAAAAAGAAAATCCTATTCGCCTGTAGTATCTTTCCTTAAATAAAAATTTTATTAACTCAGTTTTTGCACTTTTAAAGCAACACTACTGTTGTGCTGGTGGTGTGTTAGCAAAAAATATATTGTGTTAGCAAAACTATATTGTGATACTTACATATATTGTAGAATCCTACTGTACTATCATATTGTCGTACTTGATAAGATATTTTTGTCAGATCACCCATCCTTAAATTGCACTGTGAAAACTGCACTTGCTTTACACTCCTTTAAAGCTGCATGTTAACACTGATGATAGAAAAGAAAAGCCTGCGCAGGGTTAAGCAGTAGGCCAATTCTGCATGTCAACATGCCAGTTTTAAAATATATATTAGACCATTTAGTGCCAGAGGAAGTCCTGTTTTTCTTAGGTTTTATGGGTTATTTTTCTACAACATCATTTCATTGATGAAGGCATTCACAAAAAAAACATATTTTGTAGTTTTGAAGTGCAGGAAGTGTTTGTTAAAAGACAACCCTTTTACTGATATCTGATCTCACTTGTCTAAGTCTCATTTGTCTTTCCATACAGCATAAACTCTACAACTGTATATGTAATAAATAAAGAAATTGTGCATTTTTAGAGGATAAAACCTACCCATGGCAGCTTGTGTGAAAATCCACAGGATTCCAAAGATGACCTGTATTCTCATTTTATCCAGAGAACAGTCCTCTCTCTGTACTTGCTAAAGATCTTGGTCATGAGTGATGAGCAAATACAATAGCAAAATGAAGCTCCTTTTACAGCACTAATAATGCTTTACTGAGAAATAGAGGAAGTTCCATAGTTATTTTTATAGCCATTCACTTCCTGTATTCTAACTAGTCTATTACTTGACAGAAAGAAAGAGATGGACAGAATGCAACAATGAGCATTTTCTGTAGTTACAGTAGATATGTGGCTGTGTGTTTAGCCGGTCCATTGAAGAAAAATCTTCCTAGTTTATCCATAGACTTGATCAATAAACAGCTCTCTGTTGCTGAGTGAAATGTGTTTCTTTATTAATGTAAAATATTTCAATGAGCAGCGTCTAGCTCCCTTGACTTGTAAGTGAGAACTCGTCACTTGTGCAGTCAGCACCACTGTGGTTTGGTTATCTTTTCTGTGGAAATATTTTTATCACTCATACTTACATGATCTATAAACATCTCACAACACTCAGGTCGTTTTGGGCTTATTACAATCACAGAAGCTGGATTGTCATATAGGACCATGGTATCTGATGTCATATCACTGTTTATGTCTTTACTAGAAAAGAAATTGATATTGTCTCAGGTAACCAGGGACAGATTAGTTAATCCTGTTAATTCTTAGGCTGTTGTCTCTAATAAAATGTTTCCACTATGATAAACTCCCCCATTGGACGACTATAAATTAACAGCATGAGTGATTAGATCAGGTTTTCTTTTCCGCTTTATTTGATGTTTGCGTGACACACGGTGATATGGTCATATTGTATAATGGATTTATTTACACATATCTACAATTATGATATTGTGACATATGTTAATATAATGTGATACAGGCGCTACCTGTCATTATAATAGACAGTTTAATCCTGCACGATCACACACTTTACTTTCTTTTCTTCTAATGTATTCCCAGTAAATATGTATTACAAATAAACTCAGTTTAAATTGCAAGTGAGTGCAAGTATCCTAACTCTATACATATACTCTATACAGTTTTAGCAGTACACACACGAACAGGTAGATCAGCCAATCAATTGTGTGTAAGAAAGAAAACTACTGTCACAGGACGACACTATTTGTTCTTTATTGATTTATAATGCTTTTTTTTATATTCTTTGTACTTGCCCCTGTACATGGAAAGCTTTATGGACGCTGATTTCTGGACTGTGTCTGGATTTCACACATGGATCCTCTAAATACTGCCAAGTCTCCAGTGTCACAAAACTCATCACATAATGTCTCGAGTGGACTGATTTAATAACAGAAGTGAATAATGAACTTAATCATTATTAAGAGTCACCCATAAATAAGAATTTGATCAGGAAACAAAAAGCAACAGCTCAGAACAGACATTTTTTCAACCTCCACACACACTTAAACTTAAATTTATATTTATAAATATTTATAAAGAATCTACAAAAATGATTTCTACAAAAGCATGATTGTAACAGCAGCATTTAAGCATTCCAGTATTTTAGAATATTAAAAAATAAAGCTTAAGAGAAACAACTCTAAAAAGTAGCACTTATTTCATCAAGAAATCTGCAGGAATCATCAGGCTGGTTTAGTTTTTGAAAAGAAGATGTGGATTGAGGAATAAAATTTGTTTTCTCTGTTACCCATCTGTTATTGATGGTTATACATTTCTGCTGGTTCAGGGTGGACGGGTTGCTGGCATGGAGGAGAGCAATCGTGGACTGCTTCTTCTGTTCCTAATCTAGGTTTACAGAGCTTCCTGATCTGTGGAAGGAAATGTCACTCAGGTGATTACTACATTTACATCACCACGAAAGCTTTAGACATTACATTTTCTAGCTGCTCATGTTCTTCTCTCTTTACTTTGACATATATACTTGAATATGGACTCTGGTAATGTGCACATTTTCCATGATAGTAAGTATTAAAGGCTTACTCTCAGTTATTTTCTGTTTCCTGTAGATTCTGGTGTAGATATAAAACGCTCCCACTAACAGCGACAGAAGGATGATGACTTCACAGAGCCACACAGACACAAACACCATGAAACCTGAGAGAGAGACAGAGAGCGCGAGAGAGAGAAAGTCTATGTCTGTGTTTTGTTACCCTGCCACAAGTTCACGTTGGTATCCTTATTTAGTACCCTAAATTAAAGCACTGTGACTCTGACCAGCCAGTTACTAAAGTTACTGTAAATGCATCATGCAGTGCCACATGATCATGTTAATGAATATGTGTATTTCTTTGTCCCACACGCTTCATATGTGACCTCTCGCTCTTGCCCACGTGAAAATAAAAAGTGTCCCTCAGGACACCAGTTCCAATGTGCGTCTCTTGTCTCAAATGCAGGCTGAATATTTCTAGGAATATTAAAAAAAGAAATAATCAGCACACACCTCTTATAGGTATATGTATCTGTTTAGAATATATGATATGTTCCTTTTTGAATCATCCTACTATGAACAATGCATTGTTGTGGATAATGTTTTTTAGGCCACAAGCCTCAATAAACCATATCTGCATTTACAACTTTTTGTGTATAATTATTAGAACTCTAACTCAATTTTCATTTGTTACTATTAGGAAAATTTCTGTTTCTGTTTTTATTTCTTTCAGTTTCTTCAAATCATTGATTAAAAACAGAAAGAATTACCGGGACATGGGTGGAGCTCAATGGTGTTACGGTCACGGCTGACATGGTTTTCTACATGGCAGGTGATGTTTCCATGATGGTTTTGATCCAGCAGCAAGGTGCTGTTTGCATCCTCCAGCTGAGTGATTGTGTTTAAATCAGCAGTCCAGATGAAGCGGAGGTTGTCTCCATCAGCAGAACAGTGTGCTTTAGTGACATCAAAAGACAAACAGCCGTACCACACTTTCACCGAGGACACCGCGGCTGCAGATTAGAGATAAACACCCCAAGTTAAATTACTACGGTGGCCCGTAAGCACTAAACACTTTAACAAACCAAAAATGCAACCGCAAATTAGAAAATGCAACAGCAAAACCAAAAACATAACAGCAAAAAAAAAAAAGAAAAAAGTTCACATCTCAGAAAAGGAACTCCTTATTGAACATCACATGCTTGGTGATGAGTGAACATGGTGTGTGACTATCACAATGGAAAAGAATTGCACCTTTTCGGTCTGTTATTTAGTTAGCCTAGTGAAAATGATTTAATGACAAGTTACTTATGTTATAGTGAGGAGAAATTCTTTCTTCTTATTAGGGTTTTGCTGGGAATCGAACACAGGTCACCAGCGTAGTAATCCAGCAAACCCCCACTAGGCCACCAGGGGAATGACTCAAGTGCAGAGGAGTGAGGCGAGAGTAAAGTAAAGTAAAGGAAACAGTTTATTAATTAAGATCCAACATCCAAGGCAAAAAAATAACAAGTATAATCCAAACGCTCAGAAGATACAAGGGAAAAAATAAAGAAATCCAAAAGTGCATCGTCCAAGAAACCAAAAATCAGAAAAAAAAAAGAGGCAAAAATCCAAACACTCAGAAGATCCAACAGCAGCAAATACAAAGTCCACAAAGTCCACAAGAAAGCAAAGTACCAAAAACAACACAAAGACATAAGTAAGGAACACGGAACAGAGGTTACTAGTCTTAAACATAACAGCACAAAGACTCCGTGACAAGAGGCCAAACTGAGGGGGTATAAATACACAAACAAATCAAGAGGACAAACTGAAAATAGGTGTAAGTAATGAGGACTAGGCGGGGCACAAGGCACATGGAAAAACAAAAGCACAAAACACGGAAGCAATAGCGGCCTCTAGAGGCCAAGATAGTCCAAGTCCTAACAGGACCCCCCCCCTCAAAGAGCGTCTCCTGACGTTCCCAGGGCGCTCAGGATGGGCCAAATGGAAGTCCCGACAAAGATCTTTGTCTAAAATGTCCCAGGCGGGGACCCAACAGCGCTCCTCAGGGCCATAGCCCTCCCAGTCCACCAGATATTGAAGCCCGCCATGGACCCGGCGGGAGTCCAGCAGGCGGCGCACAGTAAACACGGTCTGACCCTGGAGGATGCGGGGAGGCGGGGGATTCCTAGGGGCAGGGGCATAAGAGGACGTCAGTACGGGCCGCAACAGGGATACATGGAATGTGGGGTTGATCCGTAGAGACCGGGGCAACTGGAGCTGGTAGGCGACAGGGTTCACCCTGCGCACCACCTTGAAGGGGCCAACGTAGCGGGGGGCAAGCTTGTGGTTCTCCACCCGCAGAGGAAGGTCCTTGGCGGTCAGCCAAACCCGCTGCCCAGGATGGAAACTGTGGGCAGGCTTTCTGTGGCGGTAGGCCTGAGTCTGGTTGGCCCTGGAAGTCTGGATGAGGGTCCTCCTAACCTTGTTCCAGGTCTTGCGACACCGTCTCATGTACTGGCTGACCAAGGGCACCCCAGCGTCCTCCTCCTGTTCCGGAAACAGAGGTGGCTGGAACCCGAACTGGCACTGGAACGGCGACAACCTGGTGGCCAATGACTGGAGAGTGTTGTGGGCGTACTCTGCCCATGGCAGCCAGGTGCTCCATGATGTCGGGTTATCCATCGCCAGGCCTTGCAGGGTGGTTTCCAGGTCCTGGTTGAGCCTCTCAGTCTGGCCATTGGACTGGGGGCGGAACCCAGAGGAGAGGCTGGCAGTGGCCCCAATGAGTTTGCAGAACCCCTGCCACACTCGGGAGGAGAACTGGGGCGCCCGGTCTGAGACGATGTCCTGTGGGAGACCAAAGACTCGGAAGACATGGGTAAATATTAGTTTGGCTGTTTCAAGAGCAGAAGGGAGTTTGCACAGAGGTATGAAGCGGCAGGCCTTAGAGAATCTGTCGACTATGACCAAAATGACAGTATTACCTTGTGAGTCAGGAAGGCCCGTGATGAAGTCGACTGCCACATGGGACCAGGGATGCCGGGGAATGGGCAGAGGATGCAGGAGGCCCTGGGGATGCTGTCGTGGGTTCTTGCTTCTGGTGCACACATCACAAGACAGGACAAACGACCTCACGTCCTTCTCCATGCTTGGCCACCAGAAGCGTCTCTTCAAGAAGTCCAGTGTCCTCCAAGCTCCCGGGTGGGCGGTGAGAGGGGACGAGTGACCCCACTGGAGAACCTTGGCCAGGGCTTGACGAGGGACGTACAAGCGGCCCGGTGGCCCCGTCCCAGGGCCGGGGTCCTGGCATTGAGCTTGTTGGACAGCCTCCTCAACACCCCAGCGAACAGGGGCCACAATCCAGGACACAGGGATAATAGGCCCGGTACGATAGTGTGAAGTTGAATCGACTAAAAAACAAGGCCCACCTAGCCTGTCAGGGATTCAGTCTCTTGGCTTGCTGGAGGTACTCCAGGTTCTTGTGGTCCGTCCAAACCAGGAATGGATGTTGTGCTCCCTCCAGCCAGTGCCTCCACTCCTCAAGGGCCAGTTTAACCGCAAGCAGGACTCCGCAGGGCTCAGGCGGTGGGAGAAGTAAGCGCAGGGGTGCAACCTGCCATCCGAGCGTTGAGAGAGGACTGCGCCGACACCACTGTCCGAGGCGTCCACCTCGACGACGAATGGTTGCGATGTGTCCGGGAGGACCAGAATGGGTGCCGTGCAGAAGCAATGCTTGAGGTCCCTGAACGCCTTTTCCGCCTGAGGAGACCAGACATAAGATCCACTAGTCTTTTTGGTGAGGTCCGCTATGGGCGCTGCTACAGAACTGAAGTTCCTGACAAACTTGCGGAAGAAGTTAGCAAATCCTAAGAACCGCTGAACTTCTTTAACAGACTTGGGAGTGGGCCAGTCCTGGACGGCCAGGGTCTTGGCTGGATCCATCTGGAGTTGTCCCATTCGTACAATAAAACCCAGAAAGGAGACCTCAGGGACATGAAACTCACATTTATGGGCCTTGGCAAACAGATTGTTCTGTAGCAGCCTCTGGAGAACCTGGCGGACGTGATGGCGGTGCTCTTGCAAGGTCTTGGAAAAAATCAGAATGTCGTCGAGGTAAACAAAGACATATTGGTTGATCATGTCCCTCAAGACGTCGTTGATAAGGGCCTGAAAAACTGCTGGTGCATTGGTGAGTCCGAAGGGCATCACCTGGTACTCATAGTGCCCTGACGGGGTGTTAAAGGCAGTCTTCCACTCATCTCCCTGTCGGATGCGGACGAGGTGGTATGCATTCCGTAAGTCCAACTTGGTGAAGACAGTAGCGCCTTGGAGCAGATCGAACGCTGTGGACATCAGCGGAAGGGGATAGCGGTTGCGCACAGTGATCTTGTTCAGGCCCCTGTAATCAATACACGGCCGGAGCCCCCCATCCTTCTTGCCGACAAAGAAGAAGCCGGCCCCAGCGGGTGAGGTGGAGGGTCGAATGAACCCAGAGGCCAGGGCGTCCTTGATGTACTCCTCCATGGCCTTGCGTTATGGCTGAGAGAGGGAAAACAGTCTGCCACGAGGACGGGTAGCCCCAGCGAGCAAGTCGATGGCACAGTCGTAGGCACGGTGCGGAGGAAGAACGGCGGCCCTGCTCTTGCTGAAGACTTCTTTCAGATCCCAGTACTCTGGGGGAACTTGGGATAACTCGGTGAGATCAGGAGGCTCGGCAGGAGACACAGGAGAGCTAGAGAGCAGACAAGAGGCGTAGCAAGCAGGACTCCATTCCACAACCTGGCTTGTTACCCAGTCTATGCGAGGGTTGTGGCGGGTAAGCCAAGGAAGGCCTAGAATAACTGGGAACTCTGGTGAATGAATCAGGTACAGGGATATTTCTTCTTTGTGACCTTGAGACTGGAGAAAGACTGGAGAAGTTACTTGGGTGACTTTTCCGTCACCTAAAGCTTGGCCATCCAGAGCAGACACAGACAGCGGGACTTCAAGAGGTACCGTAGGGACATTGATTCTTCGGGCGAAGTGGACATCCATAAAGTTTCCAGCCGCCCCGGAGTCTAACAAGGCCTGGCAAGAGTGGACGGACTCACCCCAGGAGATGGAGACAGTGATGTAGACTCCTTGGCCGGGAAGTTCAGGAGAGAGGGTAGTCCCCGTCGCAACCCTCCCTCGGCTGGACGGGGCGGTCCTTTTCCCAAGAGCTCGGGACGTGATGCTCGGAAATGGCCAGGCTTGCCACAGTAGATGCAGCACTTGTCCCTCCTTCTACGCTCCCTTTCAGCTGCGGAGAGACGAGTACGGCCAACTTGCATGGGCTCTGGACAGTCACTGGAGGAGGTGGACGGCCTCCAGGTTGAGGCAGTGAAGCAAGGGGAACTCACAACTTGGTGACGCTCTCTAATCCTGTTATCAAGACGAATCAATCAGACCGTCTTTGATGGGGTCAGACAGACCATGGTGGAAGGCTGAAACCTGGGCAGTCTCATTCCATCCGAAATCAGAAATCCCTGTCTTTGCCAGATGGCTGTTGCCCAAGCTTGTGCCTTATCAGCTAACAAAGTTATCACAAATGCAATCTTGTGGCAATCTGTAGTGTAGGTTTGAGCTGGAGCTCAAAGGTGAGTTGGCACTGGGTAAGGGTAAGGAACTCCTGGCACTCACCGTCATACCTCTGTGGTGCAGGAAGACAGGGTTCGCGAGGTGAAGGAGGCAGCGTGGCATGAAGCACTGGAGCAGGAGGTGGAGGCAGAGGAGTCAGCTGTGCCAGGGCTTTCCCAATTTGTTGAAGCAGTTCCTCATAGCATGCAAGTTCCGAAACATGTTAAAGCAGCCACAATTCCCTGAAGGTTAGCCAGGTAGACAGTTGAAGAAGAACGGAGTCTTTGTTAGGGTTTTGCTGGGAATCAAACCCGGGTCGCCGGCGTAGTAATCCAGCAAACCCCCACTAGGCCACCAGGGGAATGACTCAAGTGCAGAGGAGTGAGGCGAGAGTAAAGTAAAGGAAACAGTTTATTAATTAAGATCCAACACCCAAGGCAAAAAAATAACAAAAGTATAATCCAAACGCTCAGAAGATACAAGAGAAAAAAATAAAAAAAATCCAAAAGTGCATAGTCCAAGAAACCAAAAATCAGAAAAAAAAGAGGCAAAAATCCAAACACTCAGAAGATCCAACAGCAGCAAATACAAAGTCCACAAAGTCCACAAGAAAGCAAAGTACCAAAAACAACACAAAGACATAAGTAAGGAACACGGAACAGAGGTTACTAGTCTTAAACATAACAGCACAAAGACTCTGTGACAAAAGGCCAAACTGAGGGGGTATAAATACACAAACAAATCAAGGGGGCAAACTGAAAATAGGTGTAAGTAATGAGGACTAGGCGGGGCACAAGGCACATGGAAAAACAAAAGCACATGGCTGTCAAAACAAAAACACAAAACACGGAAACAATAGCGGCCTCTAGAGGCCAAGATAGTCCAAGTCCTAACACTTCTGAATAACTGATCATACATCCCTGAAAAACTTCTTTCCTGATGTATGTGTGGATTTATGTTTTTAAATTTATTTGGACACATAAATGTACATGTAAAAAAAAATCCAATAAAAAATATTTATGAGAATATCAACAATCAAGTGGTGAAGATTAATTTTGATATCTGGGTTTTTTGTTTTTTTGTCTTTTGTTTTTTTTTTTAAATAAAAGTATTCAGTTGTAGTATCTTGTCTTGAATGGGCTTTGCAAAGATATAAAAAGTTTGGCCTTTGTTTGTAGTAGAAGTAGTAAAAGTAGTAAAAGTGTTCTCCCTTACTTTGATGAATATTGGCATAGATGTCCTACTATACAAGTAAAACTTGTAAAATGTGTTAGAGTATAGAATGAATGGTCATATTTTGTACATTTATCAAATAACTTGTAAATGTTGTAGTGTGCTGTGTGATGTGATTAGAAGTTGTGTGGTCCTACCTTCAATGTTTAGCTGGAGAGTGTAATTGCCTTTAAAATTCCCGTTTGCATCAAAGGTGTCTAAAGTGTATGTTCCAGAGTCGTTCCTCTCTGCACTGGTTAGTATCATAGTTTTATTATCATTAACAAACTGCCATCTTGGGGGATTTGGTTTTGGTGGGTTACTTTGGGTTTTTCTATATTTTAAAATTAAACGAGAGGTAGATGTCTTGTCTGTGATCTTTAGGTCTAACCCAACCTCCATGGGCATTGGCAGGTGCAGTCGTTGTCCCAGAGCTACATAACACTGATTACTCTCAGTAAATCTACAGACAACAGGATCCTCAAACAGCAAACCTGCAGAGGAAGAAAATACAAGATCATTGTCTCGTTATTCTGACACACTGAACCACACGTCTGATCCACTTATTTGATACTGTTTTGTTACAGGAGATCTGGATTCGGTACTCTGGTACAGTTTTCAGTAAAGAACTGAACATGGAAAAAAAGTGTACATATTTGGTTATAATCACAAGGAAGCAACTTAAAATTTGTGTGTCTATTTATCTTCTCCAAATTGATTATTTACTTTTTTTATTTTAAGAATGGCATTAAATGTATAACAGCACAAGTGTTTTCTTGATTAAACAATTCATAGATTGTGTAGGATCTGAAGTGAACAGGCAAGGAAAGCAAAGAAGCCATAAAGCTAGGAATCCTGCTCCCAGACTTTGCAGACCCAAGTTAATTACCACTTGTTTACTGATTGCTGGATTTCAACTGCCCTGTGAACAATCAGCAACTGATAGGACATCCCTGACCAGAGGACGAACCCTCTTAGCCAAGAGGCACTTCTATCAAACTTGTTGATCTAGATCACTGGCCAAGACCAGATGGCTCACCCAACACGATGCTAAAACTGATAACTACAGAAAAGGGGGGGCTCACCCAAGGACCCTCATGGAATGAGACCTTTGTTCTCCCCAGGAACACAAAGTTCACCACCCTTCACACATTCCACAGAACCCAGCTTTAACAGACTACATAAGGCTACTTTACATCTCCTATAAGGACTATGCCAATAAATTTAAGATGATGCACCATAGTTTGAAAATTGTTGCCTCTTTTAATGTCATTCCGTATGTGTGTCATGCTTATAGCCACCAGGTCATTATGATGCTTTTTGATCGTTTAACAGGGACAATAGTGTTTGTGTGTGTATCAATAACAGCAAGTATGTCATGTTTGGTATGTGTGTGATCACTATTGAATTTCCTAAGGGTCGGTATAATGTAAAGTTGAGTACGATGTATTACATGCATGTTACCAAATTCCTTAACAAAGTTCTAACTTAACCTTATGCAAAGTTTGCAAAGCACATAACTCAGAGACCAGAATGTTAATTAGTGTCAGAGGAGGAGAATACAGTTTACACCCTGCCCCAAGATCCTGCTGATTGGAGCAAACACTTTCGGGTCAGCCCAACTGGAAAGGGTTAAAACCCCCTGACACAAAGGAAACTCTGAGTCTCATCCTATCCATCCTTGAGAGAGTCCAACAACTTTCAAGGAGTCTCATCCACAACATCTCTGCAAGAGTCTCATCCAATCCATCTTTGAGAGAGTCCAACACATCTTTGGAGTCTCATCCACTACATCTCTGTAAGAGTCTCCATCCACATCTAAAGGAAGTCTCATCAACCAAAAGCTTTAGAAGTTCATCACGAGGAGATCACACTTGCTCCGAGACTCCACATCCAGACTGGTTCTTGCAAAGCCTCCAACTCTCGCCTTCGCACCGCTGTGAACCATTCTTCAAAGTTTTGCAACCCGCCTACGAGACTCCGCCAGGTTCGCGCCTCACTTTGTTTATCTTCCTCATTGGTCTTTCGAGACGCTACATAAGGCCAACCAGACCGCCGACCAATCAACATCGCCGGAAAATCCTTCCAAACAACAATGCAACGAGGGAATCCCTGGCAACACAAACGCAAGTATAGTACCTCCAGATTCTCGCTGAACTGGTGCATTTAATACAAGTTTAAAGCCCTTCTAAACGAAGCGAATGTTAAATCAAACTCATAAGTTGATGGTTCGTTCAGGTCATGGTCTCAGAAACTGCTAGTAACTTGGAATTTCATTCACTCTCTTTTCAAAGCCATTTTCACCCCTGTTTACACGTGTGTGTGTGTGTGTGTGTGTGTGTGTTAGTGTTAGATTAGTTTCTGTGTTTTAGAATAGTAATAAAGTCTCGTCTGATTTTATAAAGGCCAGTGTCTTGTGTCTCTGTGCTTCAAATTTATTGCCTTAAACTGCCGATCTTGTTACTGTGCTCTTAATATAGTGTTTCACATTTAGGATATTATTGCCGGTGGCCACGGAGGTAATATCACATACACAATTAATAAATACACTCATTTCAACTTATCGCTGGACGAATAGTTGATCAGCTATTAAAATGTTAAGTTTACAAATTTCCCCTTCTGAGCTGATCTGCTAATCTCGTACATGTATTGGTGGAGAATACAACAGCTTAACCTAAACAGCTAATTTCCTTACAATTGATAATTGATATTTCAGCAAACGGTTTTGTAAGTCTTTCTCCGAAGGTTGTGTTCACGGTGAAATGAACATTTTAATTCCAACATCATCGACGTGGCTCTACAAATATGTCAAATCTAGCAACAAGTTCACTAAGTTGGTTCCACTGCTACACAGCTTCATGGCTTTCACTTTTTGGAAATGTGTCATTCCCCAAATGAAATAGAAATTTTGATTGCTTCTGCCTCTGGCTCTGCCTATCTTTCAGTTTATGCCTATAGGTCAGTGCTCCGAGCAGTTAGGCAGAGTTTTTTTTTTTTTTTTCTTAATAAATTCTGCTGGAAAAGTGCTTGTTTGTGTTCTCACAGCATTTCTCAGCTGTTACAGATCACTGTCTGTGTTAATTGTTTTAAAAGCACTGCCATTTTTGATGTGTTTTGGTCAATACGTAATCTTTAGTTTCAGGGAGAAAATTAGTACATACAAACACATAAAGACAAAAAAAAAATTAAGGAACTGAGAGACTCACTATTATTAGACAGTGTGGAAGTGACTACTGCAGTAGTAGGTCCTGAAGAATAAAATAAAATATACAGTATATATAATATATAGATAACTTTCTTCTTACAGAAAGTCATCTTTGGTCATGGCACAACAAACTAACTATTTATGTGTTTACACAATACTATAACTATAATTTCTAGAAATTCAAGAACACACAAAAGTGAAGGAATAGCTCAATTTTATTACTTATAAATATTGCCAAGAAGAGCATTAAAAATGAAGTGCTGTAGCATCGCAGGACTTTGAAATGTAGTGGGTCAAATGCCAGCTTGGCCCTGTTGTTTCAGTGGCCTTGTTCACTGATTATCCTCTTAGTCTCTTTCTAGTCTTGTTTATCTTCTCACAGCATTTTTGAGCTCTTACACATCCCTGTCTGTGTTTTATTTCCCTGCCATCACTTCAATTTAGTATCATGAGTAAAACCCATTTATATGGGAGTATTTAGTGTATGCTATAATATTATTGCTGTATTTTATTATATGTAAAAGCACTGTCATGTTGCTGTGTTTTATTCAGTAGGACATTAGCACATACAGACATATAAAAATGTAGGAACTGAGAACTTTACCATCAGCAGGAACTTTGCCATTACTAAACTGTGCAGTAGTTGATGCTGAAGTTGTAGTTTCTGAAAAATAAAATAAAAAATAAGACTATGCTTAATATTTTATTTTCAGGTACTGCATAATGTCATGCGTTTTGAACACAACCATTTTATAATTAGGTGTGTCCTGGCTTTTGACATGTGCAATATTTATTTATTTTATTTATTAGTAAATCTGTTTTTCTCTCCCTTCTTCAAAGACTTACTGTATATGAGAAATGTCATTGAATTACAATGCATATGTAACGAATCCGGCCTCTGTGGTTCCCCCTGATCGTCACCAGAGGTCACCATCACCCGAGTATTGACTTTCCCCTCGAGACTACATTTCCCATCACCCCGCACCCAGCACTGATTACGAGCTCACCTGCAGCCTATTACCGGGACTACTTAAGCCTCCGCCTCTCGCTCACTCATGGCGAAGTCTTCTGTAACGAGGAGTCAACAGAATGGGGATCCATTAGCAGCGTTTTAATAAAAGGCAGACACAGTGGTACAGGCGTGGTCGGGCAACAGCGAAACAAGGTAATCAGAGGCAAAACAAAGGCAGAGTGATCAAACAGGCAGATGGTCAGGGCAGGCAGCAAAGAATCAGAAACGAGAAGGAACAGTCCGAGGTCGGGGCAGGCAGCAAAGAATCAGAAACGAGAAGAAACAGTCCAAGGTCAAACACAGTAATCCAACAGAGAAGATATAAACGCTCAGAAATGTTAGCCGGGGCAAAACAAGACTTCGCAATGAGTGAGCGAGAGGCGGAGGCTTAAGTAGTCCCGGTAATAGGCTGCAGGTGAGCTCGTAATCAGTGCTGGGTGCGGGGTGATGGGAAATGTAGTCTCGAGGGGAAAGTCAATACTCGGGTGATGGTGACCTCTGGTGACAATCAGGGGGAACCACAGAGGCCGGATTCGTTACAGCATACATATACAGATACAAACACTGTTAATATTGTTTTATTTGACTTTTTTTTTTAGAAGGCTTGCCAGAAAGGTTCACAGGACATCAGGTTGAGACTAGAGGAGTGAATCTGGACTGGACTAACCCACGGGACACAAGAAAGTTTGCAAGATTTACTTTCATGCAGTCACAAGCAAGAGGTCTGATATCAAGTTTGCAGGACAAAACAAAGACGCTGCGTGATGCATTTATAATTCATTCATGTATCTTTAGTAACCGCCTGGTCAGGGTCAGGATGGTTTAAATTAGTTTTCTCGTTGTTTATATTGGGAAATAGAGCCGACTCTATTCATTGGAAATGATCAGAGGCGGATACAAACAAAATTATTAATTGTGCAAGCAGGATTTTTTTAAGTACTGCATACTCTATTTGCATCTGTAGTTGAGACGAATTATGAACTTGAGTGATGTAGCTGAGGTTGAGGAACTATCGGAGCCAGAATTTACACACTGCTACCATGTGTTTAGGGACTGAGCTTAACTTTCATTCATTCCTTCATTCATACCAGGTATTTGGCTGTTTTGTCTCTGTATTCACAAATTGCTGCATTGTTTTTTTTTCTTCGTCTCATCATTATTTTAAAAAGACAGACTCACCAGGACATGGGTGGAGTTCAGAGGTATTGTAGTTATAGCTGACATGATTTTCTACATGGCAGGTGACATTTCCATGATGATCTTTATTCAGTATGAGAGTGCTGTTCCCCTTCTCCAGTTGAGGGAGTGTGTTTAAATCAGGAGTCCAGTTGAAGCGGAGATTGTCTCCATCAGCAGAACAGTACACTTTCATGACTCCAGGGGACAAGCAGTTGTACCACAATTTCACTGAGGACACCTCAGCTGCAGATTAGAGATAAACAAATTTACTATGGATGCCTGTAAGTACTAAACACATTATCAAACCAAAAATGCATTCATGAAAGATGACCTACATTCATGAAATTTTACAGGAACGGAACTGTTCATTCCTTTCCTTAATTAAAAGGATATTATAGAGGATTTTCCCAAAATATTGATTATTCTTAGGATTATCATAGATTTTAAAAAATGGCATAAAATATTTTTTATAACAAGGCACGGCATTTTCTTGATTAAACAATAAATAAATTATTTTCAACAAATAAACATTAACAAGTCTTTAACAAACATTTCTGTAAAAGACTTTCTCTTGAGAGCTTCTTCACTGTCAAATAAAGACTTAAATTCTAACAATGTCAAAAGCCTCATTTTTTTAAGGACATACATTTCCGCATAGTTTATTAGATGAAGCCTCATTTGCATAAATAAAAGTAAGTTTTTGAAACGTGAACTTTTTGTTCAAATATAAAAAAAAACACTTGAGAGAGACTATAGAATAAAGGGATATATTTTATATATTTATGAAATAACTTGTAAATGTTGTAGTGTGCTGTGTGATGTGATTAGAAGTTGTGTGGTCCTACCTTCAATGTTTAGCTGGAGAGTATAATTGCCTTTAAGATTCCCGTTTGCATCATAGGTGTCTAAAGTGTATGTTCCAGAGTCATTCCTCTCTGCACTGGTTAGTATCATAGTTTTATTATCATTACCAAACTGCCATCTTGGGGGATTTGGTTTTGGTGGGTCACTTTGGGTTTTTCTATATCTTAAAATTAAATGAGAGGTAGATGTCTTGTCTATGATCTTTAGGTCTAACCTTTCCTCCAGGGGCATTGGCAGGTGCAGTCGTTGTCCCAGAGCTACATAACACTGATTACTCTCAGTAAATCTACAGACAACAGGATCCTGAAACAGCAAACCTGCAGAAGAAGAAAAAATCAGGAACATTCTTAAAATTTTACACACTGATATTATTACACACCTCTTTATCCTCTAACAAATGACATTCCATTATTACAGATACACAGATGCAAACACTGTTAATATTGTTTTATTTGACCTTTTTTTTTAGAAGCCTTGCCAGAAAGGTTCACAGGACATCAGGTTGAGACTAGAGCAGTGAATCTGGACTGGACTAACCCACGAGAGATAAGAAAGTTTGCAAGATGTACTTTCATGCAGTCACAAGCAAGAGGTCTGATATCAAGTTTGCAGGACAAAACAAAGACGCTGCGTGATGCATTTATAATTCATTCATGTATCTTTAGTAACTGCCTGGTCAGGGTCAGGATGGTGTAAATTAATTTACTAGATGTTTATATTGGGAAATAGAGCCAACTCTATTCATTGGAAATGATCACAGGCAGATACAAACAAAATTATTAATTGTGCAAGCAGGATTTTTTAAGTACTGCATACTCTATTTGCATCTGTAGTTGAGACGAATTATGAACTTGAGTGATGTAGCTGAGGTTGAGGAACTATCAGAGCCAGAATTTACACACTGCTACCATGAGTTTAGGGACTGAGCTTAACTTTCATTCATTCCTTCATTCATACCAGGTATTTGGCTGTTTTGTCTCTGTATTCAAAATTGCTGCATTGTTTTTTCTTCGTCTAATCATTATTTTAAAAAGACAAACTCACCAGGACATGGGTGGAGTTGAGTGGTATTGTAGTTATAGCTGACATGATTTTCTACACGACAGGTGACGTTTCCATGATGATCTTTATTCAGTATGAGAGTGCTGATCCCGTTCTCCAGTTGAGGGAGTGTGTTTAAATCAGGAGTCCAGTTGAAGTGGAGATTGTCTCCATCAGCAGAACAGTACACTTTCATGACTCCAGGGGACAAGCAGCTGTACCACAATTTCACTGAGGACACCTCAGCTGCAGATTAGAGATAATCAAATTTACTATGGATACCTGTAAGTACTAAACACATTATCAAATCAAAACTGCATTCATGAAAGATGACCTACATTCATGAAATTTTACATGTTCATTCCTTTTCTTAATTAAAAGGATATTATAGAGGATTTTCCCAAAATGTTGATTATTCTTAGGATTATCATAGATTTTAAATGGCATAAAATATTTAACAAGGCATGGCATTTTCTTGATTAAACAATAAATAAATTATTTTCAACAAATAAACATTAACAAGTCTTTAACAAACATTTCTGTAAAAGACTTTCTCTTGAGAGCTTCTTCACAGTCAAATAAAGACTTAAATTCTAACAATGTCAAAAGCCTCATTTTTTAAGGACATACATTTCTCCATAGTTTATTAGATGAAGCCTCATTTGCATAAATAAAAGTAAGTTTTTGAAACGTGAACTTTTTGTTCAAATATAAAAAAAAACACTTGAGAGAGACTATAGAATGAAGGGATATATTTTATATATTTATGAAATAACTTGTAAATGTTGTAGTGTGCTGTGTGATGTGATTAGAAGTTGTGTGGTCCTACCTTCAATGTTTAGCTGGAGAGTATAATTGCCTTTAAGATTCCCGTTTGCATCATAGGTGTCTAAAGTGTATGTTCCAGAGTCATTCCTCTCTGCACTGGTTAGTATCATAGTTTTATTATCATTACCAAACTGCCATCTTGGGGGATTTGGTTTTGGTGGGTTACTTTGGGTTTTTCTATATCTTAAAATTAAATGAGGGGTAGATGTCTTGTCTATGATCTTTAGGTCAAACCCATCCTCCATGGGCATTGGCAGGTGCAGTCGTTGTCCCAGAGCTACATAACACTGATTACTCTCAGTAAATCTACAGACAACAGGATCCTGAAACAGCAAACCTGCAGAAGAAGAAAAAATCAGGAACATTCTTAAAATTTTACACACTGATATTATTACACACCTCCTTATCCTCTAATAAATGACACTCCATTATTACAGGAGAGCTGGATTTAGTATTGTGCTACAGTTTTCAATAAAGAAATGAATGTTGAAATAAGTGCACACGTTTGGAGAAAATCACTAATCACTAAGCATCCTAAAATGTGTGTGTGTGTGTGTGTCTTCTCCAATTGATTACTTACTTTTTTATTTTATTTGGAAAAATGGCAGCACAGGTGATTAAATGATAAATAAATGATATCTCAACTAACTGTTGTGTAACTCTTTATCTGAAGATTGTGTTCACAATGAAATGAGCATTTTTTTCCCCCAACATCATGTAGGAATCAAGACTATCAAACTGAAGAAACTGACTGTCTCTCCAACCACACACAGGACAAAGACATCCCTTCACACCCAACGGACCTAAGATGGCTCCAGCCTGTCTAGGCTAAACGACAGGTCATTAAACATTAAGGGATGCTAACGGTCGTCAGAATGCAGAAAACCCCAAAAAAAGGGTGTAAATTACCCCTCCGTGGAGCTGAACTCGAATTGACCACCCTTAACAGATGCCTTTTGTTTGGATTAGGGAACTGGCGGAGATTAATCACACTCCACACCACGCTACATCCTGCTGAGGTTGAAGTGACCTTTGGTCTCAACTGAATCAGCAAAGGACTCCAGGCCTAAGACTCCTCCACTTTTTAAGAATGTTCTTTTCTTTCTCTGTATCTGCCTTATTTTATTTCAATGAAGTTGCTGAGTTTTGTGTTAAATCTGTATGGGGAACATGCCTTCACACATACTGTATTAAACCAGAGAGCAAGAGTTAACTTACACTTCAGCCACGGTGACTTCTCACATGGTGGGAAGTCCGGTGCTACCTCCAAATCACGTATTCAAACCAGCATTATATTACAACCCCACTATTAATGGAGTTACATAATATTAAGTCTGTTTCTTTCTGTAAACACGCCATTATACCCAGTAGCTAATGGCCATGGCTAATGTATGTCATGTGTGGTATCTGCATGCTTGTCTTCATGTGCAGAAGCTGTTGATGATTTGCAATTCTCAGTACCTCATATCATACATTTATTATAAGCATTAAAGGTAAATAAGACCACATTACAGTGGACATTGAGAAGGGGGCGACCCGGGAGGGGTCACTTGCAAATTAGCTGGAGGGCCAGCCAAGCCACTCTCCAATCATCTCCAAACCGGCCTGCGGTTGGCTGAAGACCTCAAGAGGCCGGCTCATCTAAACTAACATAAAACCGCATGCCCAACACAGAAACACACAGGAATGCAACAACACAAGAACAAAGAACAGAGCCAGAGCGGGAGCTGAACTGGAACGGCGCTGGGACCAGAACAGAGCTGGAACAGGAAGAGAACCTGCACAAGAAGATTCCAAGACTTGCATCACTGAACATTGCTTGACTCGACCCTTCGCCCAGCCGTCCAGACTCTAGCCTCCCTCTCCGGCGACGATCAATAACTTCTCTAACATCCTCCAACTCCGGTCCGACTAGAACCTGCTGACCAACACCAACTCCTTCCATTCACCACCTAGGCAAAGCAAGTATTGATACCTCCCAACTTCATTAAGCTGGTGCAGTAAACCTAAAACTCTTTTCACCAGTTAATGCTGATTTATCAGGTTTATGTCTAAGAACTCAACTCTCTGATTATTCTCACTGGTTCTTCTCATTCCATATCCCTACATGTATGAATGTGTATGTCTGTGTGTGTGTGTTGGTTGTGTGTAGTAGTTTAGGATATATGTGTAGTAGTTTAGTATATGTGTATAGTAGCTTAGTACAATAAAATCTCATCTGATGTCTTGTGTATCTGTGCTTCAAATTTATTGCCTTAAACTGCCGATCTTGTTACTGTGCTCTCAATATAGTGCTTCACTATATTTAAGATATTATTGCCGGTGGCCACGGAGGTAATATCACATACACAATTAATAAATACACTCGTTTCAACTTATCGCTGGACGAATAGTTGATCAGCTATTGCCGATCTTGTTACTGTGCTCTCAATATAGTGCTTCACTATATTTAAGATATTATTGCCGGTGGCCACGGAGGTAATATCACATACACAATTAATAAATACACTCGTTTCAACTTATCGCTGGACGAATAGTTGATCAGCTATTAAAATATTAAGTTTACAGATTTCCCCTTTTGAGCTGATCTGCTAATGTCCTACATATTTTGGTGGAGAATACATCAGCTTAACCTAAATGAGCTAAATTCCTTACAATCATCCTAAAGACACTTTTTGATTACATACAAAGTATGCAGAATGACACATTTGAAATAGATGAAGCATACATTTGCATAAATAATGCACATAAAAAATCCAATAAAAAATACATACTGCATTTAAGGATTGTGATATGATTTTTGTCAGATCGCCCATCTCAAACATATCCACCAATTGTCTTTAACAAGTTCCACTACACTTAATATGAGTTTATGGTTATTCATGGTTTTTTCCAGCTGTTTATCTAGCTCCAGTTATAAACAGTCAGGACCTAGCTCACCGCTTACTGGTTAAAAATTCAGACCCACATTTTTATTAAAACAGTTATAAGATTGAAGTTGTCATTATTTATAGGAATACTTGTTTCTGAGTTATTAAGGTTTGGGATAAGCAAATCAGGAGATGTCTAAAAATAATGTCATAATAACTTCTATGTTAAGTAAATTTTAAAGGATGTCTTATGGATGTGTCTGTGCTTAGTGAAAAATCATTTGCATAAATAAATGCAGATAAAAAATCCAATAAAATTGTTTTGTAAGAATATCAGCAAAACACTCAGCAAAAAAAGAATTCTTTTCACATGTTGTATCTTTCCTTTAAAAATTTTATTAACTCAGGTTTTTGCATTTTTAAAGTAACACTACTCTTGTGCTAGTAGCATATTGTCTTTAAGTACTGTGATAAGATATTTTTGTCAGATCGCCCATCCCTAAATTACACTGTGAAAACTGCACTTACTTTACGCTCCTTTAAAGCTGCATGTTAACACTGATGATAGGAAAGAAAAGCCTGTGCAGGGTTAAGCAGTAGGCCAATTCTGCATGTCAACATGCCATCTTTAAAATACACTGCTCAAAAAAATTAAAGGACACTTTTTAATCAGAGTATAGCATCAAGTCAATTAAACTTCTGGGATATTGATCTGGTCAGTTAAGTAGCAGAGGGGGTTGTTAATCAGTTTCAGCTGCTCTGGTGTTAATGAAATTAACAACAGGTGCACTAGATGGGCAATAATGAGACGACCCCCAAAACAGGAATGGTTTTACAGGTGGAGGCCACAGACATTTTTTTCCCTACTCATCTTTTCTGACTGTTTTTCACTAGTTTTGCATTTGGCTAGGGTCAGTGTCACTACTGGTAGCATGAGGCAATACCTGGACCCTACAGAGGTTGCACAGGCAGTCCAACTCCTCCAGGATGGCACATCAATACGTGCCATTGCCAGAAGGTTTGCTGTGTCTCCCAGCACAGTCTCAAGAGCATGGAGGAGATTCCAGGAGAAAGGCAGTTACTCTAGGAGAGCTGGACAGGGCCGTAGAAGGTCCTTAACCCATCAGCAGGACCGGTATCTGCTCCTTTGTGCAAGGAGGAACAGGATGAGCACTGCCAGAGCCCTACAAAATGACCTCCAGCAGGCCACTGGTGTGAATGTCTCTGGCCAAACAATCAGAAACAGACTTCATGAGGGTGGCCTGAGCGCCCGACGTCCTCTAGTGGGCCCTGTGCTCACTGCCCGGCACTGGCATTTGCCATTGAACACCAGAATTGGCAGGTCCGCGACTGGCGCCCTGTGCTTTTCACAGATGACAGCAGGTTCACCCTGAGCACATGTGACAGACGCGAAAGGGTCTGGAGAAGTCGTGGAGAACGTTATGCTGCCTGTAACATCGTTCAGCATGACCGGTTTGGTGGTGGGTCAGTGATGATCTGGGGAGGCATATCCATGGAGGAACGCACAGACCCCTACAGGCTAGACAATGGCATCCTGACTGCCGTTAGGTATCAGGATGAAACCCTTGGACCCATTGTCAGACCCTACGCTGGTGCAGTGGGTCCTGGGTTCCTCCTGGTGCACGACAATGCCCGGCCTCATGTGGCGGGAATATGCAGGCAGTTCCTGGAGGATGAAGGAATTGATACGATTGAACGGCCCCCACACTCGCCTGACCTAAATCCAATAGAACACCTCTGGGACATTATGTTTCGGTCCATCCGACGCCACCAGGTTGCACCTCAGACTGTCCAGGAGCTCAGTGATGCCCTGGTCCAGATCTGGGAGGAAATACCCCAGGACACCATCCGTCGTCTCATTAGGAGCATGCCCCGACGTTGTCAGGCATACATACAAGCACGTGGGGGCCATACAAACTACTGAGTACCATTTTGAGTTGCTGCAATGAAATTTCAGCAAAATGGACTAGCCTTCTGCATCATTTTTTCACTTTGATTTTCGGGGGGTCTTTGAATTCAGCCCTCTGTAAGTTGATAATTTTCATTTCCATCAAACAATGTGGCATCCTTTCGTTCCTAACACATTACCCAGTCAATATCAGTATAGATATCCAGCATGATATTTTTCCCCATTGAGAGCTGATGTGTTTTCAAAGTGTTCCTTTACTTTTTCTGAGCAGTGTATATATTACACCATTTAGTGCCAGTGGAAGTCTTGTTTTTTCTTAGGTCTTATGGGTTATTCTTCTACATCATCATTTGATTGATGAAGGCATTCACACAAAAAGGACATATTTTGTACTTTTGAAGTGCAGGAAGTGTTCGTTAAAAGACAACCCATTTACTGATATCTGATCTCACTTGTTTAAGTCTCATTTGTCTTTCCATACAGCATAAACTGTACAACTGTATATGTAATAAATAAAGAAATTGTGCATGTTGAGAGGATAAAACCTACCCATGGCAGCTTGTGTGAAAATCCACAGGATTCCAAAGGTGACCTGTATTCTCATTTTATCCAGAGAACAGTCCTCTCTCTGTACTTGCTAGAGATCTTGGTCGTGAGTGATGAGCAAATACAATAGCAAAATCAACCTCCTTCTACAGCACTAATAATGCTTTACTGAGAAATAGAGGAAGTTCCATAGTTATTGTAATAACCACTCACTTCCTGTATTTTAAGTTACTTGACAGAAAAAAAGAGATGGACAGAATGCAACAATGAGCATTTTCTGAAGTTACAGTAGATATGTGGCTGTGTGTTTAGCCGGTCCATTGAAGAAAAATCTTCCTAGTTTATCCATAGACTTGATCAATAAACAGCTCTCTGTTGCTGAGTGAAATGTGTTTCTTTATTAAAGTAAAATATTTCAATGTGCAGCGTCTAGCTCCCTTGACTTATAAGTGAGAACTCGTCACTTGTGCAGTCAGCACCACTGTGGTTTGGTTATCTTTTCTGAGAAAATACTTTTCTCACTCATACTTACATGATCTATAAACATCTCACAACAGTCAGGATCGTTTTGGGCTTATTACAATCACAGAAGCTGGATTGTCATATAGGACCATGGTATCTGATGTCATATCACTGTTTATGTCTATACTAGAAAGGAAATTGATATTGTCTGAGGTAACCAGGGACAGATTAGTTAATCCTCTTAATTCTTAGTCTGTTGTCTCTAATAAAATGTTGCCACTATGATAAACTCCCCCATTGGACAACTGTAAATTAACAGCATGAGTGAATAGATCAGTTTTTCTTTTCCGCTGTATTTCATGTTTATGTGACACACAGTGATATGGGCATATTGTATAATGGATTTATTTACACGTCTACAATTATGATATTGTGACATATGTTAATATAATGTGATACAGGCTGTACCTGTCATTATAATAGACAGTTTAATCCTGCACAATCACACACTTTACTTTCTTTTCTTCTAATTTATTCCCAGTAAATATGTATTACAAATAAACTCAGTTTAAATTGCAAGTGAGTGATATCTTGATGTGTTAATTATAAATCAGTCCTAACTCTATATATACACAGTTGAGGTCAAAAGTTTACATTCCCCTTTCAGAATCTGCAAAATGTTAATTATTTTACCAAAATAAGAGGGATCATACAAAATGCATGCTATTGTTTATTTAGTGCTGACCTGAATAAGATATTTCACATAAAAGATGTTTACATATAGTCAACAAGAGAAAATAATAGTTGAATTTATAAAAATGACCCCGTTCAAAAGTTTACATACCCTTGATTCTTAATACTGTGTTGTTACCTGAATGATCCACAGCTGTGTTTTTTTGTTTAGTGATAGTTGTTCATGAGTCCCTTGTTTGTCCTGAACAGTTAAACTGCCTGCTGTTCTTCATAAAAATCCTTCAGGTCCCACAAATTCTTTGGTTTTCCAGCATTTTTGGGTATTTGAACCCTTTCCAACAATGACTGTGTGATTTTGAGATCTTTTCAAACTGAGGACAACTGAGGGACTCATATGCAGCTATTACAGAAGGTTCAAACGCTCACTGATGCTCCAGAAGGAAAAACCATGCATTAAGAGCCGGGGGGTGAAAACTTTTTGAATTTGAAGATCAGGGTAAATTTAACTTATTTTGTCTTCTGGGAAACATGTAACTATCTTCCGTAGCCTCTGAAGGGCAGTACTAAATGAAAAAATATGATATTTAGGCAAGATAAGAAAAATGTACACATCTCCATTCTGTTCAAAAGTTTTTTTTTTCAGGAAACAAAAAGCAACAGCTCAGAACAGACATTTTTCAACCTCCACACATAAACTTAGATTTATATTTATAAAAGAGTCTACAAAAATGATTTCTACAAAAGCATGATTGGAACAGCAGCATTTAAGCATTGCAATATTTTAGAATATTAAAAAATAAAGCTTAAGAGAAACAACTCTAAAAAGTAGCACTTGGTTCATCAAGGAATCATGAGGCTGGTTTAGTTTTTGAAAAGAAGACGTGGATTGAGGAATAAAATTTGTTTTCTATGTTACCCATCTGTTATTTATGCTTATACATTTCTGGTGGTTCACCGTGGATGGATTGCTGGCATGGAGGAGAGCAATGGTGGACTGCTTCTTCTGTTCCTAATCTAGGTTTACAGTGTGTCCTGATCTGTGGAAGAAAATGTCACTCAGGTGATTACTACAATTTACATCACCATGAAAGCTTTAGACATTACATTTTCTAGCTGCTCATGTTCTTCTCTCTATACTTTTTGACATATACACTTGAATATGGACTCTGGTAATGTGCACATTTTCCATGATAGTAAGTATTAAAGGCTTACTCTCAGTTATTTTCTGTTTCCTGTAGATTCTGGTGTAGATATAAAACGTTCCCAATAACAGTGACAGAAGGATGATGAATTCACAGAGCCACACAGACACAAACACCATGAAACCTGAGAGAGAGAGAGAGAGAGAGAGAGAGAGAGAGAGAGAGAGAGAGAGAGAGAGACAGAGAGAGAGAGACAGAGAGAGAGAGACAGAGAGAGAGAGACAGAGAGAGAGAGAGAGACTTTGACTTTTACAATCCTTTATTTTACACAAGTCACAGTTTACACAGTAAGATCAGAGTGACTCAATAAATAAGTAAATATTCTTAAAAAAGGCATTTAAATAAATTAGGATAAACATAACAGTGAACAGTTTGAGTATGTAGTTGTGATGTTTCTATCGGTCTAATGCTGGTGTAAAACAAAGTTCTTTCTCAACTACAGAGCACAGAGCCTCCTCACAACACCACATTGCTTTAAACATCTTCAAATCCCCCATACTCTTAAAAAAATTAAAATCAATCAGAATTCTTGATTTAATTAGTCTGGAGAAAATTCTTATGGTATCACAGTCTGTGTTTTGTGCCATTTTGTTTTTTCTGCTCAGGTATATTGCCATTTTGGCCTGACCAAAGATAAAATTAATCAGCTGACACTTAAACCTGTTTCTCCTGACAAATTTAAAACCAAGAATAAAAATCTGAAAAGTAAAATCCACATAAAATGACCTTAAAATGCTTTATAAAACCACAAAAAAGACTGCAATCTGGAGCAGTATATAAAAGCATGAAAAACAGTTTCCTTCTGTGAACAAAATGGACATTCCTGTGTGACCTCAGGGTTTAAAATAGGGATAAAAGAATTCACAGAGACAATACATTGTCCTCCATTGCAGGTCAGCAACTTTTTTGGTTAATGGTGGTTTGTACAGTGCCCTCCACTCTGGTTTAATATCATCATTAAAACATTAAATCATTAAAGTTCACTTCGCCCTAGTGTGTCCACCCTCCCATTCACTTTTTTCTTGTTTAAAACTTTCACACAAGCCCTGTACAGCAGTTTACGCGACACCGTTTCAATGTTCATTTTTCCATCACCCCTGCACTCCTGGAGGGGACGCGCACACCCGTCTAGGCCTGGGGCGATGCTCAGCTGGGGAAAGGGCTCTTCCTCTGCAGGGCCGAGCTCACTGGTTTCATAGTCCATCAGCTGTACATGCTCCTCTGATGTTAGCGTGGACCTCCAGTGATGTAAGAGCTTGTTGACCACATGCTGGGGCCGCAGTCCCATACGAGCCGCCAAGTCCTCTGCCCGTGCTAGGTCTGTCCCTTTGATGTTCACCAGCTGCCGGAGTGTCACGATCCCCAAGGAGACCAGAACCCTGGACAGTGTAGGGCCGGCCACACTAGAAATGTCCAAGTGCCCACCGTACACCAGGGACTCTTCCAGCAGCCAGTGTAATGTTCTGCACCCTTATTTTGTTTTTGAAAAAAGTCCAAATTTTAAAAAGCTCACGATAAAAATCTGGTAATCCAGCCATATCCAGCATACTTGTGTCCATTAAAAACTTGTTCGGTCCATGCCCAGTCCCCCTACCATGCGCAACAGTCCGTAGGCCCCTGCTCTCCATACTAGTTTCCTGGGTCCAGTGAGGAGTCTCTGAATGAACTGGAGACGAAAGGCTGCAATTCTGCTGGCCAACTGGACCAGCCCCTGCTCCCCCCCTCCTCCTTGGGCAGATGGAGAACACTCTGCGGAATCCATTGTAAACCATCCCAGAAGAAGTCCACTAGCAGGGCCTGGATGTTTGCCAGCAGGTTTGGTGGCGGTGCCACAGGGATGATGCCACTACGTTGATTATGACCAGTGTCCGTCCCCTGTAGGACATCTTAGGGACCAGCCACTTCCACCTGCTCAATCTGCCCTTTACAGATGTTCAACCACACCCTCCTAGTTTTTATTTAAGAACTCAGTGCTGCCTAGATAAACTCCTAGATATTTAAAATCACCCTTTTTACACATCAAGCCTCCTGGTAATGTAGGCTGCCCCCCACCCCACTCACCAACTAAAATAGTTTCGCTTTTGGCTCAGTTGACCTTAGCAGAGGATAAAATCTCAAAGTCTTGTAAAATATCAATTAAAATATTCACATTTATCTGTGCTCCTACCATTACGACCAGATCATCTGCATATGCTGAAAGACAGGGAGGAGCAGTGGAGTGAGGTACATTAAAGCCAGAGAGCTGACTTCTCAGTTTACACAAGAGGGGTTCAATTGCTAGAGTATACAGCATACCTGACAGGGAACAGCCTTGTCTAATGCCTCTGTACACTCTAAAAGGGGCACCTAAACCACCATTAACCTTCAGTACACTCTCAATTTCACTAATCTAGCCATGGGGGTCACAGTCCAGTGACTTCTGTGCCAGTCCCAAGCCTGGATAAATAGAGAGGGTTGCGTCAGGAAGGGCATCCGGCGTAAAACATTGCCAAATTTAATCATGCGAATCGTCAGTACTCTGAATTTCATACCGGATCGGTCGAGGCCCGGGTTAACAACGACCGCCATCGGCGCCGGTGACCTACAGGGCGCCGGTGGAAATTGGGCTACTGTTGGTCGAAGAAGTAGAGGAGGGAGGAGAGTGTGTAGACAGAGAGAGAAGAGGAAAGGTAAGAGTGTAGGACTGAGAATAGGAACTCTGAATGTTGGGACTATGACAGGGAAAGGTAGAGAGCTGGCTGATATGATGGAGAGAAGGAAGATGGATATACTGTGTGTACAGGAGACCAGGTGGAAGAGTAGCAAGGCTCATAGTATAGGAGCAGGATTCAAGCTGTTTTATTATGGTGTGGATAGTAAGAGAAATTCGGTAGGTGTGGTCTTGAAGGAGGAGTTTGGGAGGAATTTTTCTTGGAGGTGAAGAGAGTGTCAGACAGGGTGATGAGTCTGAAGTTAGAGATTGAAGGGGTGATGTTGAATGTTGTTAGTGGTTATGCCCCACAGGTAGGTTGTGAGTTAGAGGAGAAAGAGAGATTCTGGAGTGCATTAGATGAGGTGATAGAGAGTATTCCCACGGGTGAGAGAGTGGTGATAGGAGCAGATTTTAATGGACATGTGGGTGAGTAGAACACAGGTGATGAGGAGGTGATGGGCAAGTTTGGAGTTAAGGAAAGGAACCTTGAAGGACAGATGGTAGTGGACTTTGCTAAGAGGATGGACATGGCTGTGGTTAACACTTATTTTCAGAAGAGGGAGGAGCATGGAGTGACTTAAAACAGTGGAGGTAGGAGCACACAGGTACACTACATCCTAAGTAGAAGAGGCAATCTGAAAGAGATTAGTGACTGTAAAGTGGTAGGATTCAATTCAATTCAATTCAATTCAATTCAATTTCAATTCATTTTTATTTGTATAGCGCTTTTTACAAAGGTCATTGTCTCAAAGCAGCTTTACACAAACAAAAGTAAAGTGAAGTGTGTGTGTGTGCCGTCTCTGATGAGCAAGCAGGGCGACGGTGGCAAGGAAAAACTCCCTGAGATGGAATGACTTTGATGGTCTGTATGCAGAAGAGGTCAAAGATAGAGATAGAGAAGAAAACCAAGTGGTGGAAGCTGAGAAAGGAGGAATGGTGTGAGGACTTTAGACAGCAGTTGAGGCAGGCTCTGGGTGGTCAGGTAGTGCTGCCAGATGACTGGGAAACTACAGCAGAAGTGATCAGGGTGACAGGAAGACAGGTGCTGGGTGTGTCATCTGGAAAGAGGACAGAAGATAAGGAGACTTGGTGGTGGAATGAGGAAGTTCAGGATAGTATCCAGAGGAAGAGGTTAGCCAAGAAGAAGTGGGACGTGGACAGGACTGAGGAGAGTAGACAGGAATACAAGGAGTTACAGCGCAGAGTGAAGAGGGAGGTGTCTAAGGCCAAGCAGGAGGCATATGATGAGTTGTACACTAGGTTAGACACTAGAGAAAGACAGACGGACTTGTACAGGTTAGCTAGGCAGAGGGACCGAGATGGGAAGGATGTGCAGCAAGTTAAGAGTTATTAAGGATAGAGATGGAAGGGTGCTCACAAGTGAGGAGAGTGTACAGAGGAGATGGAAGGAGTACTTTGAAGAGCTGATGAATGAGGAAAATGAGAGGGAAAAAAAAGAGTAGAAGGGGTGACCTCTGTGGAACAGAAAGTAGATAAGATTAGAAAGGATGAAGTGAGGAATGCGTTGAAGAGGATGAAAAGTGGAAAGGCAGTTGGTCCTGACAACATCCCGGTGGAGGTCTGGAAGTGTCTAGGAGAGGCAGCAGTGGAATTTTTAACTAGTTTGTTTAACAGGGTTTTAGAGAGTGAGAAGATGCCTGAGGAATGGAGAAGTAGTGTATTAGTGCCGATCTTTAAGAATAAGGGTGACGTGCAGAGTTGCAGCAACTATAGGGGGATAAAGTTGATGAGCCATACAATGAAGCTATGGGAAAGAGTAGTGGAAGCTAGGTTAAGGAAGGTAGTGGAAATTTGTGAGCAGCAGTATGGCTTCATGCCCAGAAAGAGCACAACAGATGCAATTTTTGCTCTGAGAATTTTGATGGAGAAGTATAGGGATGGTCAGAGGGAGTTGCACTGTGTGTTTGTAGACTTGGAGAAAGCGTACGACAGGGTGCCAAGAGAAGAGCTGTGGTACTGTATGAGGAAGTCAGGAGTAGCAGAGAAGTATGTCAGAGTGGTGCAGGACATGTATGAGAGGAGCAGGACAGTGGTGAAATGTGCTGTAGGTCAGACAGAGGAGTTCAAAGTGGAGGTGGGACTGCATCAGGGATCGGCTCTGAGCCCCTTCCTGTTTGCTATGGTGATGGACCAGTTGTCAGAGGAGGTCAGACAGGAGTCTCCTTGCACAATGATGTTTGCGGATGACATTGTGATCTGTAGTGAGAGCAGGGAGCAGGTGGAGGAAAACCTGGAGAGGTGGAGGTTTGCACTGGAGAGAAGAGGAATGAAAGTCAGTCGTAGTAAGACTGAGTACATGTGTGTGAATGAAAGGGAGGGAAGTGGAACAGTAAGATTACAGGGTGAAGAGGTGAAGAAGGTACAGGAGTTTAAGAACTTGGGGTCAACAGTCCAGAGTAATGGAGAGTGTGGGAAAGAGGTAAAGAAGCGAGTGCAGGCAGGTTGGAATGGGTGGAGAAAGGTGTCGGGAGTTCTGTGTGATAGAAAAATATCAGCGAGAATCAAGGGGAAGGTGTACAAGACAGTGGTGAGACCAGCCATGCAGTATGGTTTAGAGACAGTGGCACTGAGGAAGAGACAGGAGTCAGAGCTAGAGGTAGCAGAGCTGAAGATGTTGAGGTTCTCTTTGGGAGTGACAAGGTTGGACAGGATTAGGAACGAGTACATCAGGGGAACAGCTCATGTTGGAAGTTTGGGGGACAAAGTTAGGGAGGCCAGATTAAGATGGTTTGGACATGTTCAGAAGAGGCAGAGTGAGTATGTTGGTAGGAGAATGTTGGGCATGGAGCTGCCAGTCAGGAGGCAAAGAGGAAGGCCAAAGAGGAGGTATATGGAGGTAATAAATGAAAATATGAAGCTAGTGGGTGCAAGTGTTGAGGATGCAGAAGATAGGGAGAGGTGGAGAGTGATGATTCGCTGTGGCGACCCCTGAAGGGAAAAGCCGAAAGAAGAAAGAAAGAAGACACTCAATTTCACTGTACAAAGTCTTGATCATGGCTATAAAACCTGGGTTGAACCCAAAGGTTTCCAGCACCTTCCACAAGTATTCGTGTTCAACCCGGCCAAAAGCCTTTTCCTGATCTAGAAAAATGAGACCAGTCCTTAAGCCCAATAGCCTGGAGACGTCCAAAAAGTCACAAATTAGATATACATTGTCAAATATAGACCTGCCAGGCACACAGTACGTCTGGTCATGGTGAATAATCTGCTCCGTTACCTTCTTCAGACTTGAGTCTAATGCTTTTGAGAGCAACTTGCAGTCAGTGCATAGCAGTGAGACTGGGTGCCAGTTCTTCAGGTATGTCAGGTCTCCTGTTTTGGCAGTAGGGTCAGGACGGCCCTCCTGCAGCTCAGCGGGAGCTTACCCCTCTTCACACTGTCCTGTATGACTTCTAGCACATCCTGCCCTATTACTGCCCAGAAGGTTTTGTAGAACTCTACAGGGAGACCATCTATGCCCGGCGCCCATCCATTCTCCATACCCTGGAGAGCCTCATGGAGCTCTCCCAGTGTCAGCTCCCTGTCTAGTTCTCTTGCAGCTTGCTCTGACAGTTTCGGCAAGTTCTTCAGAAAGCTTTCCTTCACAATCTGTACCCTTGACCGCTCACTGCTGTACAGCTTCAAGTAGAAGCTGGCTGTTCTCCTGCGAATTTCAGTGGGCTCTGATAAGAGATCCCCCGATTCTGTTCGCACAGCATGTATGAGTCTTTTCTGTCCATTTTTTTGCTCTAAACCAAAGAAGAACTTAGAAGGAGCATCCATTAGCGTATTTTAAAGCGTGAGCGGACCAGTGCCCCCTGTGCTGTATTGCCTAACGGGTCATTCATTGTGGCTTTTTTACTCTTGAGCGCTTCAATATGCCCTCGATCTCCTGTGGTCTCCAAAGACTGAAGTTCCACTATTCCAGTCACCAGAGGTTTCAGAGATCTGACAATGTCTCTTGTGACATTAAGAGTGTACTGTTGACAAAATATTTTAATTTGTATTTTAGCTACATCCCACCACTGCTGTATAGTACTAAAAGCCACCTACTCTGATTTAAAAACGTTCCAAAAATAAAGAGAGTCTCTAAAATTAGTGTCTTCTAAAAGTGCGGTGTTAAAGTTCCAGTAAGCACTCCTAGGTTTTACATTTTTTTTCTCTATTTCTAAAAGCTTTACTTTGATAATCAATTTCTTCAGTCGAAAAAGTTCTACATCAATAAAAGCTCCTTGTCTTCTAAAATGTTTGACATCACGAACAAACTTCTAAGATCTGGGAAATACTCCTCTACTGCAACATTTTTCTGCCATTTGGTGATTCTTGAATGTTTTCAGAACGGTATAAAACTGATAGCTGTTCTTCTTGAGAACCAAAATTAAAAACAGAGTCTGACATGTAGTCCTCACTATCTGACTCTCTTTCTTCTGCCTTCATGTCTTTCCTGGCCTGCTTGTTCCCCTGTCCCTTTCCTTGTTTTTTCCTCTTATTTGGCACTTTAAAAGTGGGCTCATCCCCCGTCTCCCCTGACCCCCTGCACTGGTGTAGTGACCGGTGTTTCCAAGCAATGGCGCTGCACTCCTGTACCTGCCTCTGGTACTGCAGCAGCTCCAGGGCTCTCAGCAACCGGCCGAGCTGCGGCCGCAGAGGGAACGGCCCCAGCAGGTTCAGCTGCATCCTGCCCCGGCCGCTCAGAAACACTGGGGTCACTCTGTCTCTCAGGACAGGCACGGACAAGATGACCTGTTTTACCACATTTGAAGCACTTCATGTCCACATCAGAAGTGACAAATATACTGTAGTCAAATCCATCAATATTAAATTTAAACACCAGATTTAGTTCATCTACACCATCCTTAAGAATCATGAAAACCATTCTCCTAAAAGACACTAGGTGTCTAACCAGTGGGGACTTACAGCCAAGGGGGATTTTCTTTATGGGGGAGACCAGCCGTCCGGAACTGAGGGGAGAAACCATTCCAAGCTCGTTATCAATCACGATACCATGCTGAACTAGCTTACTTGCCCTTAC
This sequence comes from Pangasianodon hypophthalmus, assembly GCF_027358585.1. Lineage (NCBI taxonomy): Eukaryota > Metazoa > Chordata > Actinopteri > Siluriformes > Pangasiidae > Pangasianodon > Pangasianodon hypophthalmus. Next base: position 21,529,494 of record NC_069722.1, on the reverse strand, counting down.
ATCATTCAAAAAAACTACTTCTGAACTGTTCATGCGGGAGGCAGAGACAATGTTCTCCTGCCCCACCACATCTCCAACCACTAAACAGCAGTCGTCTACACTCGCCCCGCACACCACACGCACACCGTGTCGGCGAGTCAAACTTTCACACAACCGCGCGTTTGGAGCCACCATGCTCCCGTAATGCACTACTCTCACACAAACACACGCACACACACACACACACACAATACAACCAAACTACTGACTTACACACTCGCTCACACAACAACTGTTATTAATCCGAGATGTTATACGGAAAAAAATTGCACGAACTGCCGAAAAAAATGGCAAGACGCCATCCGCTCTCACACGCTCTACACGCCACACTCACACACACTTCCATCGCACATGCGCAGAGAGAGAGCGCGCGAGAGAGAGAAAGTCTATGTCTGTGTTTTGTTACCCTGCCACAAGTTCACGTTGGTATCCTTATTTAGTACCCTAAATTAAAGCACCGTGACTCCGACCAGCCAGTTACTAAAGTTTCTGTAAATGCATCAGCAAGTGACACATGATCATGTTAATGAATATGTGTATTTCTTTGTCCCGCACGCTTCATATGTGACCTCTCGCTCTTGCCCACATGAAAGTAAAAAGTGTCCCTCAGGACACCAGTCCCAATGTGCATTTCTTGTCTCAACCAAATGCCGGGTGAATATTTCTAGGAATATTAAAAAAGAAATAATCAACACACACCTCTTATAGGTATATGTATCTGTTTAGAATATATGATATGTTCCTTTTTGAATCATCCTACTATGAACAATGCATTGTTGTGGATAATGTTTTTTAGGCCACAAGCCTCAATAAACCATATCTGCATTTACAACTTTTTGTGTATTATTATTAGAACTCTAACTTAATTTTCATTTGTTACTATTAGGAAAATTTCTGTTTCTGTTTCTATTTCTTTCAGTTTCTTCAAATCATTGATTAAAAACAGAAAGAATTACCGGGACATGGGTGGAGTTCAATGGTGTTACGGACACGGCTGACATGGTTTTCTACATGGCAGGTGATGTTTCCATGATGGTTTTTATCGAGCAGCAAGGTGCTGTTTGCATCCTCCAGCTGAGTGATTGTGTTTAAATCAGCAGTCCAGGTGAAGCGGAGGTTGTCTCCATCAGCAGAACAGTGTGCTTTAGTGACATCGAAAGACAAACAGCCGTACCACACTTTCACTGAGGACACCGCGGCTGCAGATTAGAGATAAACACCCCAAGTTAAATTACTATGGTGGCCCGTAAGCACTAAACACTTTAACAAACCAGAAATGCAACCGCAAATTAGAAAATGCAACAGCAAAACCAAAAACATAACAGCAAAAAAGAAAAAAAGTTCACATCTCAGAAAAGGAACTCCTTATTGAACATCACATGCTTGGTGATGAGTGAACATGGTGTGTGACTATCACAATGGAAAAGAATTGCACCTTTTCGGCCTGCTATTTAGTTAGCCTAGTAAAAATGATTTAATGACAAGTTACTTATGTTATAGTGAGGAGAAATGCTTTCTTCTGAATAACTGATCATACATCCCTGAAAAGCTTCTTTCCTGATGTATGTGTGGATTTATGTTTTTAAATTTATTTGAACACATAAATGTACATGTAAAAAAAATCCAATAAAAAATATTTATGAGAATATCAACAATCAAGTGGTGAAGATTAATTCTGATATGTGTTTTGTTTTTTTTTTTGTCTTTTGTTATTTTTTTAAATAAAAGTATTCAGTTGTAGTACCTTGCCTTGAATGGGCTTTACAAAGATATAAAAAGTTTGGCCTTTGTTTGTAGTAGAAGTAGTAAAAATGTTCTCCCTTACTTTGATGAACATTGGCATAGATGTCCTTCTATACAAGTAAAACTTGTAAAATGTGTTAGAGTATAGAATGAATGGTCATATTTTGTACATTTATGAAATAACTTGTAAAAGTTGTAGTGTGATGTGATTAGAAGTTGTGTGGTCCTACCTTCAATGTTTAGCTGGAGAATATAAATCTCGTTTGCATCAGTGGTGTCTAAAGTGTATGTTCCAGAGTCGCTCCTCTCTGCACTGGTTAGTATCATAGTTTTATTATCATTAACAAACTGCCATCTTGGGGGATTTGGTTTTGGTGGGTTACTTTGGGTTTTTCTATATCTTAAAATTAAACGAGAGGTAGATGTCTTGTCTGTGATCTTTAGGTCAAACCCATCCTCCAGGGGCATTGGCAGGTGCAGTCGTTGTCCCAGAGCTACATAACACTGATTACTCTCAGTAAATCTACAGACAACTGGATCCTTGAACAGCAAACCTGCAGAGGAAGAAAATACAAGATCATTGTCTCATTATTCCGACACACTGAACCACACGTCTGAGCCACTTATAGGACACTGTTTTGTTACAGGAGATCTGGATTCGGTACTGTAGTACAGTTTTCAGTAAAGAACTGAACATGGAAAAAAGTGTACATATTTGGATATAATCACAAGGAAGCAACTTAAACTTTGTGTGTATTTATCTTCTCCAAATTGATTATTTACCTTTTTCATTTTAAAAATGGCATTAAAAATGTATAACAGCAGAAGTGTTTTCTTGATTAAACAATTAATAGATTAATAATTGATATTTCAACAAACGGTTTTGTAAGTCTTTCTCTGAAGGTTGTGTTCACAGTGAAATGAACATTTTAATTCCAACATCATCGATTAAGTGGCTCTACAAATATGCCAAATCTAGCAACAAGTTCACTAAGTTGGCTCCACTGCTACACAGCTTCATGGCTTTCACTTTTTGGAAATGTGTCATTCCCCAAATGAAATAGAAATTTTGATTGCTTCTGCCTCTGGCTCTGCCTATCTTTCAGTTTATGCCTATAGGTCAGTGCTCCGAGCAGTTAGGCAGAGTTTTTTTTGTTGTTGTTTGTCTTTTTAATAAAATCAGCTGGACCAGTGCTTGTTTGTGTTCTCACAGCATTTCTCAACTGTTACAGATCCCTGTCTGTGTTTGGTTACCTTTGTTCAAATTGGTATCGTGAGTAAAAAACATTCACTTGGGAGTACTTAGTGTCTACTATAATATTAGTGCTCTGTTTAACTGTTTTAAAAGCACTGCCATTTTTGATGTATTTTGGTCAAAATGTAATCGTTAGTTTCAGGGAGAAAATTAGTACATACAAACAAATAAAGACAAAAAAAAATAAGGAACTGAGAGACTCACCATCATTAGACAGTGTGGAAGTGACTACTGCAGTAGTAGGTCCTGAAGAATAAAATAAAATATACAGTATATATAATATATAGATAACTTTCTTCTTACAGAAAGTTATCTTTGGTCATGGCACAACAAACTAACTATTTATGTATTTGCACAATACTCTAACTATAATTTCTAGAAATTGAAGAACACATAAAGAATGAAAGAATAGCTCAATTTATAACTTGTAAATATTGGCGAGAAGAGCATTTAAAAATAAAATAAAAAATAAAACTATACACTTAATATTTTATTTTCAGGTACTGCATAATGTCATGCCTTTTGAACACACAACCATTTTATAATTAGGTGTGTCCTGGCTTTTGACATGTGCTGTATTTATTTTATTTGTTGGTAAATCTGTTTTTCTCTCCCTTCTTCAAAGACATACTGTATACGAGAAATATCATTGAATTACAATGCATACATACATAGATGCAAACACTGTTAATATTGTTTTATTTGACTTTTTTTTAGAAGGTTTGCCAGAAAGGTTCACAGGACATCAGGTTGAGACTAGAGGAGTGAATCTGGACTGGACTAACCCACGGGACACAAGAAAGATTTACTTTCACGCAGTCACAAGCAAGAGGTCCGATATGATGTTTGCAGGACAAAACAAAGACGCTGCGTGATGCATTTATAATTCATTCATGTATCTTTAGTAACTGCCTGGTCAGGGTCAGGATGGTTTAAATTAGTTTTCTAGTTGTTTATATTGGGAAATAGAGCCGACTCAATTCACTGGAAATGATCACAGGTGGATACAAACAAAAATATTAATTGTGCAAGCAGGATTTTTTTAAGTACTGCATACTCTATTTGCAGTGATGTAGCTGAGGTTGAGGAACTATCAGAGCCAGAATTTATACACTGCTACCATGTGTTTAGGGACTGAGCTTAACTTTCATTCATTCATTCTCAGTAAGTTTTACTAGGTATTTGGATGTTTTGTCTCTGTATTCACAAATTGCTGCATTGTTTTTTGTTTGTCTAATCATTATTTTAAAAAGACAGACTCACCAGGACATGGGTGGAGTTCAGTGGTATTGTAGTTATAGCTGACATGATTTTCTACACGGCAGGTGACTTTTCCATGATGATCTTTATTCAGTGTGAGAGTGCTGATCCCATTCTCCAGTTGAGGGAGTGTGTTTAAATCAGGAGTCCAGTTGAAGCGGAGGTTGTCTCCATCAGCCGAACAGTACACTTTCATGACTCCAGGGGACAAACAGCTGTACGACAATTTCACTGAGGACACCTCAGCTGCAGATTAGAGATAAACAAATTTACTATGGATGCCTGTAAGTACTAAACACATTATCAAACCAAAAATGCATTCATGAAAGATGACCTACATTCATGAAATTTTACATGTTCATTCCTTTCCTTAATTAAAAGGATATTATAGAGGATTTTCCCAAAATATTGATTATTCTTAGGATTATGATAGATTTTTTAAAATGGCTTAAAATATTTTTTATAACAAGGCATGGCATTTTCTTGATTAAACAATAAATAAATTATTTTCAACAAATAAAAATTAACAAGTCTTTAATAAACATTTCTGTAAAAGACTTTCTCTTGAGAGCTTATTCACAGTCAAATAAAGACTTAAATTCTAACAATGTCAAAAGCCTCATTTTTTAAGTACATACATTTCCACATAGTTTATTAGATGAAACCACATTTGCATATGTAACCCCTTTTTGGCCCTTCCCAGAAACCTCTCGTAAAGTACCAATGGCTGAAGTCTAACCCAGTGTCACATTTACATATATAGCTTCCCACAAGGAAATCTCTGGGTCCCCAGCTTGTGATGGTGAAATGTGCTGGATGTTAAAGAATATAAATACAGAGTCTATGTACAGCTAAAATGACACACACTACCCATAGAAACAAAATAATAAAAAATACCCAATTTATTTAATACAGCACAAATAAAGTATAAATCCACCCTTCAGTTATGTTTATTCTTCTATTCCCCATTATGCTGAATACTTTACCCACTATAAAAAAAAAACCTGAAAAATAAATACACAACACATTATTTATAACACCAAAACAACCTTCAAGTTTCAGTAGTAATTCTCACCCCTATGGACAATGCAGGAATGGAGAGGAAAAGTTCAAACCCCAATCAGGTAGGAGTCTGTCTGGAAATGTTCACAGTTTAACCTCAGTGGTTAACTTGGAAATATTGAGAAGACAAATTCAACCAAACTCTCATGCGAAATAGTTCTTATCCTGTTCCAGCGCTGGTGACCTCGTTGGGGCCCATATGACAGGAAAATCCTTGGAAATACGGCGGCAACAAAAATATCACCAAGTGCTCACTCGGTCCCGTTCTCCAATATGTAGTCACTGGTGGAATTTGCCATAAGACCTGTCAATCAGCTCCTTATTGAACTCTCCCCCATGGGAAACCCATCAGTTCCTTATTGAACTCTCCCCCATGGGAAACCCAATCAGGTCCTTATTGAACTCTCCCCCATGGGAAACCCAATCAGCTCCATAATCTCTCCTTTATTTTCCTGCATGTCCAATAGCATATATTAATAAACCTATTAATTATTAATTACAATATTTTAAACAATAAACATTTTACAAAAAAAACACTGAAAATAGCAGACTTGCCATATTCACTTTCAACAGGACCCTACACATAAATAAGAGACTGTAGAATTGTTCCGTCCTGTAATATTGTGGGAGGTTTGTCTTTTGCTATCTGCCTTGTTTTGACTGTTACCACTTTTAGATCCTGTGATTGGACATGCGACCGGTCGATCTTCCCTGTGAACGTGATGACGACACCCATCTGTGAACCAATAAGGCACCCTCAGTCTACTATAAGGAAATGACGCAAGACGAGAGAGCGCGTTTTTGCTTTGTTGATAGCTCTCGCTTGTTTATTACTGAATCAGCGATTATGATTTGTTAGTTGATCTTGAGTTATTTCTGATCGCTCCCTTTACTCTACATGTTGTATTTGCTCGTCTCTGATTTGACTCTGGCTGTTTGCCTGATTGTGTTGTGATGTGATTCCCTTTCTCTCTTCAAGTGTTGATGGCTGGATTTATCTCTTGACTCATAGTGTTGAGACGAGGTTAGTATGTCACGTGACCTACACAAAGCAACATGTAGAATATCGCTTGTAGGAAAAACACTAGGACAGGAGCGGGAGCTAATGCTTGTATTTATGTTTTGTTAGTGAGCGTAGTTAGTTGGCGTTTACGCTGAAGATTTGTTTTTGTTTTCTTTTTCTTTGTTTAGATTAGCGTTGAATTGGTTGCAGTTAGTTTGTGTTTTGTTTTATTAATTTCTTTGCTTTCAGCTCCGCTCACGTCTCACACTGTTGTTGTTTTTTTAATGTATATAACTTTGTAAATATCATCTTCCTTACTCTTTGACGTTTCTATCGTCACTGTAAATATGAAAAGCAATCGAGTGTTTTGATGGACCTAATTCCTCACTAAAGTTTTTCTGATCAGCATTCTCGGTTTCTGTTTGATTCATTACTCCACACATCTCATCCCCTTTAGTAACAGACAGCCTCCCCGATTCTCAAAACATCTTTCATTCTTTTTCATTCATTTATTCTTGGTGTTGACTTCCTACATCCCTAGACGCTAATGTTAACAACAACAACAGCCAAACAGGAAGTCGCAACAAGAATGAAGGGATATATTTTATATATTTATCAAATAACTTGTAAATGTTGTAGTGTGCTGTGTGATGTGATTAGAAGTTGTGTGGTCCTACCTTCAGTGTTTAGCTGGAGAGTATAATTGTCTTTAAGAGTCCCGTTTGCATCAAAGGTGTGTAAAGTGTATGTTCCAGAGTCATTCCTCTCTGCACTGGTTAGTATCATAGTTTTACTCTCATTAACAAACTGCCATCTTGGGGGATTTGGTTTTGGTGGGTTACTTTGGATTTTTCTATATCTTATAATTAAATGACGGGTAGATGTCTTGTCTGTGATCTTTAGCTCTAACTTTTCCTCCAGGGGCATTGGCAGGTGCAGTCGTTGTCCCAGAGCTACATAACACTGATTACTCTCATTAAATCTACAGACAACAGGATCCTGAACCAGCAAACCTGCAGAGGAAGAAAAAAATCAGGAACATTCTTAAAATTTTACACACTGATATTATTACACACCTCTTTATCCTCTAATAAATGACACTCCATTATTACAGGAGAGCTGGATTTAGTACTGTGCTACAGTTTTCAATAAAGAAATGAAAGTGGGGAAAAGTGAACATATTTGGGGAAAATTACTAATCACTAAGCATCCTAAAATTTTTGTGTGTGTGTGTGTGTGTGTGTTCTCCAATTGATTATTTACTTTTTGATTTTATTTGGAAAAATGGCAGCACAGGTGATTAAATGATAAATAAATGAAATCTCAACTAACTGTTGTGTAACTCTTTATCTGAAGATTGTGTTCACAATGAAATAAGCATTTTTTTCCCCAACATCATCCTAAAGACACTTTTTGATTATATACAAAGTATGCAAAATGACACATTTGAAATAGATGAAACATACATTGGCATAAATAATGCACATAAAAAAATCCAATGAAAAATACATATTGCTTTTTGTAGAGTCATATTGTAGTAGCATATTGCATTTAAGTATTGTGATATGATTTTTGTCTTTAACTAGTTCCACCACACTTCATATGAGTTTATGGTTATTCATGGTTTTTTTTCAGCTGTTTATCTAGCTCCAGTTATAAACAGTCAGGACCTAGCTGACCGCTTACTGGTTAAAAATTCACACCCACATTTTTATTAAAACAGTTATAAGACTGAAGTTGTCATTATTTACAGGAATACTTGTTTTTGAGTTATTAAGGTTTGGGATAAGCAAATCAGGAGATGTCTAAAAACAATGTCATCATAACTTCTATGTTTGCTAATGAGAGAACACCTTTTAACATTAAACTAAAAGTTTTAAAGGATGTCATCGATGTGTCTGTGCTTAGTGAAAAATCATTTGCATAAATAAATGCAGATAAAAAATCAAGTAAAATTGTTTTGTAAGAATATCAGCAAAACATTCGCCTGTAGTATCTTTCCTTAAATGAAAATTTTATTAACTCAGGTTTTTGCACTTTTAAAGCAAAACTACTGTTGTGCTGGTGGTGTTTTAGCGAAAATATATTGTGTTAGTAAAAGTATATTGTGATACATACAGTATTGCATATTGTAGAATCATACTGTAGTAGCATATTGTGTTTAAGTACTGTGATAAGATATTTTTGTCAGATCACCCATCGTTAAATTGCACTGTGAAAACTTGCTTTACACTCCTTTAAAGCTGCATGTTAACACTGATGATAGAAAAGAAAAGCAGTAGGCCAATTCTGCATGTCAACATGCCATTTTAAAATATATATTAGACCATTTAGTGCCAGGGGAAGTCCTGTTTTTCTTAGGTTTTATGGGTTATTTTTCTACAACATCATTTCATTGATGAAGGCATTCACAAAAAAAAAAAAAACAAAAAAAAAAACTTTTTTTGTACTTTTGAAGTGCAGGAATTGTTCATTAAAAGACAACCCTTTTACTGACATCTGATCTCACTTGTTTAAGTCTCATTTGTCTTTCCATAAAGCATAAACTGTACATACAAATAAATAAATTGTGCATTTTGAGAAGATAAAACCTACCCATGGCAGCTTGTGTGAAAATCCACAGGATTCCAAAGGTGGCCTGTATTCTCATTTTATCCAGAGAACAGTCCTCTCTCTGTACTTGCTAGAGATCTTGGTCGTGAGTGATGAGCAAATACAATAGCGAAATGAAGCAGCTATTGCAGCACTACAGCACTAATAATGCTTTACTGAGAAATAGAGGAAGTTCCATAGTTATTTTTATAGCCATTCACTTCCTGTACTCTAAGTTACTGGACAGAAAGAAAGAGATGGACAGAATGCAACAATGAGCATTTTCTGTAGTTACAGTAGATATGTGGCTGTGTGTTTAGCCGGTCCATTGAAGAAAAATCTTCCTAGTTTATCCATAGAGTTGATCAATAAACAGCTCTCTGTTGCTGAGTGAAATGTGTTTCTTTATTAATGTAAAATATTTCAATGTGCAGCGCCTAGCCCCCTTGACTTGTAAGTGAGAACTCGTCACTTGTGCAGTCAGCACCACTGTGGTTTGGTTATCTTTTCTGAGAAAATATTTTTATCACTCATACTTACATGATCTATAAACATCTCACAACACTCAGGTCGTTTTTGGGCTCATTATATTCACAGAAGCTGGATTGTCATATAGGACCATGGTATCTGATGTCATATCACTGTTTATGTCTATACTAGAAAGGAAATTGATATTATCTGAGGTAACCAGGGACAGATTAGTTAATCCTGTTAATTCTTAGGCTGTTGTCTCTAATAAAATGTTTCCACTATGATAAACTCCCCCACTGGACGACTATAAATTAACAGCACGAGTGAATAGATCAGGTTTTCTTTTCCACTGTATTTCATGTTTGTGTGGCACACAGTGATATGGTCATTTTGTATAATGGATTTATTTACACATATCTACAGTTATGATATTGTGACATATGTTAATATTATCTGATACAGGCGCTACCTGTCATTATAATAGACAGTTTAATCCTGCACAATCACACACTTTACTTTCTTTTCTTCTAATGTATTCCCAGTAAATATGTATTACAAATAAACTCAGTTTAAATTGCAAGTGAATCACACCTTGATGTGCTAATTATAAATCAGTCCTAACTCTATACATATACTCTATACAGTTTTAGCAGTACACACACGAACACGTAGATCAGCCAATCAGAAAGAAAAATACTGACACCGGACGACACTATTTGTTCTTTATTGCTTTATAATGCTTTTTTTTTTATATTCTTTGTACTTGCCCCTGTACATGGAAAGCTTTATGGACGCTGATTTCTGGAATGTGTCTGGATTTCACACATGGATCCTCTAAATACTGCCAAGTCTCCAGTGTCACAAAACTCATCACATAATGTCTTGAGTGGACTGATTTAATAACAGAAGTGAATAATGAACTTAATCATTATTAAGAGTCATCCATAAATAAGAACTGGATCATGTTTGTTTTAGGTAACAAAAAGCAACAGCTCACAACAGACATTTTTTCAACCTCCACACATATAAATATAAATCTAAGTTTAAGTGTAAGAGTCTACAAAAATGATTTTTACAAAAGCATGACTTTAACAGCAGCATTTAAGCATTGCAGTATTTTAGAATATTAAAAAATAAAGCTAAAGAGAAACAACTCTAAAAAGTAGCACTTGGTTCATCAAGGAATCACCAGGCTGGTATAGTTTTTGAAAAGAAGATGTGGATTGAGGAATAAAATTTGTTTTCTCTGTTACCCATCTGTTATTTATGCTTATACATTTCTGGTGGTTCAGGGTGGATGGGTTGCTGGCATGGAGGAGAGCAATCGTGGACTGCTTCTTCTGTTCCTAATCTAGGTTTACAGAGCTTCCTGATCTGTGGAAGGAAATGTCACTCAGGTGATCACTACATTTACATCACCATGAAAGCTTTAGACATTACATTTTCTAGCTGCTCATGTTCTTCTCTCTTTACTTTCTGACATATACACTTGAATATGGACTCTGGTAATGTGCACATGTTCCATGATAGTAAGTATTAAAGGCTTACTCTCAGTTATTTTCTGTTTCCTGTAGATTCTGGTGTGGATACAGAACGCTCCAACTAACAGTGACAGAAGGATGATGACTTCACAGAGCCACACATACACAAACACCATGAAACCTGAGAGAGAGAGAGAGAGAGAGAGAGTCCGTGTCTGTTTTTTTCTTGCCCTGTCACAAGTTCATGTTGAGTAAAACACATTCACACATTAGTAATAAAACACATTCGTGTCTGCTATATAATGTTACTGCTCTATTTTACTGTATCTAGAAGCACTGCAATCAGGAATTTAAGACAAAAAGAAGTTTTGAGGAGAAGTATCCTAGATATTTGCTGTGTTTTGGTCAGTAAGTAATCATTAGTCCCAGGGAGAGAATTAGCACATACAGGCACTGCAGAAATAGAAGAAAAAAAAATCATCTTATTAAACAGATTATCTAGTGAAACACCGCACTAGAAACTGCTGATATTGAATTCTTCTATAAGTAGGTGTGTTCTAGCGCTTGACTTTTGCTGTATTTATTTTAATTTTTTGTCTTTCTATCTCTCCCTTCTTCAAACACATATGCTAGGGATGTGACCAAATACATTATTCTAAATGAACGGAACAAACATGTTCTAAACAGATACAAATCCAGATACAAATAGGAAGCACACTTTTCCTTTTTATTTGATTTATTTTTTAGAATTTAGAATAAAAGGTTCACATCTAGTTGAGACGAGAGAAGGGAATCTGGACTGGGATCCGACGAGATTCAGCAAAAAAGTAGTTTACTTTCATTTGTTCCATATAAATAAACTAGTACCCTAAATTAAAGCACTGTGACTCTGACCAGCCAGTTACTGAAGTTTCTGTAAATGCATCATGTAGTGCCACATGATCATGTTAATGAATGTGTTTATTTCTTTGAAATACATCTTTGAAATGTTATGAGCTACATAACACTGATTACTCTCAGTAAATCTACAGACAACAGGATCCTGAAACAGCAAACGTGCAGAGAAAGGAAATACTTTGAAATAATTGTCTCATTATTCTGACACAGTGAACCACACCTCTGATCCACTTACAGGACACTGTTTTGTTACAGGAGATCTGGATTCAGTACTCTGGTACAGTTTTCAGTAAAGAACTGAACATGGAAAAAAGCGTACATATTTGGTAATCATCACAAAGAAGCAACTTTGTGTGTATTTATCTTCTCCAAATTGATTATTTACCTTTTTTATTTTAAAAAATGGCATTAAATGTATAACAGCACAAGTGTTTTCTTGATTAAACAATTCATAGATTGATAATTGATATTTCAACAAACGGTTTTGTAAGTCTTTCTCTGAAGGTTGTGTTCACAGTGAAATGAACATTTTAATTCCAACTTCATCAACTAAGTGGCTCTACAAATATGCCAAATCTAGTGACAAGTTCACCAAGTTGGTTCCACTGCTACACAGCTTCACGGCTTTCACTATTTGGAAATGTGTCATTCCCCAAATGAAATAGAAATTTTGATTGCTTCTGCCTCTAGCTCTGCCTATCTTTCGGTTTAGGCCTAGTGTAGTTAGGTAGGGTTTTTTTTTTTTTTTTAAAATAAAATCAGCTGGAACAGTGCTTGTTTGTGTTCTCACAGCATTTCTCGACTGTTACAGATCCCTGTCTGTGTTTGGTTACCTTTGTTCCAGTTGGTATCATGAGTAAAACACATTCACTTGGGAGTACTTAGAGTGTGCTATATTATATGTCTGTTTAATTGTTTTAAAAGCACTGCCATTTTTGATGTGTTTTGGTCAATACGTAATCGTTAGTCTCAGGGAGAAAATTAGTACATACAAACACAAAGACAAAAAAAAAATTAAGGAACTGAGAGACTCACCATCATTAGACAGTGTGGAAGTGACTACTGCAGTAGTAGGTCCTGAAGAATAAAATAAAATATACAGTATATATAATATATAGATAACTTTCTTCTTACAGAAAGTCATCTTTGGTCATGGCACAACAAACTAACTATTTATGTATTTACACAATACTATAACTATAATTTCTAGAAATTCAAGAACACACAAAGATGAAGGAATAGCTCTTCATATACTTACATATACTTGTAAATATTGTCAAGAAGAGCATTTAAAATGAAGTTGCGTGGCATCGCAATACTTTGAAATGTAGTGGGTCAAATGCCAGCTTGGCCCTGTTGTTTCAGTGGCCTTGTTCACTGATTATCCTCTTAGTCTCTTTCTAGTCTTGTTTGTCTTCTCACAGCATTTCTGAGCTCTTACACGTCCCTGTCTGTGTTTTATTTCCCTGCCATCACTTCAATTTAGTATCATGAGTAAAACCCATTTATATGGGAGTATTTAGTGTATGCTATAATATTACTGCTGTATTTAATTATTTTTAGAAGCACTGTCATGTTGCTGTGTTTTATTCAGTAGGACATTAGCACAAACAGACATATAAAAATGCAGGAACTGAGAACTTTACCATCAGCAGGAACTTTGCCATTAGTAAACTGTGCAAGAAATGATGCTGAAGTTGTAGATTCTGAAAAATAAAATAAAAACTATGCTTAATATTTTATTTCCAGGTACTGCATAATGTCATTGCCTTTTGAACACAGAACTATTTTATAACTAGGTGTGTCCTGGCTTTTGACAGGTGCTGTATTTATTTATTTTATTTGTTGGTAAATCTGTTTTTCTCTCCCTTCTTCAAAGACTTACTGTATACGAGAAGTGTCATTGAATTACAATGCATACAGATGCAAACACTGTTAATATTGTTTTATTTGACTTTTTTTTAGAAGGCTTGCCAGAAAGGTTCACAGGACATCAGGTTGAGACTAGAGGAGTGAATCTGGACTGGACTAAGCCACGGGACACAAGAAAGTTTGCAAGATTTACTTTCATGCAGTCACGAGCAAGAGGTCTGATATGAAGTTTGCAGGACAAAACAAAGACGCTGCGTGATGCATTTATAATTCATTCATGTATCTTTAGTAACTGCCTGGTCAGGGTCAGGAGGGTTTAAATTAGTTCATACCATCCGGTACAAAAAAATACTAATTGTGCAAGCAGGATTTTTTTTTTTTTTTAAGTAGCACATACTCTAGGTGCATGCGTAATTGAGACAAATTATGAACTTGAGTGATGTAGCTGAGGTTGAGGAACTATCAGAGCCAGAATTTATACACTGCTTCGATTTCTGCCTCTAGCTATTTGTGTGTTTAGGGACTGAGTTATCTTTCAATTAATTCATTTACTCATTTATTCGTTCTCAGTAAGTTTTACTAGGTATTTGGCTGTTTTGTCTCTGTATTCACAAATTGCTGCATTGTTTTTTGTTTGTCTAATCATTATTTTAAAAAGACAGACTCACCAGGACATGGGTGGAGTTCAGTGGTATTGTTGTTATAGCTGACATGATTTTCTACACGGCAGGTGACGTTTCCATGATGATCTTTATTCAGTATGAGAGCGCTGTTCCCATTCTCCAGTTGAGGGAGTGTGTTTAAATCAGAAGTCCAGTTGAAGCGGAGGTTGTCTCCATCAGCAGAACAGTACACTTTCATGACTCCAGGGGACAAGCAGCTGAACGACAATTTCACTGAGGACACCTCAGCTGCAGATTAGAGATAAACAAATTTACTATGGATGCCTGTAAGTACTAAACACATTATCAAACCAAAAATGCATTCATGAAAGATGACCTGCATTCATGAAAGATGACCTACATTCATGAAATTTTACATGTTCATTCCTCTCCTTAATTAAAAGGATATTATAGAGGATTTCCCAAAAATATTGATTATTCTTAGGATTATGATAGATTTTAAAAAATGGCTTAAAATATTTTTTATAACAAGGCACGGCATTTTCTTGATTAAACAATAAATAAATTATTTTCAACAAATAAAAATTAACAAGTCTTTAATAAACATTTCTGTAAAAGACTTTCTCTTGAGAGCTTCTTCACAGTCAAATAAAGACTTAAATTCTAACAATGTCAAAAGCCTCATTTTTTAAGTACATACATTTCCACATAGTTTATTAGATGAAACCACATTTGCATATGTAACCCCTTTTTGGCCCTTCCCAGAAACCTCTGGTAAAGTACCAATGGGTGAAGTCTAACCCAGTATCACATTTACATATATAGCTTCCCACAAGGAAATCTCTGGGTCCCCAGCTTGTGATGGTGAAATGTGCTTGATGTTAAAGAATATAAATACAGAGTCTATGTACAGCTAAAATGACACACACTACCCATAGAAACAAAATAATAAAAAATACCCAATTTATTTAAATCTAGGCAAACGACCAAATAAACAATCCATCAGTAGATAAGCAATGAAAAGGAAAGAAACAAATAAAATAAAGGAAACAGTTAGCTTAGCAACATAACCCTGTTTATTAATACAGCACAAATAAAGTATAAATCCACCCTTCAGTTATGTTTATTCTTCTATTTCTCCATTATGCTGAATACTTTACCCACTATAAAAAAAAACTCCTGAAAAATAAATACACAACACATTATTTAACACCAAAACAACCTTCAAGTTTCAGTAGTAATTCTCACCCCTATGGACAATGCAGGAATGGAGAGGAAAAGATCAAACCCCAATCAGGTAGGAGTCTGTCTGGAAATGTTCACAGTTTAACCTCAGTGGTTAACTTGGAAATATTGAGAAGACAAATTCAACCAAACTCTCATGTGAAATAGTTCTTATCCTGTTCCAGCGCTGGTGACCTCGTTGGGGCCCATATGACAGGAAAATCCTTGGAAATACGGCAACAAAAATATCACCAAGTGCTCACTCGGTCCCGTTCTCCAATATGTAGTCACTGGTGGAACTCTGAAAAGAAACCTGCTTTGGCTCTTCTCTCCCGAGGACACGATGTGAACCTTCCCCCGCCGTTGAGTTGTTCACTCAGCATCCAACCGGTGGTGAATCAACAGGTGTCTCTAGACCTAACAGCCGACGAGCATGAAAATGGCGTCTGGAGCGGCAACTGTCCACTTTTCTGTTCATGTCACTTTGCTGTTTTCAGAATACGGTACAAACTGTAGCCGGTTAACGGCTCTAAACTTTGTGGGCCAGTACTTATGTAGTTAATCTCCACCAAAGTTTATCAAAGCGCGCTAAACTGTATCCAACATGGCGTCCTCTCTCCTTTTTTCCCGTCTTCCCGCGCTCTCCTTTCTCTTCCCTCCAAACAAGACCTGTCAATCAGGTCCTTATTGAACTCTCCCCCATGGGAAACCCAATCAGGTCCATAATCTCTCCTTTATTTTCCTGCATGTCCAATATTAATAAACCTATTAATTATTAATTACAATATTTTAAACAATAAACATTTTAGAAAAAGAACACAATAATATTCATTCTCATTTATATAACACTACAAAAACACATTTATTAGAAAAAAACACTGAAAATAGCAGACTTGCCATATTCACTTTCAACAGGACCCTACACATAAATAAGAGACTGTAGAATTGTTCCGTCCTGTAATATTGTGGGAGGTTTGTCTTTTGCTATCTGCCTTGTTTTGCCTGTTACCACTTTTAGATCCTGTGATTGGACATGCGACCGGTCGATCTTCCCTGTGAACGTGATGACGACACCCATCTGTGAACCAATAAGGCACCCTCAGTCTACTATAAGGAAATGACGCAAGACGAGAGAGCGCGTTTTTGCTTTGTTGATAGCTCTCGCTTGTTTGTTACTGAATCAGCGATTATGATTTGTTAGTTGATCTTGAGTTATTTCTGATCGCTCCCTTTACTCTACATGTTGTATTTGCTCGTCTCTGATTTGACTCTGGCTGTTTGCCTGATTGTGTTGTGATGTGATTCCCTTTATCTCTTCAAGTGTTGATGGCTGGATTTATCTCTTGACTCATAGTGTTGAGACGAGGTTAGTATGTCACGTGACCCACACAAAGCAACATGTAGAATATCGCTTGTAGGAAAAACACTAGGACAGGAGCGGGAGCTAATGCTTGTATTTATGTTTTGTTAGTGAGCGTAGTTAGTTGGCGTTTACGCTGAAGATTTGTTTTCTTTTTCTTTGTTTAGATTAGCGTTGAATTGGTTGCAGTTAGTTTGTGTTTTGTTTTATTAATTTCTTTGCTTTCAGCTCCGCTCACGTCTCACACTGTTGTTGTTTTTTTAATGTATATAACTTTGTAAATATCATCTTCCTTACTCTTTGACGTTTCTATCGTCACTGTAAATATGAAAAGCAATCGAGTGTTTTGATGGACCTAATTCCTCACTAAAGTTTTTCTGATCAGCATTCTCGGTTTCTGTTTGATTCATTACTCCACACATCTCATCCCCTTTAGTAACAGACAGCCTCCCCGATTCTCAAAACATCTTTCATTCTTTTTCATTCATTTATTCTTGGTGTTGACTTCCTACATCCCTAGACGCTAATGTTAACAACAACAACAGCCAAACAGGAAGTCGCAACAAGAATGAAGGGATATATTTTATATATTTATCAAATAACTTGTAAATGTTGTAGTGTGCTGTGTGATGTGATTAGAAGTTGTGTGGTCCTACCTTCAATGTTTAGCTGGAGAGTATAATTGTCTTTTTTATTCCCGTTTGCATCAAATGTGACTAAAGTGTATGTTCCAGAGTCATTCCTCTCTGCACTGGTTAGTATCATAGTTTTACTCTCATTAACAAACTGCCATCTTGGGGGATTTGGTTTTGGTGGGTTACTTTGGATTTTTCTATATCTTAAAATTAAACGAGAGGTAGATGTCTTGTCTATGATGTTTAGCTCTAACTTTTCCTCCAGGGGCATTGGCAGGTGCAGTCGTTGTCCCAGAGCTACATAACACTGATTACTCTCAGTAAATCTACAGACAACAGGATCCTGAACCAGCAAACCTGCAGAGGAAGAAAAAATCAGGAACATTCTTAAAATTTTACACCCTGATTTTATTACACACCTCTTTATCCTCTAATAAATGAAACTCCATTATTACAGGAGAGCTGGATTTAGTACTGTGCTACAGTTTTCAATAAAGAAATGAAAGTGGGGGAAAAGTGAACATATTTGGAGAAAATCACTAAGAAGCATCCTAAAATTTGTGTGTGTGTGTGTGTGTGTGTGTGTGTGTTCTCCAATTGATTATTTACTTTTTTATTTTATTTGGAAAAATGGCAGCACGGGTGATTAAATGATAAATAAATGATATTTCAACAAACTGTTGTGTAACTCTTTATCTGAAGATTGTGTTCACAATGAAATGAGCATTTTTTTCCCCCCCAACATCATCCTAAAGACACTTTTTGATTATATACAAAATTTGCAAAATGACACATTTGAAATAGATGAAGCACCATTGGCATAAATAATGCACATAAAAAAAATCCAATAAAAAAAATACATATTGCTTTTTGTAGTAGCATATTGTATTTAAGTATTGTGATATGATTTTTGTCTTTAACTAGTTCCACCACACTTAATACGAGTTTATGGTTATTCATGTTTTTTTTTCAGCTGTTTATCTAGCTCCAGTTATAAACAGTCAGGACCTAGCTGACCGCTTACTGGTTAAAAATTCACACCCACATTTTTATTAAAACACTTATAAGACTGAAGTTGTCATTATTTATAGGGATACTTGTTTTTGAGTTATTAAGGTTTGGGTTAAGCAAATCAGGAGATGTCTAAAAACAATGTCATCATAACTTCTATGTTTGCTAATGAGAGAACACCTTTTAACATTAAACTAAAAGTTTTAAAGGATGTCTTATGGATGTGTCTGTGCTTAGTGAAAAATCATTTGCATAAATAAATGCAGATTAAAAAATCCAATAAAATTGTTTTGTAAGAATATCAGCAAAACACTGGCAAAGACTAACTGTGATGTAAAGTATTTAAAAAGCAAATCCTATTCACCTGTAGTATCTTTCCTTAAATAAAAATTTTATTAACTCAGGTTTTTGCACTTTTTAAAGCAATACTACTGTTGTGCTGGTGGTGTGTTAGCAAAAATATATTGTGATACATACAGTATTGCATATTGTACAATCATACTGTAGTAGCATATTGTCTTTAAGTACTGTGATAAGATATTTTTGTCAGATCACCCATCCTTAAATTGCACTGTGAAAACTTGCTTTACACTCCTTTAAAGCTGCATGTTAACACTGATGATAGAAAAGAAAAGCCTGCGCAGGGTTAAGCAGTAGGCCAATTCTGCATGTCAACATGCCATCTTTAAAATATATATTAGACCATTTAGTGCCAGAGGAAGTCCTGTTTTTCTTAGGTTTTATGGGTTATTTTTCTACAACATCATTTGATTGGTGAAGGCAGTCACAAAAAAAAATAAATAAATTTGTACTTTTCAAGTGCAGGAAGTGTTCGTTAAAAGACAACCCATTTACTGATATCTGATCTCACTTGTTTAAGTCTCATATGTCTTTCCATAAAGCATAAACTGTACATACAAATAAATAAATTGTGCATGTTGAGAAGATAAAACCTACCCATGGCAGCTTGTGTGAAAATCCACAGGATTCCAAAGATGACCTGTATTCTCATTTTATCCAGAGAACAGTCCTCTCTCTGTACTTGCTAAAGATCTTGGTCGTGAGTGATGAGCAAATACAATAGCGAAATGAAGCTCCTTCTACAGCACTAATAATGCTTTACTGAGAAATAGAGGAAGTTCCATAGTTATTGTAATAACCACTCACTTCCTGTATTCTAAGTTACTTGACAGAAAGAAAGAGATGGACAGAATGCAACAATGAGCATTTTCTGAAGTTACAGTAGATATGTGGCTGTGTGTTTAGCCGGTCCATTGAAGAAAAATCTTCCTAGTTTATCCATAGAGTTGATCAATAAACAGCTCTCTGTTGCTGAGTGAAATGTGTTTCTTTATTAATGTAAAATATTTCAATGTGCAGCGTCTAGCCCCCTTGACTTGTAAGTGAGAACTCGTCACTTGTGCAGTCAGCACCACTGTGGTTTGGTTATCTTTTCTGAGGAAATATTTTTATCACTCATACTTACATGATCTATAAACATCTCACAACAGTCAGGTCGTTTTTGGGCTCATTATATTCACAGAAGCTGGATTGTCATATAGGACCATGGTATCTGATGTCATATCACTGTTTATGTCTATACTAGAAAAGAAATTGATATTGTCTGAGGTAACCAGGGACAGATTAGTTAATCCTGTTAATTCTTAGGCTGTTTCCACTATGATAAACTCCCCCACGGGACGACTATAAATTAACAGCACGAGTGAATAGAACAGGTTTTCTTTTCCACTGTATTTCATGTTTGTGTGGCACACAGTGATATGGTCATATTGTATAATGGATTTATTTACACATATCTACAATTATGATATTGTGACATATGTTAATATTATCTGATACAGGCGCTACCTGTCATTATAATAGACAGTTTAATCCTGCACGATCACACACTTTACTTTCTTTTCTTCTAATGTATTCCCAGTAAATATGTATTACAAATAAACTCAGTTTAAATTGCAAGTGAGTGACACCTTGATGTGCTAATTATAAATCAGTCCTAACTCTATACATATACTCTATACAGTTTTAGCAGTACACACACGAACACGTAGATCAGCCAATCAGAAAGAAAAATACTGACACTGGACGACACTATTTGTTCTTTATTGCTTTATAATGCTTTTTTTTTATATATATATATTCTTTGTACTTGCCCCTGTACATGGAAAGCTTTATGGACGCTGATTTCTGGAATGTGTCTGGATTTCACACATGGATCCTCTAAATACTGCCAAGTCTCCAGTGTCACAAAACTCATCACATAATGTCTTGAGTGGACTGATTTAATAACAGAAGTGAATAATGAACTTAATCATTATTAAGAGTCATCCATAAATAAGAATTGGATCATGTTTGTTTTAGGTAACAAAAAGCAACAGCTCACAACAGACATTTTTTCAACCTCCACACATATAAATATAAATCTAAGTTTAAGTGTAAGAGTCTACAAAAATGATTTTTACAAAAGCATGACTTTAACAGCAGCATTTAAGCATTGCAGTATTTTAGAATATTAAAAAATAAAGCTAAAGAGAAACAACTCTAAAAAGTAGCACTTGGTTCATCAAGGAATCATCAGGCTGGTTTAGTTTTTGAAAAGAAGATGTGGATTGAGGAATAAAATTTGTTTTCTCTGTTACCCATCTGTTACTGATGCTTATACATTTCTGCTGGTTCAGGGTGGATGGGTTGCTGGCAGGGAGGAGAGCAATCGTGGACTGCTTCTTCTGTTCCTAATCTAGGTTTACAGAGCTTCCTGATCTGTGGAAGGAAATGTCACTCAGGTGATCACTACATTTACATCACCATGAAAGCTTTAGACATTACATTTTCTAGCTGCTCATGTTCTTCTCTCTTTACTTTCTGACATATACACTTGAATATGGACTCTGGTAATGTGCACATGTTCCATGATAGTAAGTATTAAAGGCTTACTCTCAGTTATTTTCTGTTTCCTGTAGATTCTGGTGTGGATACAGAACGCTCCAACTAACAGTGACAGAAGGATGATGACTTCACAGAGCCACACATACACAAACACCATGAAACCTGAGAGAGAGAGAGAGAGAGAGAGAGAGAGAGAGAGAGAGAGTCCGTGTCTGTTTTTTTCTTGCCCTGTCACAAGTTCATGTTGAGTAAAACACATTCACACATTAGTAATAAAACACATTCGTGTCTGCTATATAATGTTACTGCTCTATTTTACTGTATCTAGAAGCACTGCAATCAGGAATTTAAGACAAAAAGAAGTTTTGAGGAGAAGTATCCTAGATATTTGCTGTGTTTTGGTCAGTAAGTAATCATTAGTCCCAGGGAGAGAATTAGCACATACAGGCACTGCAGAAATAGAAGAAAAAAAAATCATCTTATTAAACAGATTATCTAGTGAAACACCGCACTAGAAACTGCTGATATTGAATTCTTCTATAAGTAGGTGTGTTCTAGCGCTTGACTTTTGCTGTATTTATTTTAATTTTTTGTCTTTCTATCTCTCCCTTCTTCAAACACATATGCTAGGGATGTGACCAAATACATTATTCTAAATGAACGGAACAAACATGTTCTAAACAGATACAAATCCAGATACAAATAGGAGGCACACTTTTCCTTTTTATTTGATTTATTTTTTAGAATTTAGAATAAAAGGTTCACATCTAGTTGAGACGAGAGAAGGGAATCTGGACTGGGATCCGACGAGATTCAGCAAAAAAGTTGTTTACTTTCATTTGTTCCATATAAATAAACTAGTACCCTAAATTAAAGCACTGTGACTCTGACCAGCCAGTTACTAAAGTTTCTGTAAATGCATCATGCCGTGCCACATGATCATGTTAATGAATGTGTTTATTTCTTTGAAATACATCTTTGAAATGTTATGAGCTACATAACACTGATTACTCTCAGTAAATCTACAGACAACAGGATCCTGAAACAGCAAACGTGCAGAGAAAGGAAATACTTTGAAATAATTGTCTCATTATTCTGACACAGTGAACCACACCTCTGATCCACTTACAGGACACTGTTTTGTTACGGGAGATCTGGATTCAGTACTCTGGTACAGTTTTCAGTAAAGAACTGAACATGGAAAAAAGCGTACATATTTGGTAATCATCACAAAGAAGCAACTTTGTGTGTATTTATCTTCTCCAAATTGATTATTTACCTTTTTTATTTTAAAAAATGGCATTAAATGTATAACAGCAGAAGTGTTTTCTTGATTAAACAATTCATAGATTGATAATTGATATTTCAACAAACGGTTTTGTAAGTCTTTCTCTGAAGGTTGTGTTCACAGTGAAATGAACATTTTAATTCCAACTTCATCAACTAAGTGGCTCTACAAATATGCCAAATCTAGTGACAAGTTCACCAAGTTGGTTCCACTGCTACACAGCTTCACGGCTTTCACTATTTGGAAATGTGTCATTCCCCAAATGAAATAGAAATTTTGATTGCTTCTGCCTCTAGCTCTGCCTATCTTTCGGTTTAGGCCTAGTGTAGTTAGGTAGGGTTTTTTTTTTTTTTTTAAATAAAATCAGCTGGAACAGTGCTTGTTTGTGTTCTCACAGCATTTCTCGACTGTTACAGATCCCTGTCTGTGTTTGGTTACCTTTGTTCCAGTTGGTATCATGAGTAAAACACATTCACTTGGGAGTACTTAGAGTGTGCTATATTATATGTCTGTTTAATTGTTTTAAAAGCACTGCCATTTTTGATGTGTTTTGGTCAATACGTAATCGTTAGTCTCAGGGAGAAAATTAGTACATACAAACACAAAGACAAAAAAAAAATTAAGGAACTGAGAGACTCACCATCATTAGACAGTGTGGAAGTGACTACTGCAGTAGTAGGTCCTGAAGAATAAAATAAAATATACAGTATATATAATATATAGATAACTTTCTTCTTACAGAAAGTCATCTTTGGTCATGGCACAACAAACTAACTATTTATGTATTTACACAATACTATAACTATAATTTCTAGAAATTCAAGAACACACAAAGATGAAGGAATAGCTCTTCATATACTTACATATACTTGTAAATATTGTCAAGAAGAGCATTTAAAATGAAGTTGCGTGGCATCGCAATACTTTGAAATGTAGTGGGTCAAATGCCAGCTTGGCCCTGTTGTTTCAGTGGCCTTGTTCACTGATTATCCTCTTAGTCTCTTTCTAGTCTTGTTTGTCTTCTCACAGCATTTCTGAGCTCTTACACGTCCCTGTCTGTGTTTTATTTCCCTGCCATCACTTCAATTTAGTATCATGAGTAAAACCCATTTATATGGGAGTATTTAGTGTATGCTATAATATTACTGCTGTATTTAATTATTTTTAGAAGCACTGTCATGTTGCTGTGTTTTATTCAGTAGGACATTAGCACAAACAGACATATAAAAATGCAGGAACTGAGAACTTTACCATCAGCAGGAACTTTGCCATTAGTAAACTGTGCAAGAAATGATGCTGAAGTTGTAGATTCTGAAAAATAAAATAAAAACTATGCTTAATATTTTATTTCCAGGTACTGCATAATGTCATGCCTTTTGAACACAGAACTATTTTATAACTAGGTGTGTCCTGGCTTTTGACAGGTGCTGTATTTATTTATTTTATTTGTTGGTAAATCTGTTTTTCTCTCCCTTCTTCAAAGACTTACTGTATACGAGAAGTGTCATTGAATTACAATGCATACAGATGCAAACACTGTTAATATTGTTTTATTTGACTTTTTTTTAGAAGGCTTGCCAGAAAGGTTCACAGGACATCAGGTTGAGACTAGAGGAGTGAATCTGGACTGGACTAAGCCACGGGACACAAGAAAGTTTGCAAGATTTACTTTCATGCAGTCACGAGCAAGAGGTCTGATATGAAGTTTGCAGGACAAAACAAAGACGCTGCGTGATGCATTTATAATTCATTCATGTATCTTTAGTAACTGCCTGGTCAGGGTCAGGATGGTTTAAATTAGTTCATACCATCAGGTACAAAAAAATACTAATTGTGCAAGCAGGATTTTTTTTTTTTTTTTAAGTAGCACATACTCTAGGTGCATGCGTAGTTGAGACAAATTATGAACTTGAGTGATGTAGCTGAGGTTGAGGAACTATCAGAGCCAGAATTTATACACTGCTTCGATTTCTGCCTCTAGCTATTTGTGTGTTTAGGGACTGAGTTATCTTTCAATTAATTCATTTACTCATTTATTCGTTCTCAGTAAGTTTTACTAGGTATTTGGCTGTTTTGTCTCTGTATTCACAAATTGCTGCATTGTTTTTTGTTTGTCTAATCATTATTTTAAAAAGACAGACTCACCAGGACATGGGTGGAGTTCAGTGGTATTGTTGTTATAGCTGACATGATTTTCTACACGGCAGGTGACGTTTCCATGATGATCTTTATTCAGTATGAGAGCGCTGTTCCCATTCTCCAGTTGAGGGAGTGTGTTTAAATCAGGAGTCCAGTTGAAGCGGAGGTTGTCTCCATCAGCAGAACAGTACACTTTCATGACTCCAGGGGACAAGCAGCTGAACGACAATTTCACTGAGGACACCTCAGCTGCAGATTAGAGATAAACAAATTTACTATGGATGCCTGTAAGTACTAAACACATTATCAAACCAAAAATGCATTCATGAAAGATGACCTACATTCATGAAATTTTACATGTTCATTCCTCTCCTTAATTAAAAGGATATTATAGAGGATTTCCCAAAAATATTGATTATTCTTAGGATTATGATAGATTTTAAAAAATGGCTTAAAATATTTTTTATAACAAGGCACGGCATTTTCTTGATTAAACAATAAATAAATTATTTTCAACAAATAAAAATTAACAAGTCTTTAATAAACATTTCTGTAAAAGACTTTCTCTTGAGAGCTTCTTCACAGTCAAATAAAGACTTAAATTCTAACAATGTCAAAAGCCTCATTTTTTAAGTACATACATTTCCACATAGTTTATTAGATGAAACCACATTTGCATATGTAACCCCTTTTTGGCCCTTCCCAGAAACCTCTGGTAAAGTACCAATGGGTGAAGTCTAACCCAGTGTCACATTTACATATATAGCTTCCCACAAGGAAATCTCTGGGTCCCCAGCTTGTGATGGTGAAATGTGCTGGATGTTAAAGAATGTAAATACAGAGTCTATGTACAGCTAAAATGACACACACTACCCATAGAAACAAAATAATAAAAAATACCCAATTTATTTAAATCTAGGCAAACGACCAAATAAACAATCCATCAGTAGATAAGCAATGAAAAGGAAAGAAACAAATAAAATAAAGGAAACAGTTAGCTTAGCAACATAACCCTGTTTATTAATACAGCACAAATAAAGTATAAATCCACCCTTCAGTTATGTTTATTCTTCTATTTCTCCATTATGCTGAATACTTTACCCACTATAAAAAAAAAACTCCTGAAAAATAAACACACAACCCAATATTTAACACCAAAACAACCTTCAAGTTTCAGAAGTAATTCTCACCCCCTATGGACAATGCAGGAATGGAGAGGAAAAGATCAAACCCCAATCAGGTAGGAGTCTGTCTGGAAATGTTCACAGTTTAACCTCAGTGGTTAACTTGGAAATATTGAGAAGACAAATTCAACCAAACTCTCATGCGAAATAGTTCTTATCCTGTTCCAGCGCTGGTGACCTCGTTGGGGCCCATATGACAGGAAAATCCTTGGAAATACGGCAACAAAAATATCTCCAAGTGCTCACTCGGTCCCGTTCTCCAATATGTAGTCACTGGTGGAATTTGTCATAAGACCTGTCAATCAGTTCCTTATTGAACTCTCCCCCATGGGAAACCCATCAGGTCCTTATTGAACTCTCCCCCATGGGAAACCCAATCAGCTCCATAATCTCTCCTTTATTTTCCTGCATGTCCAATAGCGTATATTAATAAACCTATTAATTATTAATTACAATATTTTAAACAATAAACATTTTACAAAAAGAACACTGAAAATAGCAAACTTGCCATATTCACTTTCAACAGGACCCTACACATAAATAAGAGACTGTAGAATTGTTCCGTCCTGTAATATTGTGGGAGGTTTGTCTTTTGCTATCTGCCTTGTTTTGACTGTTACCACTTTTAGATCCTGTGATTGGACATCCGACCGGTCGATCTTCCCTGTGAACGTGATGACGACACCCATCTGTGAACCAATAAGGCACCCTCAGTCTACTATAAGGAAATGACGCAAGACGAGAGAGCGCGTTTTTGCTTTGTTGATAGCTCTCGCTTGTGTGTCACTGAATCAGCGATTATGATTTGTTAGTTGATCTTGAGTTATTTCTGATCGCTCCCTTTACTCTACATGTTGTATTTGCTCGTCTCTGATTTGACTCTGGCTGTTTGCCTGATTGTGTTGTGATGTGATTCCCTTTCTCTCTTCAAGTGTTGATGGCTGGATTTATCTCTTGACTCATAGTGTTGAGACGAGGTTAGTATGTCACGTGACCTACACAAAGCAACATGTAGAATATCGCTTGTAGGAAAAACACTAGGACAGGAGCGGGAGCTAATGCTTGTATTTATGTTTTGTTAGTGAGCGTAGTTAGTTGGCGTTTACGCTGAAGATTTGTTTTTGTTTTCTTTTTCTTTGTTTAGATTAGCGTTGAATTGGTTGCAGTTAGTTTGTGTTTTGTTTTATTAATTTCTTTGCTTTCAGCTCCGCTCACGTCTCACACTGTTGTTGTTTTTTTAATGTATATAACTTTGTAAATATCATCTTCCTTACTCTTTGACGTTTCTATCGTCACTGTAAATATGAAAAGCAATCGAGTGTTTTGATGGACCTAATTCCTCACTAAAGTTTTTCTGATCAGCATTCTCGGTTTCTGTTTGATTCATTACTCCACACATCTCATCCCCTTTAGTAACAGACAGCCTCCCCGATTCTCAAAACATCTTTCATTCTTTTTCATTCATTTATTCTTGGTGTTGACTTCCTACATCCCTAGACGCTAATGTTAACAACAACAACAGCCAAACAGGAAGTCGTAACAAGAATGAAGGGATATATTTTATATATTTATCAAATAACTTGTAAATGTTGTAGTGTGCTGTGTGATGTGATTAGAAGTTGTGTGGTCCTACCTTCAATGTTTAGCTGGAGAGTATAATTGGCTTTAGAATTCCCGTTTGCATCATAGGTGTCTAAAGTGTATGTTCCAGAGTCGCTCCTCTCTGCACTGGTTAGTATCATAGTTTTACTCTCATTAACAAATTGCCATCTTGGGGGATTTGGTTTTGGTGGGTTACTTTGGATTTTTCTATATCTTATAATTAAATGAGAGGTAGATGTCATGTCTATGATCTTTAGCTCTAACTTTTCCTCCAGGGGCATTGGCAGGTGCAGTCGTTGTCCCAGAGCTACATAACACTGATTACTCTCAGTAAATCTACAGACAACAGGATCCTGAACCAGCAAACCTGCAGAGGAAGAAAAAATCAGGAACATTCTTAAAATTTTTACACACTGATATTATTACACACCTCTTTATCCTCTAATAAATGACACTCCATTATTACAGGAGAGCTGGATTTAGTACTGTGCTACAGTTTTCAATAAAGAAATGAAAGTGGGGGAAAAGTGAACATATTTGGAGAAAATCACTAAGAAGCAACCTGAAATGTGTGTGTGTGTGTGTGTGTGTGTGTGTCTCTGTGTGTGTGTGTGTGTGTGTGTGTGTTCTCCAATTGATTACTTACTTTTTGATTTTATTTGGAAAAATGGCAGCACAGGTGATTAAATGATAAATAAATGATATCTCAACTAACTGTTGTGTAACTCTTTATCTGAAGATTGTGTTCACAATGAAATAAGCATTTTTTCCCCCAACATCATCCTAAAGACACTTTTTGATTATATACAAAGTATGCAAAATGACACATTTGTATATATATAATGCACATAAAAAATCCATATTGCATTTTGTAGAATCATACTGTAGTAGCATACTGCATTTAAGGATTGCGATATGATTTTTGTCAGATCGCCCATCGCAAACTCATCCACCAATTGTCTTTAACTAGTTCCACCACACTTAATACGAGTTTATGGTTATTCATGTTTTTTTTCAGCTGTTTATCTAGCTCCAGTTATAAACAGTCAGGACCTAGCTCACCGCTTACTGGTTAAAAATTCACACCCACATTTTTATTAAAACAGTTATAAGACTGAAGTTGTCATTATTTATAGGAATACTTGTTTTTGAGTTATTAAGGTTTGGGATAAGCAAATCAGGAGATGTCTAAAAATGTCTTAATAACTTCTATGTTTGCTAATGAGAGAACATCTTTTAACACTAAACTAAAAGTTTTAAAGGATGTCTTATGGATGTGTCTGTGCTTAGTGAAAAATCATTTGCATAAATAAATGCAGATAAAAAATCCAATAAAATTGTTTTGTAAGAATATCAGCAAAACACTGGCAAAGACTGACTGTGATGTATAGTATTTAAAAAGAAAATCCTATTCGCCTGTAGTATCTTTCCTTAAATGAAAATTTTATTAACTCAGTTTTTGCACTTTTTAAAGCAACACTACTGTTGTGCTGGTGGTGTGTTAGCGAAAATATATTGTGTTAGTAAAAGTATATTGTGATACATACAGTATTGCATATTGTAGAATCATACTGTAGTAGCATATTGTGTTTAAGTACGTGATAAGATATTTTTGTCAGATCACCCATCGTTAAATTGCACTGTGAAAACTTGCTTTACACTCCTTTAAAGCTGCATGTTAACACTGATGATAGAAAAGAAAAGCCTGCGCAGGGTTAAGCAGTAGGCCAATTCTGCATGTCAACAT
Organism: Pangasianodon hypophthalmus; assembly: GCF_027358585.1. NCBI lineage: Eukaryota > Metazoa > Chordata > Actinopteri > Siluriformes > Pangasiidae > Pangasianodon > Pangasianodon hypophthalmus. The sequence goes on along the minus strand of NC_069722.1, from coordinate 21,500,099 downwards.
GCCATCTTTAAAATATATATTAGACCATTTAGTGCCAGAGGAAGTCCTGTTTTTCTTAGGTTTTATGGGTTATTTTTCTACAACATCATTTGATTGATGAAGGCAGTCACAAAAAAAAATAAATAAATTTGTACTTTTGAAGTGCAGGAAGTGTTCGTTAAAAGACAACCCATTTACTGATATCTGATCTCACTTGTTTAAGTCTCATTTGTCTTTCCATAAAGCATAAACTGTACATAAAAAATAAATAAATTGTGCATGTTGAGAAGATAAAACCTACCCATGGCAGCTTGTGTGAAAATCCACAGAATTCCAAAGATGACCTGTATTCTCATTTTATCCAGAGAACAGTCCTCTCTCTGTACTTGCTAGAGATCTTGGTCGTGAGTGATGAGCAAATACAATAGTAAACTGAAGCTCCTTTTACAGCACTAATAATGCTTTACTGAGAAATAGAGGAAGTTCCATAGTTATTGTAATAACCACTCACTTCCTGTACTCTAAGTTACTTGACAGAAAGAAAGAGATGGACAGAATGCAACAATGAGCATTTTCTGTAGTTACAGTAGATATGTGGCTGTGTGTTTAGCCGGTCCATTGAAGAAAAATCTTCCTAGTTTATCCATAGAGTTGATCAATAAACAGCTCTCTGTTGCTGAGTGAAATGTGTTTCTTTATTAAAGTAAAATATTTCAATGTGCAGCGCCTCGCCCCCATGACTTGTAAGTGAGAACTCGTCACTTGTGCAGTCAGCACCACTGTGGTTTGGTTATCTATTCTGAGAAAATATTTTTCTCACTCAAACTTACATGATCTATAAACATCTCACAACACTCAGGTCGTTTGGGGCTCATTATATTCACAGAAGACGGATTGTCATATAGGACCATGGTATCTGATGTCATATCACTGTTTATGTCTATACTAGAAAGGAAATTGATATTATCTGAGGTAACCAGGGACAGATCGTGTTTGCGTGACACACAGTGATATGGTCATATTGTATAATGGATTAATTTACACATATCTACAATTATGATATTGTGACATATGTTAATATAATGTGATACAGGCTCTAGCTGTCATTATAATAGACAGTTTAATCCTGCACAATCACACACTTTACTTTCTTTTCTTCTAATGTATTCCCAGTAAATATGTATTACAAATAAACTCAGTTTAAATTGCAAGTGAGTGACACCTTGATGTGCTAATTATAAATCAGTCCTAACTCTATACATATACTCTTTACAGTTTTAGCAGTACACACACGAACACGTAGATCAGCCAATCAGTTGTGTGTAAGAAAGAAAAATACTGACACAGGACGACACTATTTGTTCTTTATTGCTTTATAATGCTTTTTTTTTAATATTCTTCGTACTTGCCCCTGTACATGGAAAGCTTTATGGACGCTGATTTCTGGACTGTGTCTGGATTTCACACATGGATCCTCTAAATACTGCCAAGTCTCCAGTGTCACAAAACTCATCACACGTAATGTCTTGAGTGGACTGATTTAATAGCAAGAGTCACCCATAAATAGGAACTGGATCATGTTTGTTTTAGGAAACAAAAAGCAACAACTCACAATAGATATTTTTCAGCCTCCACACATACACTTAAACTTAGATTTATATTTATAAAAGAGTCTACAAAAATGATTTCTACAAAAGCATAATTGGAACAGCAGCATTTAAGCATTGCAGTATTTTAGAATATTAAAAAATAAAGCTTAAGAGGAACAATTCTAAAAAGTAGCACTTGGTTCATCAGGAAATCTGCAGGAATCATGAGTCTGGTTTAGTTTTTGAAAAGTAGATGTGGATTGAGGAATAAAATTTGTTTTCTCTGTTACAAATCTGTTATTGATGCTTATACATTTCTGCTGGTTCAGGGTGGACGGGTTGCTGGCAGGGAGGAGAGCAATCGTGGACTGCTTCTTCTGTTCCTAATCTAGGTTTACAGAGCTTCCTGATCTGTGGAAGGAAATGTCACTCAGGTGATCACTACATTTACATCACCATGAAAGCTTTAGACATTACATTTTCTAGCTGCTCGTGTTCTTCTCTCTTTACTTTTTGACATATACACTTGAATATGCACTCTGATAATGTGCACATGTTCCATGACAGTAAGTATTAAAGGCTTACTCTCAGTTATTTTCTGTTTCCTGTAGATTCTGGTGTAGATATAAAACGCTCCCACTAACAGCGACAGAAGGATGATGACTTCACAGAGCCACACAGACACAAACACCATGAAACCTGAGAGAGAGACAGAGAGAGACAGAGAGAGAGAGAGAGAGAGAGAAAGAGAGAGAGAGACAGAGAGAGAGAGAGAGTCTGTGTTTTGTTACCCTTGGTCAGTAAGTAATCATTAGTCTCAGGGAGGAAATTATACAGGAAGATTAGAACATCAGAAAAATAGAGTAAGTGAAAGACGTAACATTATCACACTGTGTGAAACTATTATCTAGTGAAACACCGCAATAGAAACTGCTGATATTGAATTCTTCTATAGTAGGTGTGTTCTAGCTCTTGACTTTTGCTGTATTTATTTTAATTAATTTTTTGTCTTTCTATCTCTCCCTTCTTCAAACACATATACTAGGGATGTGACCAAATACAAATATATTATTCTGAATGAACAGAACAAACATGTTCTAAACAGATACAAATACATCTAGTTGAGACGAGAGAAGGGAATCTGAGATCCGACGAGATTCAGCAAAAAAGTTGTTTACTTTCATTTGTTCCATATAAATAAACTAGTACCCTAAATTAAAGCACTATTACTCTAACCAGCCAGTTACTAAAGTTTCTGTAAATGCATCATGCAGTGCCACATGATCATGTTAATGAATGTGTTTATTTCTTTGCCCCGCACGCTTCATACGTGACCTCTCTCTCTTGCCCACATGAAAGTAAAAAGTGTCCCTTAGACACTGTTTTGTTACAGGAGATCTGGATTCAGTACTCTGGTACAGTTTCAAGTAAAGAACTGAACATGGAAAAAAGCGTACATATTTGGTAATAATCACAAAGAAGAAACTTAAAATTAGTGTGTGTATTTATCTTCTCCAAATTATTTACCTTTTTTTTATACTGAAAATGGCATTAAAAATGAATAACAGCACAAGTGTTTTCTTGATTAAACAATTAATAGATGATATTTCAACAAACAGTTTTGGAAGTTGTAGGAATTCATGGATCATCGAGAAAATCGACTCAAGCCACAAACAAGACAAACAAAGACATTCCTTTACAAAGAACAGCCTTGAGATGGCTCCAACACGTTTGGGCTAAACGACCAACTGTCAAACATGAAGGGATGCTAATGGCCACATGAATGCGTAGACCCCCAATAAAAGGTTGTAATTCACCCCTTTTTGAGATGATTTTTTTGTTCTCATCGTGTCAGCAAAACTCGATGCCCAATGCTTCTCAACTTGAAAGGTGCTTTTCTTTTCTCAATCTAGCCTCTGTGAATGTGCATCATGTTTATCGAATGTACCCTTACTACACAGTGTGTTAATCAGGAGGCAAAGAATCTGTGAGCGACACTCTGTAACCTAGCCTCAGCATGTACAGCCCAATTACAGCAACTTCTTACATAGTTTCAAGCTTGGTAATACTTCTCGACTCATGTATTCCATCTGACAATATAAATCAACCCTATTCTTAATGAAACTGTACAATATTAGACCTGTTATTATTCTGTAACCATACCATTGTATCCAGAAGCCAAATGGTTACACTTATGTATGTCATGTTTGGTATCTGTGTTTGTTTTCATGTTCTAAAACCGCTGGTGAGTTGCAAATCTAAATACCTCATACCACACATTTATCATAAGCATAAAGGACATATAAGACTGAACTATAACGGACATTGAGAGTTGTGTGTCCCAAAGGGGTCACATGCTAATTAGCTGCAGGACCAGGCAAACTAGGCACCAATCGCCTCTAAGCTGATCTTTGGTTGGTTGAAACCCCTAGAGGGCTGGTTTAGCCAAATCTGCATAAAAACTTCATAGCCAAGCAAATCTGGGAGCTGGAACTGGAAGAGAACGGGAACTGGAAGAACCCCCGATGCTCTCTTTGTTGGCACAGCCCGGCTCACCTCTTCGCTCGGCCGTCCAGTCTCCATCCACTCTCTCCATCGACGACCAACGACTTCTCCGAGATTCTCCAACTCCAATCCAACTAGAACCTTCTGACCACCGACAGCTACCTCCATTCGTCGACCAAGCATAGCAAGTATCAATACCTTCCAACTTTATTAAGCTGGTGCAGTTAAGCTAAGAACTCCCTAACTAATTCACAATTTAATACCGACACAGTGATGGTTCACTCAGGTCAGGGTTTAGTGCTTTTCATACTTCAGTCCAAGATCCCAACTTTCTGTCTCTTATCACTGGTTTCTCTTATGCCATTTTCATATGTGTATGTGCGTGCATGTTTGTGTGTGAGTTATGTGTTTATAGTAGGTTAGTCTATGTGTAGTAGTTTAGTGTAATAAAGTCTCATCAATATTCAAGGTGATGCTGTGCTGTGTTTTTCTGCTCACCATCTAAGCTCCTAAGGTGCCTGTTCTTGTTACCGTGCTCTGAAATAGTCCTCATCATAGGAAGCTATTACTGTCGATGGCCATGATAGTAATAATTTGCCAGATAGACACCGATCGACAGAGACCTCACTAAACATTTTGGTGGACAAAATGAGCAGTTAGTGGTGGCAAATTAATTCTGACGTAATTGCCCCAAAGGAATTAATACTGCTGATTGTATTAATGATCTCTACTTTCATCACTGGCAGAAGATTAAAATAAATCAACGTTCAATGAACTAAATTCTTTACAAAGTCTTTCTCTGAAGGTTGTGTTCATGGTGAAATGAACATTTTAATTCCAACATTGTCGACTAAGTGGCTCTACAAGTATGCCAAAGTTCACCAAGTTGGTTCCACTGCTGTACAGCTTCACAGCTTTCACTTTTTGGAAATCTGTCATTCCTCAAATGAAATAGAAATTTTGATTGCTTCTGCCTCTGAATGACACATATGAAATAGATGAAGCATACATTTGCATAAATAATTCACATAAAAAATCCAAATAAAAATACATATTGCATTTTGTAGAATCATATTGTAGTAGCATATTGCATTTAAGTATTGTGATATGATCTCAAACTCATCCACCAATTGTCTTTAACTAGTTCCACTTAATATCAGTTTATGGTTATTCATGGTTTTTTTTTTTTTGTCAGCGGTTTATCTAGCTCCAGTTATAAACAGTCAGGACCTAGCTGACCGCTTACTGGTTAAAAATTCAGACCCACATTTTTATTAAAACAGTTATAAGTCTGAAGTTGTCATTATTTATAGGAATACTTGTACTCCAGGGGCGTTTCCTCCGAGGAGGCAAGGGAGGCAGTGTCTCCTCAAAAAATTGGATGAGAAAATAATCGATATTGCAAAAATAAAACGATGCAAATATTACTAAAAGTGACATTAAAAGTATAAAAGTCACTCGTTTTTATAAAGTAACACTGTCCAACAGCGACACCCGCAGGTAAAGTTACAGCGGAGGCTTGCCTCCCCTCAGCCCACTGACGTATAACAGAGACCCCATAACGTGCCGTGGGTTCAGTGAGGGGTCATTGAGAATGAAAGTCACGTGAGAGGAAGTAACGCCTCCATCGCGCTATAATTGGATATGATCGGTTATGATTGGATGTGATGAAACTTGAAATGGCCTGAAAACGTGATGACTGTTAGTTTTTAGTGAGCATTCAGCTTGATGAAATGAAAGACATACACTATATTACCAAAAGTATTCGGTCACCTGCCTTGACTCACATATGAACTTAAGTGCCATCCCATTCCTAACCCATAGGGTTCAATATGATGTCGGTCCACCTTTTGCAGCTATTACAGCTTCAACTCTTCTGGGAAGACTGTCCACAAGGTTGAGGAGTGTGTTTATAGGAATTTTTGACCATTCTTCCAAAAGCGCATTGGTGAGGTCACACACTGATGTTGGTCGAGAAGGCCTGGCTCTCAGTCTCCGCTCTAATTCATCCCAAAGGTGTTCTATCGGGTTCAGGTCAGGACTCTGTGCAGGCCAGTCAAGTTCATCCACACCAGACTCTGTCATCCATGTCTTTATGGACCTTGCTTTGTGCACTGGTGCACAGTCATGTTGGAAGAGGAAGGGGCCCGCTCCAAACTGTTCCCACAAGGTTGGGAGAATGGAATTGTCCAAAATGTTTTGGTATCCTGAAGCATTCAAAGTTCCTTTCACTGGAACTAAGGGGCCAAGCCCAACTCCTGAAAAACAACCCCACACCATAATTCCTCCTCCACCAAATTTCACACTCGGCACAATGCAGTCCGAAATGTACCGTTTTCCTGGCAACCTCCAAACCTTTGCATTGCACTTGGTGACGTGTGGCTTGGATGCAGCTGCTCGGCCATGGAAACCCATTCCTTGGGCTAATCTGGGCTAATCTGAAGGTCACATGAAGTTTGGAGCTCTGTAGCAATTGACTGTGAAGAAAGTCGACGACCTCTTTGCACTATGCGCTTCAGCATCCGCTGACCCCTCTCCGTCAGTTTACGTGGCCTACCACTTCATGGCTGAGTTGCTGTTGTTCCCAAACTCTTCCATTTTGTTATGATAAAGCTGACAGTTGACTGTGGAATATTTAGGAGCGAGGAAATTTCACAACTGGATTTGTTGCACAGGTGGCATCCTATAACAGTTCCATGCTGGAATTCACTGAGCTCCTGAGAGCGGCCCATTCTTTCACAAATGTTTGTAAAAACAGTCTGCATGCCTAAGTGCTTGATTTTATACACCTGTGGCCAGGCCAAGTGATTAGGACACCTGATTCTGATCATTTGGATGAGTGACCGAATACTTTTGGTAATATAGTGTATCTAAGTGTCTGTGTTTGTGTTTACAGCTTTTATGACGATGACCCGAAAATAAGTTGACTGTTATAAAGAACAGCTGAACATCAGTTCACAAATAAAATAATATTAGTAACACTTTACAATAAGGTGTCATTTGTTTACATTAGTTAATGTTTTAACTAACATGAACAAACAAATCTTTGTTAACGTCAGTTAATAAAAATACTGTTGTTCATTGTTAGTTCCCAGTGCATTAGCTAATGTTAACAAACACGTTTGATTTTTAATAATGCATTAGTAAATGTTGAAAATAATATTAAATAAGATTAATAAATGCTGTAGAAGTATTGTTCATTCTTAGTTCATGTTAACTAAAGTAGCTAACTAATGTTAACTAATGAAACCTTATTGTAAAGTGTTTCCAGAATATTGTTCAAATTGTTACTGCAATAATTGTTACTTTAGTTATTATTTTGGAATAAATGTAAAAATGCATAAAAACACTATGAAATGTATAATTAGTATTAAAAATATGAAATAAAAATGTAAAAAATAATAAAATACAAAATAGAATTATATTTGTTCTCTCTTTTTTATGTAATGTTTATAAATATATATACATATATATACATATATATACTGCCTCCTCATTTTAAAACACCACCGCACGCCACTGGAAGGATTTTAGTTTTTTATTTGTCGTTTTATATGTACCACTATGCCTCCAGAAAAACGGGAATAAAACAGAAGTAGAAATGCCAGCACCATAAGTATGGTCTGTGAATTATAACTCTGACAGTTCACGATTATTCACAACTAGAGATGCTCCTGGAACTGTTTAGGCTTAAGTCAGTATAATATACCTAATATCATGGCTTTTTCAGTATACAGTATGGGAGAAAACATAAGGTGCATTGTCATATAACACTGTAGTGACTGCATAAGGGTTCAGCTATTCACTTATCCGAGGAAAGTGCTTTACTATTGTTAAGAAAATCGCTCTTGGCTTTTTTGTTATTGTGTAGAACTCGCACCTTGTAGGAGATTTTGAATAACTCGCCACATTTGAAAACAACCTAATAATCATACGTACAGTACATGTTCCCATGCTTAGTTGTATCCCTTTCTGAGTACGTTACACAAATGCACTTTTTTGCCAATCTTTCAGAAATATAAAATATCTGCTGCGTGTTAAGGAAGGAATAAAAGATGTTAAATTATTCGAAGTTTGAGTTAGAATAAGATTTTAAGGGTTAGGGTTAAGTGGGAGGTTTGCTTGCATCACATCACATCACATGCAAATGACCTGAGTATTTCTTTCTCACTAAGCATGAGTAGTCACATTAATGATGATGCTTCATTGTTGTTGTTACTGTTGCTTAATTTATTATTTTAACAAAAAGACAGACTCACCAGAACATGGTTCGAGTGTAATGGTACCGCTGTTATTGCTGATGTGATTTTTGACACGACAGATGACACTGGCAATATGTGTTTTATCCAGTACGAGAGTGCTGTTCTCGTTCTCCAACCGAATGGCTGATTCAGGAGTCCAGTTGAAACGGAGGTTGTCTCCATCAGCAGAACAGTACACTTTCCTGACTTCAGGGAACAAGCAGCTGTACGACAATTTCACTGAGGACACCTCAGCTGCAGATTACAGATGATAGAAATAAAATACTTGTTATTAAAGAACCCTGCTTCCTGATTTCCCCACTCCTGCTTTCCTCCAGTCATTGCTCATCATCATGCATGCATTAATACTGCAGGTCAGAGCCCTGGGTTCCCTGGTTATATGTTCCTATTTGTTCCCTAGTCTGTGTGTTTGACTGGAACCTTGAATATGGATATTTCTACAGTATGATGATGGTTTCTCCCTAATAATCTGATCAGTCTTTAGGACATGTAACAGGATGGCTGCACAAATTAGCTTAACTTGACATCTGGCTAAATTTCTACACAGCTCCTGTTCCTGTTCTCTATAAACAGTTGTTCTCTCACCAACTTTTTTCTCTTGAGGTTACTAAAACAAAAATGTGCTTTAAAAAAACGCTGACACTGGAGACTCCTTCCATAAATGTTTAATAAATGTTCTCTTACAGAAAACTTCTAACCATATGGACAATTATACATTTTTCTTGGTAACAGTTTTTAAACTGATTTTTTGCTGAGCATCTGTCATACATGTTGCTGTGAATTAGGCGTTACTATAGAAATGGTAACATATTACAACACAAGTGCATTAATATAATATAAAGCTGCGATTTGAATGACAGCCAGAACTACTGTCAAAGCTGCTGCTATAGAAAACACATTCTGACCACTCAGATTTGAGTATTCAGCAGAATTCATTCATTTGCACAGCAGTTTTACATTTCTAGAATGAATTCAAATAGACTAATGTTAAAGTACATTTTAAAACTATAAAAGATTTATATTAGAAGTTGTGTGGTCCTACCTTCAATGTTTAGCTGGAGAGTATAATCGCCTTTAGGATTCCCCTTTGCATCAAAGGTGTGTAAAATGTATGTTCCAGAGTCGCTCCTCTCTGCACTGGTTAGTATCATAGTTTTATTATCATTAACAAACTGCCATCTTGGGGGATTTGGGTTTGGTGGGTTACTTTGGGTTTTTCTATAATTTTTAATTAAACGAGAGGTAGATGTCTTGTCTATGATCTTTAGCTCAAACCTATCCTCCATGGTTATTTGCAGGTGCAGTCGTTTTCCCAGAGCTACATAACACTGATTACTCTCAGTAAATCTACAGACAACAGGATCCTGAAACAGCAAACCTGCAGAGGAAGAAAAAATCAGGAACATTTTACACACTGATATTATTACACACCTCTTTATCCTCTAATAAATGACACTCCATTATTACAGGAGAGCTGGATTTAGTACTGTGCTACAGTTTTCAATAAAGAAATGAAAGTGGGGAAATAAGTGCACACATTTGGAGAAAATCACTAAGAAGCATCCTAAAATTTGTGTGTGTGTGTGTGTGTGTGTGTGTGTGTCTGTGTCTGCTCCAATTGATTATTTACTTATTTGATTTTATTTGGAAAAATGGCAGCACAGGTGATTAAATGATAAATAAATGATATCTGAACTAACTGTTGTGTAACTCTTTATCTGAAGATTGTGTTCACAATGAAATTTTTTCCCCAACATCATCCAAAAGACACTTTTTGATTATATTTGAAATAGATGAATTGGCATAAATAATGCACATAAAAAAATCCAATAAAAAAAATCCATATTGCTTTTTGTAGAGTCATATTGTAGTAGCATATTGTATTTAAGGATTGTGATATGATTTTTGTCAGATCTCAAACTCATCCACCAATTGTCTTTAACAAGTTCCACCACACTTAATACGAGTTTATGGTTATTCATGGTTTTTTTCAGCTGTTTATCTAGCTCCAGTTATAAACAGTCAGGACCTAGCTGACCGCTTACTGGTTAAAAATTCACACCCACATTTTTATTAAAACAGTTATAAGACTGAAGTTGTCATTATTTATAGGAATACTTGTTTTTGAGTTATTAAGGTTTGGGATAAGCAAATCAGGAGATGTCTAAAAACAATGTCAATCTTTTAACACTAAATTAAAAGTTTTAAAGGATGTCTTATGGATGTGTCTGTGCTTAGTGAAAAATCATTTGCATAAATAAATGCAGATTAAAAAATCCAATAAAATTGTTTTGTAAGAATATCAGCAAAACACTGGCAAAGACTGACTGTGATGTATAGTATTTAAAAAGAAAATCCTATTCACCTGTAGTATCTTTCCTTTTCCTAAAAATTTTATTAACTCAGTTTTTGCACTTTTAAAGCAACACTACTGTTGTGCTGGTGGTGTGTTAGCGAAAATATATTGTGTTAGTAAAAGTATATTGTGATACATACAGTATTGCATATTGTACAATCATACTGTAGTAGCATATTGTGTTTAAGTACTGTGATAAGATATTTTTGTCAGATCACCCATCGTTAAATTGCACTGTGAAAACTTGCTTTACACTCCTTTAAAGCTGCATGTTAACACTGATGATAGAAAAGAAAAGCCTGCGCAGGGTTAAGCAGTAGGCCAATTCTGCATGTCAACATGCCATCTTTAAAATATATATTAGACCATTTAGTGCCAGGGGAAGTCCTGTTTTTCTTAGGTTTTGTGGATTATTTTTCTACAACATCATTTGATTGATGAAGGCATTCACACAAAAAAAATAAATAAATTTGTAGTTTTGAAGTGCAGGAAGTGTTCATTAAAAGACAACCCTTTTACTGATATCTGATCTCACTTGTTTAAGTCTCATTTGTCTTTCCATAAAGCATAAACTGTACATACAAATAAATAAATTGTGCATGTTGAGAAGATAAAACCTACCCATGGCAGCTTGTGTGAAAATCCACAGGATTCCAAAGGTGACCTGTATTCTCATTTTATCCAGAGAACAGTCCTCTCTCTGTACTTGCTAGAGATCTTGGTCGTGAGTGATGAGCAAATACAATAGTAAACTGAAGCTCCTTCTACAGCACTAATAATGCTTTACTGAGAAATAGAGGAAGTTCCATAGTTATTGTAATAACCACTCACTTCCTGTATTCTAAGTTACTTGACAGAAAGAAAGAGATGGACAGAACGCAACAATGAGCATTTTCTGTAGTTACAGTAGATATGTGGCTGTGTGTTTAGCCGGTCCATTGAAGAAAAATCTTCCTAGTTTATCCATAGAGTTGATCAATAAACAGCTCTCTGTTGCCGAGTGAAATGTGTTTCTTTATTAATGTAAAATATTTCAATGTGCAGCGTCTAGCCCCCTTGACTTGTAAGTGAGAACTCGTCACTTGTGCAGTCAGCACCACTGTGGTTTGGTTATCTTTTCTGAGGAAATATTTTTATCACTCATACTTACATGATCTATAAACATCTCACAACACTCAGGTCATTTGGGGCTGATTACAGTCACAGAAGCTGAACTGTGGTATAGGACCATGGTATCTGATGTCATATCACTACATCTATACAAGATAGGAAATTGATACTTAGAAAACTATTTTGTTTCTTGCTTTTTACCTCGCAAACTCATCTACCAATTGTCTTTAACAAATTCCAGCACTTGATTGGGGTTAAACTTAAGTGACCAAAAACTTGGTAATAGCTATAAGAACTCAACAATAAATATAATTACTTTGATAAAGATGATTTTTTACTGCTATAACTGAATAAAAAATATCACAGACCCCCTGGCTATGCTTCATGGACCCCACTTTGAGAACCACAGGGCATTCAGGAGATGTCCAAAAACAATGTCATAACAACTTCTGTGTTATTCCTGAGAGGATGTCTTTTAACCTTAAACTAGAAGTTTTAAAGGATGACTTATGGATGTGTCGGTGCTCAGTGGTTGCTCTTCTTCAGGTCGACTTTATTCCTACTACTATATGCACTACATACAGACTGTAGAGTACAGTGTTTTAATTTTAAAATTATTTAATTCTTGGAAATTAGCAAAATGTTACATGATTAAGGGAACGAACGAGTGTTTAGGTATGTTGGAATGTAGACCGACACTTAAGAGTGCAAAAAGAAACTTCCTATTTATTTTCTCTTCATCAGTTTTAACAATACAAATGATAAAGAAAAAAGGCTCAAAAGCCTTACTTACGATTAAGGATCATCTTGATGGCACACGTGTTCACAGGTAGGAAAAGAAAACAACACAACTGGCAATTGCAATTGCAATTCTAAACATATTTACTCATTTCAAATATGCTTATTTTAAGCACTTACTTCTAAACATTAAAGATTTGTTATAATTTTTTTTTGCAGTGTTGTGACAGCAGAATCAACGATGAATGTGAAGGTTAATACTTTTTCATTAAAATAACTAAGCTAACTAACTAACTAACTAACTAACTAACTCTGAACTCAGTACTATACACAGTTTCATGGCAAACAAAACTTAGTTATTTCATTCTAGTAGAATGGAATTAAAATGGCAACTGAAGCATTACATTTAAATAGAAAAAAAAATAATGCATTCCTCTAGAGTAACCACTCTATGGTGGTCAAGGTTGAGGTGGATCTGGAGTCTATTCGAGCCCACTGCAGTGCGCGCTTGCACACGCACACACGCACACACACACACACACACACACACACAGTAGGGGTAAATTAGCATAGCCAGTCTACCTACTGGCATGTTTTTGGGAGGTCGGAGGAAACCTGAAAACCTGGAGGAAACCCACATGGATGGAGGGAGAACATGCAAAACTCCACACAAACAGTATCCAACAGTATATGAGCTTAAGACAGCAACACTAACCACTGTACTACTGTGCAGCCTGAAAAGATTCCATAATTGCATAATCAGCTATTGAAATAGTTTCACTGTCAGTGAAGTTTTCTTTTGGGTAAGAGATGAGTGTGTATGGGTGGAATGTCACCAACTGCTACTTCCTCTACCAGAATGATCTTGCGACAAAGCAATGGATACAAAAAAATAAATACATAAAAATAAACTGTATTAATGATGCATGCTGAGACAGGCTGAGATTGTGTCCCTCACTGACCATGCTGGACCTGTGAGTACACACACTCATCTTGACCTTTGGGCATCTCACTCTTTTTTGGGGCAGGAGCGTTAAACACCAGCTCGCCATACTGCACCTCGTCCTCTTTCTTCTTCTGATTCGTCTTGCTGGGACTAGCGACCCCTGCGGCGATCTCCACGTCCTTGTTCTGAGCTCGGGCTGGATCACAAGACAACACCACACAGAGAAATCAGTGATGATCTCGGTTTGGCTTTTAAAATACAATGTATTTATGTACATAGCTTTAAGCAGGCTTTTATCTTATAAAAGGGTTAAAACCATATATAATGGTTCTAAATGACTCATATATACACTCACCATCCACTTACTTAGGAACACCTGTACACCTGCTCGTTTATGCAATTATCTAATCAAGTGGCAGCAGTACACTGCATACTGGTAAAGAGCTTCAGTTAATGTCCAAATCAAACATCAGAAGGATGTCATTTCAGTGACTTTGACTGTGGCACGGTTGTTGGTGCCAGATGGGATGGTTTGAGTATTTTAAGAAATGCTGATCTCCTGGGATTTTCACATACAAGAGTCTCTGGAGTTTACAGAGAATGGTATGGAAAAAACATCCAGTGCACGATAAATCTGTGGGTGGAAACGATTTGTTGAATCGAGAAGTCAGAGGAGAACGGCCAGATTTGTTGACAGAAAAGCTGCGATAACTAAATTAACCATTTTTACAAGCCTGGTCAGCAGAAAAACGTGTCAGACTGCACAACACATCGTGCACTGTGAAACTGCGCAAGGCAGATGCTCTGTAACAGCAGAAGATCACATCAAGTTCTAATCCTGTCGGCCAAGAACAGGAATCTAAGGCCACAGTGGATGCAGGTTCACTTGGTGACTTAAATGATTTATGTGGTTAACTCATTTGTGACCAAAAAGGCAGACAGAACTTTACAATACCGAGGTCACGATATTACAAATAAAGGGTGCTATATAGGCAAGTTCTTTATTATTGTCATTATTATTATTTTCTCTGGGCTAATATCCAACATTGCTATTATTCTCCTGTTGTCACAGGACAAATGTGAATGTATGAAGTATGAGAGTTATTAGGCTCCTTTTAAACCCCCATCTCAAGCATCATATTATTAAGTAATTAGATGGCATTTATATTGGTTGAGTTTATACTGGCAGGGACTGTGGAACCCATGATCCTCCTATCCAAATAATGCTCAAGTTTTCAAGCTTAATGAAAAATCACTAATAGCAACAAAAGTGCTTTCGTTATCTTACTGTCTAATTTGGCAGAGCATGTTTTTTTGGCCAAGATATAGCTGAGGAAGGTCAAGCATTAAAGTTAAAAGACCCTGAGTTTGAGCTAAAATTGGTGTAGAATTGAGTCAAAATGGGCAACATTTCAAACTGATCCACACTGCTGAGACTGAACGCGCATGTAATTGGGTACTTAATTACTTGCAAAGTGAGCTATTTTGGAGTCAAAGCACAAGTTTGCTTCCATCTTCTATTGCACTTTTTACACTATTAATTTTTAACTTTTTGGACTTTGAATTTGCCGTTGTTGGATCTTCTGAGCGTTTGGATTTTTGCCTCTTCTTTTCTGATTTTTGGTTTCTTGGACTGTGCACTTTTGGATTTTTTTTTTTTATTTTTTCCTTGTATCTTCTGAGCGTTTGGATTATACTTTTGTTATTTTTTGCCTTGGATTTTGGATCTTAATTAATAAACTGTTTCCTTTACTCTACTCTCGCCTCACTCCTCTGCACTTGAGTCATTCCCCTGGTGGCCTAGTGGGGGTTTGCTGGATTACTATGCCGGCGACCCGGGTTCGATTCCCAGCAAAACCCTAACAGAAAGACTCTGTCATGACCCACTCAGTAGAGGCTTCTTCAACTGTCTACCTGGCTAACCTTCAGGGAATTATGGCTGCTTTAACATGTTTCAGAACTACCATGGACACTCATGGACGAACACTTGCAAGCCAATGCCCTTGCTTGCCACAAGGAACTGCTTCAACAGGGGAAAGCCCTGGGTCTCGGGTCTGCCTCCAGTGCTTCATGCCACGCTGCCTCCTTCACCTCGCGAACCCTGTCTTCCTGCACCACAGAGGTATGACGGTGAGTGCCGGGAGTTCCTTACCCAGTGCCAACTCACCTTTGAGCTCCAGCCTACCACCTACACTACGGATCGCCACAAGATTGCATTTGTGATAACTTTGTTAGCTGATAAGGCACGAGCTTGGGCAACAGCCATCTGGCAGAGACAGGGACCCGAGTGTTCTGATTTCAAGCTGTTTACGGAGGAGATGCTTCGGGTCTTCGATCAGGCGGACATCAGTAAAGATGCAGCCAGGAAGCTCATGTCCATCCGGCAAGGAGGAAGCGTTGCAGACTATGCCATCTCGTTCCGGACGCTCGCAGCAGTCAGCAGATGGAATGAGACTGCCCAGGTTTCAGCCTTCCACCATGGTCTGTCTGTCCCCATCAAAGACGGTCTGGCCTCTATAGGATGCCCAAGCTACCTCGAAACTCTGATCTCGCATGCTATTCATCTTGATAACAGGATTAGACCAAGTTGTGAGTTCCCCTTGCTTCACTGCCTCAACCTGGAGGCCGTCCACCTCCTCCAGTGACTGTCCAGAGCCCATGCAAGTTGGCCGTACTCGTCTCTCCGCAGCTGAAAGGGAGCGCAGTGCTGCATCTACTGTGGCAAGCCTGGCCTTTTCCAAGCATCATGTCCCGAGCTCTTGGGAAAAGGACCGCCCCGTCCAGCCGAGGGAGGGTTGTGACGGGGACTACCCTCTCTCCTGAACTTCCCGGCCAAGGAGTCTACATCACTGTCTCCATCTCCTGGGGTGAGTCTGTCCACTCTTGCCAGGCCTTGTTAGACTCCGGGGCGGCTGGAAACTTTATGGATGTCCACTTCGCCCGAAGAATCAATGTCCCTACGGTACCTCTTGAAGTCCCGCTGTCTGTGTCTGCTCTGGATGGCCAAGCTTTAGGTGACGGAAAAGTCACCCAAGTAACTTCTCCAGTCTTTCTCCAGTCTCAAGGTCACAAAGAAGAAATATCCCTGTACCTGATTCATTCACCAGAGTTCCCAGTTATTCTAGGCCTTCCTTGGCTTACCCGCCACAACCCTCGCATAGACTGGGTAACAAGCCAGGTTGTGGAATGGGGTCCTGCTTGCTATGCCTCTTGTCTGCTCTCTAGCTCTCCTGTGTCTCCTGCCGAGCCTCCTGATCTCACCGAGTTATCCCAAGTTCCCCCAGAGTACTGGGATCTGAAAGAAGTCTTCAGCAAGAGCAGGGCCGCCGTTCTTCCTCCGCACCGTGCCTACGACTGTGCCATCGACTTGCTCCCTGGGGCTACCCGTCCTCGTGGCAGACTGTTTTCCCTCTCTCAGCCAGAACGCAAGGCCATGGAGGAGTACATCAAGGACGCCCTGGCCTCTGGGTTCATTCGACCCTACACCTCACCCGCTGGGGCCGGCTTCTTCTTTGTCGGCAAGAAGGATGGGGGGCTCCGGCCGTGTATTGATTACAGGGGCCTGAACAAGATCACTGTGCGCAACCGCTATCCCCTTCAGCTGATGTCCACAGCGTTCGATCTGCTCCAATGCGCTACTGTCTTCACCAAGTTGGACTTACGGAATGCATACCACCTCGTCCGCATCCGACAGGGAGATGAGTGGAAGACTGCCTTTAACACCCCATCAGGGCACTATGAGTACCAAGTGATGCCCTTCAGACTCACCAATGCGCCAGCAGTTTTTCAGGCCCTTATCAACGACGTCTTGAGGGACATGATCAACCAATATGTCTTTGTTTACCTCAACGACATTCTGATTTTTTCCAAGACCTTGCAGGAGCACCGCCATCACGTCCGCCAGGTTCTCCAGAGGCTGCTACAGAACAATCTGTTTGCCAAGGCCCAGAAATGTGAGTTTCATGTCCCTGAGGTCTCCTTTCTGGGTTTTATTGTACGAACGGGACAACTCCAGATGGATTCAGCCAAGACCCTGGCCATCCGGGACTGGCCCACTCCCAAGTCTGTTAAAGAAGTTCAGCGGTTCTTAGGATTTGCTAACTTCTACCGCAAGTTTGTCAGGAACTTCAGTTCTGTAGCAGCGCACATATCGGACCTCACCAAAAAGACTAGTGAATCTTATGTCTGGTCTCCTCAGGCGGAAAAGGCATTCAGGGACCTCAAGCATCGCTTCTGCACGGCACCCATTCTGGTCCTCCCGGACACATCACAACCATTCGTCGTCGAGGTGGACGCCTCGGACAGTGGTGTCGGCGCAGTCCTCTCTCAACGCTCGGATGGCAGGTTGCACCCCTGCGCTTACTTCTCCCACCGCCTGAGCCCTGCGGAGTCCCGGTATGATGTGGGGGATCAGGAACTGCTCGCGGTTAAACTGGCCCTTGAGGAGTGGAGGCACTGGCTGGAGGGAGCACAACATCCATTCCTGGTTTGGACGGACCACAAGAACCTGGAGTACCTCCAGCAAGCCAAGAGACTGAATCCCCGACAGGCTAGGTGGGCCTTGTTTTTTAGTCGATTCAACTTCACCCTATCGTACCGCCCTGGCTCTAAGAACACCAAACCGGACACGCTTTCCAGGCTATTCTCGTCCACCAACAGGGAGAGTGAAGTTGAGCCTATTATCCCTGTGTCCCGGATTGTGGCCCCTGTTCGCTGGGGTGTTGAGGAGGCCGTCCGACAAGCTCAACGCCAGGAGCCCGGCCCTGGGACGGGGCCACCGGGCCTCTTGTACGTCCCTCGTCAAGCCCGGGCCAAGGTTCTCCAGTGGGGTCACTCGTCCTCTCTCACCGCCCACCCGGGAGCTCGGAGGACACTGGACTTCTTGAAGAGACGCTTCTGGTGGCCAAGCATGGAGAAGGACGTGAGGTCGTTTGTCCGGTCTTGTGATGTGTGCACCAGAAGCAAGAACCCACAACAGCATCCCCAGGGCCTCCTGCATCCTCCCCACAACACTCTGCAGTCATCGGCCACCAGGTTGTCGCCGTTCCAGTGCCAGTTCAGGTTCCAGCCACCTCTTTTTCCGGAACAGGAGGAGGACGCTGGGGTGCCCTTGGTCAGCCAGTACATGAGACGGTGTCGCAAGACCTGGAACAAGGTTAGGAGGACCCTCATCCAGACTTCCAGGGCCAACCAGACTCAGGCCAACCGCCACAGAAGGCCTGCCCACAGTTTCCGTCCTGGGCAGCGGGTTTGGCTGTCCGCCAAGGACCTTCCTCTGCGGGTGGAGAACCGCAAGCTTGCCCCTTGCTACGTTGGCCCCTTCAAGGTGGTGCGCAGGGTGAACCCTGTCGCCTACCGGCTCCAGTTGCCCCGGTCTCTACGGATCAACCCCACATTCCATGTATCCCTGTTGCGGCCCTTACTGACGTCCTCTTATGCCCCTGCCCCTAGGAATCCCCCGCCTCCCCGCATCCTCCAGGGTCAGACCGTGTTCACTGTGCGCCACCTGCTGGACTCCCGCCGGGTCCGTGGCGGGCTTCAATATCTGGTGGACTGGGAGGGCTATGGCCCTGAGGAGCTATGGCCTCTAGTCACGGAGTCTTTGTGCTGTGATGTTTAAGACTAGTAACCTCTGTTCCGTTTTCCTTACCTATGTCTTTGTGTTGTTTTGGTACTTTGCTTTCTTGTGAACTTTTTGGACTTTGAATTTGCCGTTGTTGGATCTTCTGAGCGTTTGGATTTTTGCCTCTTCTTTTCTGATTTTTGGTTTTTTGGACTGTGCACTTTTGGATTTTTTTTTTTTTTTTTTCTTGTATCTTCTGAGCGTTTGGATTATACTTTTGTTATTTTTTGCCTTGGATTTTGGATCTTAATTAACAAACTGTTTCCTTTACTCTACTCTCACCTCACTCCTCTGCCCTTGAGTCATTCCCCTGGTGGCCTAGTGGGGGTTTGCTGGATTACTACGCTGGTGGCCCGGGTTCGATTCCCAGTAAAACCCTAACAGATACAACCAGTAATACTAACAACAGTTCCATTCTTTTAAAGACCACAACATTAAATAGTATTGAACCATTTCGGATTCCAGATTTCCTTATTGTATTATACCTCCATACTGGTACGTTATCCCAATCCTACTTGGGTACTAAAGCGTATTGAATCCATGAAAGGTTTTTGGATTAATCTAGTGCATATATTAATAAAGTGTGTAAAAGTCTTACATATCCTGGGTTTTGTCTCTGTCTTGTTCTTGGGTAAATGGGTGACCTGCGCATACACAAGCTCCGTGCCATCCTGAGAAGGGGCTGTCAACAAAACACACCCACACATCTATTAACCTCCATACAGCTACAGAAAATGATAAAGGATTGAGAAATACACTCACCCCCCACTTTATTAAAAACACCTGTACACCTGCCATACGATTGGCAATTATACAGGTAGCCAATCATTTGGCAACAGCACAATTCATAAGATCATGCAGATATAGGTCAAGAGCTTCAGTTAAAGTTCACATCAAAAAATAAAAATGTGATCTTAGTGACATGTTTTTTGCCCGATGGACTGATTTAAATTTCAGAACCTGCCTATTTCTGAAAATGTGTTCTCAAAACACATGACTTTGATCACAGTATGTTTGTTAGTGCCAGACAAGCTGGTTAGAGTATTTCAGACCATTTCATGTCAACTCTAGAGATCGTAGTGTGTGAAAATCCCAGATCAGCAGCTTTTGAAATACTCAAACTGGCACCAACAACCATGCCATGGTCACAGAGATCACATTTTTTTCCCATTCTGATGTCAGTTCATTTCTGCACATTAACTGAAACTGTATCTGGATGATTCTATGCATTGTTCTGCGGTCACGTGATTGGCTGATTGGATAGCTATATGAATGTGCAGGTGTACAACTGTTCCTAATAAAGTGGTCAGCAAGGCTAAATCATATCATTAACCTTCTCGCATCTAGAAAGTTAAGTCCTGTAAAATTAATTAATTAATTAATTAAATAAAGTGTAACCTTCTGACCTTCTTTGTTCCTTAGGCCTTGTCTCTTCTTGTATATGTAGAATGCTAAGACAGATAGTATAATAAGAAGCACACAAACCAAGCTCAGGATAATCAGAGTGAAATCTACAAGAAGAAGATTGAGAAACAAACACATTTCAGTCATTTTCAGTAGAATCAGCTTTCAAGGAGTAAATAGAAATTCAAGCCATCACATTAACAACAATGATGCTGCCAGTGATAATGAAAACGAATAGAATTGTAGCTCAGAGATATACCAGATATGCATGATTTTATTATCTATAATTTGACAAAGTTTTATTACACAGTAGTTCCTCTCTGATTCAGTAAAGCACAACTTTGCTCATCTCTGACCTTATTTATTAACCATAAGGTCACTTTGGTCATTGTGGAAGCCAGTGAAGTATCACTCATATATACTCTAGTGACAAGCTCTGCATAGAAATATACACAAATATTTAAAAAATGTTCAGAGTTGCCACTTTATGAGCAAAACTGGAAGGATATTAGTTTTTTATTTGTTGTTTGATATGTACCACTATGCCTCCAGAAAAACGGGAATAAAACAGAAGTAGAAATGCCAGCACCGTAAGTATGGTCTGTGAATTCTAACTCTGACAGTTCACGATTATTCACAACTAGAGATGCTCCTGGAACTGCTTGCATCACATCACATCACATGCAAATGACCTGAGTATTTCTTTCTCAGAAAGCATGAGTAGTCACATTAATGATGATGCTTCATTGTTGTTGTTACTGTTGCTTAATTTATTATTTTAACAAAAAGACAGACTCACCAGAACATTGTTCGAGTGTAATGGTACCGCTGTCATTGCTGATGTGATTTTCGACACGACAGATGACACTGGCAATATGTGTTTTTTCCAGTACAAGAGTGCTGTTCTCGTTCTCCAACCGAATGGCTGATTCAGGAGTCCAGTTGAAACGGAGGTTGTCTCCATCAGCAGAACAGTACACTTTCCTGACTTCAGGGAACAAGCAGCTGTACGACAATTTCACTGAGGACACCTGAGCTGCAGATTACAGAAGATAGAAATAAAATACTTGTTATTAAAGAACCCTGCTTCCTGATTTCTTCACTCCTGCTTCCTTCCAGTCATTGCTCATCATCATGCATGCATTAATACTGCAGGTCAGAGCCCTGGGTTCCCTGGTTATATGTTCCTATTGGTTCTCTAGCCTGTATGTTTGACTGGAACCTTGAATATGGATATTTCTACAGTATGATGATGGTTTCTCCCTAATAATCTGATCAGTCTTTAGGATATGTAACAGGATGGCTGCACAAATTAGCTTAACTTGACATCTGGCTAAATTTCCACACAGCTGAAAGAGGAATTTTAAATTAAGCACATTGTTCATGAGGTTCAAAAAAAAAGGAAATAGATTAGCCATAATGGCTAATTCATGTAAGGAATAAAACACTTGGGGGAATGCTGTTATAAGAAAATAATCAACTTCAGGGTGGTGACTGTTACCACCTCAAAGTTTTATTTTTCCACTTTTTATCTATTTATAGTCACATTTAATGAGTTGCAACATCAGCCAAACAACTTGGCTTCTGTTATCCTGTTCCTGTTGTCTATAAACAGTTGTTCCCTCACCAACCTTTTTTTTTCTCTCACCGACCTTTTACTCTTGAGGTTACTAAAACAAAAATGTGCTTTAAAAAAAAACTGGAAACTCCTTCCATAAATGTTTAATAAATGTTCTCTTACAGAAAACTTCTAACCATATGGACAATTATACATTTTTCTTGGTAACATATTTTTTTAAACTGATTTTTTGCTGAGCATCTGTCATACACGTTCCTGTGAATTAGGCGTTACTATAGAAATGGTAACATACTACAACACAAGTGCATTAATATAATATAAAGCTGCGATTTGAATGACGTCCAGAACTACTGTCAAAGCTCTTGCTATAGAAAACACCTTCCGACCAATTCCGCAGAATTCATTCATTTGCACAGCAGTTTTACATTTCTAGAATGAATTCAAATAGACTAATGTTAAAGTACATTTTAAAACTATAAAAGATTTATATTAGAAGTTGTGTGGTCCTACCTTCAATGTTTAGCTGGAGAGTATAATCGCCTTTAGAATTCCCCTTTGCATCAAACGTGCTTAAAGTGTATGTTCCAGCGTCGCTCCTCTCTGCACTGGTTAGTATCATAGTTTTATTATCATTAACAAACTGCCATCTTGGGGGATTTGGGTTTGGTGGGTTACTTTGGGTTTTTCTATAATTTATAATTAAACGAGAGGTAGATGTCTTGTCTATGATCTTTAGCTCAAACCTATCCTCCATGGTTATTTGCAGGTGCAGTCGTTTTCCCAGAGCTACATAACACTGATTACTCTCAGTAAATCTACAGACAACAGGATCCTGAACCAGCAAACCTGCAGAGGAAGAAAAAATCAGCAGTTTTTGTTAATATTATTACACACTGAAACACACCTCTGATGTGAACTTCACTCCATTATTACAGGACAGCTGGAATTCAGTGCTTTGCTATGATTTCTAAATCAAGAAATAGCATTCCCTTGTGTATTTATAGTTTGTAATCTGCTTAAACAAAGACCAAATTTGATCAAACTTGAATTATTTTCACAGTTCAATGAAAACTTTGGTGCAAATTAGCCAAATTGGGAAGTCAGTCTAAAGTTATTAACAAAACAAAATCTTTACCAAAACGAAAGAGAAATAATTAAATACCATGTGTAGACATACTATGAAAGCAGCCATCTATTCATAATGTTACTCAAATTGTAAACTTCTGTATTTTTATGATTAGCCATCCATGTTGAAAGTGTGCAATAACTACACTTTAATAAGATGATGGGAGATCAGCATGAGAATGTATTAAAGTCTGATACTGGAAATGCTTCATTAAATGCATAATATTAATGTTTAGTGGAAAAGCAAAGAATTGTTAGCAGCATGCTAAACAATATTGTCCAGCCTGGCAAACAAAATATTTGCTGATGATAACTGTGTCTAATTTTATCTTAACTTTTAATTCACAGATTAAACTCAGGCAAAAATATCTCTCTGTGTTTCTGTAGTTGATGCATTTTTTTTACCAGCAAGACATCTATGAGATTTTGCTATAGCACTATATACAATAGTACATACAGTCTCAGGAAGTGTTATTTTTATGTTTTCGTACAAGATTAATACATTTCTTTGATGTCCAGAAACAGCACTTCACTTTTTTAATCTGAATATTATTAGTAGATACAACGAGGGTTGTGAAAACTGTTCAGACAAAAGTGTGTTTGAGTAAAATAGTACACATAATGTAGAACAGTACAGCAATTTCTCATTGAAAAAGAAACTGTTTCACTGTTATCAATAAATCATATTTCTGAAGGAAACCTACCCGAGGCAGCTCCTGCGAACATCAGCAGGATCCCTAAGATGTCCTGCATTTTTTCTCAGTAAGTCCAGAGAAGAGACGCAAGAACATCCAGAAGCCCACAAACCAACTGAAGGGAAATGAACACAGTGCAGTTCTCTCTGAAGCTTTAAACCAGCTGGAGATCTTTACACTCAGACCACACACACACACAGCAGGCAGGGTGAAGCTGTGGGTAATGTTTTACATGACAAATTTCTTGTTAGGAAAAAAAGAGGAAGTAAGATCACATTACTGCAATGGCACACTTCCTGTTTTCTTTCCTAATCAAATGGACAGAATGTTACAATTTGTTTCGGTACTTTCAAAAGAAATTTAGCATCACGTCTAATTTATTTCTAAAATTCGGTCCACTGACTATTTAGGAAAACTGACACATTCTTCTCTAATAAGTGTGTCAACAATATTCAAATAGGTTTTATCTGGAAAGCCATGGACCTAATCTGCTACATTTGACATTATATTAGTCTTTTATTTAGCCTGGTATTTAGTACATCTGCAAAAAGGAAGTGTTTATGAGTACCTTTAATTTTGCACAATTAATTTCTTAAACTGGGTAAGGCTCAGTAAGTTGCCATAAAAGTAGATATTGTTTATTATATAAGAACTAAAACATAATGGGGCATGCAGTTATAGGAAAATAATCAATGATGTACCACCCCAAAGTGGATTACTTTCTTCCAACAGCATGTTTCAGTGTGTTATTCCTCTTACACCACAGCATTTTGCTAGTGATTGCATTACTGATAAAATGACACTTCATGCTTTTTTCCATTTTTAAACCTTCGATGTTGCATAAAGCTGCTGAAACAAGTTAGTTCCTCTTATCACTTATGTTATAGCAGATAATAACAGTAGTTCTCACTTTTTTCTTTCCTTTTTTCAGTAAGGCAAAAGCTGAACTCAGCAAGCATACTGGACACCTTCCGTAAGAGGTATAGAAATGTCTACTTACAGAAAATGCCACTGTATCAATGATTATATGGTAAGAAACCCATCCCAAACTCAGCCCCAGACACTCGTCTCATCCGCTATTTATAGAAAATGTGTATGGGTGAACATTCAGTGGAGTGTGTGAAGGAGATCATTCACAAGGTTTAGTGATTAACATGTTAAACATCACCACCCCAGTTATCTCTATGCTGATCACTGCTGATGTCTGAAATGACCCACCCTGTTTCCAAAAGCTTAAAAAAAAAATTAGTGTTTGTAGTAGTTGTAGTAAGTAAGTTTCCAGACAAACCTACAGGCTCAACATTTGGCTACTCAAACATTATAACTCGTAGCATAGTGACAGTTTACTGTTTCCTGTTACATTTAACTTTATTAACTTTATTACAAAACAGTCAACCAACCTTAACAGTTCAAATTTACACAGTGTAGCATCCATATCACCGCTTTAGAGCATTGTAGGCATTTAATATGTTATTAAATAAGACAACTAATTCAATTGTTTGTTATGAAATAATTGATTATCTTTACTAAAATGTACTCTACGTCTCTAACAGTCCAATGTTAAACAATATTGTAATTTTGGGGGAGAAAACATTCAAAAGTACAAAAAAAATCATTGGCGTAGCAGAAATGTCGGTTGGTTCAGACCCAAACCTGTATTGGGAATTGCATAAACTAGTCGACTAATATTTTATCATAATATAATATAGCTTAATCTGAAAATATTTTATACTAGATGAAGCCAATTCTACAGTCAGCTCCACAAGACCACACTAGGGTGTTTATTTTTTTTGTTTTTTGTGTGGAAGAGTACTTTCGGAGCCGCGGGTTGCACATCACTTTAAGACACAAGACTTGGGACATGTGTGAGGATCCATGCACATATTAACAAACACAATAATAAAATCCAGAATCAAAAGCCAAGACAGTTCACGGGTCATACATAGAGTATCCAAAATCAAAATTAAAAAATCAAAAAGAGTAGTCAAAATAATGAAAACAAGGCTCAGATATGAGTAGGCGAACACAGAATAAATACTCAGAACCTTGTTTGCAATATTTGTTATGTAAGTATTATATTGTCCGAAGACAGGAAACAAGTGTGGCAACAGAAGAAGAGTCCTAGACATCGGAGGAAGGGGCCCTCTGGTGATGTGGCAGTGAATTGTCTCTGATGGATGTGACAGGCTCTATCCAATCAGCATCAAATACATGTCTAGGTAATATCATTTACCAGAACTTAATCAACTCTGACATGTTCATACCTTCTTGTCAAGTCCAGTCTGCTAGATAATTTAACAAGTTCACTCCTTCAAAGCTTCACATGAAAGTCCCTACCTTTGGACTTCATCCAATGCATTTCTTCTGATTTGGTCCCCACAGCTTAATTGAGATTGGTTGGGTCCAAAATAACAAATACTCTGAATAACACTATTCGTCTACAAAGAGGTTGTGTGCTTTTATTTTCCTCAGAGGTTTGTGATTGTCAGTCACATGTTCAAATCAGCGCATGTGCAATGTGCAAAAAAAGTGAAAGGGAAGGGACATTTGCTTGCTAAGCCCCTGATGAGTGTATTGGATGTGGAGTGGTGCTTGTGCGGTGGCTTTACTCATTCATATCTTACACTAAAGTAATAAGCCATGACAGGGAGTGTGTTACTGTGATTTTATTGCATGATAAAATTATTGCAATACACAGCCTCAACTACTGGCCTTCATCTGTTTGATATGATTAGTGTTTCTGTGGCCCTACCTTCAGTGTTCAGCGGGAGATTATAACTGTCTTTGCTAGTCCAGTCAAAGATGTCTAAAATATATCTTCCTGAGTCACTCCTTTCTGCACTGGTTAGTATCATTAACAAACTGCCATCTTGGGAGATTTGGTTTTGGGTCACTTTGGGTTTTTTGGGTGCAGTCATTGTCCCAGAGTTATATAACACTTATTCCTGTTAGTAAATCTACAGACAACATGGTCCTGAAACAGCAAACCTGGAGAGGAAAATAAAACGAGATGAGTGTCTCATTAATTTATTCAGTAAAATCACTAAGAAGCAACCTAGACTGTGAATTGTGTGTGTATTTATGTAAAATGCAATTTAAAAAGATTTACTTCTCAGTATTCAAGTGCTGTATGCCCCAACACACCTTTTAAAATCAGAAACGTTTCAATTTCCTGAGAAAATGAATAAAAACACATTTTACTCTGCACAAACTGTGTATAATGAGTTATTCACATTTTGTCCAAAGAACAGTTCTCTCTCTTTGCTAGGTAGAGATCTTGGAGTATTGAGAAACTCCAATAGCCGGATGAAGCTCCTCTTACAACACTAATAATACTTGTAACACTAATAACACTTGTAACTCTAGAAACACATACACTTACAACACACTAATAACACTAAGAACACAGGAAGTTCACTTCCTGTATTCTAAGTTATTGGACAGAAAGAAAGAGATGGGCAGAATGCAACAATGAGCATTTTCTGTAGTTACAAAGAAAAATTTGTATTTTTAAATACAAATTAAAGAAATTTTTGTATTTTGTGTATGTTTAGCTGGTCCATTGAAAAAAATCTAGCTAGTTTATTCACAGAGTTGGACAATAAACAGCTCTCTATTGCTGAGCAAAATGCATTTCTTTATTAACGAGTTTTTAAAGGTGCACAAATGTTCTCTAACTTTGTTAGATATTATACAGTATGTTAATTGCCTTATACTTGTCAGAGTTGTGAAGATATATTGTATACTTGCTGCCTATATACATGTATAATCTATAAAAATGATTTCCACAAAAGCATTGTTGGCATAATTGTAACAACAGCATTAAAAGCAGTGAATTATTTTAGAATATGTCACAATAACCAGAGGTCAGATGGATTCACACACAAACTGAGCGTTTACTTTGCAAATTCTTGTGAATGAAAGTCTCTCTTTTAAAGTGTGTGTGTGTGATTGAGAACAGGTGAGTGTGTTCAATAGTCCAGTGGTTGCGAACGTGTCGTTGGTGGTGCGTTCTGGGTAGTGTAGTCTGGGGCAGCCATGTCTGTAAGCTGCAGTGTATTCTGGGGAACTGAGTTCACAGACAGTGTTGACCTGACAGAATATTAGAAACAAATCTGAACAGAAATAACTCTTTAAAAAAAAGTAGTACTCAATTAATGAAGGAATCTGCAGGATTGATGAGGCTGAATTTGTTTCTTGAAAAAGGCTGGATGGGATGGAGAGTGATGATTGCTACCATGGAGAAGAGCAACCATGGACTGCTTCTTCAATTCCTAATTCAGGTTTACAGAGCTTCCTGGTCCTGGATCTGTGGGAGAAAATATGACACTGAATGAATGAATGAAATGAACACCACTTAGACATTAAACTTAATTGCTGCTTATTCTCTATTTTCTTTACATATTTGAACATATATACTTGAATATGGACTCTGGTAATGCACTCATTTTCCAAGCTAGTAAATAATAAATTCTTACTCTCAGTTGATGTGTAGGTTCTGGTGTAGATGTAAAATGCTCCCACAAACAAAGACACCAGGATGATGACTTCAAATAGCCACACAGACAGAAACACCATGAAACCTGAAAGAGAGAGAGAGAGAGAGAATTGATGCCTATAGGTTAGTGCTTCTAGGACAATATGGGGAGGAGGTCTTGTGAGCCTGCATCATAATATTCTCATCAAAGAAGGTGGCATGAGCAGTCAGAGACCATGGTGAAAGAGGAAAAAATGTTGTGGAGCATGCATGGATAAATCCTGGATGTCTTAGCTGCTGGAAAATTGGATGAGAGCTTCAACAGAACACATCGGTATAAGAGGAGATCAGCATCAAGTTGTGATTTCCTCCACTTTCTCTCAGCTGCTCTTAAATCTTTCTGATTCCTGCACAACACATCCGACAGCCAAGGAGCAGGGCAAGAAGACTTCTTAGGTTTGGAGGATAGGGGCCAATGGAGGTCAATTGATGAAGAAAGTGAAGAGAGAAAAAGAGGAAAAGGTGTCAGCGTCTGGAAGGGTTGACAGCTGGAAGCTATGAAGGAAGGACAGATGGACTGGAGGTTGCAGCGAGTGGGGGAGAGATACAAATTGTTGGTGAGAGGCAAGGCAGGGGGGTTAAGGGTAAAGGATGCAAAGTGATGACCTAAAAGTGGAGTGGGGTAACATTCATGTCTACCGTTGTGGAGGGCCGACTGAAGACCAGGTCCAGAACATTTCCTCCCTTATGTATTGGAGGGCAGCTTTTGGGAAAAAGATATGTCGGGGAAAAAGAGTGTAAAAGAGAGAGAAGGCAAGATGACTGGAGATTGTCAGAGGGTCTCCAAGGAGATTCAGAGAGGTGCTGTCAGTAGGAATGATACTAAGGACGATGTCCAGTTCTTGTCCAGAGGGCAATAGATAACTAATATAAATGTGGACTGTGCTGGTAACAGTACCAGCATGAAATTCAAAGGATGAGATGTTGAGATTAATAAACCACTGCACAAGGATCCTAATCTTTATCCTGAGTCTCTCATGTTTATAGACAGTTTCTTTTTTCCAAATGACGTCAGCTTGAAGTAAAGCAAAAAGTGGTGGTGCATCATCACATGTTGAAACTTGATGGGTCAAATTCCTGCTTGCTGCTCTTGTTCCAGGAGCCTTGTTCCTTCATACAGATGATTATACTTATTCAGTCTGTTTGTTATTCAGTTCTGATTGGTTGGTTAAGTCATGTGTCTTGTTCCTCATTGGTTGGATTGTGTCATGTGACCTTGGTTGTTTGGTATATATAGCCCTCATGTAGCCATTGTCTCTTGTTGTGTATTGATGTGGTAACCTGCAGTCTGTTTGAGTCTAGTTTGTTTGTGTCAAGTCAAGTCTGTTCAGGTCAAGTCTTTATTTGTATTTTGGATTTCACTTTGTCAAGCTGCACTTGGGTTCATCACTACAATCGCCTCAGTGGTCTATTGTTACACTATCTGTGCTGCATCAGTCTGCAAGACCTTGTACATGTTACTATTGTAATACTGAAATTTCTCTTTCCACACTGAGACAGACAGTATACTGCTCCAGACTGCACTACTTATGTATGTTATATGAGATAATGTCAATGTGCACATGATATCCAAGAATAGTTGGGCACTTGAAAAATCACCCACATATACAGATCATATTTCTCCCACCGTATTCACCATTCATTAGTTTAATCAAATAATTTTTTTCAGCTTCACGTTGGAAGGTATATGGTCACAAAGCACATGAACAAGTGAGTCTTCTTGAGGTGAATAAATAAATTGTCCATTTATAAATATAAAGACTTGATGAAATCATTGGAACTGTTTAACATCTTTGTTCATGAGTCTACTATATGGAAAACATTACACAGGCATTGTGTCCATTGCAGGACACCACAAAGAAAGACACTGCTTTCCAAAAAAATGACGTTTGCCAAAGACCACCTTGACACTCCACAAGGCTACTGGGAAAATGTTTTGTGGACTGATGAAACTAAGGTCGAGTTGTTTGGGAAGAACACACAGCACTACATACCAACATTAAAACTTCATCCAACAGCAATTAAGTATGGTGGAGGGAGAATCATGATTTGGGGCTGCTTTGCTGCTTCAGGGCCTGGACCACTTGCCATTATCGAGGGAAAAATG
This sequence comes from Pangasianodon hypophthalmus, assembly GCF_027358585.1. Lineage (NCBI taxonomy): Eukaryota > Metazoa > Chordata > Actinopteri > Siluriformes > Pangasiidae > Pangasianodon > Pangasianodon hypophthalmus. The sequence goes on along the minus strand of NC_069722.1, from coordinate 21,469,544 downwards.
AATTCCAGGGAATATCAGGGTGGCTGTGCACCAGCTGAAGCTCAGTAGAAGTTGGGTGATGCAGCAGGACAATGATCCTAAACTCTGAAGTAAATCCACTACAGAATAGCTTCAAAAAAGAAAATCCACCTTTTGGAGTGGCCCAGTCAGAGCCCAGACCTTAACCCCACTGAGATGCTGTGGAATGACCTCAAGAGAATGATGTTCACTCCAGATATCCTAAGAATATGGCTGAGCTGAAGCAGTTCTGAAAGGAAGAGTGGTCCAAAATTCCTTCTGAACGCAGGTTTAATTCGAAGCTACCGGACACACTTGGTTGAGGTTATTGCTGCTAAAGGAGGATCGACCAGCTATTAAATCCAAGTGTCCTCTTACATTTTCCACAGAACTGTGAATGTTTAATGGAATATATTCAATAAAGACATGAAAAATTGTAATTGTTTGTGTGTTGTTAGCTTAAGCACATTGTGTTTGTTTATACTTGTGACTTCGATGAAGATGAGATCACATTTTATGACCAATTAATACAGAAAAACAACTAATTCCAAAGGGTTCACATACTTTTTCTTGCCACTGTAGATATATAAAGACATCAGAAAAATGCAGAACTGAGAGACTTACCATTATTAGACTGTGTGCAAGTGGTCACTGTGGAAAAAGTAGAAGTAAAATAATCTAGTGAAAAGCAGCCCCAGTTCTCACAAAGCTGCTCATACCAAGTCTATATCAAGTTATTTAAAAAAAATATAGACTCACCGGGACATGGGTGGACAGCAATGGTGTTATGGTCATGGCTGACATGATTTTTTACGTGGCAGCTAACATTTCCATGATTGTTTTTATCCAGCAGGAAAGCACTGTTCTCGTCCTCCAGTTGAGTGAGTTTGATTAAATCAGAGTTCCAGTGAAAGTGTAGGTTGTCTCCATCAGCAGAACAACACACTTTTCTGAGCTCAGGAGACAAGCAGCTGTATGTCACTTTCACTGAGGACACCGTGGCTGCAGATTAAAGAGAGAAAAAACTCAGGATGAATTACAGTGGTGGTCCCTAAGTGAAAAACACATTACCAAGCCATCAACACAACAGCAAATAAAAGAAACACACCAGCATTAACTTAAAACAGAAAGGGAAGGTCCTTATTGAACATTACATTCTTGTTGCTGATTGGTTTCTTGTGGTGTTATAGTAAGGAGAAATTCCTTCTTCTAAATAGTCTAGCTTTCTTTAAGTGGGCCATTCCATCCCGCAGCTTGCAACTTCCCATATAAACGTGTTGCTTTAATTTAAGGGTATTTACTTCCAAATGTAAGAGGAATTACATCACTTTTTATACATGGTTCCTTCTTTTTAAGGGACCAATTGTAATTAGGCAAACTAACATAATCATAAATTAAACTCTCATTTTTAATACTTGGTTGCAAGTCTTTTGCAGTCAATGACTGTCCATATACAGTCCTCTCCAAAAACTATGATTATTTCAGATGGACAAATCTTAGCTCATCTTGATTTTTAAAATAGACTAACATACATGTTAAGATTTGTTCATGTTTATTTGTAATAGAAATGGTAACATGTTCACGCTGTGGTGCACATTGGCATATAGACTTCCTACTATGTAAGTAAAACTTGTAAAAGGTGTTAGAGTGTAGAACGAATGGTTATATTCTATGAACAAATGTAACAAATAACTTAGGATAACAAAAGTTGTGGGGTGAAGTGTGAAGTCATTAGAGGTTGTGTGGTCCTACCTTCAGTGTTTAGCTGGAGAGTATAATTGTCTTTTTTATTCCCCTTTGCATCAAAGATGTCTAAAGTGTATGTTCCAGAGTCACTCCTCTCTGCAATGGTTATTAGTATTATAGTTTTATTATCATTAACACACTGCCATTTTGGGGAATTTGGTTTTGGTGGGTTACTTTGGGTTTTTCTATATCTCAAAATGACAGCCTTGTCAAATGTCCCGTTGTTCTTATTTAAGACCAACCCATCCTCCATGACCATTTGCAAGTGCAGTCGTTGTCCCAGAGCTACACAACACTGATTACGCTGATTAAATCTACAGACAACAGGATCCTGAAACAGCAAACCTGCAGAGGAAGAAATTAGAAGGAATAATGGCATTTAAAACAAAACACATAAATAAAAGATATTTCAACAAATTGGTTGGTAATTTTTTCTCTGAAGATTGTGCTCACAGTGAAAGGAACATTTTAATTAATTTAATTTAATTTAATTCCATAATCCAAAGAATAGATTTTTGGTTTTACAAAGTATGCAAATTTACACATATTTAATTAAATGAAGCACAACTTGCATAAATGAAGAAAAGAATTCAGATCCAAAAAAAAAAAAACTTGTAAACCTATCAGTATATCACTGGCAAAGATTGATATTTATTGTTTTAAAAAATATATGTCATATTCACCTGTAATATCCTGGTTTAAATAAAAGTATTATTGTTATATATAAGTTATAGTTATTATAACTTTTTATTATTGAAGGTTTTTCTTAAAGACAATCGATCTACTGATGTCAGAAGTCACTTGGTGGAACTGCATTTTTATGATTTTTCATTCCATAATAATAAAATGTTGTAAATTATTAAATCATGCCTTTTGAGAAGATGAAACCTACCCATGACAGTTCCTGTGAAAATCAAAAGGATACCAAAGATGACATGTATTCTCATTTCGTTTAGAGAACTGTCCTCCTCTCTCTCTTTCTGTCTTGATCTTGGTCATGAGTGATGAGCAACTAAAATTGCAAGATGAAGCTCATTTTACCTCAATGATAACACGGACGTAGAGGAAGCACCATAGTGATTGTGGTAACCACTGATTTCCTGTGTACTAAGTGATAGAGTAGGGGGACAGTAAGAAAGAGAAAGACAGAACGTTTCCATTAGCTATTTCTGTAGCTACAGAGGAAATTTATAAGTGTTATGCTGGTCCATTAAAGAAATATTAGTATGGCATTCATAGAGTTGCTGAAGGAGATGTATTTTGAATGTGCATAATCTAACTACTCTGACTTGTAAGTGAGAACTCACCACTTGTGCATCAACATTTTGATTGTGCAAAAACGGAAATATTTTTTCTCACCTATACTTAGCTGGCCTATAAACATCTCACAACAGACAGAATCTCATCAATCTCTCAATCACAAAAGCTGGACCATGGAAACTTCATATCATTGTATCCATTCTGGAAAAGACTGAAACCTGGGTAACAGTCGAGAACAAAACTCAACAATAAGACAACCATCTATACACAAAAAATACTGGATTCCAGGTAGTGTTAATGCCTCACAGCTGTGCCACACTCTGCGTCAGTGTGGGTTTCATCCAGGTTCTCAGTTTTCCTCTCACCTACAAGAACATGCCTGTAGATGGTTTGGCCAAACTTAATTGCCCCTAGGTTTAAGAGTCAGTGTGTGTGCATGGTGCCTGGGGAGGGACTGGCATCTCATTTAGTGTTGTGCATTCCTGACCAGGAAAAAGCAGTTACTGTGAAGATGAATTATTTTATATATATCCATCCATCCATCCATTCTCTGTACCGCTTATCCTACACAGGGTCACGGGGAGCCTGGAGCCTATCCCAGGGGTCTCAGGGCACAAGGTGGGGGACACCCTGGACAGGGTACCAACCCATCACAGGGCACAATCGCACACACACTAACACACCCATTCACACACTACGGACAATTTAGAGACGCCAATCAGCCTACATGGATGCGCATGTCTTTGGACTGTGGGAGGAAACCGGAGTACCAGGAGGAAACCCCCAAAGCATGGGGAGAACATGCAAACTTCACCCGCACAGGGAGGGAGGCGGGAATCAAACCCCCAACCCCGGAGGTGCGAGGCAACACTGCTAGCCACTGTGTGAGGGTGCCAATAAGTGTAAAACCAGTGTTTTGCAGATCTTTTTTATGCTTTTATTTTTAAAAAATGTGTTGCAGTAAATCTACAGATATTCCCATATTTCTGAGCTCGAAATATCACTAACCCTGATTGCATGTATGATTAAATTGTGCTCATTTTCGCTCATTTTCATGAAGGGTGCCAATAATTAAGTTTTGTTTTTTGTGCATTCTGACTACTCAAAGCACATCACTTTTATTATGGAAGTGTTCCAGTGCCTGGGAAAGAACGTGATCTCATTTCCTGTACGTCTCTCGCTTCAGTGGCACATATTTCAACAAATCCCACCTTCTTTGCTTGGATTGGCCCACGCCGACGTTTAGCCAATCACAGCGCAGTATACGCAACCAGGAGCACAAGGAGGCGGGGTTTGTGCTATTACGGGTGGGGAAAGGGTTAGGGAGAAACCCACCGGAGGTGGTTCACGGTGGTGAAGATGGCGAGTGGTGCGGGGTCTGTAGCGTCGCTGTGGACTGAAATTAACCGCTGCGGACAAAATGGCGACTTCACAAGAGCCCTCAAGGCTGTTAATAAGAGTAACTATTCAGAATGTTTTGTTTCTCCGTCAATTTTCTCACTGACACCCGGCTTTCTGGCAGCTGGTAGCTTGTTAGCGTGTTAGCATGTTAGGATGTAGCGTGCTACGCTAATGTGACTCGGCTGTAGCCAGTGAACGTTATGCTGCTAGTTAGCTGTTTATAAAATAGAAAGTAAACTAGTTTTTAATGACATGTAGGTGCAAGTGTGAAATTTCTGTGGCTTTCTGTACAGATTTCAGTATTTAGTGTGTAGTGGAACATGAAGCTAGTGAATGATTACGTGTCCATATCTTTACACTCAGCAGCTTTAGCACTCCTTCATACAGCACTGTATTAAAGGAAAATTCCACCCTGAAAGACATTAAATATATTTGTATTTAACAAAATGTGATGTGATTAGTGGTTCAGGTTTTATTATGTTGGTTGGTCTGGTATTTTCGCTATTCACAGAAGTAGGCGGTTGTGTCCCGCGGTGACGTCACAGGTGGACATTGCCTGAGCAGTTACAGTGGCGTTTAATTGGAGAAAAGCATTTCAACATCTCAAACACAGACAGAAAAACTTGTATACACGCTAACAGACAGCCTGTCGCTTGTAGTTTGTTTCTTGTGGGTGTGTATCTTTGTTACAAGCTTTATTTATTTATTTTTTTTTTGTAATGTATTTATACACATTTAATGAGAGGTCATTGGTCATTACGTCAATCGTAAGACAACCACAGGTTGATCTTACTGTGTGAGCCTGTGGAGGAAGGGCTTGTGTTTATTCAGTCCACGCTTTTCTGCGCACTTTCAAATACTCAACAAATCCAAAACAGCTCAACCGAAACGGGTCCGTCCCAGACTCGCAGCTTTCGGTTCACGCTTCGTATCGTGTGGGTGTGTGCGTTCGTGTGTGCATTCGTGCGTGCCTGTCTTGCAAGCTCCGACAACTGTATCGCACTCTCTCTCTCTCTCTCTCTCTGGTTATGGTAGTTACAGAACGCACAGCACAAATAGGTAGACTGGTGGAAATAAGATACAGGTGAGAATCATCACACGTTACCTGCCGGTTTGACCCGCCTCCTCTTCATCCACCGCTGATGCTCGACCACACCCCCGCTGCTGTATATTACTTTTGCGATTTCTTTGAATGAAAATTCATTGCATAACATTAATTGAATAAGAATAAATTTCTCAAAATAATTTCTCAAACTAAAAATTTAGAGTGTACGTGCATATTTTACATGGTGGCTCTTACCATAATAATAATGTGAAGAAGTAGTCACAGAAGTGTGAGCACCCCGTCATAGACTATAAGTTGTTCTTCAGCTTGTGCGCCTCAAACAGTAAAAAGGGAAATTCTTGCTGATAGGAACTAAAGTTGTGAGTAGGGAACCGAAAAAAACATCATCTCACATGTCCCATTGGGGTTAGTCAAAGGAATCATTAGAGCCAGTTATTGAGAAATTGAGAAAATCTCCCTTCAAATATCGTTTGTCTCGCAGCGTCACGCGTACGTGTGCGTACATCATTCATGAGAAATCCAACATAGGATTAGTGGAGACATCGGCTACGTTTACATGCACATCAGTATTCCAATATTAATCTGAATTTGGCAATATTCTAATTAGTATTGAGTTATGCACATAAACACCGCAATCCGACTGCCCGATTCAGATTAAGACAGTATTCTGATTTCCCGAATTCCCAAATTCTCACCCCTGGAATATGCCAGTTTTAGTCGGAAAGTTGTTGCGTGTAAACACCAAATTCTGAAAATCCACTGAAAGGAGATTATATGCGCATGCTTAGGCTGCAAGGAATTGTGGTTGCTAACAGATGCTTAGCTGTAGGCAACTCGGGCATACTTACAACAACCATGTACACAAGAATATTCCGATGCCTGTACGCATATAAACTCCGTATTCGGAATACGACTGCAACCCGAATATAGACCTTAAACGGAATTTGATATGCATGTAAACGTAGCCACTGGTGCGAACGTTGGACTCAAGGTCCCAGAATGCAGTGCATTAGTGCATGTCCTTTAAAGAAGTTTAAACCCAAAAAAGGCAACTTACAAAATAAACCCTAGATGCAGTTGGATATATCACATGCTACTTAATAATAAAGATTAATGCAAAGTTATTCAGGGTGGATTTTTCCTTTAACACGGGGTCAGTGTTGCTTCAGAGGTAATCTGTAATTTAACTTGTTTCTGTTTAAAAGCCGTTTGTGTTTGTGTCTCTTTTTCTCTCTCCAGTTCTTCACGAGAATAAGGACGACGTGACGGCACTGCGCTGTAAAATCGTGTGTCTCATCCAGACTGCCGGCTTCAAGGAAGCGCTCAATGTCATCAACACCCACACCAAGTCGCTCACAAGGTAAACGACGCGCCGTCGTTGTTCCAACCGGAGCTAGGAATGGTTATAATGGTTTAAGACTACAATTGCTATGATAGCGTTAGGACTGAAATCGCCACGAACAGTTTTGCACTCAAGTTTCCATCAGTGAACAGTGTACAAGTTCGACAAACAGACTTCATGTGAAAAGTGTAATGAATTTCCTGGTTGCACATTGCACTGTTTAACCATGTAGTTCACAGTTATAGAAGGGATTTATTTAGACTCGCACCCGGATGAGGTCGGGTTCCCTTTTGAGTCTGGTTCCTCTCAAGGTTTCTTCTTCATTTCGTCTCAGGGAGTTTTTCGTCACCACTGTCACCTCTGGCTTGCTCATTAGGGATAAGTTCATACACTTAAACTTTATATATTGAATGTAATTATTTCTGTAATGCTGCTTTGTAAAAAAAATATATATATATATCCGTTGTTAAAAGCACTATACAAATAAAATTGAATTGAATTAATCACTTTGTTTATGCAAATCAGTTCTGTCTATCAGTCCTATAGATAGAGCTCAAAAATCAGTCCTACCTTATCCAGTTTTCAAGCTGTATCACAGATTTATCATCATATTTATTTATCTTTCCTGCCCTATCAGAAAATAATATCTTGTGCTAGGTGTGGCCAAAGCTATTTGAATCATTTAGCTTATTAGTAGCTAAACTATATCTTTTGTTGATAAACCTGACATTGTTTAATTTTTATTGTTACTATATCTCATGTATCGCCACCAAAACCTTGGAGCTGATTCCACAAACAGTCTTTATTTTGAATTAGTAATGTAATATTGCAGTTAGTAATACAGTATTTAAGTGGTCTGTCGTAGTATTAGCTAAAAAATATTTTTAAAATAAATATTTCAGTATTTAATATATTTTTTTAAACAATCCAATTGCTTGATTATGAAAATAATCTTTAGTTGCAGCCCTAATGAGAATATAGCAATCACAATCCAGTTTTAGTGATATCTAGCAGGGTTAGATTACAGTACACAAACCATCTGACCCTGATTTGACCCGACAGCAGGAAGTGAACCAAATATTACACTGGTGAATAAAAAAAAAAAGAAAGAAACCACTTGGTGTCACTCAGTTTTGCTGTGACAGAAACAGCAATGAAAGATTTGAATGAGGTTTGTCCTGTCTGTTCACAGTGACATGATCGGGTTTGAGAAGGCATACTGCGAGTACCGGCTGAACCGAGTGGAGAGCGCACTGAAGACCATCGAGGGAATCTCCGAACAGACCGACAAACTCAAAGAGCTCTACGGCCAAGTGGTGAGAATGCTCATACGCACATTCCATAAAATGGCAGCCTTTGCAAATATGTTTAAAAATCAATCTTTATTGAATAGTTATTACAAAATAAGGTCTTGTTGTCCAGACATGTAAGTACATGGAGCCACAAACTAGTAAATCAAGCAAGTTATTTAGAGATTACTCTGTGTGTATGTGTGTGTGTGTGTGTAGCTGTACAGGCTGGAGCGATACACTGAATGTGAAGCGGTGTATAAAGACCTGATCCGAAACTCCCAAGACGAATATGAGGAGGAGAGAAAGACAAACCTCGCCGCAGTGCAGGCTGCACGGAGCACCTGGGAGAAAGCAACACCTGTGAGTCAAACACATGCAATTTAGAGAGCACTACAACACACACACACACACACACACTTGCCACACATAAGAGCATCAGTTAGAATGCTACACATCAGTTAAAACTCCAAACGCAGTAGAAAACAAGAGATAAAATACACACAGTGCATCCAGGACACCAATTATTACTCATCTCATAGTGTGTAGATTAAAATTGCAGAATAAAAAAATCATTATTTACATTTCAGTATTAAACATAAGTTAAAGTATGTTTGTTACTGCCGTTAAAAACTATATCCTGTAGATGGCAACGATGTGTCATCACTAAATGAACTGTCATAAGCCATGCTTGTGAAATAACACCTAAAGTTATTTTGCAACAATTTTTTTTTTTTTTTTGCACAAACAGAAAATCAATGAGTCGAAACAAAAAAATAAGCCACGGTACTGCATCTACTAACGGTGGAATATAAAAGCAAAAAAAAAAAAAATTTATATAAGAAATATTAGCAGGAGTGCATTTACTTTCAGTTAATGTTTAAAAAAAATTAAATAAAAAAAAAAGTCATGTGTTTCAGTAGCTGGGCAGCAAAGACAGAAGTAGGTGTTCATGTTACACCAGAAAATGGCTTTTTAAGCAATAATGCATTTGATTTGGTGTGAAAAGAAATGCACATCATATTCTTTGTGTTCGCTTAACTATGATTAAAGGATACATATTGACATTTTCTTTCAGCTTTTGGGTGAATCTCAAATACTTTTGAATATATAGTACACTACAGAGGATGGAGAAAGCATTATTTTATTGCCTGCACAGTGCACTTCTATAGAAGCAGGAAAGTAAAGATGAAGCTACTAAATAGAGAAACAAATAGCTAAGTATTCAAATTATACACCAGTGCTAACAGATTAAACATTTCTTCATCATGCATTGAGTTATTAATCATGCAGTAAATTATTAAACTGTTTTTTGTTTTTTTTTTTGTTAAACTATGCATTAACGTCAATGCATTTTAAAAATCAGCAGTTATCCCTTTACTTTCACTTCACTCGCTCACTTGTTCAATGTGTGCAGGAGGACCTGGGCCTGGCCGAGAGCACGTATGAGCTTTGCTACAACGCAGCCTGCAGTCTGATCGGCAGAGGCCAGCTCGCTCAAGCCATGAAAAAACTCCAAGAAGCCGAAGGTCAGGGGTCATGGGATTTAATTTAGAACAGGGTGTCAGACTGCAGTGCTGGAGGGTCGCAGACTGCAGACTTTCACATCGCATTTAACATCTCAATTAACACCCCAGCTAATTCCCGAGGCCTTTAAAGGGTGAATGTGAAGAGAAAAGTCTCTGCTGTGACTCCCCAGGACTTGAGTTTAACACTGGGGAATATGGGGAAAATCTCTGATAGTTGTGACAGCAGTGATAGTTTTAATGCATGTTATGAGAATTGGGTTTTGAAAGAGATTCTTCATGATTGGGTGAAATATGATGGATAGCAGTATTGTTATATATTAATACCACAACACACATTTCTGTGTATTCAGTGTTTCTTTAATTATTGTGGTACTCCCTGTACAAGTAATTGATTGGACCTGTTTTCTTTTCCCTCCTTTTCTTGTTAAATTCTTTCATGTTTTGTAAATATTAAATTGACTATTTATTATTCTTCTTAATACAACACCATATAATGTATAATACATATGAATGCTATATGATATAACACATTTTAAGCCTGTTTTTTTCCTCTTTGTCTTTTTCTTGGTTACAGAACTCTGTAGGCTATCTCTGGCAGAAGACTCTGTGAGTGTCTCTTCTTTTTTTTTTTCTTTAAAAGACAACACTTTCATTGTTCAGCATTTTCTTTTAGATTTATTCATTTGGTTTTTCATGCTTTAATCCAGGGCAGTTTACAATTTAATGTGTTAGACAGAATCCATTCCAAGCCTTTCAAAGTTTAAAATTCACCTCAAAGAAGTGGAAAATAAAAGATGAATAATATAGTTATGGATGTGTGGTTGGGATTTATTGGTGACTATGTGAACCGGGTGTTGTGTAGGACATGACAGAGGAGGATATAGACGCTGAGCTGGCAGTGATCCACTCTCAGATGGCCTACGTCATGCAGCTCCAAGGCAGGACAGAGGACGCGTTGCAGCTTTATAACCAAGTCATCAAACTGAAGTAAGGGCGTGCACTCATGCGCAGTTTTCAATTATAAAGGCAGTCTCATACACGTGCTTTTTCTCTTTGTGTCCGGTTTTAAAAGGCTTGTTCATGATTGAGCATTGTAAAGAATAAAACATGACCACAGCAGTTTAGAACATATTCTTTTTATTCATTTGTACTTGTGCTTATTGTTGTGAACTCAACACCTACTGACCAATCAGAATCGAGAATTCAACAGTGCTGTAAAAACATATGAACATCTAAAAGCCAGTTTTTATAACTCTTGTAATAACGCTCTTCCTCAGGCCATCTGATGTGGGTCTGCTAGCAGTCACTGCCAATAACATCATCACCATCAACAAGGTAATATAACATCTGAAGTGTTTAATTATACGGTCGTTACGTAATCAGATACAGGAGTTTCCCAATGCTTGGCCAAATAATAATTAATATGATGGGTTCTACATATTGTAGCTCTGGCTTTGAGAGAGTAACTTATCAGAAGTGAAAACCTTTTTGCAGAAAATAACTGGGCACAATCATGTTTTATTTAAATGCTGTTAATGTAAAGTACTTGCTACTTATGTCATTGCGATATTCTCAAAACAGCGAATCATGACCCACTTCTTTGTGATTGCAATCACGTATCCTCGCATCACCCGGCTATAATGTCTAGCGTGGTTTTTGTGTGTTATCTGTGATCCTGCAGGACCAAAATGTTTTCGACTCCAAGAAGAAGGTGAAGCTGATGAGCGCAGAGGGTGTGGAATACAAACTGGCCAAGAAGCAGCTGCAAGCCATCGAGTTCAACAAAGCGCTACTAGCAATGTATACAAACCAGGTACACACACTGTGCAAAATAACATGCACATTTCCAAAATGCTTGAATGCATACGTTTAAGCTTTATCTAAACAACAAGCTACATTTAAACAACAGTGAAGGCTCTATTGGGATGAAAGATGATGTTGGTTTTGGAACTAATGAATTACATACCGGATTAAAAAGTTGTAAAAAAAAAGGGAAAAAAAATAGTTATTTCTCAGGAACTATAGGTCTGATCGAGCTGAAATTTAGTGTGCAGCATTGTTGTGCTAATTTGTAGGAGGCTTTCTAAGGATGACGGAATAACTTTAAAAAAAAAAAACATGGCTGCCATCAATCAGCTTTCAGCTTTAGTAGGACCTGTTTCATACACCTGAAGAAACTAAAATAGTCATTTTTTTTCTTTTAATAAATCATTCTAATGATCACAGTAATTAACAGTAATTGTGACTGTTGTGTGCTTTGATAGGCTGATCAGTGCAGAAAGTTGTCGGCAAATCTGCAGTCACAGAACCCTGGACACCCACAGCCAGTCCTCATCCAGGTGGCTCAGCTGTGTCGAGAGAAACAGCACGGCAAGGCCATGGAGCTGCTACAGGTACAAATGCATGTGTAAAATTAATTATTTATTTATTTTTTAAATTTCTCCTTATAACACAAAAGTGCTAATAGCACGATTGCAACAGGAGGAACAGGAGTTTAAGAGGGAGTAAATGAAAACTTGCCGGTTAACTAGCAAGCATCGTAAATAACTGTCTGGCTGAATAAAGTGTCCTCATTTTGCTTAAATGACAAGAATCATGTCATGTGATCATTTGATATTACAACTAATGCATTTATTTATTTCCCCTGTTTGACATAGTACAAAACAGTCTGATTATCTCTCTAACTAGTTAGATGACATTAGGTAAGCTATTTTAATCATGTAAATACAACTAGTTCCAAAATTACCCGCAAAGTTTGGTTATTTTGACAGTAGTGCAATTGGCTGATCAAGTGTAACTCTAAAGGTTTGTTTAATTATTTATTTATTTAATCCCTAACCCTATATTTAGTCTATAAATCATGATGGACTTTTTCTCTCTCTCTTTTTTTTTTTAATAAAGTTGTCAGATTGCAGTGCCAAAAGCATCTCTCTGTAGTGTTTTTCAGAAAAGCATCCAGAAAGCGCATCTGGAATCAAACTGACCATGGCACAACTTTATATAACGCAAGGTTTGGTTTGGTTGTTTTCTTTGTGTACCACACACCCAGTCACGTGAAGCACTTCTAGCACTTTGTGAAGTTTACACCATTCTCTTATCTTCTTGCAGGTCATGTGACTAAAGCCTGTGACATTCTGAGGTCGATAGAGGATTTTAAGCACAAACAAGGAATGGTACGATTTGCTAGATTAAGTACTCCATTAAAAAGGTTGCAGAAATTTTATCTGAAGTTACATATTTGTGTGTATGTGAAACAGGTTTCTGCCCTGGTGACAATGTACACACACGAGGAGGACATTGACAGTGCTATTGATGTCTTCACCCAAGCCATCCAGTATTATCAGTCGGAACAGGTAAGACCTGACTTTATACCCAGTCCACTATCAAGAATTTTACTCAATAACAGCCACTTATTCTGTTTTCAAAAAATTGACATTGTTCTTCACTAATAACGATAAAAACCTTGTTAACTTAAAGCAGCAAGTGATTAAGGTTGAAAGAGTTGCGGCCTCTGTGTCATTGGATACAATGGATTGTTGTGTATCAAGATACGTTCTCTATCATCTCAAATGGACGGACTGAAATTAGATGAAAAATAATGGCATTATAATGTGATATACATATTAATTTCTGTTTTATATAGTGATTTCTCAAACAGCTAAAACTAGTTTTGTATAATTTGTGAACAATTGATTGTTGAATAACAAACAAGTGAAACTGGAGAACTAGTGCATTAAAAACAGTTCCAGACTTGGTCTATTATCGGTTTAGAAATTAAAAAATTTCTCTCTTTCTTCCTCTCAGCCCGGCTCTCCGGTACACCTCTCCCTCGTTCGTGAAGCGGCGAATTTTAAGCTCCGTTATGGCAGAAAGAAGGAATGCATCAGTGACCTGGAGCAGCTGTGGAAGCAAAACCCTAAAGACGTGCACACGCTGGCACAGCTCATCTCCGCTTACTCGCTGGTGGATCAGGACAAGGCCAAAGCGTATCCTTGTGCACGTGCACACCATGTTCCATTCCAATATTTATGCCACAAGTGCTGTGGAAAAATAGTGCTTAGCATCTAGGACACTTCTACGCATTTAGCGTCTCCTTTAAGACAAACACTGTGATGACGTGTAAGCATCTCTCTCTAGCATCATGCAAATGTTTTTAATATTTAAAAAATATTTTTGTGTTAAATAATTAATTTTTGTAGGCGTTAAATACAACGATCTTTCACAATTTCTTTACAATATTGCAACGACATTCTTACACTGGCATTTTCTTAGCAAGCCCAAATATTGTGATGCAATATTTTTGTCATATCGCCCACCCCTGGGTAGTCTCAAGGCCTTTCTTTTTTTTTTTTTTTTTTTTGTGGATTTTATCATGTTTATCATCCAAAGTGTGCGCTGAAGTTTTCCTGAGCTGCCGTCTCTCTCAGGCTCAGTAAGCATCTGCCTTCTCCTGACACCATGTCCTTTAACATCGATGTGGACGAGCTGGAGAACTCTCACGGAGCCACAAACGTCAGAAAGAAAGCGGCCAAAGTCGTCGGGGAGAACCCACCCAAGGAACAGGGGTACACACTGTGGTCTTTCAAATATTGCTGCACACACCAGATTTTTGCTATTGTTGATGAAAAATTCCGATAAATTTAAACGATTTTCATATTTGTTTTAGCCAAGTGGACATTAAAAAGAAGAAGAAAAAGAAGAAAGGTATGGTTGCATATCTGAATCATTCTGTGTATGTATTTATTTATTTACTGTAAAGGCTTAGTTCAGTATTGATTTGCATTTTCTTTTCACAGGTAAACTACCCAAGAACTGTGACCCTAAATCGACCCCTGACCCCGAGCGCTGGCTGCCTATGCGAGAGCGCTCATACTACCGCGGCAGGAAGAAGGGCAAGAAGAAGGAGCAGGTGGGAAGAGGAACTCAGGGAGCGACGTCGGGTGCTGCGGCAGAACTGTGAGTTTAAAACACAGCCACAACTAGAAAGCACACGCTGTTCACTATGTAGTGCACTACTTTGGGAATCTGTCACATCCTAGTCATACCCATAAAGCACAGTGGAGAATATTTAGTGATGAAAATCCTACAAATGAGAATTCACTGTCATCACATACAAGCCTTGATTCAGGCCTGAACCAGTAAGATTCAGTTCAGTCAGGTTCAGATGTCAAAGCCATTTATTACTCACTATTACTCACTAATGCTTCATCGGCATTTGTGCACTGTACGTTTTCTCACTGTACATTTTCTGTGATTCAGAGATGCCAGCAAAACAGCAAGCAGCCCCCCCACGTCTCCTCGGCCCGGCTCTGGCACCGGCTCCGCCCCCAACGTCGTGCCGCCACGGCAACAGAAACCTGCCGCTCCTGGTGCAACACGCAAAAAAGCCCCGCAGAAGAAAAAGAAGGGTGGAAAAGGAGGATGGTAGACAGAAGACTGATGTCCAGAGTCGTTCCCCAGCTCCTTCCTTATGTGTCCATCTTTGGAGATTTGAAATGCTAGCTAAGGGCAGTTAGAACTCGCAAAATATCCAAGGAGGGATCAGGGAATGATTTGGGATTAGACAGCTGGAGATGTGTAGAAACAGAAATCTGACCCAGGGAATTTTTTTTTTTCATGTTTTTAACCATCACATCCACTGATTATGAGTCAATCCTTTAAAATGAACAATTAAGTGAAGGAAGTTTGTGATGAAATGAGTGTATGGTCTACATTTCCAGTTTTTGTTCGTGTAACCAGCAGAGGTTTCATACCTGTTATCTGAGGACCTGACCATGTTGTTTTTTTTTTTTTTTTTTGTGGCCCATTAAAGAAACAAAAACTGCCTAACCATGAACTCATTAATTCATATTTCATCACTGTTTCATTTTACAGACTTGCCTGCTAAACCTGTATGCAGAGACAGTAACTTTGTGTCAAAAACAAAAAGAGAGGCTGTTTATGCAAATTCAAAATATATTTATTTTTCAAACTCCTGGATAAATATCACTTGTAATTATTATTTTAAGAAAGATGTGTCCTTCAGCCGTTTTTCCATCGTCGGGGAGGCTGAAAGTGTAAATCTAACAGGAAGAGCAGCTCCCATGTAAAATCTTAATAAAAATTTCCTTGATAACAGAAAATCTCTTTTGTACATCTTTTTGAGTGGACTGTGTGTGTATTAATGTGACCAGTTCTCCATATATACGTTAGACATACAGTACGATTGTGTTTGGTTTGGATTATACACACTGTATCTTTATTACAGTATTCTCAGCACAGTAGTGGCACTTGCTGCACTTTAATAGTAGACATGGAGCTTATCCTTGGAATATTGGGCCCAAGTCACAAGGCACCATGCACACACATTTACACACTAATTCACTTCTAGGGACAATCCATCCACTCTATGCACACAATAACCCGAGCTAAGGATCGAACCAGGATCCTGGATCTGTGAAGTGGAAAGACTACCAACTGTACCACCGTGCTTCCCCTACTTTAATAATGTACGGATTAATAGAGTAGTGAGTACGAAAGCTCCCATAATATTATCTTGTTCTTGAGAAAATACGGAAAATCTTCAACACAAATGGCTTTGCGGTTTCTCAGTAACCTGACAAGCTGCATTTTTTTTTTACCAAGAAAAAGTGACTGGTGATGGAACAACTGGTTTAGCTGTTATTTAGTTTATAACATGAAATGTTTGTCTTGGCAAACTGCAGTGGTATGAAAGGAATAAAACACCAGCTCACACCTTTCCACACACATTTTCTCTAGAGTGTGGTATGTTTCAATTATTTTTCTCCCAAGTGATTGCTGAATTTTATGCATTATGTCTTAATATTCTTTACCTTTTTCTTTCTCCCTTTTTTAGTGTCGTTTGAGAAAATAAAAAAGAAATCTTGAATCTGTTGTTGTGAATCCCAAGGCAGTTCTTCTCAACATTAACATTTTATTCATTTCTTGATTTTGTCTTAGTTATACAATGCCAAAAGTGTGAGAGATTGAAATTATTTTGTAAGTGTCTGAGACAATATATTTGGAGAAACTGAACCTATTTGTTGTGAATTTAATGAAACAAATGCCTTTTCTTAAATGAAAGTGCTGTTTTGAGTGAATTAGAACCGAAAAAAACCAATCTATTAGGTTTATTACTATTTATTTTCCCCTCTGTTTAACCGGTGGATTTTGAGCTATTCTGAGACAATTACTTATGACAGGCTTGATCCTGTCTGGAACCCGAATAATTATCAGTTATCGAATTATTGGTTTAAATTATCTTTTGGGGCTGCTACTGTTGTTGATTATTTTCCTATAACGCCATGCTTCAATATGTTATTTTTTGTCCTAAGCCTAAAGTAATTACATTATATGTAGCAAAATTATATGATTTAAGGCCAACATTTTTTTTACGTCAAAGTGGAATAGAGCAAGATCGCAGGTGAAGAAAGGCAAGTAGGGGATGGGGATGTTCTGGTGCACGGTCTACGATGTACAGAAACATGTCTGGTGTAAGAAATATTGCAAAGATTGCAAGAGAGAAAGGACGATTTTGAAGTGGATACCGTAATATCTGTACTAGGCAAAGACAAAAAGCTGTATTGCAAATAATGCTAATCAAAGAAATGTGTGCGCACTATGGCGAACTTGTTTCCCAAAGAAAGACTGAGCAGAAGAAGAAGACAAATTCATCTTTTTTGTGCTGGCTCTATGTCTTTTTGCACTCTTTTAAAGAAACTTTTTCCTGAGACCTGGCCACTTTTCACCCCGAGCACTGCTTTATGAATTTACAGATTTGACAGATGTAATTCAATCAATCTGGCAACCCGAGTGGAGGTAACCGCGGAAATCTGGCAACCCGGGATTCTATCGCGCTGGTGCTGAAGGCGGCTCGTCATGGCCGCGGGTTTGTGAGAAACTCGGCTGTTTTTTTTCGGAGTCTCGACCAAACATGGCCGGTTTTAGAGAAGCTGGATTAGCCGGAGCTGCCCTGGCACTAACCGGAGGCGTCGCGTATGTTATCTGGAACTTACGAGACACCAAGAAACGACGAGAAGCAGAGAAAGTGATGTTAGAACAGAATTTAAACGCAGAGAAACAAGAAAAGTTAGTCGAGAAAGAAATAAGGAGCGAAACCGCGCGCGAGGCTCCTGTCGTCTCTCAGGTGTGTTTCAGCGCCTCGCGCATCACTTTGTAGCTCAGATATTTCATCACAACTCGGTTACATTAGTACTTTAACTGGTGCTAATGCTAGCTAACTACTCTAGCTAACCTGGTCCACTTGTGCACTATCTAGTAGTCTGCATTCTGCAAAGAAATAGGGTTTACACCTCAGCAGAGACCCCTTATGACCGTTAAAACCGTTAAGATTTAAACGCACTGTGACGTCATAAGTAGTTTCTTGTTATTAGCTAGCTAGCTAAATAAAATAAACAACTTTCTATAGGAACTTGAAAAGTGCTGGAGTTCCTGATACCTGACCTTATGCTGCTTTCTGAATGGGACACCTCATCCACTATATGGCTAAAATTACATGGACTCTTCTTCTAATTACTGAGCTCAGGTGTTACAGCCACACCCATTGCCAACAGGTGCAGCCTCCATAGACAAACACTGGCAGTAGAATCAGTTGTACTGAACAGCGCAGTGACTTTAAACGTGGCACTGCCATAGGATTCTACCTTTTCTACAAGTCAGTTTGTGAAATTTCTGCTAGATCTGCCCTGGGATGGGATGTCCAGCAAGCTCATATATGTCTGATGGTCATTTGTCCACATACTTTTGGCCATATAGTGTACCTCTGAAGCTTGTCCAAAAATCCTACCCAGACAGCCTCTTCCCAAAAGGGTAGTAACAATAGTTTTGAAATGTCAGCCATTACAATATTGTGCACACTGTATATCACGATAAATACTGTAACTGTAATCAGCAGATGTCTATTACACAACCATTTGCAAAAATAAGAGGATAATCTTGGCTTGCCCAACGCTGTGACCGAATGCAATCGGACACCATGGAGGTGTAACAACTTTGTCAACAAATTTAATTTCCTCCAATTGTTTTTTCTTTCTTGTTGTATGTTGCTACTAGATATAGGCACAAGTACTTGAGGGCAGCACAGTGGTGCTGTGGGTAAGGTTGCCGGTTCTATCCTGAGCTCGTGTTACTGCCTGTGTGGAGTTTCTGTTCTTCCGCTGTCTGCTTGGTGTTTCCTCAAGGTTCTCCGGTTTCCTCCCCCCTTCCAAAAACATGTCTATAAATTGTCTATGGATTGGCTACACTAAATTGCCCCTAGGTGTGAATAAGAATGTGAATGGTGCCCTGTCATGGACTGGAGTCCCATCCAGATTGTATTCCCAGCCCACACCCAGTGTTCCTGTGAACACTGGATCCATCGCGACCCTGACCTGGATAAAGCGCTTACTAAAGATGAATGAATGAATGAACAAATACTTGAGAATACTATAGAAACTGTTATCTGATTGGTTTTGGTGGCATTGGTTGTGGAAACTGTGGTCTGACTGGGTGCAGTGGCATAAGGGGTGGAAACTGTGTTCTAGCTACTAGCTAGCCATGATTTTTAAATGTGCAGTAACAATTTCAGCTTTAATTTCCTGATACATCTAGATGTGTTAAACAACTCAGAACATGGAACCTTTGTTGGGAGACCACCCAATTTTTAGTTGAGCAAAGGAACAGATAAATAACATTTGGTTGCATATCCCTTGCTTGCAATAACTGCATCAAGCCGGGGAACCAATGACAACACCAAACTGTTGCGTTGTTCTTTTGTGTTACTTTTCCAGACTTGTACTGCAGCTTCTTTCAGTTGTTGTTTGTTCTGGGTGGTTTCTCCCTTGAGTCTCGGCTTCAGGAGGTGAAATGCATGCTCAACTGGGTTAAGGTCTGGTGATTGACTTGGCCAGTCTAAAACCTTCCACTTTTTTCCCCCAATGAAGTACTTTGTTTTGTTCGCAGTGTGTTTTGGGTCATTGTCTGCTGAAGTTCCTCCCAATTAGATTGGATGTGTTGTAAATTGGCAGACATGGCTTGTATGTTTTGGATCATGAGCAGGTACTTTTTTTTCTCCACACTTTGGCCTTTCCATCACTTTGGTATTCCATCTTGGATGCAGATTGTTTGTGTTCTTATAAAAATACCCCAAATTGCATGAAAAACTCATACAAACCATATATTGTCATAATCGTACATTTATTGGCTTCATGTTTCATCCGTAGAATCGTTTTTATCTGTTAGTTATATACAGAGACAGAATGCGGAGGTTTATAAAGGATATTTGTCATGAGGAAGGTGGGAGTTAGGAACACACAATATGATTGAGTCATAGTCATCTATCCCGCTATCTAGACAGAGGGAGAGCATTATAGGAGAGGTTAATGTTACTTACCTCAAACGATGTTGTGTCCTCAAAATGCCTTCACCCCTGCCTTATGGAGGTTGTTGGTGATGTCACTGACTGTTGTTTTTGGGCTTTTCTTCACACAGTGTTTCCCACAGGATTTTGTGAGAATGTGGTGGGTGGACCTCTGACCTTCTGGGGGGGTCCGGGGCATGCTTTTTATACATATATAAATTTTATGCATTTGTTAAATGCATCAAGCTGGTGCACTTTGAAAGCAAAATAAGAGGCTAGATCTATGAAGAACTTTGTGTTTTCGTGTAAACAGTTTTGTGAACTAGTAGTAATTTAATCATAAACACATTGGTTGTGTAGATATGAATGGTGAAGACACGGCAACAAAGTCACACCCACAAATCACGGTAAACAAGACGGAGTTGAACATGGTTCACAAATGGTCGAAACACGAAATCGACTAGAGCATACATCTGAGCCATCAAAGAAATGAAGCAAAAGTGGGTACCTGGGTAGAACTGGTGTATTTTTTAGAAAATAAAAAAATATACTGGATGAGGAGGACGTGGTATTGATCAGCTCTCCCTGCATCCCTATTGGCAAACCTTCTACCCTGAAGTTAGACATTTAATTTTCCTGGGCTTTGAGTAAAACAGTTCTAATGTTCTTTTGTAGTTGAATTCCTCTGGGCTTGGCCCATTGATGGAGACCCTCAGTCAGGCAGCCAGATGCTCTCCTTGCAGCCTGTTATGAAGTTCTGATGTGGAGTGTGGAGTTTGATCATATAAATATAGAAATATATTATCTGTAGCTTTCTATATTAGGCTAAATGCTATACCTGCTTAGCATTTCTCATATATGCATCCTTTATTCTTATAAAAATACCCCAGATTGAATGAAAAACACATGCAAACCATATATTGTTGTAATTGTACATTTATTGGCTTCATGTTTCACCTGTAGAAACGTTTTTATCTGATAGTTTTTTGATCTGATAGTACAGAGACAGAATGTGGAGGTTTATACTGAATATTAGTCATCTGGAAGGTGGGGGTTATGAACACGCGATATAATGATTGACAGATCTGTAGCTAATCATCTGTCTGTGAGTCGTAGTCATCTTAATGTTACTTACCTCAAACGATGTTGTGTCCTCAAAATGCCTTGGTGTCTTGTAACAGCGCAAAACAGAGATCTTTTATGTTATTATGAGAAGTTTAAAAGTATTTTTGGTTCATTATGAAACTGTCGGGACAAATTAGACTCTGGCGGGGCACCACAGTCTAGGTAATTAATGGGAAACACTGCTTCACAGATCTCACAATGTTTCTGTCATCAACTGCTGTTGTTTTCCTTGGCCGACCTGTTCGACCTGTGGTTGTTAGTACACCAGTGGTTTCTTTCTTTTTCAGGACATTATAAATTGTTGTAATGCTTTTGCACTGGCTGTCATTGATTTTCTCTCTTTTCTCAGCTTCAAAGTGGCTTACTTTACTCCCATAGACAGCTCTCTGGTCTTCATGTTGTTTTATCCTTTTTAACAACAAATGCAGTCTTCACAGACGAAATTCAGGGCTCAAACCAAGAGTAGACATTCAGAGCTATTAATTGTTTAAACAATCAATCTAATAGAGCACATCTGGGCAACAAGAAACACCTGTCAATCACATGATCCAATCATTCTGATCACTTGAAAAATGGGTGGCTTCAAACGTTGGTTAACACATCTAGATGTAAAAAACAGGAAATGAAATATGAAATTCTGATCTATCATCTCATATTCATCTATTGATATCAAACCCAAATGTCTTCAGTGTATAGCAAAGACAAAAGAATTGGCCTTGCCATTCGAATACTTTCAGAGGGGACTGTATATAGTGTCAGTTCATTCGTTATGTTTTTGCTTTTGCGTGTATTTGTGTATGTATACAGCAGGGGCAGGCAAGAGGTTCTCAAGTGTTGGTGTTGGGTTTGGATGGCGCGGGCAAGACGAGTCTTCTTCAGTGCTTTGCGACAGGCAGCGTGGAGCAGGAAGTGTCACCCACTCAGGGGTTCCACGCCGTCTCTATCAACAGAGAGGAGCTGCACATCGAGTTCCTCGAGAGTATGCACACAACCTACACTCACTGCGAGACTCAGTGTTGCTCATTTACGCTTTAATGTCTTAGTAGCTCAAGTAAAATATTTAGATGAAGACATTTCTTTAATAAGTTATGTAAGGAGTAAAACAGTTGGGGATGTGCTGTTATAGGAAAAGTCTGAAGTTGATTGTTTTCCCAGTCGTCTTATACCACAACAGTTTACCAACGAATGCTATTTTTAATTCATTACAAATGGAACGTCTGTGAAACGTCTGTGTATAACATCATATCATAAACTGTGATTAAGCATTATCTTAAATAACTTAAATAAGTTTTATATCAGCACATGCCTGTTCTTTACACAATTGTAAATGGTGGCTGTAGTTAAAGTCCTTCTGCATCGTGTGTAGTTGGCGGTGAGGAGAAGCTCCGAGACTACTGGCCTGTGTATCTGAAAAAGGCTCGGGTGTTGGTGTTCGTGCTGGACGCGGCCGACTCCACACGCTTTCCTCTGGCTAAAACCAGCCTGCACCGGCTGCTGGCCTCTGAGCCGTTCCTGCCGCTGGTCCTGCTCGCTAATAAACAGGTAAACATGCACTAGATCCACTAGAGTGAAAGTTCAAGTGTGTGGCTGGTTTACTATGCAGCTTGGAAGATGATAAAAGTATTTGCATATGTATTTCATGTATATATATGAATTATATGTCACATTAAATAAGATTCTTTCTTTTCTGTGGAGTATTTAATAAATGTACATTTTAGCCAGTGTTTTTTCTTTGCTGGAGGTAAGATTTGAGTTTTGAGATCTAAAGAAACCCGCTTTTCCCTGGGAATGCCGGATGGTTCACATTTACATAAAATTTGTGTTATTGAGATTTGAATTTTTGAGATTTGTTTTTAGGGTTTTGATTTTTTTTTTATCTCAAAACCGTAACCTGTAATTTTGAAACAAGATTTTTTCTTTTGCAGAAATGAATGTGTCAAAAAAAAAATTAATGTGTAATTTCTATAATAATTAATGTACAAAATTCATATTTCTTTTGTCAGTGTCCAAGCTCCATAGTTTATGAAACCAGATAAATTAAAAGTAAAAGTTATTCAACAACTTCTTATTTTTATTCTTATTATTATTATTGTTATTAAAAAATGTCCTTCAGAATATGTTGCTGTTGCAAACACAGAAGTAGAATCTGTGTTTTGTCCTAAAAAAAACATCCTGAAATGTATTTGTCTCTGCCTCTGTCTCTCTCAGGACCTCCCGGGTGCGTGCGGAGTGACTGAGCTGTACGAGTCGATGGCGTTGGGTTCAGTAGGCGACGGCCATAAGCTGTCTGTTTTGGGTACGCAGCTTTGGAAAGGCTCGTCCGATGCTCATGCCAGCGCACAGGACGCTTACGAGCTCATCCTCGAGATGATGAACAGTAACTGTGCGGAATAGCAAAGCTCCACCTGACTGGCTAATATCAGCCTCAACAATGATGCTGATTGGTTATTTGTTTTTAGCTAAGATTAATGAATGTCTAAACGAATCAGGGCTATTGTGTCACCAAAGACATCCCTTAAGCAGAAAGCACTAAACTAAACATCTTTCAGGGTTACGGGTTTATTGTTGCAGTATTTAAGTAACACTAAAGCAGCACTCCTCTGAGTGTTTTTACTGTGGTTTGATTTCGTCTTATGCAATGTGGCTTAGATGTTAGATGTTCTTGTACAAGTACCACAATTTGCTGAGCACTGTGTTAATACTGTAAAGGCTGTTATGGATGTATCTGTGTTTAACATGGAGGTGATATACATTTGTAATTGATAGACATTTGAAATTTTTTTTTTTTATATTATTATATCTGTATAGATGATATTACATTCTGATAGATTTTTAAAGCAATATATTTGTTTAAAAAGTATTTAAATATCCAATAAAATGTTTACATGTATGATACTGTTTTCTAAAGTCATAACCAGTACTTAAGAATTGCAATATCCTCCTAGACTTTTACAATATTATCTTATTATTCATTAAAATGAAATGTACAACATAACTAAGATGTAGTTGGTCAGCCAAGACACACTGATAGTGGCTTGAAGTTTGCATTTTTTTAGTTTTGCACAAACGTTAAGGCTAACAAGTAAGGGAAACTTCGAGCCCTCAGTTTAGCATCAAACCAACCATGTGCCTACATCATCACACACTCATTTCAAAAAACACTGTCTCAATAACACCGTTAGCAGGAAACACATTTCTAAAAGAGCACGTGTGCTGTGATGTGATGAATCCTGACATGATGCTGTTGCTTATCAATAACAGTGCATCATAAAGATTTTTATTCCTTCTGTACAACAGCAAAATCACTTACATTGTGCAAAGAATAGAGCACAGCAGGGGGAAAATAATGAACAAAGCAGTCACGTGATGCATCCCAACACAAAACAGAAAGCCGTTATCACCCTGAAACTGACAATTTTACAATAACAGTTGTCCTGATTTTAAAGTGTTTTATTGTTCTTATTCCACAGCAATTTGCCCATTCATTTTTGTTAATTAAAGAATGAAACGTCCTACTTTTTACACTTAACAGTTTATAGTTACATTTAATAAGATTTCTGCAAAAAGAGGCTTATTTAACATTTATGTAAGGAGTCTCCAGTGTCACCACTTTGTAAGAGTCAGAGCTAAAACAGTAACTTAATATAAAGCAAGTTTTCCACAAAGGGAAAGTCTTTCGGATGATAGATGTTGCGGTTTATTTTTTCTCAGTAACAGGCTGCATTTTGGTCTCATTAACTTCAAGAGAAAGCGAGGGAATGACTGTTTGTAACTGTTACAGCATAAGTGGTAACAGGAACTAACTTCTTGTTGTTCCACAACATTAACTGCAACTATAAGTGGATAAAAAGTGATTGGAAAAGTGACTGCTGTGGTATAAGAGGAAAAATACACTTCGGGACGTGCAGTAATTGGAAAATAATCAACTTTGGGGTGATAACAGTAACGGTGCTTTGCGTTAGTTGGGCCGCATCACACCACATTGTCATAGGTTATTTTATAACAACATGCACTGAAGTATTTTATTCCTTACACTGTTTATTAGCTCATACATACTACTGATTTTTGATTTCATTCATTTTCATTGCGACCTTTCCTGATTGACCATCAAGCTCAGCTTTCCCCTGCATCACACAAACACAAATGAAAGCACGGCCTGCTATTGTAACTCCACGCTACAGGATCTGTGTTACTCAGAGCCATGTGATCCCTGTAGCTCGGGTAACAGGAGCCGTGGAAACAGTTGCCTGTTCCGCTCGCCGATTCTGCCACCTGAGGAGCATGGCGTCTCTGAACACGAGTAATGTCTCTATTTGATAACTAATATATTCTTACTGTGCAGAAATATTTAACACTATTACTTTTGAATTGTTATATCTTTGCTTTTTTTTCCACCAGGGCATTTCAGCTCAACTCCTTCACCCAGGTAAAGAAGGTGTCATGCTCATAATTCCTAAGCATGTTACATTGTATTCTGTTATTGGACCCTGATTTTATTTTTCAGAATCCTGCAGCTCGCTCGGCCCCGAGAATCTAAAACAGTTTGGCTCACGACACCAGAGTAAGTTCTCTAGAGCTTTATAGATATTGACACCTTGATATTAAGTCAAATGAAAATCTTTTTTTTTTTTTTATTTTGCATTGTTTATTGCAAATAAGTGTCAGAAAAGTGATTTTTCTACATAATTTCCATTTCATTCAGTGCAAGTGTTCCAGCACTTAACGACGGTTCAGATTCCTCTAGAAAAAAAAATCAATTCAATTCTAATTTATGTGGCACTTTTAATGTTTCCATTTGACTCACCATCGTATGAAGGATTTTGCAAAAAGTACTTGAATTACTTAAGATATAAAAATGTCTAAAAAGGTTTTTGCTGTGTCATTATGGATTATTGTCTGTAGATTGCTAGCCAAAAAAGTAAATTTAGTCAATTTTAAATGAAATCTAAAATACAATAAAGTGTGCAAAAAGTGAAGGCGATGCAAAAAGTCTATTTGAATAAGTGCTCCTTAGTAAATTCTTGGATGCACCCTGTTTTCCTGTGTGTTTGTGTCCGTCTACATTCACACTGTAGGAAGGTGACTTGGGGAAACCAGGAGACAATATGGTCTTCGTCCTGGACTGCGTTAAAAGCCGTACCAACCTCAAGGATTCTGGCTCTGTCGCAACCCAAAAAAGATTTCGCTGCCCTCCATCAAGACCTGCTTAGGTAAGGGGTCATCACTGCAGTGTGAGATCGTTCAGATAGTGCTTACTTCAATACAACTTAAGCTAAGGTACGATTTGGCTTAAAGGTGCACAAAGCTAAAATGTGGTTTCTGTCATATGCAGTGTTAAATCAGTGTTTTGCCAATCTATCAAACCCAATCATGCATGGCATACATGACTCTATGACTGATATGTTTTCTGGCTTTATATAGGCACGATGTTCAGAATTATTCTATTAATGCTTAAGAATAATAAATGAGCCTTTAATTATATAATAATAAGAAAGTAGCTGGGGGGGGCATGGTGGCCTCGCACCTCCGGGGTTGGGGATATGAATCCCACGTCCACCCTGTGTGCGCGGTGTTTGCATGTTCTCCCCTGCTTCGGGGGTTTCCTCTGGGTACTCCAGTTTCCTCCCCAATCCAAAGACATGCATTGTAGGCTGACTGGCATTTCCAAATTGTC
This sequence comes from Pangasianodon hypophthalmus, assembly GCF_027358585.1. NCBI lineage: Eukaryota > Metazoa > Chordata > Actinopteri > Siluriformes > Pangasiidae > Pangasianodon > Pangasianodon hypophthalmus. The sequence goes on along the minus strand of NC_069722.1, from coordinate 21,442,758 downwards.
TGCAGTGAGTGAATGGGTATGTTAGTGTGAGTGCGATTGTGTCCTGCGATGGGTTGGCACCCTGTCCAGAGTGTCCCCCGACTTGTGTTCCGAGTCCACTGGGATAGGCTTCAGGCTCCCAGCGACCCTGCGTAATAAGCGGTACAGAAAATGGATGGATGGAAGAAAGTAGCTTAAGCAATTGCTCTATAAGCATCGCTTCTTTGTTAGCTACATTGTCTATGTAGCTCCTGTCTTTGTTCCTTACACTGATTAAAGTTAAGTCAAAAATCATCGCAATCAAGCAAATTAAGTAGGCTAACAGGATACCTAAACGCTTTCAGCTATACAAGCACTGCAAATAGCATTGGACTATTTATCATTTAGCATTTCATCCATTTATCCCAGATTTTGCAGTGGTAACAAGATCACTTACCTTCTGTGGCTTGTTAGCATGGCAAGTAATATCTGGTGTAAATGACTAGCAGGTACTCACTGACCATTTTCCTTACCTTAAGAACCACCACTGAAACTCTCAAACATGTCAGATGAGTTTTAAACCCACTGTGCTGACACTGAAAGCATTTTATAACTTTTCAGTACTGCTTTCCACCCCCAGTGCTAAAGGTTCTCTAAGCGCTTATTGGTTTTGCTCCCAGTTGTGCTCACTGCCATTAGCATGTTATGTTTGTCGTTATCATATTAGAGGACTTTTACACAGTCAAAAGAGGCACAAAAGCCAACAACGCTTTTAAACCGGTTTGAAATAATTACAAAATGCCAGAAATACAGCTAGTTTCATACGTTTTACGACGTAAAAATGGTCGAAAAGTCGATTTTCACGCTGCAATAAAAGTAAAACGCGCTTGTTCTGTGGCGAAATGTGGCCCTGTTGGCGTCCCATACTGATTAGCTTTCTGCGCGCGCTCGCTTCTCATCCTCACGCGCTCTGTGTTTAAGTTTTGTGCGCGCGCACTCGCTTCTCACCATCACGCGCTCTGTGTTTCCCTTAGGAAAAGGCACGAGGAGACTGAGGAAACAAGGAAGAAGAGGACGTGTTTTCCTTCTAGTACAGCACAGTATGAACATGTCGCGCGCCTGGCAACCCCAGATTTCCGTCCCAGGAGCTTCCAGATAGTGAGGTAGGACTTCACAGAGGAAGTGTGGAGGAAATGTGGAGGAGTCTAGTGTTTGATACAGAGGGACCATTATGACTTATGATTCTTCTGAATGAATCAAACTATGAGAGATTTGATTCATTTGACTCACCAGTGTATTGAAATATCTACACTAATATACACTCATGATACACTCATGGAGGTTATATATACTCATAAAGGTGCAACTGTAACACTCAGGAGTTATTTATCATGCAGTCCTGTGCATGGAAACTTGATTTATGGGATATTTAATAATAATTTAAATGATCAGATTATTATTGTTAAAATTTGATTCATTTTGGAGCTCATCTTAAGCCCAGTTTGAGTAGGGTTGACCTTTGTGTGTGTGTGTGTGTGTGTAGCCCCCCTCACACGAAGCAATGTGAGCACAGCTGTCCCGTGTGGCACATCAGCTCTGCTGTGCGGAATGCTGTCGCCTCTCCACGTATTCTTCAGCTTGCTCAGCCCAGACACATACACCCTGAGTACAAGAGCAACCGTCAGGTCTCACACACTTGCACACACTCACACACACATACCAAAACTAACCACAATGACACACTGTGTGTGTGTGTGTGTGTGTGTGTGTGTGCTACAGAACGTAGAAACATGGATCTCGTGTGCAGCTAAAACAGCTCAGGCGAGTCCAAGACTCGAGCAGCTGTGTGTGCCTAAACTGCGAGAGAGCAAACTCTTCTACCAGCATGGCTGTCCTGAGAGCCCCATCAGACCTGTAAGAGTGAGTGTATGTGTGTGTGTGTGTCAGTTAAAGGAATGCTCCAGCATTTTTAACCTGATCTCTATCCACTGCCTCTCTAATGTGTGTGTGTGTGTGTGTTTGTGTGTGTGTTACTACAGCTAAGAATTTCTACACATCTTGTTGTAGTGAGAACATTATAGAAAACATGTTTACTCCAAACTGAGTCAAGTCTAAGGGCAGCTGCTGAATTATGTCAGGATATGGTTTCATAATTTTTCAGCAAATGTACTTATAAATTAAGATGTGTGTAAGTCCTCCTTTCAGAGATGGGAGGGTTTGTTTTAGAGAGAGAAGAATTTGTGGTTGTGTTACCAACAAACAGTAATGTGGGTCTGATTGCCATGGATCCCACAAAACCTTTGGGAAATCAAAAATAATCAGAGTTCATGTTTTACTGTACACTTAAAAACAGCTTTGGTAAGACGTTCCATCATGTTTATCTCTCTTCGAGACCTTTAATTTTTGGAAATGGAATGGTTGTAGTTATATACTGTATGTGCAAAAATTGTTATGGGAAAATAATCAGTGATGGAGTGGTGTGATGTGAACTGACAACTAAAAAATTCCCATTTTCACTTATGTTTTAACAGTTCTGAATAGTCATTCATTCACCAGCCTCTCTTTCTTCTGTCTTTTGAAGTTAATAATAAAAAACAAATTGTCATTTTACAGACAAACTGCAGTGCACAACATCATCTCATTTACCTCTAACTGTTACAAAGCACTGACACTGGAGACTCCTTACAAAAATGCTAAATAAACATCTCCTCAAGGAAAACTTCAGAATATCATAAATTACACATATTTTTTTCCATCAGTTTTCTTATCTCACTGCATGTTCAGGGATTTACCTTTTTGTAAGGTCCACATGTCCTCATAGTGAGAGAAATTCATGAAAAGTATGACTTTTTTGAGATATTTGGCTGATCTCTAAAAAGAAACATGCTGTTGGGTGCATGTGCATGAGTGAGGTGCTCAAAAGTAGTAGGCCTCATTTATCAATCTTTTAGTAAAGTTGTGTGTAGATATTTTTTGTAGGTCAAACCTAACAAACAAATAACACTGATTTTCTTCAGATCCTCTTGCTTATATTGATAAATGCCAATCACTTGTAAACTACCAAGGATTGTTCATGGCACAGCTGGTAACACAGTGCTAGCAAAAATCCATTAAAGACAAAAAGCTCACAGAGAACTGAAAATGACAAAATGACGACTAATCGGTGAAGAGCATCTCCTAAGAACGAGCTGTGTGCGATAAATGTTCCACTAATGCAGCTCAGCCACTGCAGCGCATCAGCTACTATAGGCACACACTAACTCTTCCTCAGTTTATAGGGCACCATTACTTTGTCCTAATCGAATAGTCTTTATTTGTCTAATTAATATTTTTTTATTGCTTTCTGTTAAGTCGTTAATATAAATTTGAAATGTGATGAAACGTGATTTAAACTTGGCAGTGTAATCCATATATAAAATCGCCGTAACTCATCGCTAATTATACAATTTGAAGCCGATTTGTCAAAATGTACACAAACTCAGGAGTGAATGTAGGATACGACGTTTTTCCGTACTAGCTGGATTTTCATGGACTCCAAATTTCTTTCGTAAATCAAACGATTTATGAATATCCAGTTTGTTAAATGAGGCCTAATGTTAGCATTAATATGTATGTATTCATAACCGACTTTTTTTTTTACAACCAGGTGTCTAAAGGAGCAAGAACAGCCACAGCAAGCGCTCGTGTGAGAGAGCTGTCCACCCCAAAGAGCTATATCAATCCCTGAAAAAAAAAGAAATAAAGAGACAGAGACCTCATAATCACACACCAGGCGTTACTGTCACGGTTAAAGAAAAGAGAGGGAGAAAACAAGAGTAACAGATGGACTGATTAAATAACCACACTAAGAAGCGTATAAAAGAGTTTCCGTGTTTTTTTCTTCTCTTCTCTTTTTCTGCTTTTGCTATCTGCAAGCCTCAGACTTTACCTTGGAACGTTTCAGTCTGAACTTGGAAAGGTTGTGTTATCTTAAGCAAAATGCCAGAATAGTAAACTCCAGCCAGCCAACACAGAGAACAGGAGAACTTTTCTCAGTCGATCAGTGTCTGTTTTGTGTGTTTTTCACATCAGTTTACACAGCTTTAGTTTCGGTTACACAACAAGAATGGAGAGTCAGTGTGTGTTGGCAAAAACGTTACAACTCAAACACAGTCCTTCTGTAATCGATTTGCAGAGTAGGCTGCTTCTGTTTGTGTGAATATTGAATATTGAAACTATGAAACGATCCAAATGACATTTCTGATTGTGATATAAGTAAGGAATAAAAGAGGATGGGCCGTGCTGTTTTAGGAAAGTAATCAATGACAGGGTGATGTGATGCAGCTAATGTGAAGCGTTTTATTTCTTCAAAACTACATCAGTTTGCCAACACTAACAATTTTTTTTATTAATTACAGAACATATTGTGCAATTATCCATTTATAGCTAAATTTAATGTAAAGCACTGACACTGGAGACTCCTTTCAAAAATGCTAAATATACGTCTCCTCACTGAAAATGTCAAATCAGCGATTACACGTTTTTTTTTTTAATCTGTTTATGTGGAATATCCACCATACAAATACTCTCAGAGCTGCTGTTGCAGAAAATTAATCAATACCTTCTGACCAATCAGAATCATTTTGCATTTAAGGACTTTTACAAGTCTCTTACTATTAGTTTTGGATTATTTTGTGACTTCCTAAGGCAATTTTTCTTCATTTATTTTGTCTTTCATTTCATTGTCGCGGCTTTGCGTAATTGTATAATCTATATTCTTTTGTTTGTTTTTAGTGTTAAAAATGACTCTGATTACTGATTTTTCACCTGTTTGCCTTAAAGAAGTCTTAAATAAATACTCCTGTGTAGACTTTTTATAACTATATAGTTTTATAAATTGTATTAGATTGTACTGTAACAATTTATTAAGACAATAATAAACATAATTGCTAGCATTTATTCTAATATTTAGGCTGTATGTTGTAACCGGTTTTCATTAGACGAGCGTCATAAAATGAACATAGTACTCAGTTTTGTAGACAGGTACATTTTTTCATGTAAAAACCAAGGGTGTACAAACTTTTGCAAAACCTACTGATAACATGCAGTTTCTTTTTCAAACATTAGGTGCCAGCATTATGTAAAGCCACATCCAAAACTTCTTTTGCACACGCGTGTCACTTTTACACAACTTTTATTCTACATCTACATGATACGCAAGGATTTTCAAAATGGATGTACAAAAAACAAATTAATTAAAAAATTAAAAAATTGAGCAAAAGCATTCAGCCAAAATGAATTATTTCTACACGAGCTGTAGTGGGGCTGACAAGTTACCTGGCAAACTGGGTGTATTAATTACCAAGCAGCAATGACATGGCATTCATTTTTAATAGCGAAAAGGCAAAATTATATCAATCTATGACAAAATTACAGCCTCTGTATCTGACAGGAAGTGACATGCCATGAAAACAAGCACAAGACAGCGTTTAGGTGAACGCTGGGTGCCGACTCGCATACCCTCACATACGTCCTCTTATACCACAGCAGTTTACCAACAATTACATTCTCTATTTGTTAATCAACGACGCCCAATCATGTGGCAGCAGTGCAATACGTATAGCGGTCAAGAGCTTCAGGTAATATTCCTCAGATCAGAATGAGAAAACAGTGTAATCTCTGCGACTTTGACCGTGGCATGGTTGTTGGTGATAGACAAGCTGGTTTTGGTGAGCCTGTACCTACTGTAGCATCAGATTCCTGTTCCTGGCTGACAAGAGTAGAACCAGATGTGGTCTTCTGCTGTTGTACCCCATCCTTCTCAAGGTCTGATGTGCTGTGCGTTCTGAGATGCCTTTCTGCTTACCATGGTTGAAAAGAGTGGAGAATAATGCAACACAAAGTGGCGTATAATGCAGTGAACAATTATGTATATCATTCTAACGCAATTCATTGAAAAGACCAACAAATCTGAACAGTTTTATAGAAACTGAACCACTTGGGAGTCAAAAGAGACATCTCTTAGTGGTGATATTGAAGCGATTGATCTAACTGAAAAGAGCCATAATTCCTATAATCACTAGTACACAGTGCATGTGTCTGTGGGGGTGTAGGATCAGATGGTGACACATTGCTTCATAGCTTACTGGTGATATCACACTCTCAGCAGATGGTGACACATCAGGAAAGAAAAACGGCCGTGTGACAAAACACGACAAAGATCAGGGAACATTATAATGTTTATAGATCATTATAGATTATTCTAGCTGTGGTACAAGTGTAAACAGGTAACACATGTTAATGTTTGATTTGTCATTTCTTCTTTATATGTTCAGCAAAAATCAGTCAATTGATTGTTAGCAGTGATCAGCTTCGGGTAGCGTAGCTATTTTTAAAACTGTGAGCTACTGTAAGAAAATACCATTATCCAGGACCCTAAAATCTATTATTTAAAAAAAATGGAAAGAATATGGCACAACCATGACTCTGCCTAGAGGAGGCCATCCAGCAAAAGTCAGTGGCCGTGTAAGGAGGGCATTAGACAGAGTAGCAACCAGGAGGCCAAGGGTAAGGGTCAACATGATGCTACCACCACCATGCTTCACTGCATGCATGGTGTTCTCAGGATGATGGGTAGTATTGGGGTTCTTCCAAACATAGCGCTATGTTACTCACTAGACCAGAGAATCATTTTCCATGTATTTACTGAGACTCCTACATGCTTTTAGGCAAACTCCATGTGGAATTTCATAGAGCCCAGCTTTGTGGAATGACTGGGCTGTCAATTTCCTGTGAACAGCTTCTCGCATCTGAGGTGTGGAACTCTCCAGCTCCTTAAGAGTTACCCTTGGCCACTTGGTTAGGGGTGAATACTTATGCAAGGCACTGTATGTATAAATTATACATTAGATCCCGTCAAAATTGGACAGACCACACCCACATGGCATAGCAGAGGAGATTATTACAAGACACAAGCGACAAACCTCTTGCTACCTTGGTGATCTGTTGTTTATTACTGTGAACACAGGGACAGAGTTGTGTAGCTTCTCTCAACAGATAAATTGAAGATTATTAGTCCACATTAAGGCATTGTTTCAAGGCTAGACACTAGTAATTGACCGCAAATACAGACCAAATGCTATCATTTGCTGACTAAACACTGTGTAGACTGAGCTGGACCGAGTTATACTGCTGATCAGCTTTTGGATCACTAAGACGAGACGGGGCTGTTCCTGGAATTGAGACAGAGAGAGAGAGAAAGAAAGAGGGGGAGGAAGGGCATGATCAGCATCCAGCTGGCCCTCTTACATCCGAATCTCTCTGTCTCTCATTCATCCGTCTTTCTCTCGCTGATAGGTTCCACATGTATTTGTCTAGTCGTTGTGGCAACACTCAGTCTCGAAGTGTGTACTGCCCAGTCGAGTTCTGGATGGAGATCCAGTCTGTTTTAATGCACTCCACACACTCCTTCATACCTAATATCAAAAGCGTGTTTGAGGGATGGACTCGTTATTTATTTATGCTGTTAATCTTGATATACAGTACTGCTTATAGGTGCTCTACTGTTGTATTCTGTGTGTGTGTGTGCCAGGTTTTAGAGAGTGCAGCATTTGTGTTCAGCTCAACATGTTTATTTTTCCTTGTGGGGGTGTGGCCATTCAGACACCCATTAACTCTAATCAAAACACACACCATTAGTTTGCTGTTTGCTAACAAGTTGACTCTTTGAGCCAGTACTTTTAGGTGAACATTGAGAGCTGACTCACATATATGAGCCATTTTTTTTTCTCTTTATCTTTTTGTATATGTAGGCAATATCATTCGCAGAGTAATTGCAGTCCTGCAGTGTAATTTAATCAAAATGCTTCTATTGAAATTTCTTTTCAAGATCTGAGTTAGTGTGAATTTGTTCATCTTGATGATAGTTTGTTGTTGTTTTTGTTCATTAAATTAAAAAACCCTTTTGTTTCTTCGGGCCACGTTTATGTTTATATATAGCATTGAATGTGTGGTACCGCACATACATCTAAAAAGAGCCTAGTGACAAATCTAGCAACTTTTTGAGCAAAGGTTAATAAATGTCCTTCACTCAGTACAGCTCTCGAGCTCATCTCACAGCTGCTGGTTATGGAGTTGAGAGGGCAGGTTCACTCAACACATCACCAGTCTGTAAAGCCTGAGTTTCACTTGAGTGAGTCAATGATCCAAACCTCCAATCACCATTATTTGCCATGACCAATAACATATCACTATTGTTCCCAATGACCAATCACTGATCACTATTTCCCAATGACCAATCAGTGATCACCACTGTTCTGAACAACCAATCACCAATCACAATTGTCCCCAATGACCAATCACTGATCGCCATTTTCCCAATGACCAATCAGTGATCACCACTGTTCTGAACAACCAATCACCGATCACAATTGTCCCCAATGACCAATCACTGATCAGCATTTTCCCAATGATCAATCACTGATCAGCATTTTCCCAATGATCAATCACTGATCACCATTTACCCAATGACCAATCACTGATCACCACTGTTCTGGACAACCAATCATTGATCACAATTGTCCCCAGTGACCAATCACTAATCACCATTTACCCAATGACCAATCACTTTTTTTTTTTGGTTTTATTTTCTTATTAACTTGCCTGGTGAGGCAACAGGTGTTTGTAACTGCTATAACATAAGTAAGGACAGGAACTCTTCTCACAGACTTTCCACAACATTGAATGAAACTATATGGTTAAAAGCGCAATAAAACACTTTGGGAAATGGTGTTAGCAGTTAAAATAATTAACTGTGGGGTGATAACAGTCAATCGAGATTATTTTCCTGTAACGCATGCCCCCAAAGTGTTTTATTCCTCACTCATCGTATCACTTGATTACCTTTAAAGATACATTGGCAGGAAGCACTGCATTCACTCATAACCATATATACAGTTTATTTCTTTATGTAAACATGACATTCATGTGTGCAATATACATTTATTTCACATATAGCCAAGGGGGCACAAAGCTGAGAAAGCAAGAGAACTGTCCCATACTGGATGGATGAATAGAATAAGAAGGATGGATGGAAAGAAAAGGGATGGATGATGGATAGAGAGGACTAGCGGCAGGAGGTGTGCGTATAGAGATAGAGAGCTTCTCGCTTGTCTTCAGTCTTTGACTGATCCCGGTTGAGCAGGCAGTCCCTCTGCTTGTCTCCACTGAGCGTTACGCATCCTGAACCATTTCTATACGAGAGAAAAAGAGAGAAAGAGAGAGAGAGAGCACACGTGAGTATTAAAATGGACAGATCAATAAGATTTTAACCACATGCATTTACACTTGTCAAATTCGTCTCTGGATAGCCAGATTGAAACCTGATCGCCGTATTGCACATAATACGCAAATCAGCTCATTGCACTTCACCACCAACTTCCTGTTTTCCGTTATTCTATGCAAAAAATGCCTGCATCAAATTTCTTCATTTTGCAAAGCTTTTTAATCTGTGGTTTGTTAAAAAAAAAACTGCCATCCTATAATGTTTAATGTGCTATGAAGTAATGTTTTGGAAGGCATTTTGGTTATCCAATGGCTGGAGCAGACAGATGTATACACAACTGCATAACATCTGGGTAAAACCTTCTGGGTATAAATTATGATCAAACTTAAATTCCTGTACTTATCAAGATACTACAATCCTTATACTCAAGACATTAAATGGCCGTGTGTAAACTGAGTAAACTTTGAAATCATCAGGTTTCCACATAATACATTAAGACATTAGGCAAAAATTCAATATTTGATGATACCACTGTATCTGCTATGATAAGGTATAATACAATTCCAAACAATATTTGACCAACTTTGTTCGGAATCGCTGGAAAGCTTAGCATTAACTTGCAAATGATGACAACGTAGAGAAGGACTACTTTAAAAGAATCAGTTACATGCAAATCACCTTGCTAGCCTGTTTACTCCTCCGTTTAAAAGTACAAATTATTTTTTACGCACCAGTTGTTCGTCCTTAATATCGATAATAATCAATTCATAATCTGTTATCACTGATAATAATCAATTTATGATTGTTGCATCAATTCATTTCAGTCATTGTCTTTTAAATTGATGCTAATGAATAGTGCAAATATTAATGGTAAAGATATGTGTACTAGTACATGTTAAAATTTAACAAACCACCTCAGCACAGATTTCTTTTTTGAATATGATACAACTATTCAAATATTAGGCCCGTTACTTAACTATGTACAGTAATAATTTAGCGATCTTGCTGGGCACAATTCACCCCAGTTTGGACACCAATCCATTGGAGGGCACCATGCACCCACACATTCACACACATTCATGGGACAATTTATTGTAGCCAGTCCACCTACTGGCATGTTTTTGGGAGGTGGGAGGAAACTGGAGAACCCAGAGTAAACCCATGTGGACACAGTAACCTGAGCTCAGGATCAAACCGGGAACCTGGAGCTGTGATATGACCCACTGCACCACCATGCCAACATTAGTTCCAAATTGACATCATTTATAGGCCTGATTATGTTTTTATTCATATACAGATCGACTTACAGCAGTGTTTTGTAGTTTCCATCAAAAACATATCCCCATGCTTGTACAATAGGTCAGGGACTAAGAATAGCATCAAGTTAAAACCTTGTTAGTACAGCCAGAAACAAAAACACACACAAACACAAGGGAAATCAGCTTACTGAGATTTGGATTAAACTCATTTATTTTAAGTGAACAATCACTCCAGCTAATAACCATAATCTCAAAAATATATATAATAACTTTAGTAATAGTGAGTTGAGATTTCCACTAATGTAACAAAATGAAAAACGCATGAGAACCACCGATCTAATCAACGTGTAGCTCAATCTTCAGTGAACAACTGTCCATCTTCATGCTAAACACATGTCTGTTAGCATCATGAATATAGATGTTCGGTGTAGTGAAATAATTCAATTACGTTTCATCATTGATGCCACGAGCAGGGTGTATCTGGTGATTGCGTCATCATTTCAGACGTTGCTGATTGCTTCATCTATGGTTTGCGTGTTCTTAAGCTCAGAGTTGCACAGTGATTAGATTTGAGGTTTAGTTGCCGCAGATTTCTCTTTAACTCCAACATAACTTTTGGGAAATTTCCGCAATAAACCACCCCAAAAAACAAGCCTCTGTGTGACGGAGGACGGAGAAAAAAGATCTGCTATTCATCAGTTAGAGGCTGAGTGACTAAACACCAGCAGTACAGGTGCTTGCATTGTGTTTTGGTTGTTCTTGGATGATCATCTAAAGACCAGGTCACACTTGGGACGAGACGAGATTAGCTATTCCAAGAGCTTATATTTTATAGAGTGTTGGTTTGGGATAAAGAAACAGTGAAACAGTGATGTCAGGGGGTTCGGGGGATGCGTCACTTAGTCGTCATGACAAGTCAAGCATCTCAGGTTATTTGCATGACCGTATAGCTTCTGAGGGACTCTGTTTTACTGGTTAAAAAAATGTCAAAAGTACAACCTGTAAAATCCTCCAAAAATATTATTTATACGCTGCTCAATAGTAAACGCTGACATCTTGTAGTAATGTTGTAATGGTTTGGCTCCTAAACCAGTGGAAATGTGGGCCTAAAAAATGTTCACAGGTTCCCTGAAGTGTCAGTGTACGAAAGCTAACAAATAACTGTTCGTGATATGAGAATAGACTGGGAATAATACATGTAGCAGTGGTATCATGACATCACAGCAACTCTGAGCCAAACTCTCAAGCTCCACCCACCCTAATCTTAGCCAAACACAAACACACACACACACAATGCCCTGCTTTTCCTATTCAGGATAGCATTCAGGCTGAACTGGTTTGGCAAAGAGAGAAGACGAGAGAAAAAGACAGACAGGTCACATGCATCATGTGGAGCTTTTAGTGCATTTGGATTTACGCTTTTAGTTCCCAACATTCAAATCGAGCATTCAGTGATTCAGGGCTTTCCCGGAGTCGCATTTGCATTGGAAATCATCAGTGTAGAAAACACACTCATATAAGCTGGAGAGTTCAGTGCTTCTTATACCACAGTGCTGTTGAATTCTCGATTCTGATTGGTCAGAAGGTGTCGATTAATGCTCTATATTAATGTGCTCTGCTTTGCATAGTGGATGATCAACGTCATCTAAAGCGAATAATAAACAATTATAAAAATGTGTTGTTATTTAACAAGGAAAAATTTAGTTTATGGAAGGAGTCTCCAGTGTCAGCGCTTTGTAACAATAAGAGGTAAAGCTGTAAATTTAAGTTTTCAGGACAGAAGGCTTTGCATTTTTGCATGACAAGATGCAATAATATATATATATATATATATATATATATGTGTGTGTGTGTGTGTGTATATATATATATATATATATATATATATTGCATTAGTAATTACAAGAAAGAAGAAAAAATTGGGCAGTCTAGCATTTGAAATATAGCAGTAAACATATCAAAAGTATGACATGTTTGTTGATAAAAATGTAATCATTGGCAAACTGCTGTGGTATTAAAGGAATAAAACACTTTGGGGTGTGCTGTTAGAAGAAATTAATCCACTTCACACTGGTAACAGTAACTCCGTTTTGTGATATATAATGTCTTATATTTTCCTATAACAACATACCTACAAGTGTTTTGTTCCTACACAAATAATATTCACTCCTCTATGCATTATATATATATTTTGTTTCCAAGAAATATGAGTTGTTTCAGAAAACTGCATATGTTTGATTGGTAGTGGATTCGTTCAAATCTTCATACATTAGAAGACTCTAACCAGTGCAGGTCTGCTTAACTTCACTCTGTCAGCACAGTTTATCTCAGACCAGACAGGGAAATGTGGAAACACAGCAGGGATGTCTAGTCCAGTAGTGTACTAGTGTACTAGAGCATGAAAAATTCAAACTTATGCAAAACATTTGATCATTTAACCAAGACTGAGAAACATTTTCCTCATTACTTAGTATTCAGGGCATGGACGATGACGTTAAAAGGAGTGCTTGCAAAATTTCTCCAGTTACATCAAATGGTATTAGACTAACTGCTCTAACAAACCTAGCTCATTAACAGGTGTGTGAAAGCATATTTCAAAACCTGAAAATATGATAAATGTGGGATCCTAATGACTAGAATTAGCTACCATTACCTACCATTCAGGGAGCGGGCAGTGACATTAAATGAATGTTTCAGGGAAATTTGCAAAAGTTGCCAATCAGCCAAGACAAGTTTGGCATGCAAATTTTGGTTCTTTATTTTTAGACTTGGAGCTGTGAGGCGTTTTACCGCAAATTATCATCATGCTAACTGCTCTAACACACCCCCGTAAACAGGTTGTGGATTATAAATTAGAAACTTGGCACAACTTTTCTCATAAGCTTAAAAGTAACCAGTCAAGACATGTTTTGTGTTTAGAACGATGAAGCTAACAAGGCTAACAAGTAATAAATGACGTATGACTGACAGTTAGCGTGCTAGTCGCTCTAAGAGACCTGATTTAGCTAACTGACTTTTTAATGAGCCCTTCATGGTGTGTTTGAGCATGAAAAACAAAATGGTACTGCAAAATAGTCAATCATTTGACCAAAGATTTGGGAAAAAGTCTTCTAATACCTACTATTCAGTAAGCAGATGATGATTTTAAAGGAATGTTTCATGGAAATGAGCGAAAGTTCATTAGTGTGAATCGTGAGGTGTGAGTTCGATTCTCTGATTCTCGGCTGTGTGAATGAGGTAGAATGACTGCTGAATGTGAACAGTGTATTAACAGACGTGATGAGTTATCCGGATAAATGGAAATAAATCTTTTTAACAAAGCACAGACACAGCAGCCACGACAACATTAACGCAGAGACACTTGGTGTATTTCTCATAGTTGCTTGCTGATTTTACCATAATTTAAATGGATTTTTATAAAATGTTACATAAGGTAATACTGTTTTGTTAATTAGAACAATTTCATGTTTTGTTAATGGAACAATTTCTTCTGTAGCTAGGCCAAAAATGGAAGTGAGTCTTTTGGGAGCCAAAAGAGTCGTCTCCTCCTGGTGAGCTGAGCCACATGATCTGATTCACAAAAAAAGATCCAGAATTCCCATCACTAACTCAGACGTTTAGCCTTTCAAAACTCTCCCAGTCAAACACACACCCACATGCGTGCAGTCTGCATTCACACCCTCCACATGCTTAAGTATCCCTGCTATACAACCACTTAGACTAATAATAATAATAATAATAATAATAATAATAATACCACACCACTGTTATATGCTTGATTCTTATTGGTCAGCAGCTCTGACAGTAGTTTTGGCTGAAAGGTTTATATTAATGTGTTTCTTATAATCAATTAATACATTGCTTGTATAATGGACGCATCATATAAACAGATTTAAAAGAATGTCTTTGTTGATATGATGACATTTCTATGAAGAAATGTTTATTTTGCATTTTCGGAAAGTGTCTCCAGTGTCAGCACTTTGTAACCCTCAGAGGTAAAGCTTTCGGACACAGGAAGAGGGCTTTGCATTTTTTTTTTTTTTTTTGTGGTTTCTAGGTAACATGACAAGCTGTAAAAATAATCAACGTATCATGACACCCAGGCAGACCGAGTTCAGACTTGGCATGTTTTCCAAGCAGAGTCATTTAATGCTGTAAAGATCTTACGTTGACAAGACGACAACGGATCTTGAATGTGAACACAGGACATAAATTGTCTTACAGCTTGCCATCATCAAGATGTTTCACATAACTTGGCAGCAGAACCTTTCAGAGCTTTGTTTCAACGCTTGCCATGAGGGTATGAGTATCAGTACACTCAGTACTCAGAGCTCAGATATCAGTACACCAGAAAAGCATTCGCTCTATCGTCTGTAGATCATGAGTCCGAGTCCTGACGATCTGGATCATCTTTGGACGGGAGAGCAAAATTGGCCTTGCTCTCAATCACAGTTACACTAGCTAGGGCATCTGTTAGCTCCTGTATGCGGAAGAGGGTAGATAGCGCTTTCCTCCGAGTGTGTTACGCCGCCCAGTGACACAACATGAATAGCAGATGTGGTTGGCTGGCTTCACATGTCTCAGAGCTAACTTGTTTTGCTTCGTGTGTCTCACAGGAAGCCACTGTCCTGGAATGGTAGCTGTCATATTATAGGGTAGACCTAACCGGTGGGTGGGAATTAGGACTGCACAATATATCAAAATTATGTAATCGCGATATGCATATTGCAAGGGCTTGTGATAACTGAATGATTTTAATACTTCAAGAAGTTATAACAAGTCAAAAGGTGATGCAGATAGCAGAGAATTCTTTCTTTTCCTCAAAAGAACATGAAACGTATGTCAGTTATGTCATTTGCAGCTTTTAAATACATAAATGTATATGAATATAATTTAAATTGATTGTACACACGTATAGAATTATCGGACCGTATATCGCATAATTTAAGACTAAATTCAAGACTAAATTAAGGAGAAAAATCAAGGGGAAAGAATCCAAAAAAAAAAAGTAAAAAGTGGGGAAATCTAAAGATAAATAATCAAAGATAAAATGAAAAAAAAATGTATTCAATTTTTTTTTTAAAAAAAGCTATAATAACATTTACAAACAAATAATCTGGATGTTTAGATTATTCAGTTGATATCGCATCACTAATATTCAGCCTATGTCAAATGAATAAATATTAATTTTGTTATTAAATAGTCATTGGGTTCTCAGCTTGGATGTAATGTGTTCTGTTGCAGAAAGTTCAGGAATAAAAAATAAATAAATAAATAAATAAATAGCTAAGATATAATGATGCATTTAAAAAAAGTTTCATAGTTGAGTAGTTGAACTATGAAAGTTCTTTTTTTTTTTCTTTAAAGTTTGTTCTTAATGAGTAAATATTAATTATTGATGTGCTGTGTGTGTGTGTGAAGTGCATCTTCACTCACCAGCGTCTCCTCCTCACTGAGTCCACATTCAGCAGCGATGAGCGCGAGCGTTGCTCCGTCCGGGTTCCGGCCCCCGCGAGAGAAATTCTCCTCCAGCACGCGCAGCTGATCCTCCGCCAGGCGCGTGCCCAGCGCCTCCGTCCCGCTCCCGTTAGAGGCCATGGCGCTGCTCAGAAACCAGAAAGAGCAGAAAAATAAATAAATAATAAATAAATAATAATAAGCCCCAAGTCAGTCCCGAGTTTCAGCGCGAGGAGACAATGCTGCAGGATAAACACAACACGGCGCGAGCGAGCGCGAGAGTAATAATAATAAAACAAAAAAAAAAAGAGCTAGAAATGCAGGAGGAGAAGTTTGTGCGCTCCCGCCCCCTCGGACAACCAATTCACTTTAACATCATGATCCCACAGCTTAAAGGCGCAGTCTTACCGAGAAAAACACTAAAAAAGACACATGCGCGTGCACTTGCAACTATGCAGACGCGCGTGGACTACAGAGTAGCTGAACACTAGTAAAGAGTTGTGCTCTAACACTGATGATTTAACACATTTTAAAAAGATATAACCGTGTATCTGTCTGCTCTCCAGACCTCAGATGCTCATCTTGTGTACTTATGACGCAATATGTACACAGTGACGTCACAACAACCTTGGATCTTTGTGTTGTTGGAGGCTGATGCGCCTGTAAAACCTTTGTGTTCCGGGCCCAGGTGTGTTTACCTGAACAGCAGGTGTGGCAGAATATCTTCATAAAGTAAAAAAATATATATATTAAAATTAATATTTTAGTAAAAATATAATAATATATATTTTTTTAAAAAAACACCTTGTATTGAATCAGTTCATAAAGAGTGAATTAACCCTTGCAATGTCTAATACAGTACAGCTGGTGTAGATGGTGCACATATATAAATGGGTCCATAACAGTTATTATTATAGTTGTTATGTAAAGAATACAATACTTCGGGCCTTGCTGTGATAGGAAAATAATCAACAATGAGGTGGTGTGATTGTGATGTGATGCTATCACCCTGAAGTTGATTATTTTCTTCTAGCCTCACTTCCCGAAGTGTTTTATTCACAGCAATTTGTCAATGATTAAAATGTTTTACTTAAAGAACACCATACTGTACATGTTTTACCTATAATGTTGCAGACCAAGTTAGTTCCTGTTGTCATTTTGCAGCTAAAACAACCATTCCCTCCTTTTCTCTTGAGGTTAATATGACAAAAACCATGCTTTGATAAATATAAGCAAGAAAAAACTGTAAAAACTGATTATCTGTAAACGAGCTTTTGATTTTTAATCAGCCTAAGTGCATGTGAATTACTTGTTAGTATAGAAATTATAACATATTAGAACAAGTGCATTAATATAAACCTGTGATTTGCTTTTCCACCCTGATTAGACAAGAAGCACAAATTGAGTTTGAGGCAAGGGACCAAAACTTCCTAATGGCAGCCTTGTACCCTTTAAAGCCATTCCCTCAAAAACACATTCATTGCCTACGCTATTACAAAGCCAGTAGAAACGCCTCTTATTGTGATTGGTTGGATGTTGGTGGTTTGTTTTTTCTTCCAGGGATGTCAGAGAGCAGCATTTCACCTCTGAACAGATATTTACTGAAGTGAGGAAACTTCCCCAGATATTACAAAATGTCCTTAAACCACCATAAAACATGTCACTTGATTTCACAATGACATGAATCAGAAACCAAATGTACCAATGACAGGAAAATGTTTACATAAAACTATAAATCCTTGTAATTCATTTTTATGAAATTGTTTGTTAACTAAGAACCTTCTATGGCTTGGGGTAGATTTGTCCCAGATTTGTCTCAGATTTGTCTAAACTGGGGTCTGTGAATGTATTACACTATATAGCCAAAGGTTTATGGACACCTGACCATCAACCCATATGTGGCTCTTAGCCAAACTGTTGCCACAATGTTGGAGGCACACAATTGTATATGATGTCTTAGTATGCTGTTGCATTACAATTTCCCTCCACCGGAACTAAGGGGCCCAAAGAAGTTCCAGTATGCCACCTTTGGGCATCAGTGCCTGATCTCACTAATGCTCTTGTGGCTGAATGAACACAAATCCCCACAGCCACGCTCCAAAATCTAGTGGAAAGACTTCGCAGAAGAGTGGAGGTTACAGCAAACCTTTGGCCATATATTTTGTTTATCAGTGCATATTCAGTTCAATAGTCCAGCAATAAAAAGTGTTCTCCTCTGAAATATGGGACATATAAGAACTGCTGCTGTTATCATAAAGATTTTCCTGTGCTTATCAATCATCCCAGGACTTATGCAGAGTATGCGTTCCCTTTTGATTCCTCTTAAGGGTTCTTTCTCATCATCTCAGGGAGTTTTTCTATGTCTACTCATTAGGGATCTATATTTCTGTAAAGCTGCTGGGTGACTATGTCTATAGTTAGAAGGGCTGGAGAAACTGAACTCCATTGAATCATTTTCTGAGAATGGTAGGATACCTGAAGCGAATCTGAAATGCAGGAAAGTCCCAGAAATGTCTAGTCACCTTAGTATTATAAGTTTGCATGTCACTCTGATGACTCAGAGTTTGGGAGGGCACTATGGTGAAATATCTGGCGGTTAGATCACGTCTATATCAGGCATTAGACAAGTGGGTGTGTATGTGTGGGGAGTGGTAGAGATGGACATAGATGCTTCTTTCCCACACCCACTTTGTTCTGCACTCCTAAAATATCCTTCTTACACAATACAAAAGCATGAGCCTACTAAAGGGCAGGAGGTCACACACACACACAAAAAACACAAACACATGCACTCCTGTTGAACTGCATTCCATTAGCATTGCCAAGCAAAGCAGAACAACATGACCTATAGTTATATTCCACTGCAAATATGATTGTTAGATAAGAACCTCCATAAATGGTATTTATCAAAGTTGTACCCAATTCTGATTGGTCAGAAGGTGTTGAAGGTACAACATATAGTCTGCAAATCACAGGTTTATATTAATGCGTGTCACCACCTTTAAATCTCCATATTACAAGCCTAAGTAGACAATGACTGCACACATAGTGCTGTGAGGCCACTTTAACATCATTCCACATAAAAGCCTACCACAAACCTCCAGAACAGGTTCTTGGAACAGATTCTCCAACTCCCTGGAACCGTACTATAGCGATGAACATCGCTCTTTCAAAAGATGTTCCATCATTTGGTGTTTTGATGATGGTGGTGAGAGTGAGGTCTAACATGGCACTCCATAATATCCCATTGGTTTTCAACTGGGTTGAGATCTGGTGACTGTGAAGGCCACAGCATATGATTTACATCATTTTTTATCCCTTGATGGGGCGGAGTCATCCTGGAACAGACCACGCCCATTGGGACAGAAATCTTTCATTATAGGATAATGGTGAGCAGTCAGAAGAACTTTGTATTGAGTTGCAGTGACACTTCCATCTAAGGAGACAAGTGGACCCAAACAGCAAAATAATCCAGCTAAAATAAATAAATACACCCCCCCAGCCACCACCACCAGTGTAACTGTATGTTTCTGTATGTTGACACCTGCACCAAGAAAAATTTCTTCAAACATCACATACTGATTTTTTTTAAAAAGGACGGAAGCTGGACTGAGAAGCACATGGCCTTTATGTAACATCACACACACACACCCCAGTCTACACATCTGGAACCCAAACCTGCCCAGACAAATGAGAGGAAATGAGTCACTTAAGACATCAAAGATGGCACATGAACACACTCATCTGGCCTAAAGGGCAAAAGAGAAAGCAAATTAGTAGCAGGATGCACTACACAACACCAGTGCAACTTAATAGATGAGGAGAAGAGTCCAGAATACCTATGTGTGTGTGTGTGTGTGTGTGTATGTGTGTGTGAGAGAGAGAGAGAGAGAGAGAGAGAGAAAACAGACATATGTCTCATCTGTAGCTGCACTTTAATATATGATAGTTTTGGATTAGGATCCTGCTAAGTTTATTATATGCTAGTTTTTGTTGTTGTTGTGGTTCATACTAGGTTTATTATATGCTAATTTTAGTTTTTAGTTCATGCTAAGTCTATTTATTATATGCTAGGTTTGTTTCATTGTGGTTCATGTTAAGTTTTTTTTATATGCTATTTTTAGTTTATAATCATGCTAGGTTTATTATATACTAGGATTTCTGTTGTGGTTCATGCTAGGTTTATTATATGCTAGTTTTGGTTTAGGATCATGCTAAGTTTATGATATAGGTTAAGGATAATGCTAGGTTTATTGTGTGCTAGTTTGGGTTTAGAAACATGCTAGGTTTATTCTAGGTTAGTTTTGTTGTAGGGTCATGCTAAGTTTATTAAAGACTAGGATATTTCTGTTGTGGATCATTCTAGGTTTATTATATGCTAGTTTTTATTTAGCATCATACTAAGTTTTTGATATGGTTTAAGGATACTGCTAAGTTTATTGTATGCTAGTTTAAGTTTAGAATCATGCTAGGTTTATTATATGCTAGTTTTGGTTTAGGGTCATGTTTATTATGTGCTAGTACACAAATTAGCACACACATACACTTCAGAGAACTGTATGGTGTGTGTACTCAGCCATGTGTAAGATCCGTGTGTATTAACAGATTATGTATGGCTGAAGAATAATGAACCTTGAACACAGGATAAAGGGCTCATCACATACCCTTCACTCACTCAGCAACCTTTTTGTGGTTGTGTACACACAGGACACTCGTGACAGTCAGTTAATATGACAAACACAGACACACACAGAGTTTATTGAAACTGAGTGGTGTTGTAAAATAACACCGTACCTAAAAATGTAATTAATAATCAAGTAGTAATTTCTAATCAGTACATTCCTGGCCTACAGTTATACTTAACGTGATCCTTCCAAAAAAGCCTAAGTAAATTTAGAAAGTTAATAAAACATTTCATTTTGGTTAAATATATTTAATATATTGGGGGTAATACAATGACACTATCTGTATCCATATCTGTATTCAGATACGAAGTGGCTGTTTTTTTTTTATTATTAAATATGAACTCTACTACTTTGCCCATGGAAACACTGGAAGACATGTGGGAAAAACCCAGATGTAGAAATGGCAGCATGGTGCGTGCATTCTGTTCATAATTTTAAACAATCTAGTAGAGTAATTTAAACAACCAAGACCCTGACCAGGCAGTTACTAAGGATAAATAAATAAATGCTGTAAAATGCATTGTGCAAATAGTGCTGGCTAATCAAATGTGGTTGTTGACCCAATGATTCTTTAGTGTTACAATGAAATCATTTCTAAATGTAAAGAAATTGTCAGGGATTAGTAGAGGATGCGGATGCAAGTGCAGATTATTTATTTAATAAAACACTAACTTTAGACACCTAAACATGAACTATGATCTCAAGGCAAAGGACACACATAGACTAGAGGGTACAACCTGACAACAAGCAACAACGAAAGACAAAAGGTAGACAACAAGTGTGGTGCAAGACGTGACATAAATACCCAAGCTCATTAAACCAAAATGTGACTGAGGTGCAAACAGTAAGGTGCATGGCTGATGGGAATCGTAGTCATGCGACGTTTTTGGTGTAACCGTGACAGAAATGAAAAATAAATAAATAAATAAAATAATAATAATTAGTCATAATCAGTCAAATGGTAATGACTATACAAATAATAATAGCTAATCTATGTATAGATTTATGATCATAAGATCATTTGCATTGTGCAAATGTTGACAGTACCAAGCCGTTTACTGAGCTGTGTGTGTGTGTTTGTGTTTGTGTGTGTGGAACAGAACTATCTCAGCTCACTTCCTCTTGAACAATGCTCATTGTGTGCATACAGGAATTGTATGCACCTTAAGGCCCGACAGGGTGAGCGATCTGCTAAAGATAATCTACAAAGGCTTCTGTGCTCCTGTTTTGTCGTGTTTGTGAAAGCTTTCTTGTTCTGCACGGATATTAAAATGGCAAAAAAATGATCATTTGTGAGGAAGTTCATTTGTGTTGTTCATGCATTTATGTTTAGGATCATGGTAGGTTAGTGTTATGCTAGTTTTCAGTTTTATGGCCATGCTCAAATTAGGTTTAAAGGCCCATCAATATGATTTCCAACATTGTAACCAAACCCTTTGTGATGGTAAAGATCTGTCATTAAAGAATCATTTAATCAAGAAATATACATTATATCCCTAACTACTACTCCTTTGTGCCTGATCAGAAATGTGTAGGTGTGTCAGATCCTGTAATGTAAAGTGCTATTGCTAGAGAATGGTAGAGATGTGCTCCCTCAGCGTTTCTGTTTCTACACAAATGTCAAGAATGAAGCTTGTTGTGTTGTTATTTTGTACATATTTCTAGCCACAAGCTATTCACAGAAAGCTTCAAAATCAGATAAGATTGTGGTTTGTGTGCATACCACAGCTACTTTTCCCCTTCCAGCGAGCTTAACCAAAATGGTATGTGTTGGTTTAGGATGATGTAAGTTAGGTTTTGGATCATGCTAGGTTTATTATATGCTAGTTTTGGTTTTTTTGGAGGGGTTGTTAAGTGGCAGACTGCAGTTGGGTTGCAGAAGTATTTTAGCAGACCAAACCGAGTATGTGAAAAATACTGTCGCAGTGCCGATAAATATATGAAAAAACTGGCCATAGTTCAGCAGCTCCAGTTATCCAAACATGAATAGCTTGGCTTCTGTAACAGATCCTTTGATGTGCTTTATCCAATCACATGCATTTATGTACATTATGTAGATGAAGGCAGCTCACTGAACCAGAGACTAGCTTCAGGGCTAAAGACCTTAGGCAAGGGAGAGTTTGTGCAACTAAAATAAGTATCACATGATCACAATATAAACACACCTGCTCCTGGAAGGCCCAGGAGTTTGTTAGAGAACATACCTAATCAAGAAGACAAAGGAGCTATCAAAACAAGTCTGGGAAAAAGTCCAGCGCAAGTTAGTGACCGGGTCAGAGAAACAACCAAGAGGCCAAGGCTAACTCCAGAGAGATCTAGAGCTCACATGGGAGGACAGTTATAGCCTGGACATTCCACAGAGAGGGATTTTATGGAAGAGTGGTGATAAGAAAATCATTATTGGACAAAAAAGCTCATTTTAAATCCTATTTGGAGACTCAGCAAACATTTGGAAAAACGCTTCCTGTTTGATTAGATCAAATCTGAACTTTTTGGCCTTGACATAAAGTAAAGTGCTACATTTGGCAGAAACCCAACATCGTGAAGCACGGTGGTGGTAGCATCACGCTGTGTGGATGCTTTTCGCCTGCATGTTCAAGAAGGCTGAATACTTATGCAAGACAGCATAAAAGGATATTAATAAGATAGCATTTGGATATTTGGTTTGTGCTAGGAGTTAAATCCCAAAGCAGGGTGGTGAAGAGCTTATCTGCTAAAGCAGTCAACTACCCGTGGTGTTCACATGAAATTCAAATTGAAAAACAATGTTGAAGTGCATCTGCAATGGCCATTACATCCGACTCTTATAGAAAAGGACCCTATAGTGTTGTCTTCTTAAGGAGTGGAACATACTGTAGTCATGATTACAGTATGAAAAGGAGAACACAGCATGGAAGGACGTGCTTATCTACAAAGGGTCATTTCAAACCAGCCAAAACAATCAAAACACACACAGCAGGAGGCGTAACATCATGTAAATGAACCAGAAACGAGTGTGTGGGCGTGAAAGAGAGTGCTGGCATTTCAG
Organism: Pangasianodon hypophthalmus; assembly: GCF_027358585.1. Classification (NCBI taxonomy): domain Eukaryota; kingdom Metazoa; phylum Chordata; class Actinopteri; order Siluriformes; family Pangasiidae; genus Pangasianodon; species Pangasianodon hypophthalmus. The sequence goes on along the minus strand of NC_069722.1, from coordinate 21,419,109 downwards.
GAGGAGAAAATGTTATCATAACTGGGCAAGAGGAAGTGTGTGACATCATCCTCATAGAATATAAAATTAAAGCCAGTGGAACAGTTACTGTGTGTGTGTGTGTGTGTGTGTGTGTGTGTGTGTGTGAGAGAGAGAGAGAGAGATGACGTCCAGCTGTTACTACAAAGCCAGCATTTGACACAGTTGACTGTTAGCTAAAAATGCTTAACAGCACCCATGAGGATGCAAGGGTGTTTCCTACCAAACCAAATACCCACTGTGTGCAAAACAGTGTGTGTCTATACTAGCGGAGAGGAAAACATGATCACAGACAGTGTTCTCATCATTCTTGGCGAATCATGACCATTACTCAGAGCCTAGCGTTATACATTAGTTACAGCTTTATGCACCAGCTTTATGCACAGTTTAGGACATAGCCTAGGCACATTGCTTGTCTATCTAGTCTCCTCCAGTGATGATCTGGCAAAAAAAAAAGGGAAATCAAGCAAAAATCTCATATCTTGACCAGTTAATGGTGAAGATGGTCTGGTCTAATGAGCTCACGGGTTCATGCACTACAATTTCAAATTAAAGGAACATAAAGAAGCCCTAGATCCTGGCTCATAGAGTTAGCGTTAGCAAGAATTGTCATGCATTCAACTTCTTGAAAGCAAAGTCATAACTCTATAAACATGCACCGTTTGGCTCAGGCTGATTGATGAGAATGGTCATGAGTGTCATCGCTATCGTTTTTTTCCCACACCTTTCAGTTCAGAGCTTTATACAGATTGCATTTACATTCCTGTCTACTAACAAAAAAGCTAATTCTGTGTCCAGCTTCCTCCTCTTCACCAGAAATAAGGACTGCTAAAGTTTATTTTGATTTTTTGGTGTTTCTTATTAAATTTGTGTGGGTTTTTTTGCTCACAGGAGTATTATCTGGCTGCGCTGGGCGCTTGATGATTTCAGCCTTATTGTATCTTTCTGAACAGACTGAGATGGAGGCAGAGTAAAGGGGCATTTGGGAGTGTCTATAAAATGACTGACAAGAGGTCCATGTAAACACAAACAAGCATTCCGGATTGTAACACAGTTTTCCAGTTAGGCTTTCTCCGACACGTAATACACTTGTGCTGACATGACTTAATGACTTAAACCATTATTTTTCATCATGTTCTAGATATTTTACGGGTTATATTTGTATAAGTAATATTTTTTTTTAAATCAACCCTTGCACGATTCCCTTAAATAAATCTACTTTTATAAAAGAAAAGGTTTCTCAGAGCTTCTTTAGATGCTTGTAACTCTATAAAAAGGTTCTATTTATAAGATTATGTAATATTTTATAATATATTTAACACTATTTTTAATATTTTGTAAAACTTTTCTCCTTTTCCTTTTTCACTTCCTGCAGTAAACCCAAATAAATTGTTGATCCTGCTGATACTTCTATTCTCAACGTAGCTTGCTGACTAGTAGTTTCAAACGGAAACAGAAAAATGCACAACCCCAATTGGTTAATTCTATTTATCACCATAGCAGCTGAAAGCCAATAAAATGTGATAAAACACACTAAGGGGCGTGTTCGCTTGATATCTGGGACCGTTATAGGACAATTACTGAGCAAAACAATATTATTTGACACATATATAATCATCTGTGCTGTATATGTGTTATTTTAACCACCAGCTGTCTTAAAATACATATCTGTCAGGGAAGGCATGGTTAAAAAAAGCTAGTTCCTACTAAAATAAACCAGACAAACTAAATTGATATCTAACTCACACACACTTTTAACATGGACGACTCCACCAACTCTGGCTAGAGTTCGCATTTAAAGGTCATTTTGGTCACCTCTTGGTACAGTGGATTGTCATAAAAACTTAGAAACAAAATATAAAAGGCTCATGTGAGTAGTCAAGTAGTCTTCATTTCATTCCTGTCCACATCTAGAGAAGAGTCGTTCATATGGAGGACTGCAGTCTTGCAAAATGTGTTCTGTTTTTATACTCTATAGCAGTTTTATGCAACAAACCATCCATGTCCTTTTGAAATATTGAAAGTGGTTTAAAAAAAAAAAACTGTTTAGGAAAATTACACTAAAACAGATTTGCCATCAATATTGTTTGTAAGGAAGTCAGAGACCATACATCATACATACTGTGATTTTGTAATTAATTCTTTCATATCTGTGCTGTTTTAAAACTCCAGTTGTGTCCTGGGTCAGTTTTCCAAATGAGTGCAAAGAATGAGGGCAAAAAAAAAAAAAAGTTTTTCTTTCATTTAATACTTTTTGCCACTTTTTTTTTCTTGAGTGCAGAATTTGAAGCTGTACTTCAACATTTTGCAGAGGATTTATTTAAATGAGTAATTGCACGTTTACTTAAGTAAAGAATTTGGGTAAAATGGCCACTTTTAAATCTACCATTAGCTGAATATTATCAACTCAAATATGATCGACTTTTCGTTCCTGGCTAGTTTCTGTGACCACTGCGTTAAATATTGCGTAAAAAAAACAAAAACAATGTCGATCCAATCTCTGTTTTGTAAAAACACTATTATCCTTCTGCCGGATATTTTTAGGAAGCCATGATAATGGCTTGAGTATTTTTAGCCTTTAGTCTGGGTGATTATTACGTGATTAGCCGAACAACGCTGAGGGAGTAATGACCATCTACTTAGCTTCCTCTCCTCTAGTACTGCAGAAAGCCCACTGAGTTTCCTGTAGCCACTCTTCCTCTATATTTAGGAGTCTTTTACACAAAGTGTGATTGTGGGGTTTTTTTTTCCTTTGGACCAAATTTGCAGACGTCTGAGAGAAGAAGAAATGTGAAGGAACAGGAATCTCTAAACCAGAGTTCTTCAGTATCGGGCCCACGGTCCACTAGAGGCAACCCGGGTGCAACAACAGAGTCCTTATGAAAACATTCCAAGGTTATTAAAAAAAATAATAATAAAAATACAGGCTTAAATTTTAAAATGAAAGCCTAATATTATGATATATATATTTTTTAGACTTTCTGTGTTCAGAGCTTTTTTCTTTGACATGTTTGTCAAAAAAAATTGTCATTTTTCATTTTATTTTATTTAATTCTTTAATTAATATGAGAAGATGAAAAATGATGCATGTAAAGTCATAAGGTGACAGTTTCAAGGAATTGATCAAAATTCCTAACATTCCTAAACTTTCCTAATTCCTAAATCTTAAATCTAACAGATGTGACAGTGAGAATGAGACCCAATCATTTAATTATTTAATTTATTAATTATTTAAATTCATTAATTATAATGAAAAGCAACAGTTTCAGAACATTTACAGAATTTCCATACTCCTCTCTCAAAAAAAGAGAAAGAAAAAGAAAAGAGTGAATGGGGGAAATATATATATATATATATATATATATATATATATATATATATATATGAATCAAGTTATTACAAATTTTCACCACTAGGAGGCAGCATCTCAGAGGTGTCATACAGCTTCACAATACTTTCAATGTAGAAAAATAGAAATGAAATGAAATGAAATTGGATTAGATTACTTCCACCTATACAGCTAAACCTGAAAGAACAATGTAATATTGTAAATAAATATATAGCCAACAATATTTCTCTAAACACTAAACTCTTATTCTGTTAATGAAATACAGAAATATACACACCAACAGTGCTGCTGTTACTAGTGTTTATCTCCTGTGTTCACCTTGTTAACTAAAAACTGGCTCAAATTCTGAAGTAGGAAGGAAGATTAACATGTGAACAGATGCAATTTACTTAACAAACGCTGATACGTGCTTATACGATACGTTGTTATGTTCAATATGCAATACTTTATACCGTTATGTAATGTTAAAGGTGCAATAGTAAAGGTTAAAGGTGCAATAGTCGATTTTTTTATTCCTTACTTGTACAAGTAACTTGGAAGTATTTGTAGAACAAGATTAAAAAACAACAACAGTGTCTTAAGCCGTGGCCTTAGCAAAAGTGTGTTAAGTCGCTGAACAAAATAAGATTGGAAAATTAACTTCAGGTCCGGAATGCTTGTTTGTGTTTGGACGCGCCTCCTGTCAGTCATTTTATTGACACTATGATCTACAGGCCACTGTAGATCCTTAGGGCGGAGCTTCGTGAACACGGGTGAGAATGGGGGAGTGTCAAACCCACCTCAGTGTTAGAGACCTAATTTTACCTATTGCACCTTTAATGTTGAGATATTCGAACATCGAGTCTCTTAGCTAAAAGATTCATTCTGATTTGTTCAAAGACTCATTGTGTATAAATTATAAACATACTGATTCATTAGACAACAGATTTAGTCATGGAAAGTAGCTATTGTGTGTTATTTAGAACACGCTTGTATGTCTGTGTTTAGAAGAATAATGATTTCTCACTCTCAAACACAAGAGGCAACACCAGAAATATTCAAAAGGGTAACTTGGACTGGATTTTTATTTTGAGATTATAGGCAGCACTGATGCTCTCTTATATTGTTAAGATATTCTACATTAAAAAAAATAAGTACATCATTACACAAATCTTAAACCCAAATGACTCACTGAAGCTTGTTTGTGAACAAATTGATTCACTGAATCAAACTCTGAGCTGTTGAGAGAAAGAGGTAGGAAATTGATGAATAAAAGTTCAGAAGAGTGTAAGTAGGTTAGACGGCTTACACACAATCGCGGATTGAATGATGTTAACACAGGCAAATATGATTTCTACAGAGTTCAGGATCAAAAACTAATGGCAGTGACTGATACTGACTAGTCACTACTTAGTGACTCGTTTGAATCAACTGAATCGATTGTTAATAAAGTGCCAACATTTATGGTACATACATTAGACAATATGGTTTGGACTGTGCTCATACAATTAAAATGGTCTGCACTGAAAGGGAAAGGACGCAGGATAGGAATGAACCGTTTGCTTCTGGTAGTCTTTATTTTAACTATGTAGGTGAACTTTGACCTGTGAATTCACAGACCTTGGTCTTATAAGCCAATAGAAAGCAAGAGGGCGGGGCTTTGGTCTCATTCCTAGCATGGAGCTCTCTCATCCACTGACATTTGAAGGTTTTTGAGGTAAAATTCATTTTTTTTCTCTCTGTCTGCTAGAATTTTCCTGTTTGCAGTGTTGGCACCTAGCATGGAGGCTTGAAAATACCACTTTCCCTGCATTCTGTTCATAACTAGCCAGCCTATGTAGTCAGCAATGCTCCTTTGGTAAAGACTCTCTCATTTGAGCTGAATTTGAAGCCATTTTGAGAAAAGCAATTCCATAAGTTTTGTGGTATGTATAAGTGATAAAAAGGTCACAATCAGTCATGAAATTTCACAACTCGACTTCAGATGAAACGTGACACCAGACACGAGGAGGAATAGGCTTTCATTTTATTCAATAAGCTCATCATAAATTATCGCACATAAAATATTCTTTTCTCCAGAGTTATAAAGTGGAGAGCGAGGCTTTACCGCATGATTCCCCAAGAAAACAGAGAGAAGGATGATCTCAGCTTCAGAAACAGCACAGATCCAGGCATCTCAGAGGTGTGTCTTACGCTGTGTGTGTGTGTGTGTGTGTGTGTTTGGGCTATGCCATCGCTCCACCTCTTGCTGCTAGAGATGGGATAAAGATTGACTAGTGCTCGGCCTTAAAAACTACACCCACACTCGTGATTAAAAAATGAATTAGGGGACACGAATCAAAGGAAGAACAGAGTGAGAGAAAGATGGAGAAACTATATATATCAGTGAAGGGAATGATAACATCAGATTATCAGTGTTATCAGAGTATGTTACGCTGTGAGGAAAGGCAGTGTTAAGCGATGAGAAAAGGAAAAACGGCGGAGTTATTAACAGCTACAGAACTTAAATCACAGGGTTCTCTGAGCGCACATGATGGAGGGATGAGGGGAAGTTATTTAAAAAAAAAAAAAAAAAAAAGAAGACATAGACTCAGCACATGTGATATAAATGCGGCTAAACATTTCAAGGGAGGAAAGAAGACTCAGTTCAGAGAGTGCGTGTAAGTGTGTGTAAAGGGTAGAGCGTCTTTTTCTCATTAGCACAGTTTGCGCTAGGTCACGTGTTCGTTTTGCTGCTTTGTTTGTGTTCCCGCAATGGTCTTTAGCCCCGCCCCCTTTGAGGCACCACAGGCTGTGACTGGCCAGTGGGAGGTGGGAGGGGTTTGTGTCATGGCGGGACGGTGGTGCGACGTCCTGCCGGACTGGGTCCACGGTGTTGTCAAGACCGGGTTCCGTTCTATTTGGACAGCTGTTGCTGGACGTGGAGCAGGAACTCGTAGTAGGAGAATGCGGATTCGGAACGGTCCTCGACCAGGTGCTGGAAGAAACTGCTCTTTACTGAAGGGTCGTCTCTAAACAGAGAGAAAAAGAGAAAGAGGGAGAGAGTGAGACATGCTGAAAATCATATACCTCGCTAGTAGTGTTTTCACAGAGGAAAACGGTGATGTACGAGAACCGCAGATGAATTGAGTGTCCAGAACACCACATTTTTTCCTTTCAGTGGTTGCAGCCTGATTTTTATAATGGAAGGGGCGGAGTCAGCAGAGGCAAGTGCGGTTTTCAGACTGCCCAGTCCATCAAATATGAACACTGCTACACCACAAATATAAATGGCCAGTTGTGGGCTCCTGACTAGCGCAACAGCACGGCTTTTTCCCCCTATTGTCAGGAGATTGCAAGTTTGAATCCCAACAATGCTACAGCTATCTGTGGCCGGGAGTTCACGAGAGCAAAACTGGCTGAGCTGTCTGGATGGGAAGGATGGCTTTACTTTCGCTGCACTAGCTAATCATCAGCTAATCATCTGGACTCATGTATGTAGAAGAGAGCAGACAGCACTTTCTCTAAGCATGTTACATTGCCATGTGATACAGCATGAGCAGCAGTTTGAAATTTGAAAAGATGAACATGGCTGGCTTCGTGTGTCATGGAGGAAGCACATGCTGGCCTTCACCCTCTTGACTGAGAGCTGTTGTGTGCCAGGAGAGTGGGTGGGAATTGGGAAATTGCAGAATAACTCCATTGGGAGGAAAAAAAAAAAGTTCCACTAATCATTCCTAATCAGCCTACTGGCATATAATGCAGACATTGGAAATGTAACCATGGAATATCATTCAGACTGGGCCTATATTTTTGATGTTATCTACTAATTTCAACTACACAGAAAGGAATGTAGTTTACAGGAATTTTAAGGCTACAGTATAATGTATAATGTACAGTATTAGACCATAACAACAATATCTATATCTGGATTTCTGAAAGGCTGCTTTGTGACAGTGCTTACTGTTGAAAGTTCTACACAAATAAAACTGAGCTGAACTGAATATTCAGTAATGTAGTTGTGGTATAAGTGAGATATCTGAACATAATGGAATGTAGGGTGTTTGTGCCTTTCAGAGCTGTTCCACATATTGTGATTTATACATTGATACAAAATTGGTAGAATTTGGGGAGGGATGCGACTGACGTCTGTCCATGTTTATCTTCTATTACACATTTTTTTGTTTTATACAAAGACTACCATAAGGAAATATACCTTCTCACAGAGAGCACTTTTTAGGCTACTAGCACTAAGAGCAAAGTAAGACAGAATGAATAAAATGAGCAGGAGTCGTACTTGAGAACGTAGAAGGCGGCGCAAAATCCTCTGGATTCCTGAAGCCAGGACACAAAGGCTCGGGTTCTCTCAGAAGCCGCCGTCTCTAACTCGGGGATTTCGGTCTGTTCCCAAAGACACGTACACACATCTTAGCTTGTCAGTTCTTCATCACATTTTTTAAACTGTCTATTTATTAGTCCAATTTATGACAGTGTCTATCTTCATATTTATAAAATACATGACATACGTTTATATGTATGTAAAATACATACATACATATCCTATAACCTGTAACATGCAGTCATGTAGAACAACATCTGTATGTCGGATAGCCAAAATATATAATCTGTCTCAGAAACATGCAGATCATTCTTCCCAAATAATCACACACATGCACACTCACCATGCTGGCTGGTATGGATGTGTAGTCAGGGCAGCCCAGGACGTCTCGTATGAACACCTCGTTACAGTTCCTCCCCAACCACAGGTACATCACCTACAGGTCAAAGGTCAAAGAGTCAGCATCGGGCACTAAATACAAAATGTTCCATAGAGTGTTTGCATAGACAGATCTGGAGCCATTTTATACTTATCATTTCATTTCACTTGTATATTACGGAGGTGTACGGAGTTATATACAATAGTGTGGAGGTCTATAGGGTTGTGTTGTGTTATTGGAGGTGTGTGGAGTTGTTTAGTCATGTAGAACAGTGGGGAGTGGAATAGCATAGGTTGTGTAGAATAGTGGAAGTATATAAATATGTGTTGAGTTACATAGTATAATGTGAAGTGTAAAGTCATACAGAATAGTGCAGAGAATGTATGGAGTTATGCAGCGTTACAGAATAGTGTGGAGGTGGATGGAGTTGTGTAGTAATGTAGAATAGTGTAGAGGTGTGTGGAGTTGTTTCAAGTTTCATAGAATAATGTGAAGGTATATGGAATTTTGCAGAATTGCATGGAGATTAATAGAGTTGTATAATAATGCAGAATAGTGTAAAGTGTAGAGCCATGTAGCATAGTGAAGAGGTGTATAGAGTTGTGTAGAGTTATAGAGAATAGTGTAGGGGAGGATGGAATTGTGTAGTAATGTAGAATAGTACGGAGGTGTATGGAGTTGGGTGGAATTATGTAGACTAGTGAGAAGTTGTATAGAGTTGTGTACTTATACAGAATAATGTGGAGGAGTATGGAGTTGTGTAGGTATGTAGAATAATGTGGGGGTGTATAGAGTTGTGTAGTAATGTAGAATAGTGTGGAGGTGTGTAAAATTCTATAGAGTTGCATAATACTGTCGAGGTGCATGGAGCTGTGTAGCATAGTGTGGAGCTGTGTAGAGTTATATAGAATAGTCTATAGAGTTGCACTAACGCTGCCACAGTCCAGGAGGAAGGCTCCCTCTCTGGTGAGCTTCTCAGCTGAGAGCTGCAGCAGTGGAGGTTGAGGAATCACCCGTTCATTCAGTTGCAGCGCCCCCTACAGCACACACACACGCACACACGCACACAATTAACTGCAGGGATAAAACCTTTAGAGCAGAAACTACACACTTGACTATGGTATCCTTGAAAAACTTCTAAGACAATTCTATACATTTTTACACCTTTTTATACCTCAAATGTATTTACTTATAATCTCATCATAAATATCACGCAACAGCCTCATTTTACCAAGTGACAGGCTTCCTTGGGTCAGAAAGGGTGGAGTTTATAAATTTGATCAGCCAATTGCAAACCTGGTCAAATGACACAATCTAGCCAGAGCTATCTAAATGCAGCATTGCACTAACCTTAACCAGGTAACCAATTAAGTTATCTAACATTAATGTTACCTCTTAAACCTATGTTTGCTTAGTGCTTTTATACTAAAACTAGTAACCAAGTTCACAAACATTTATGATCCCCTAGTTTTGACCAAGAAACACGTCACTTGGTAAATCCAGCGTGTGCATCTAGTGTGTGTTACCTGTTCGGTGAGGTTATCGATGCGGTACAGGTCAGGATGGATCATGTGCATGATCTGCTTTAGCGGCTGACTCTTAAACTCGCACATTGCGAACACCCGCTCGTCCAGCCGTGTGCTCGTCCCCGTCCGCAGCGCTTTCTGTTTGGAACAAAATTAGACATTATAGAACATGGTATAAATGATGGTAAACCTGGAACTACTTTCAGAGATGCTGTTACAGAAAATAAATCAACAGCTTTTAAACCAATCAGATTTGAGAAATCTGAGAAACATCGCTGTGGTATAAACTAATGTTAATACATGTACTCGTATATAGCTAATATATAGCTTTGACAATGTGCACAAATGTATTAAAACCTGCAGCTTGCATTAAAAAATCCTGGAATTTACTTTAAAAAAACCTAAAATTCCATCTGAAGAGAAACGGTGCAACCCACAGTCTCTCTGTGATTATTGCAAAAGGATTAGTTTCAAGATTATCGGTTTGTCAGAAGCAGTGCAAAGGTTGTACACAACACTTAAATATTGAAATTGTCAGCGTAGTGTGTGTGAGTGTTGCACCTGTTTGAGCAGAGCAAGTGTGTATAGAGGGAAGAGGCGCAGGCAAGAGGGGGCAATGACACCAGTCTGCTGCACGTTGGAGATATTGGAGCGATACGACTCTAATGAGTCAACAACTGCGTTCACCAGGGCGTCCCGGGCATCCAAAACGCTGCAGGAGAGAGAGCGGTCTATAGCTGCACAGACAGACAGACAGACAGACAGACAGACAGAGGGTATCAGTGAGACGTGTGACTTTTTCCTCATGAAGATATAAAAGAAAACATGGTAGGGCTAAACATATAGTTTGTATGTGTGTGTGTGTGTGTGTGTGTGTGTGTGTATACCCATGTTGGCGAGCAGGCAGGTGATGGCTTGAACATCGGCGCCTGCAAACACGTCGCTTAGCTGGTTCACCACAGGCAGACATAGGGTGTGAACTCTGATTCGCCGTTTGCCTGTCAATCACACACACTGACCAATCAGAACATGATGTGGAAAATTGAACAAAGTGTCCATACTTTATGTACTTTAGCTACTACAGTCATCATTTTCTTCAATACCAATCTGATTTAATACTAAACCTGATAAAGTCTTATTAGCTAACTACTAAACGATCTACTCCAGTGCTAATCCATCAGTATTATTACTTACTTTATGGAACTATTAGTTAGCTAGCTACTTATATATAGCTAACATTCTACAAAAAATTGTAGTACAAGCTAGCCAGCAATTTTTTTTAATGATTAAAAAATCCATCTCTGTACAGTCAGGCACACTATGGCAGCCACGTGATGTCATGTGACCTATGTGTCATACCCATGTGGATGATTGCATAACAGAGCAGTATCTATGATGTCATAGTGGACTTGATCAGCAGAGGTCAATTCTGAATATATTTTGTTTGGTCCATCTCTCTTTCTTTCTCTATGTCCCACTCTTTTTTTTTCCCTCTTTCTCTTTCTGTACATCCCTGTTACTATCTCAAACACAAACACACACACACACATACAAACTATACCTTTACTGGATGTGTAGAGAAGAGCAGCCTGGAAGCACGCTAGTGATGTATCGTTTAAGTTCTCATCTATAGACACCTGGACGGCGAAGCCTGAGTCTGGGTTCACGTTAGCCAGAGACAGCAGATCAGTGGAGCGCACAAAGAAGTTGCCGTGGAACGTGTGGATGGACATTCCTGTCGGCCAATCAGAGAAGTAAGAAAAACATTATAAGACAAAAGCAGTACTGAGCGATGTGCGTGTCTTTTTTTAATCATTCTTATTGGCTATAGACATTTATAGACTCCATGGTCTCTATAGATCAGTTTGAAACAGTTACTTAATATGGCTAAATAATCAAACATTCAACCTTCGTCTTTTTAACTATTCATAATGAATTATAATTATTCTTTGGAGTGGTCAAAGGACAAAAACAATCACTGAACTCTCATGTGAGACTGATTACTGTATCTTATAACAGCGCTGTTGAATTCTCGATTCTGATTGGTCAGAAGTTGTTGATTCATTTTCTATAATAGCAGCCCTTATAGTTGTTCTCTTATAGATGCTTCACATAAACATTTTTTTTTTAAGTGTGGAATTGTTGACATGGTGAAGTTTTCTGCACAGAGATGTTGATTTATCATTTATGGAAGGAGTCTCCAGTAACAGTCAGGGGCAAAGCTGTACCCAAGTTTTCTGACACAGGAAAGTCTTCAGTATTTTTGGTCTTATTAACTTCAAGATAGAGAAAATGAGTGAAGTAACTGTGGTGAAGGAATGTCTGTTTGTAGCTGCTATAACATAAGTGATAACAGGAATTGATTTGTCCTGTGAACATTCCACAATAATAAATGTAATTGCGGTGCATGCAACACTGGTTTAGCAGGATACAAAACAGGGTATGTAGAATTGGGTTTGGATTTCTGGATTAGAGTAAAGTATAGAAATGTTGCTATGCTTTGTCCTATTGTCTAATGACATTTTGTGTCAACAAGCGTATTTTTTAATAAGAAAAAAAAAAAAAGAAGAAAGGTTTGGGTGATGAAGAAATTTCACACATCCAGGGATGGGCGAATGAGTTTCACATAACGGCAGTCACTGTCTTAGTGACGCAAACCTAACAGGTTAAACTGCTTCGTAAACAAGTGATGGATGTGACCAGTCAGACCTGCTCTCATCTCTCACACTACGTATGATTGGGAATAACAGAGAGCTTTGGTGAAACTCGTGTACCTTTGGTGCACCTGATCCTCATTACAGCCTCGAAGCCAATCTTCCGGGTGAGGTAGCGCTGCAGGTCCTTCTGCAGCTTCGCCTTCAGAGCCAGGGTGTGGACATGGTGGAACGCTGGGTAGTAGAAAATGCTGCCGGCTGAAAACTTCGACATGCAGGCTTTATATTTTAAAAAAAAAAAAAAAAAAGAGAGAGAGAGCATTATTAATGCAGAGATTTATTATTTAGCTAGTTGGTCTGCTTAATGCCGTAGTCAGACATCAGTGAGATCATCACAAATACAAGAAGTGTGTACCTAATGAAGCCAGATCTGCATATTGAGAGCTCAGAAGGAACAGGTCGACCCCGATCTGCTGACCCGAACAGTCCAGAGCCAGCTTCTTGTAAAAATCTGTAGCAGGACCTAGGTGCTGCACGCCCTGTACACATCACACACACAGGTCATTATTTTCATATGTACATCATACATATCACACATTTGTAGAAAAAGCAACAGAATGACACACAACTGAACGTTAAATGAAAACCTCAGCTTTTTTTTTTTTTTTCCTCAAATGTATGATGCAACTACAAATGTAGTTGAAAGTTTAAATGAAAGTCTACAAAATTATGTAAAGGGCTTTCACGAATTCTTCAGTAAAGCTCTAAATCTGGCCATTTTGACTTGAGACAGCATTTAGACAGTCAAATGTTAGAGCTGTGGTTATAAGTAATTAAATCAACACCTTCTGACTGATCAGAAGTTTACATTTTAAAAGTGCTGTGGTGTAAGTATAGTGTATCAGATGCAGAAGTGGCAGTTTACTACTAACTTATGACCCTCCCCCCGGTTCCTCAAGCTCTTTATGAGTGTACCTTGGTGCTGGACCTCTGGTTGGGGTCCTCCCGTGACTGCAGCAGTCCCACTCCGATGGTGGGTAACTGCGTCTGGAACACAGACACGCGGCCTCCAGTGGGTGTCATCAGTTTATATGCCGCTTGCAGCGCCGGCCCCAGGGCACTGTGAGTCTCCCGTGTGTGTATGAACATCTTGGGCAGCGCGTTTAACAAGTCCTTCACCAGCTACACACGCAGCAAACACATACAGGTTAGAGCTAGAGAGAGCTATGCACAGTGATGTGTAACAAACAACAAAAAAATCATAGATAGAGCAAAAACACACAGAGAAACATGCAGGTAGAAACCGTTACAAGCCACATGAAACAAACAGGTGGGTGTCTCTCTCTCACACACACACACACACACACACACACACACACACACACACACACACACACACAGATAGAGAGACAGAGAGAAAAACTAAACTTGTACCTCCTGGCTCTCTTTCAGATTCACCAGCAGATTGTCAGGAGTTGGTGTGAACACATCTACAGAAAAAAATTTAAAGAATTCAAAAAATTTGCTCTTCATTTATTAATTTTTAAAACAAAGTGTAACACATAGGCTGCTCAAATCACTGAAAATGAAACACTAATACTAAATTACAAAACCAATGCCGCCTAAGATTTAGGATTTATAATGCGATGTAGGACATAAAAACAGAAAAAAAGCATAAAAACACAAGCATAAAAATAAGTGTGCTACGGGATGTGACAGTGCTTGATGCCATTTCCCAAACTCAATGGTTCATTATTCTTATGATTCTATCGAAGAGACATCATGATATAATGCGTAAGAGTTATTGATAGTGATTGATATAAAATATAATATATATTTTAGTTTTTCATCTAATACAAGGATCAGTCATCACTTGGCTCTAAGAATAAAAGGGACACATTTTTACCATCGATATCAGACACAACCAGCATCTGAGGCTGCGAGAGCCCTTCCTGCAGGTTGTAAAAGTGAATTGTGCTGTCAAACGTCAAGAATCCAATGCGTGTGCGAGAATCACCGGGCAGCCTGAGGGAGAAAGCGAGAAAGAGAATATACTTTCACAATCAAATATAGCATCTTCTCTTCATCCACACTGCAACATTTACAGTTCAGAGAAGCATGACAACCTTTCAGGGCTATTTAGGCATTTGCCATATTTCTATTCAGAACAGAATCCATCATGGTAATGATAATAAAGTGGCTCACTTCTCCAGATTGTCCAGTAGTGACTGACACAGCACGCTCAGGTAGCCTGTCTCCACAGCATTATGGGATACGTCCAGTACAAACAGATACACGGCGGGTTGAGGAGGTCGCAGCTGGAGCGAGAGAGAGACCATGCAAATGCAATGTATACAGGTACAAATAGGAGGCACAATGTTTGTTTTATATATATAATTTTATTTTTAAGTTTGTCAGATAGGTGCGCAGGGCATCTGGTTGAGACTGGAGGTGTGCATTAGGACTGAGATCTATGCGACTGGGAGGTTTTTGCTTGCATGTGAGGCAGTGTGCCTGGTCAGGGTCACACGGGGTTAAAAAAAAAAAAAAAGTCCCACACATAAATCTTTACTTGAGACCAATTAAAAACTCGAGTGATGTAGTTGAGGTTAAGGAACTGTCAGAGCCAGAATTTACACACCATGCTGACAGTGCTGCCATTTCTACCTCTGGGGTTTTTTTCCCCCAGCATTTTTTGAGTAGTTTAGGCCACGCCCACTTCAGATTTATATCTGAATACAGAAAGATAAAGATATTTGGAGTACTAAACAGATACAGATAGTGGGGCATTGTGTTAAGACCCCTAGTATGCAGCAACATCTGTAACCTCTGATACTGATACAGAGAGATGCAAATGTACATCCTCCATCTCTGACCCAGAAAGCATATCACACACACACACACACCATGTAGTCTGAAGAGGCGATGAACTCAACGGTGGCGTTCTGAACTTCTGGCCTCTTGTGCGGTTCGCCGTAGGAACGTGTGACTGGGTTATACATGAACTCATCAGGAACTGCGAGACAGAAAGAAAAAAATAAGGACATCACATCTACATGCATAAACTCACCGCTGCTTATGCTCCTGACGTCTGTAGTACTGACAAGAAACCTTCGGCCTTCAAAGCTTAGTATAACAAACTTCAGTTAAGCTGATAAAGTGTGCATAGGAACAAGGCCACTCATTCTTGCATTCCACCTTACTGCTGTTCATTCTTACCATCGTTCACACGGTAGCAGAGGTTGCATTTCCACCGGCGCTGGTCCAGAAACGACACAAACGGGTTGATGTACGTCCGACACGAACGACAGCGGACGATAGTGTTGGAGGTGATGACCGGTAACTGCTGCAGTGAGAAAAAGAGAGAGGAGAGTTCAGGAACAAGGAAAAGAGGGAAAAAAAAAAAAAAAAAAGAGACAAGCAAGCTAATATTAACCCAAAACAATATCAACATTTTACTTCTATTTACACAATATTCATAGTGTTCCAAAACTAATCTAAATTATGAATCTAGTGATTGGTGATCACATATAAGAAAGAAAAGAAAAATCCAAACAAGATGTAGATTACACATTTATTTATGAGGCAGTTAGTTATGCCACTCAAAGCCACGCCCATCTGCCCCACTCAAAGCCACGCCTGCCTGTCCTACTCAGAGACACACCACCTGCCCCACCCAAAGCCATTCCTGCCTGTCCCTCTCAAAGCCATACCCAAATACCCCACTTAAAGCCAATCTCCCTGCCCCAAGCAAACCCATGCCTGCCTGCCCAACTCAAAGACACGCCCACCTGCCCCACTCAAAGCCATACCCATATGCACCACTCAAAGCCACGCCTGCCTGCCCCACTCAAAGCCATACCCATATGCACCACTCAAAGACATGCCCACATACCCCACTCAAAGCCACATCCCCTGCCCCAAGCAAATCCATGCCTGCCTGTTCCATTCAAAAACACGCCCACCTGCCCCATTCAAAGCCACGTCCACATGCCCCACTCAAAGCCATCCCTGGCTACCCCACTCAGACACACCTACCCACTTCACTCAAAGCCATACCAGCTGCCCCAATCAAACCCATGTCCCCTGCCCCACTCAAATCCATTCCCTTTGCCTCACTCAAAGCCATGCCACTTGCCCCACTTAATTCCATGGCCCCTACCCCACTCAAATGTGGTAGAGAATCCAGAAACTACTGAAAGACCACATTTTTGCAAAAAAAAAAAAGAAATGGAAGCTGGTTTATTGTACCGTCAGATCTCTGAAAGGGTGCAGTAGAAGTCCAAGCGGCAGGCGAGCTTTATTCAGCATGGCCTGAGTCTGAGGAATGCTGGTCAGAGTGCAGCGAAATGTACTGACAGAGTGAAAGACAGAAAGAAAGGGGGGGGGGGGGGGGGGTTAGGGAAGAGAGAGAAATGTCAGCATGAGTTTAATGACAAGTTTAACTTGGTGGTCAGGAACCTTTTTTATCTGGCAGAGTTAAAGTAAATAATGTGAGGCTTGTCTGAAAGAGCCAAAGCAAAGTTCACATTAAAATCCAGGATTACTTTTAGGATGCATTATGATATTTCTACAAAAGAAGGCTTCGTGCTGTAAATGCCAATTCTTAATCTATTTATGCTGGAAAGAATGTCATCTTTTTCCTGTACACAGTGATGCTAGATTACATGCTCTCTGATTATAGTATTTGAGCTGCTTTAGTAATTTGACCCAAGACCATTTTCCAATATGAAGTTCTGCATTACACAGAGAATGATTCTAATTATCCCATTTTACTAGACTTTATTTATTTTTAATTTTGGAATCACCAAATAATGTGTGTGTGCACGTGTCTGTGTGTAGGCTTACTCTGGGCTGCAGTTGACCTTGCGCAGGTCGCTGCTGAGCTTGGGCTCAGGGGGAACGTGGTGTGTTGTGGGGAGCATGTTTCTCTCCTGCAGCAGGTTAACAGGGCGCAGGGCCTCCACCTCCAGCTCAGGAACTCCACTCAGTCCACCCAATGCTGTAGAAAGCTGGTTCAGACTGGGGAATGGCTGCACGTGCACACACACACACACACACACACACACACACACACACACACATTACTGTACTGTAAAGCTCACATTCTACACACACATAAATGTAGCAACTGTAGTCATGCCCAACTTCTCAACACTATGGTTGCCTGCAGTCACCTGTGAATATGGCTGATATCCAGGTTGATTATATGCTCCCTGCGAAGGGATGGGCTCTGGTCGGGGGGCGGGGCTTTGTTGGTACCCAGGCTGCATGGTTGGATAGTTGTAGCCAAAGGGTGGGGCTTGTTTGGCAGGTTCACTGGGAGGAACAGGAGGAGCAACAGCAGGCGAGCCTTAAAAAACAGGTAGAAGAAGATTAATAAAAGGGCAGTAAGACATTTCCCGAACTACCATATGGATTTTTTTCTCCAACTTCCGCCAACTTGCCAAAGGCACCTGTGCCTGACTTCCCCAAGACGCCTCCTGGCGAGTTCCTCAAGAATCCTCCCACTAACTTCCCAAAGACAGTTCCCACTTAATTTTTCACAACGCCTTCTGTTGAATTCCTCAAGAGGCCTCAAGCCGACTTTCCTAAGACGGTGCCCACCCACTTCCCCAAGACCCTTCCCGCCGACTTCCTCAAAATGCCTCTCACTGACTTCCCCAAGATGCCTCTCTCTGAATTTCCAAAGATGACCCCCCTGACTTCCCCAAGATGGCACCTTCTGATCTCTCCAATACGGTGCCTGTCGACTTCCCCAAGACGCCCCCGGCCAAATTCCTCAAGATTCCTCCCGCTGACAATCAACTGGTTACAGTGGTGTTGAGTTACAATAGACAAGGTGTACCTGGGAAATTTCCTCCTTCCAGGGATTCATAACAGTTGGGGACAGGAGATGCACTCCCCGTGGTGGTGGAGGAGCTGTCTGCACCTAAGGGAGAACACATGGGCAAAGTGAGAGACTATGTTGTCAAGCAACCAACACATGACATTCGTCTCATTTTCTCTCATACCCAACCCCCATCTTTCACACACTCTCAGGAATTTAAACTTTTACCTGCTGTGGTACTAGATAAAAATTTCAGCTTTAGCTTGTCTTTGCGAATTTACCCACCACACTACACTTCCTCTTGCCTCTTTATGTCCACAGTATGCAATGATCCTGTATATTTCCTTTAAGCTCTAGCTTGGCTTTCCAGACACACATTAAGCCTGGCCTTTTCTGAAATTTTGCTTGAGGCTAGCAATGGACACTTTGAGCTGAGTTTTATTGTAGGAACATGCTGCAGTAACTCCTCTTGGTATTTCGCAGAGCACAGATTAAAGTCTGCTTTCCTTTGATTGACAACTTGCGGTCATTTTGTGTTGTCTGTTCACTACCCTGACAATGTACACTAGGCTTATGTCACATAGTTCACCTGGTATCAAATGTTGGTATCAAGGCATTCCTTTTATGAGTATGACTAAATGATTGGTATTGGACCAATACCCAATACCACTATTGGTATCGATGTATTACTATTACATACTATATACACAGTACAAGTTACCAACAAACTGTAAACTCCGCTGGGGAGTGAGTTCCAGCCATCATATCCTCACACAACCAATATTACACTCAACCAATCAAAATCTCATACTTGCGAAAAAGAAGACACAGCTAGTACAGACCAGTGCTTTATTAAGTTCAGGCTCAATATACATGAGACTCTAAGGCTTTCTTGGATTAGAATGCGAGGCTAATGAGGGAAGGAATGGAGGATTTGAGGGTTAAACTGCAGTTCACCCAAGCTGAAACTGTGTACTCAAGAGATTACTGGCTTTACTTAAAGATTAGAGTGAGCGGGAAAAAAAAACAAACAAAAAAAAAACCGCACACACGACAATAGTTACACCTGCTCCAAGACTCTACAACTGAACATGAGGTAGAAATGCACACTGAAAGCCTTGCATATTAATCTTTATAATTAACATCTTCAGTGACATCCAAGATTTATTTCATAATGAAATTCTGAGCTGACCTTTCAGTTTAAACTCCTTTTATCATCACGTTGGTCAGATTTCACTTCAGTTAACGGTTCTCTACAATACCATTCGACTGCTTGCTGATAGTGGTGCAGTGGGATTTAGCCATCACTTCATCTCTACATAAAGAGAGCGCTGCATGGAACTTTCGGTCCGACGTTTGCTGTCTCCATTCCTTTCACGTTGAATTTCTCATTAACGTGACATTGAAGCCTATGGAATTTATCTCTTATTAAATGCCATCGTAACTGCGCTAGCGACGCCCCCTTAAGATGTCAGATCAGAGCCCGCGGCCAAGTGCTAACTTCTCAGTGGAATAAGCAAAACACCGCACCAACTAATGAATCAGCACCAGAATCACTAAGTACATCATAATTCTTATTCAGATTCACTACACTAAACACGACCATGGCACATTTTATGGAGCAAGTCACCAAAGCAGGGTGACAATTAGAATTTTGTGAATTTGAAAATAAATCATTTGAAGCATTCTTAGGAAATAAGCTAAACGTGTACCTTTAAAATATTTGAACAAAAACTAAACTCACAAACCTGTCAGCTTTATAGTAGAACTATCATTATTCACAACACGCCCACTAAAACCCTGCAACGGGTCAACCTGTCTCTGATTTCTCTCTCTCACATACTCTCTCACACACACACACACACAATACATTAGATAACAAACCTAGAAGAGTGACAATGAGACACAGGTTTGGACACGCGTCTCCTCCCCTCACCTCCCAAGAGCAACACATACACACACAAGGCAGGGATGCTCATTAACAAGAGCTAACCTCTTGACACTCTCTTACACACACACACACAGAGTACCCAAAAGACATACACGCACATAGCCATATGTCATAGTCACACAGCAAAGCCTATTCTTAATTAAATGGCTTGTGTGTGTGTGTGTGTGTGTGTGTGTGTGTGTGTGTGTGTGTGTGTGTGTGTGTGTGTGTAAGAGAACAACTGGGACAAAAATGCCTCCAGGAGTGAAGATATATTTTCATGTCATGACGCAAAGATTTTCAAAACTTGCTCAGTGACACACACACACACACACACATACACGTTTTTCTACCTTTTGAGGACCATACCAACTATTTTCTCTCTTACATTTTCAAATAAAAGCTGTAAAAAAACAGAATTATTGTGAGAACCGGGTGATTCTTAGGTCATTTGACATTATCCTATCATTGTGAGGACTTTTGGTCCTTTTTGGCCCTCACAAAGTCTAAGATCTGTGTGTACACACACAGGTCCTGATAATCCCAAGCCTACGATTATGATTACACTCTGATTCTAAACATACAGTCCTCAAGGGCTTGAGCTGTGTGTTTGTCCATGTGTGTAAAACCTCTGTGTTAAGGCTAAAATGTGTGAGCTAGCAAGTAAGTCTAATGGAAGTCTATCTCACCCAAAATATGTTCATTAATCACATCCCCAAATCTTCATTTACTTGCTTTAAACAGAACCAGGTAGAACTCTGAGCAATAATAGACCTGGTCAGTATTGCACAAGTACTTTTAATATTCATGATACTCTCACTGAATTGTACTGTATTGTAAATTATTGTGAGAATATCATATCATATCATATCTTGTACATTACCAGCTCATTTGCGTAAACTATGATTTTTTTTTGTTTTTTGGCTACGAACCATTTACAAATCTGAAGGGTAAAAAAAATATAAAAAATGGTCACCCCAAAGTATTAAATCACGCAGATACAGGTCAAGAGCATCAGTTAATGTTCTCGTCAAACAACAGATTGGGGAAAATCGTGATCTCAGTGAATTTGACAATGGAATGGTTGTTGGTGCCAGAAGGGCTGCTTTGCATATTCAAGAAAATGCTCATCTCCTGGTATTGTCATGCTCAGCTGTCTCTAAACGTTCTGTTCTGCAGGCGGAAGTTCCTTGTTGATAAGAGAGTTCCAAGTTCACAGGAAGACTATGGTAACTCAAATAACTACTCTTGCCAAAGATGGTGAGCAGAAAAGCATCACAAAACTCACAACATGTTGAACCTTGAGGCACGTGGGCTACAACAGCAGAAGACCACATCAGGTCCAGCTCCTGTCAGCCAAGAACAGGAATCTGAGGGTATAGCAGGATTGGACAGCTGAAGATTGGAAAAACGTGGCCTAGTCCAACTTCTGTGATATGCAAATGGTGGGGTCCGAATGTTCAGTCAACAGCATGAATCTATGGACTCAACCTGCCTTGTGTCAATAGTCCAGGTTGGTGGTGGTGGTGTGGGGAATGTTTTCTTGGTCCACACTGGGCCTCTTAATACCAATTGATCATCGTCTGAATGCTAATCTGAGTATTGTTGCTGACTATGTGCATTGCTTCATGGCTACAATCTGCCCAACTTATAGTAACCACTCCCAGCATGATAATGCTCCATATGTCACAAAGCACAAGTCGTCTCAAACTTGATTCCGTGAACATAACGATGAATTGAGTGTACTTCAATGGCTTCAACAGTCACCCGATCTGAATCCAACAGCCTTTAGGACTTTAGGATGTGGTAGACCAGGAGATCCACAGCATGACTGTGCAGCTGACACATCTGCAGTGATAACACAGTGGTTATGGCAGCGGGCTACTGATTGGAAGGTTGTGAGTTCAAATCCTGGCATCACCAAGCTGCCACTGTTGGGCTCAGTCGTCTCAATTGTAAGTGGCTTTGAATAAAGCATCAGCCAAATGAGGTAAAGGATGTGATGCAATCATGCCAACATGGAGCAGAATCTCAAAGGTTTCCAATACCTTGTGGAATCCATGCCATGAAGAACTGAGGCTGCTTTCAGAGCAGGTCCTACCCAGGATTACTAGTTCCTAATAAATTGCCAGTAAGTGTAGTATATAGTGTGGTACATAATATACAGTGTATATAGTATAGTACACTATATAGACAAAGGATATGTATTGTAAAAGTATGTATATTACACTAAGACGCAGATCCTGTGTCCTAAACGACATCTGCAAGTCTGAGAGTTAGTTTGAGACACACATTTACAGAAAAGATTTTGGGTGAGATTTACATTATTTGTTAGCTACATTAGCCTCATAGCGCCACTGCAAACTAAAGAAACAGGCTTCAAACACCAAACAAGTCTTGGAGCAGATTAGATTTTCTGTTGACTTTTCCTTTAATTATGAGTGTGTGTGTTAGCAGTAGTGCATACACACAGTGTCTGAATGTGATGTGTGTTAGAGACTAGTGCAGTGAAAGCGAGGAGTGTGCGGTCAGAGAGCTCCGGGGTGGGGATTATGATCGGACAGAGGGATCGGTGGGGGGAAAACAACTAAACGGAAAGACGGAGGGATGACATGGGCGGGAGGAGGAAGAAAAGCGAAAGCCGACCTGCTTCCTCATCCTCCTCATCCTCGTCCTCGTGGTCCGAACTGGATGAGGAGTGGTCACCTGGCAACCCTGTGGAGGAACTAGCAGCTCTATTGCCCCCATATCCACCAATCAGCAGCCCTGAAATACAGCACAGCCAATCATCAGAGAGACAGGGAGAGAGAAGAGGGGAGAGAGTCAGAGAGACAAGGGGAATGAAAGAGAGAGAAGAGTAAGAGGGAATGTAAGCGAGAGCAGAGGAAGAGAGCGAGAGAGAGTGAGAGAACACAGCAAAATGGGTAGAGAGACACAAAAGAGATGCAAGAAGACAGGATAGAGAAGAGAAGAAATAGAAAGAACAGAGAAAAAAAAGAAAAAAGACAGGAAGAACGATACAGAGAAAGACAGAAAGTGAAGCAGGAGGGACAGAGGTAGAGGATGTGCAGAGGAAGAAGACAAAAAATAGAGTAAGACATGAACAGAAGGAGTAATACACAAAGAGAGAGAGTAGTGGGAGAAAGAGAAATGAGAGAAAGAGTGAGAAAAAGAAAGAGAGGGGGCAGAGGGAGAGAGAAAGAAAAAGGGAGAGTGAGAGACGAATGAAAAGAGAGAGCATAAGACTGACAGTGGTAAAGGATGCACAGAGGAAGAATGTGGAAAAAAAAGAAAAGACAAAAATAGAGTAAGAGAGAAGACAGACAGAAAGAGAGTGGGACAGAGAGAGAAAAATAGTGAGAGTAAGAGAAAGACACATGAGTGAGAGAAAGAAAGAGAGAGAGAGAGAGCAAGCGAGACCAGAGACAAAAGACTAAGTGTGTGACAAACTAAGTGTAAAAAAAAAAAAAAAAAAAAAAAAATGAGAGCGCAAGACAAAGAGGAAGAATAAGAGAGAAGAGAGATGGGGTGGGTGGAACACTGATTGATTGAAGACTGAGATGTGATGTCATAATGCGCACACACACACACACACACACACACACACACAATAGTTCTCAATCCCACTCCTGGAGGATGTTAATGTTGTTTTCTCTGATGGACGTGTGCCGATATCACAATAAGAGCGTACCATTTTTTCCACAGTTTACAACCACACAGATTTTATAACACGTTCTTACTTCCTGTTCTAGGAAAAAAATACAAGTGGTAGCTTTTTTTTTTTCCCAGAGCACCCTGTGGTTAATGTAAATCCCTACACACACACACACACACACACACACACACACACACACACACACACACACACACACACACACACACACACACACACTTCCAGGCTTCCAGAGGTGTCAGTTAATATCAGAGAGTTCAAAACACCTACACATTTGTCAATCATTGCAGATTCATATGTAAATTCCTATTTTTTATACTTTTGGCATGTTTTTGAGTAATAAGTCATAATAGTTTTGAAGTTTTAGTTCGGTTCGCCCTACGAAAATATTGACACACTTTACGAAAAGCTGCATGAATGATGCTTATTGGGAGTGTATATTATGAATATTGTAATAATTTATACGTAATCGACTGTGTACGTAGCAGCCTTTCCGTTTATCGGCACACTCTTTGCCTCTTTGAATTGAATTTTCTGGGATACAGTATATGGCCATAAGTTTGTGAACACCTGACCATCACACCCATGTGTATTGTTGAACATCCCGTTCCAGATAATCAGGTGTCCACATACTTTTGGCCATATTGTGTATGATTGGAACAAAATTCAAGGTCAGTCCAGGAGTAGGTCTTGAGAACCACCGCTCTGAAAAGATTAAAATAAAATGAGAATAATAATAGAACAAAAATGGGACCCTCCACAATATAACTATGGCTCGGTCTAAGCCAGAGGAGGATGAGGAAGGCAGGGACGAGGAAGGCAGGGATGAGGAAGGCAGGGACGAGAAGCGAGACATGAGGATGCATCTCGAGCGGGGTGTCTGAAGAACGGGCCCGAGGCGAAGGGAGCTAGCCAAGTGTGCGACTCTGAACCACTGAGGACCTTCGCTCACAGGTTTTTCTTAATAAATATGACTCGGAGACGGACAAAGAGATGATGAGTGATGGCTTCTGGACAAGCACACACAGACGGCTGCGCTGAGCAACAGCGAACACACGAGACGCAAGAACTTCAAAATGGAAATAAGAAACAGGGCAAAAACAGAAGCATCTACGAGTGAAGCAAACTTCAGTGCTGCACTGTTTATAAGCAATAACTAGATGCAATTTGACCGGAGAGAATGCCCGAGAAAGGTCAGTGAGTAATCAGACTGATGTAATGAAGTGTTAGAGAGACAAAACTATTCTCAAAATGTAATCATAATGGCTGTGTAAAGCTCTATGGCTGCACTGAAGGTCGGTATGCTCACTGGCTTGAATAATTAATTTAATGACGCTCAGATATATTTAATAGAAAATACTTATGTTTATAGTCACAAAATAACAGGTATGTATCTATTATTATAAACACAATATTATAAACGTATTTCATATCCATTGAGAAATAGGAAAAATTTACATCATTGGAACTGATTTTTATGGTGTGAGTAGCTTTTCCTGATTTAAAAAAAAAAAAAAAACAGATTTCTCTCACTCACAAGTGTGGAGGAGGTGTTAGTAACTATCACAACCAGCAAAAATGTGATATTTTTATTCATAAATATAGAACCCACTATTTATTTTCTTACCAGATGCAGTAGTGGTTAGCTAAACTTTATTATTTTATTTTTTTAATTTTTTGCAAATTGGATTTAAAGTACAATATACACTCACTAAATATATACATATGTATATATTTATATATATAATATTTATATATAAAAAAGTTCATTTTAATAATATTAGTCAGTAGACACGGTCCTTAAATATGGGATTGAAACGTTGCATTGTGATATACACTATATACTACTAACCTGAACTTTAAAATAATAAAAAAATAAGGCTTTCATAAATATTTCCACTGATTATTTATGACACTACCTTCATAAAAAGTTCAATGCTGGTTAATTCAAGAGTGGTATGAATGCTTTGTTTTATCTAGGATAAATTCATAAAAACGTTACATATCCAATGTCTGATACCAGGTTAGACCACCAGCACCAACCCAGAGCTAAATATAAAATTAAAGAAATCGTAGAATATATAAATTGCTGGTCAGAAAAATCCCAATTGATTAATCTTCTCAAATCGTTTAGTCGTAGCCTGAACTGTGCAGCACCGAAGCCCTTGATGACACTAAAGAGGCAGAAGAGAAGACGACGGGATGAAGGTCTGACTTACCTGACTGGCGTCCTGGGGAAGACGGGGTGGATGTGGACGGGGTGCCCGATGGTAGGCGATGTCCGTCGGCACCCTCTGTGCCGTAACGAGAGCCCACAGGAGGTGGAGCAGTTTGATTGTAGTGCTGCTGGCCTGGGAAGAGACAGAAAATACGTTTACGCTGTTAAATCCACAATTCTGATTGGTCAGAAGGTTGATTCATTTGTTTAATTAACAGGAGCAGGAGGAGTTCTGGCAGCAAGTTTTATGTTAATGTACTCATTCAAACATGTTATCACTATGATTTATGTAGCATTTATGAAAGGATGCTCCAGTGTCAGCGCTTTGTAACAGTCAGAGGTAAAGCTCTAATTAACGTTTCTAACACAGGAAAATCTTCAGGACGAAAGAGATTTGAGATTTCTTGGTAACTTGAAAATCTGCATTTTTTTTTTTTATCTTAATGTCAAGAGAAGAAAAAAAAAAAGACAGGCTGGTGAAAGAATACCTGTTTATAACGATAACGCAAGTTATAGAAGGAAAGATCTTGTTTTGTTGAACATTAAATGTAGCTACAGCGGTTTGCAAAAGTATTCAACCCCTCTGGAATTTACATACATATTTTTCCTATCACTATTTTCATTGCAAACTCAAGTTTTCTTACAGTACATTTTCTAAATTAATTATTGGTCAGCAAGTATTTCAGATCAAAAACTGAAAAATACTGCTTGCCTTAGTAATCAACCCCCCAGGGTCCTGAAGCTCCAGATATTGTCTAAACTAGGACACAATTAACTTATAATTGGCCTTCATTTTCTGGAGAAGAGCCTGAAAAAAGGAATGAAAATGAAGGCTAAGGTGCATTCTAAGGAAGGTAATAGAATTTCACAACTTAGGAATAGGGTATAACATTATATCCAAGACATTAGACATCCCAGTATGCACTGTTGGATCAATAGTGAGGAAGTGGAAGCTGCATCACACCACCCAAGCACTACCTAGACAACACTCTCCCTCAAAACTCAGCACAGAAAACAAACAGAGATTGGTGAGGGAAGCCACAGTGAAGCCAACAGTCACTCTGAAGGAGTTACAGAGTACGGTGGCTGAGTTCAGACAACCATTTCGAGAGCTCTGCACAGTTGAGGACTGTATGGGAGGATGGTTAGAAAGAAACCGTTGCTCAAGAAGAGCCATATGAAAGCACAAGAGTGACCCAGTAGAGATTTTTATTTGGTGTGATGAGATCAAAATATTTCTTCAAGACAACTTCAAAGTGCTATGTGCTGCACAAACATAACACAGGCCATGCCTCAGTTAACATCATCCCTAAAGTGAAATATGGTGGTGGCAGCATCATGTTCTGGGGATGCTTTTCATTCTCAGAACTTGAGCTTCTTGTCAAAATTGAAGGGAGAATGGATAGTGCAAAATATAGGGGGATATTACAAGTTAACCTGCTTCAGTCAGCTTAAAACTAAAGCTTGGGAGAAACTTCACCTTTATCTTTCAGCAGACCGATGGTCCTAAATACAAGGCCAAAGCAATGCAGGAGTAATTAAAAACAAAAAAGGTGAATGTTCTACAGCGGCCAAGTCAAAGTCTAGATCTGAATCTCATTGAGAATCTGTGGCACATCGCAGTCAACTAATAACATTCAACCAACCTGAAGAACCTGGAGCAAATCTGTCAGGAAGAATGGGTGAAAATTGCTCCCAAACAGTGTGCAAAGCTGGTAGAAACTTACCCCAACAGACTTAAAGCTGTTATTGCACCAAAAGGAGCTTCTACCAAGTACTAGTCTGAAGGGGTTGAGTACTTACGCAAGCAGCATTTTTCAGTTTTTATTTATTTTTTTTTAAAGATCTGCTGACAAATGAATTTTGACTTTGAAAATTGACTTTAAGAGCATATTGGTTTGCAATAAAAAATATTGGCTGGAACAATCTGTGTAAGTGTCTTTTGTAATCTAGATGAATCTGATGACTTAAGGGGGTTGAATACAGCAAGGCACTGTACAAATGAATTAAAAAGTATGTGTCATTCTATAATACATACATTAACAATTGTTAGCAAATTGGTGTGGTATAAAATTAATAAAACACTTAGGGATGTGCTATTATTGGAAAATAATCAATTTCCGGGTGGTAACAGATGATAACAACACTTCACAAATATTATTCCTTACATATTACCCACCCCTGCTAACAATTAAACAATCTTTGCTGTGTTCTGGTACTTGAACCTCACTTACCTGCATTTGACTGGCCATTAATGGCAGCTGTTTGTTGAAGGGGTGGGGCACCGTAGCCCTGCTGAGCTGGCGGTGTGGGGGTGGCCCCATTGCCCTGAGAATACTGCTGCTGAGGTTGCAAAGCACTCTGGGTAGGCGACGCTCCTGCGGCAGCCTGGGTCGACCGCAGAGTTCCAAACTGGCTGCTCCCAGGGGCTGATGGGTAGGACACAATGGGGTAAAGTGGGGGCCCAAGGTTAGCGCCACTTGATGCTGGCGGAGGATTCTGCTGCCCCTGGGCAACGGTGCTGTAATTCTGTCCATAGTAATTCGCAGACATGGTGTAATGCTGCTGGTATGAATGCGGTGGGTACTGAGGGGCTACAGAGGCAGTGGGGTTGGAACTGACAGGGAGTTGACCTGGCGGAGCAGAGTAAAATGCAGACCCCGTGCCTGGGGGTGCCCCAGCCTGAGGGTGGCTGTTGGGGTAGTAGTTGGTGCTGTAGTTGGTGTTTGTCGGTGGAGCTTTTCCTGGAGGGGCATTTTGAGGCGGCATGGTGGGGTAACCATGCTGAGGAACGCCAGTATAGTAATTCGAGGCAGGATACATGGCTGGGCGAGTCTGACCTGGTCCTGTGGAATGAGGAAAAAAAAAGTCAAACAGGAAATGAAAAATGAAGCACCATTACAAACAGATGGAGTACTTTAGAACAAATTTTAAAGGCGATATTGTGCAGGATCAGCGACTGTGCAACATCCCAGAACAGCTGATTGTAAAAAGACTTTCTCAAAAGCACAGGAGAGTTGACACTTTGGTAACTAGGGTATGCAGCACAGAATCATTGAGCTACCACAGATTTTCATAATCAAATCCACTGAGTTGTCAGTTTATCACCCAGTCAGAGAGGTCATGTTGTAGATCTACAATTACTGACTATAGCCCATCTGCTGATATGTTCATTTCATCAGCACCTCTACAGCTAGTTCACAATCAGAAAAGGACCACCATAGGACCACCACTGACTATTATTTGGTTGGTGAACCCTTTCCAGAACTTTCTAGACTTTAACTGATTCATTAAGAAAATAAACCCCAAATATGGTCTGCAATATGGAGGATGCACTAGTGCAAAGGATAATGAGGCTTTCACATATTCAGCATTTAGTCCATTTGAATCAATCCCTGATGTGTTTTCTTCCTTGGTGCAGCTCTTTAGGCAGGTGAGAACACATTAGTCACACTCGGGTGTGGACTAAAACAACCGGGCCAAGAGCATCTAAGTGAAGTGGTCTCATTCTGGTTCCATGTGAACTTTTGCATGGTTCAGTTGCCATCAACCCTGCTGCGAGAAGGGCCCCAAACACTTATTTTGGGGTGAAACACTTTCTTTTGGATTATTTGTGAGGAGTAAGGTGCAAACTGAGCCAAGGAACAGAGCTGTAGTGCTACAGAAATACATCAAAATGGTGAGTATGGTTTCAGCATGGACTCCAGGAGACAAAATATCCATACATTTACCCAACCACTGTTTGGAATTCCATACTTTTCCAGATCTGGTGTCATTGCTGTTCTGAGAATGGTCCACCACCCAAATATATGGTCAGTGGTGGTTCTGTGATGGTTCCTTTCCACCGAAAGATGGAGTAGTGGGAGGCTGACAAATTGTAGACTTGTAGACAGTTGGTTCAGTTCCTTTGCTCTCTCTCCCACACATACAACAATGTTTCTTGATATGACCAGATGCTCGCTCCCTCGTCATTTCATATGTACACTGTAGCTGTATATTAAACATCATTTGAAAGTACACTATATGGCAAAAAGTGTGACATCTGACCAATCACACTCATATGTGCTTTTTGAACATCCCCTTTCAGACTTAGTCCCCCTTTGCTGTTATAATAACCTCCACTCTTCTAGGAAAGCTTTCCACTAGATTTTGGCGGGTGGCTGTGAGGATCTGCACGAGCGTTACACAAGAGCGTTAGTGAGGTCAGGCACTGATATCAGGCAAGACGTCCTGGTGTGCAGTCGATGTTCCAGTTCATCCCAGATGTGTTCAGTAGGGTTGTGGTCAGGGCTCTGTGCAGGACACTCGAGTTCTTCCACTCCAACCTTAACACACCATGTCTTCATGAAGCTCACTTTGTGCACAGCAGCACTACCATGCTGGAGCAGGTCTGGGCCCCTGACTTGCAGTATAGAGAGGAATTCTTAATGGCTACAGCATACTAAGACATTCTATACAATTGTGTGGTTTAAACTTTGTAGTAACAGTTTTGGAAAGGCTCACATATGGGTGTGAAGATCAGGGGGCCACAAACTTTTGGCCATATAGTGCGAAATAACATGCAGGAACGTACATGAGCAACACATAAGCAATAAAAACTACCTACGAACTACCTGCTATTGTACAGCTATACCAGTAGTTTAGCTGTGTTCACGCCATGTCGTAATTACTGTAACTACAAGATTTCCCGACTTGTAAAAAGCGTTCTCGTCCTTTTAGTACTCATAATTACAACTTGTAAACAAGGAAATTTCTGAGATCTCCAACTTGAACTACCTGACTGCTGCAACGTCAAAATGCAAACACTCAAAATGGCGGCGGTTTCAGCAGTAAAATGTAGTTAAGTAGTTATCTTGTAATATTTCTGAGTAATAATTCGTATAATTGACTATTATTAATGTCTTAATAATGCAAGATCAATCTGAAACTTACTGTTATTATTATTGTTGTTTGTTTAGGTTTGCAAAAACACATTACCAATGTCTGCGTTATTAATAAACAACGTGTTATTGTTACCTGACGCACTTTCTATGTTCTTCAATATTTAAAAGTAGCATAAAAATGTGATTTAATGGTGTAATTATGTATTCTGCTGTCGTCAACATCATCATCATCTCACACGGATTCATTTTTGCGTATATAAACACGTAATTCTGAGGACATGAACAGCTCCATGTAGAACGGCCGGGTTGTCATCTAGTAATTATATTAATTCTGACATAGCCTCAACGTGGTGTTTGTTTACAGGGGGCGGGACAAAGGTATTCTAAAGAGCTTTTGATTGGACACAAACTGGATGAGTACAGGATGAATCATGTAAATTTTTTACCATTTTTCTGTGCATGATTAAGTGAAAAAATGAAAATAAGACTCACTACAAAGCACGTTTTGTTAAAAAAAAAAAAAACACTAAAAGACCAGGTTTGATTTCATGTGGACTTTAAGACATGGAAGATCTCATCAAGTGGCAATTTGCCCTGATAACACACACCTGTTCCTCAATCAGCTTCAGAGCCTTTTAACAAATTGAACAGGTCCAAAGGTCATTATGTGGCGTTAGAGTGAATATATAAGGTTGGAAAGGAAAGTGTGACTGGTTTAAACGGTTTCTGAAAAAAATAAATAACGGTATGAAGGGAAGAAAACACGGCTAAATGCTAACTAATCCAGGTGAGCGCTAATCCTGGAGACTGTAGCGTAGCTAAAGACGACGCTAGGACATGAGCTAGCTAGTTAGCTATTTAGTGGGACAAAACTTCGAAAATTTCTTAAACATATCATTAGAAAGTGACATCCGACTTTTATAAACCATTGCGAACCGGAAGTAGGTTAATTAATTAGTTATACTTTAATATAAATAGTGAATAGTGTTGTGTTTTCCGAATGAATTCGGGATTAGCTAGCAGGCTCGTGCGTTAGCACAGAAACCTGACATGACTAGCATTCTTAGAAATCCGTTGGAACGTTATTAAGTTAAATTAAATCAATACAATGTACGCTATAAAATACATAACTGAATAGTGTCAGGAATAGTGTCACATTCGGGCTGGTTAGCTAACGTACGCGTCAGTAGCTTAGCTTCAGTGCTAAAACGGCTAACAAGAAACGAAAGAAAACTGTGATTTTGTAATCCTGTCTTCGTTAGCTACTCGTAAGTAATGCATCAGTACATCTCGTTGTAATTAGTGTATTAGGTGATAAAGGAGGGGGGAAAGTCCAAACCGCTTGAACAGAAAATGAGCACTGGTGTAGCATAGCAGTGTTAGCGGCTAATCCCGTACCGTTTTGATAAGCGGGTGCAGTGCCAGGACCTCCGCCGTTCTGCGTCGCGCTGTAAGTCTGAACATTAGGGTTCAGATTGGTGTAACCCGGAGCCGACATCTTACTTCACTCTTTAATTCACCTTGATATGATCCAAATATCGCATTCAATGAAGTGCCAAGCAAACAAAATCCCGATGTCAGCAGTTTCGCGATGCCATCGACCTGCTTTAAACTGAGGATGTGTCACTGATTTCGAGCTGATCTGCCTGTAGGACCAAACACTGAAATCGGAGTCTCTGCTACGTGTCCATTTCAAAATAAAAGCCACCATGGAACGTTGACGATCGCCGACATGCACGCTTCCGGGTTCACGCCCCCTTTTTCCGTCAGAGTCACTTTGCGTCACCGGGCGCGTCAGAATGAGGAAAGGGGCGGGGGTGGTTGGGGTTGGGTGGAGCACGTGCCAGCCTTGTGATGCATCTAAATGGCGTCATGTTGAGTGCATTTGCAAGCAAGTTCCACCTCAGTATAGATGGCACTGTATCTTTAAAAAAAAAAAAAAAAAAAAAAAAAAAAGAATAGAATTTGATTAGTTTGTCCTGAATTTTCATGGAAATTTATATTCCTACACTTGGAAGCACTCTGTTCTAGGTTGTGTGATGCGGCCTGACGCGAATCAGTCACTGGCTACGTTTACATGCACATCAATATTAATATTCCGATATTAATCTGAATTTGGCAATATTCTAATATTAGTATTGATTCATGCACGTAAACGCCGCAATCCGACTGCCCGATTCAGATTAAGACAATATTCTGATTCCCCAAATTCCCATTCCCACCCCTGGAATATTCCTGTTTTAATTGTAAATTTGTTGCATGTAAACATCTCATTCAGAAAATCCACTGAAAGGAGATTATATGCACGTGCTCACTCTGCAAGCAATTGTGGGTGCTAACAGATGCATAGCTGTAGGCTAGATATTTAGGAATGGCAACTCATGCAAACTTACAACAACCGTGTATACACGAATATTCCGATGCCTGTACGCATATAAACATCATATTCGGAATACGACTCCAACAGAATTTGATGTGCATGTAAACGTAGCCACTGTTGCCAGCCCAAACTTGATTATTTTCCAATAACAGCGAAGTGTTTTAATCCTCTTACACCACAGCAATGTGTACAATTTTCAACTTACTAAAGAACCTGTCGTACGTTTAACTGTTAATAGCTATGTTTAATGTTGTGACGCATCTACAAAAGAATTTCGTTCCTGTTATCACTTGTGTTATAGCAGCTATAAACATGTTCCATCACCAGCCACTGTCATCACATTCCTGAGGAATCAGAAACCTTATGACTTTCCTGTAGTGGAAAACTGTTACACACTGACACTGGAGACTCCTTCCATAAATGTTACATAAACATGTCCTTACAGAAAACTTTGTTAATGAGTATAGATTTTCATTTTTTTAAAATTCGTTTCCTATTAGGCTTAGATTTTGTAGAGTGTCCATCCCGAGAACGAGGAAATAATAACATATTAGAGCGAGTGCATTAATATAAACCTTGCAGCCAGATCTACTGCGAGGGCTGCTGTTCTAGAAAATTCTTCTGACCAATCAGATTTGAGAATTCAACAGTGCTGTGGTATATGTGAGGAATAAATGAAATAATTTTTCAGTAAGAGCCAGTTATACCATAGCAATTCGCCGATGATTTAAAAAAAAAAAAAAAGCATTGCATCTTTCTTTAGGGATGGGCTGGTACTACTTTTGTCTGCCAAACCAATCAATGACACAAAATATGAGTCATGTCTCATTATGTGCATTTAAAAGAAAGAAAACGTGGAACATAGTCAACATGGCAGTTTGTCAGTGTGCCTCAGCAGGGAAGCAAAGGAAAGAAATTTTAACAACGCTAACCTGATATTGACGCTCAGAGTTTGTCGTGCTGCTGAGTCCAATGAGTATCAGAAACTAGTGGAAATTGAATGCACAACACTGAGAATAAGGCAAGTATGGCACTGGATTATCATCACAACCAGTCGACCTCTCTTGTTGAGGATATGGGATTCTGTTGCATAACCTGACCTGAAGCTGCACTATGTGCTTCCAGTTGTAAATGCTTTCCAGACGTTGCCATGCCCAAGCTTTTTCAAACCATTTATACCCACATAGAATACCTCAGGAAAAACAGCGCCACCTCACTCAGCTTTATAAGCAATTCCAAGTTAATTCCTGTACTTATCCTCTTTTCCCTTTCTTGAAGAAAAAAAATAAACGCATGGTACTAAGAAGCCACAAACTGCAAAGCCCTCCGTCCTCTTTACTGTATTGGAAAATGTACAGGACACTGGAGACTCCTTCCAAAAATGCTAAATAAAGGTCCCTTCTTTTCCTCTCTCAAAGTTCATAAGACAAAAAAAAAAAGTGCAACTTGCCATGCGAGTATGTAACTGCAGCAAAGTCCTGAAGACTTGTCCATGGCAGGAAAACTTTGACCACATGAGCAATTACAAGCTGTTACTATAGAAACGGAAACTTATCAAAACGAGCACATTAATGTAAACCTTGCCAGTGAAACTACTGTAAGAGCTGCTGTTATAGAAAAGTAATGAGCACCTTCTGACCAATCAGATTTAAGAATTCAGCAGTGCTGTGGTATTAAATTTCCATTAATTTCCATGAATTTACAAAGCTAATGTAATGTTTTTGTAAAAAAAAAAAAAAAAAAAAGTAATAGATGTTTATGAACACCAGTGAGAATGCAAAAAGCACATATTTCTTGTTCTAAGTTTGTGTAAAGCTGAACATGTGTGTATGTATGGCTTCTTTAGATTTACTCTACGCACTACCCACTATACTAGAGCTGTGAAGGTGACCTTTCTTCATAATGAAGCCAAATACAAAGTGTGTGTGTGTGAGACTGTGAGTGAGATGTCCCTCTGAAAACTTTTATTATGAAGTGTTGCCCTTTCATTCTTACAGTCATAAATTTGCTGATCTGTCTTCTTTACTTCAACATTGCAGTTACGTGATGTTTGTATACTACACCTTTAATCTACCAGCTCATTTTTGAGTTCTGAGAAAAGTCTCATAATGAATCCGATCAAAATCTCTCTCTCTTTCTGTCGCGCGCTCTCGCTCCCTCTCAGTCGGTTGCTTTCTATCTCTCAAATCAGTCTCTCTGTCAATCTTCTTCGGCTGATCTATCTATCTGTCTGTCTGTCTGTCTGTCAATCTATCTATGTGTCTCTCGGTCTGTGCTGGTCTCTCTCTCTCTCTCTCTCTGTCGGCCTCTCTGTTGGTCTCTTTCTCTCACACAGTCTCTCTCTGTTAGTCTTTCTATCTTTGTGTCAGTCAGTCTCTTTCACAGTCTGTCTCTATTTCTCTGTTCTATCTATCCTTTTCAAACTACTGGGAACATCTGGGAAATGAAAATCCTGCATGTGTGTTTTTACACACTGTAGACACTTGCAGTGGTGGATATTACACTATATACCGGCTACCACTGGAACGCTTCAGTATACAACTTGAATGTTTCAGCATGTAACCGAGCCGCCTTCCCTGCTGTTTCAGGTCACTTCCCCTCTCTGAACCCCTGCGTCTTGTTTTCAGCCGGCTTCACATTTCCTGAGTGCCAGTGTTTAACCCTCGTATGGCTGCAGATCGTTCTAAACCCAGCGGCCTGAACGTACTTGGGCAAAGTTTCTCATTGGCTGGGAAGCATGAGGTGTTTGGTAATGTTACAGGGTAAAGTCTGAAAAACTCGACACACAACAACGTGTTGAACATTAAAGTTCAAAGTCTTGACTGACTCACTATGGAGTTGAGAACATAGCTTTTAGTAACACAAGTGATTTCTGCTAAAACTGGTGAAGTTTTGATTTCTTTTTATTTCTTTTTAAAATAGTTTTTAATAAATTTACACTCATTGATTTAATGCGAGATCAATAGTCATACTGTATAATTTTTCCTGAGAATGATTCATTATATTCTATTTTTCACTTCAGTTACGCTTAAGGAATTTGCATGGAAATGCTAATCTATCCATTAAATAGAAAGAGTGCTAGCATGCAGCGAAGGAAGCCTCACCCTCGAACCCAGAGGAACCCAACACAGCTCTGTTCTTTAACTTAACTGAGCTGGAACGGCATCTTATTTCATTACTTCATCCTTAGTCTGTCCCTCATTAATATTTCAGTCATTTTGTCACACGGTGCCATCTCTACCGTCTGAAGTACAGTTTCGCATCCATAATGCAAAAAATGTCTCCTCCATAACACTACATCATCTCAGTATCTAACAAAACAACCCATATTTATAAGATGATATTTTTTTAATGTTCATTCAATCTCCTTCTGTAGGATGTTTTCTATAAAGGTTGCAGTGTTTCTTGAGAACGCGCCATCAAATTCTCGATTCCGATTGGTCAGAAGATGTGGATTCATTTTCTATAACAGAGGCACTGACAATAGCTCCAGCTGTAATACAAATCACAGGTCAATATTAATGCGCTCGTTTGAATGTTATCGTTTCTATAGTAACAGCTGATTCAACAGATTAAAAATGATGTAACAAAGAAAAACAATTGTCAAGACGCTTTCTGTAAGGAGACGATTATTTACCATTCATGGAAGGAGTCTCCAGTGTTGGTGTAACGTAACAATCTGGGGTATTTTTGTATTTTTAACTTTGAGAGAAAAAAGTGAGATTGTGAGGGAACGACTGTTTATAGCTGCGGTAACATAAATGAGAACAGGATCTTACATTCCACAATATCAAACGTAGCCATGTTGTTCGTCAATAAATTAAAAATTGTAGTACTTTGTAAATCGCTGCTGTATGAGATGTATAAAAGACTCTGGGTCTTGCTGTTACTGGAAAATAATCAACGTTTTGTGGTCACAGTAACTCTGCTTCATCACACCACCTCATTATTAATTGTTTTCCTATAACAGCACACCCCAAGTGTTTTATTCCTTACTCAATATATTGTTGTAAGGCTCTACATAAAGCCTTTTGGGTGCTAGACAGGACCTTTTACGTCGAATACTACATTTTTTTTTTTTTCAGGCACTATGGCACTCTGCAAATCAATTCGAGTTCAAATGTAATGTCCACTAGGAATTGCCCAAATACAAGCTACAACTTGTTATTAATCTGCATGCACAGTATAGTGGCCTTTTAACAAAATGATTTTTAAATTTCCTTTACTGGTAGATTTCCTTTTTGGCACCACTTGGGAATATTGGGAAGAAGTTATCCAGATATTATTTTTGCAACCATTTTCTTGTTAAACATGATGGCTAAGAAATTATATGTTTGTTGTTGGATGAAAAAACAGTGGCAAAAATGACACCAAAAAAAAAAAAGAAAAGAAAAAGAATTGTGGCTGTTTTCCTTACTTTTTTTATTTGCTTAAATGGGTCCAAAAAAAAAAAAAAACAAGAATATGGCATGAAATACAGATAATTACATTTTTAGTACTGCAAAACTAGAATAAAAATGGTGGAAGCTAGAAATAATATAATATTAAATAATAACGAGTTTCTTTTTCTGTTAGTCACTGCAGTTTGTCTTGGCAGACAATCGTGTTTTTAATCTTTCGCTCTCTCTTAAAATGTGGGTCCAAGGTCAAATCCAGGGCATTAAAATGCATCCGATTAAAACCATCCTGTTAAACCATTTCCCTTAACTGTGCTCGAATCAAAGCACATGATGTTGAAGGTGAGTTTGTGTGTGTGTGTATATATATATAGAGAGGTGTGTGTGTTTAAGCAGTTGCTGTAGCTGAACAGCTGTACAGTATGGTGGTAGGGAATACAGCACTATCTTTAATCAGCCAGTAGGGGTTGCAGGTTCACCAGAGAAAAGCTCTTGTATTACAGTGCAGGAATATGGTGCATCCTGATGAATTCTGGTTTTACAATACCCCCTGTTTTACAATGGCCATTTTAAATACCCCCTGTAGTCCCTGTGATCTCAAATAACCACTCTTTACAACCGTGGTGAGCAGAAAAGCATCCCAGAATGCACAACAGCAGAACCTTGAGCCAGATGAGCTACAGCAGCAGAAGAAAACATCAGCTTGCACTGCTGTCAGCCAAGAACAGGAATCTGGGCACATGTTCTCCAAAACTGGACAGTTGAAGATTGAAAAGGAAAAAAAAAAACACAGGCGATGTTATTGCAACTGTCCAGTGGCTGGTGAGTGTTTATATATACACATAACTTGTATTACATCTGGTAGAGTTTCTTGTTATGGCTGTTGTGATAGCTGGTTTTAAAAGAAATGTGACAAATTATACACACTCTTAAAAATGTCTTGTAATTTTACATTAAATTACTGGCCTCTGGTTGCTGTAAATTTACAGTATGCATTTTACAGTAATATTATTGTAATCAAAATACAGCATTTATTGCATGGTAATGCACAGCTAGCTGTACAGTTACAATAGCTACTCATTTTACTGTAATTTCACTGCAACTCAATTGGCAGTTGCAAATTTCAGTTTTCAGTATTACTCAGTAAAATCTCATTCATTACTCAAGTTCAAGTTTATTAAGTCATTTCATGTTGTGTGAATTTTAAAATGTGAATCTCTGAACACTAAAATAAAACCACTTGAATTTCAAGGAGATTATCGAAAACCATTTATACCAGGGATTAGAAATGGTTTATTTTTCCTTTTGGTTCATTCTGAACATAAACAGTATATATTTTTTAAATACACCTTGGAAGGGATGCCAATTCATCACAGAACACCTTCACACATACACCCACATGCTCATTCACGTGAAATGTAGAGTCACCAAACCACTTACTGGCATGTTTTTGGGAGCTGGGAGGAAACCGGGGAGCCCAGAGGAAACCCACACAGACACGAGGATAACGATGTGCAGGACCTCCACGTAGACAGTAACCCAAGCTCAGGATCAAATCTGCCCCAACCTCATCAGATTCATAATTTTGTCTGTTCAGATTTAGGTTTTTATTCAGATTTAGCAATCATTCAGATTATTATCGGATTATTAAGGATGAAAATGTAGATAGTGATAGGTAAAGAAGGCTAAAAGGCCATCAGCATTGCATTTATAAAGTGATGCGTCCTCTATAAAAGGTTAGAAGCTTATTTTAGCACTATGAAATGCATAGTTCTTCAGTAAAGAGGAATTGCTAATGTTAGTTTTATCAAGAAGGTTTCCTTCCAAACTGAGCCCCACATATGAACTGTGAAATACTTTATCTTGCTTGTGTCATTTAAATTAATATCAGTAGGCCTGCAGCTTTGGATGTGAAATTTAACTGCACCGACAGTCATGTAGTCATCCAGTAGTCATCTGGATTTGCGCAGTATCCAAAATTCATCATCCACCAAATGTATGTCACTTCTCTTTACGAGACCTTCAAAAAGCCCAAAAGGAAAGAAAGAACTTGCGCAATGTTATGGGATCCCTCCCCATGAGTAAGTATTTCCACCCTACCCTCCTTGGACGTTTGCATTACTTTACGTTCAGTCTCACTTATTTGATTCTAACAAATACAACCACCCAGTCAAAGAAGTGTTCAATTTCAACACCTACCCATATGATTGATGCAACATTAAATAAATTCATAGACCTTTCCAGAAGAAATGATTTTATTATTAAAAAAAAGAATTAGCATGAGTAATAATTAACATTTATATGCAACTACAAATATCTGAATTACTAAATCTTTATCTATAAAACCTTACAGAAGCTCCAGGCTTCCTTGATGTTCCAGCACCATTAGTGGAATTAATCTGTAAAAAAGACTATAATTTAAAATGCTTTTTAAACTTATGTAACATGTTGACTAGCTCTCAGCAGGGTTGCTAAGTGTTCAGTCGCTAACACAGGGGTACATTAGGTTATTTCAGTTCTCTGTTCGTTTCTGCTGCTCTTTTTTCTGTTTAATAGTCCATGTTGATTTGTCCTTCATGTCCTGACTGAGTCTCCACAGGCATATTGCCCTCTAGCTTGTTTCATGGTCAGATTACAGTGCATCAATTCCCAATGAATGGAGTCTCTTAGAATGGTTAAAAAGAGTACTTCCACAGACTGTGTAATTTGTCCATAACCTCCAGAGACCTTCTTTCCATTAACTTATACCTATGGTCGTAACTAGTACTAGGTATTATGATAACTATGGAAATCTGTGCAGGGGTGGACAAATCATAAATTAATTCGCTAGCCCACTGTGCAAGTAAAAACTCCAGTGTACTCCCAAGGTTTGGTTGTCTAGAAACCAAACTGATGAGAATAAAAAGTAGTAGCTAATGCAATATAATAACATACATGGAGAGCTAGTTTGCTAGTTAAGTGATTAATTTCCAACTAATTAGTCTCAACTAATGAGTTTCTAATGTAGTGCATTGTGATTGCAACCTTGACAAGAAATTAGCAACATTTTGGCTATAAGCTGTGGTGTTCTGTTCTCGCATCACACCTAAAGAGTATTATTTGAGTCTGGCTAGTGTCTTTATTTTCTCTCTTGAGATGATTGCATGAGCTAGCAAGAGAGAATAAAAATCAAATAGCTTGGACAAAATATCTGCTTGTCCCAGGTGGCTAGGCTACTGATTTGTCCACCCCTGTTGTGTCTTTGCGTGTTAGGGGTGATATCTTCATATGAGGATGCAAGGTCTAAGCCAGGGGTTCGCAAACTTATCCTCAAAGGGCTGATGTGGCTGCAGACTTTCATTCCAGCCAAGCAGGAGGCACACTTGTTAGTTGATTGGAACCCAAGATGAACTCATTTAGCAAGTGGAATCAGGTGTGGCCTCTTTGTGGATAAGTTTGAAAACCCCTGGTCTAAGCTATCCTCTTGAGAACCCAAACTAAGATGTCAGTCTTTTCAGTATTCTCCATACTTGTATTAACTAGCACCTGATAACTATAGACGCTAATGTCTTCAAAGTCAAGGACATAGTTTGCTGTATGCTGTAGCAATATCCTTATATGATGACTGGTGAGTCTCACGTGGTTAATGTCCTTACTTGCAGTCCAACTTTCCTTTGGTAGGACTTCAAATTTGACCTTGTCCAATCCCAATGTTTTGTCCATAGTGTACGAAGTCTGTCTTGTTTCGGTTCTTGGTAGTGATTTGTCTGTATTGTCCTCAAGCTTTCCCCACCCTCCAGAGCCTTCCCCAGAGCCTACAAACTAGAATCATCTGGCCTCTTACACCACTAAATGAGTACCTTAAATTTCATCCCATCCAATCACAGTGTTTCATTTGTGGTGTAGGATGGATTTCGTAGTCCCTCACCGTCCATGCTCCCATTCTTCCTACCCCTCCTCCGTCTCCACAGCAACACCAAAGCCAACGCCAAGGCCAGCAACAAAAGGCCGATACCCCCAGCAATGGCTCCTGACATCTGGAGGACATGATTGGACTTATGAGGCTCAAAGAGAGCACATGATATTTCTGATTCAGTGCTGAATCCGACGCTATTCCCTGCCACCACACAAACTCGTGACCCAAACTTTACTCCCTGCACTGACCCACTACGGGATGAATTGTTGAAAACTTGGGGCTCGTGGCCTTCTTCTGTGATTACTTTGTAGTAGGAGACAGTTGATAGTGGTGCACACCAATGAACCTCCACCAGTCCAGATGCTCCTTGTTTCAACTCTTTGATCTCTGGAGCTGCAGGCAGCTCATCCGGACCAGTAATTCCAGGACAGTAGCACTTAGTTTCGGCAGCGATCACAGAACACGGAACCTTGGGAACCACACAAGGGTCATATTCACACTCCCGAGGGGTAAAATGAGTGGTAGTGGCCCCAGTCTGGTCAGGGACTTTTGAATTGGGCTTGGGAGTTGCTTCATCATCGTAGTCATCAGTTACACCAATGTAGCGGATGCGGGTTTTTGTGACAGGAGGCAGAGATGCTAACGGGTTCACAGAGGCGGCTAACAGGAAGTCCACCAACAAGGTCAGCAGGAGGAGTGTAAAGTTCTGCATCTTGATTCTGTAAAAGATATGAATGCAAAAGTTAGCAACAGTCACTTTTAGTCAAATTATTGTCTTCTTAATAATGAGTCTTCTGTTGATTCCTAGTACTGCTCCACCACACTGGTCTACTAATCCTGCTAATTAGCTTAGGAGAAGGGAAGTCTCAACCTATATTAGACTCCTGCCCCTGCTGGACTTGTGAGCAGATCTCAGGAATCAGTCAATATTGTAGAAGTTGTAAAAGCCACCCAACTCCAGACATGTTGCTGGAGCTTCATGCCTGTTCCATTTGGTTGGCAAACCTCATCAAAGCAAAATTATACTACATGGTCAATGATGTTATATTTCACCATATTTGTACAGTATGTGCATTTCAGGTTAGAACAAGTCTTCATTCACAGGCCATGAAATTATTAATAAACTGTATGAAATTTGCAACTGCTGGAAATGAAGATTTCCATTGTTTGTTGTATCCTAATGGATAATTATCGATTAGATCCCTTAAACTTAACTCCTATTATAGTGAAGGCTGGCTAATTTACAACACTCCCCCTAGCAGGTTAGTGTTTTTGCATATTATGCAGGGAATCACAGTGCATCAGAACACAATGAGAATGTGTACAGTCTCAGAAATTCATCCATTCATTCATCTTCAGTAACTGTTTTATCCTGGTCAGAGTTGTGACAGATCTGCAGCCAACTCCCACTAACTCTGGGAGCAAGGGTACATCTTTTGTACCTTTAGTATCTTTCATCTGGAAACATGAATATGGTGTACTTTTAAAAATGAATTAAAGGTACATCCTAATAAAAGAGACATATAAAAGGTACAAAAGATGTACCCCTGATGGTACCACCCCAGCAACAATGAAAATACCGTTTGGTACCTTTATTTCTGAGAATGTACCAGGCGTCATGTCATGTCATGTTGCCGAGAAACCGCAAAGCACTCTGTCCTGAAAACTTTAACTCTGACTGGTTCAAAGCACTAACCCTGGAGACTCATTCCAAAAATGCTAAACAAACATCTCTTGACAGAAAATTAATTGAAAATTCTAGAAAATTAACACTTTCTGACCAAACAGAATCAAGAATTCAATATTGCTGTTGTATAAATAATGCAAGTACACATTACATAAAAATGAAAACCTCATAGAAACAAGTGACTGACTGGATGTTGGCCGTTAGCTTTATTTCTTACTCTTGTTTCCACTTGTTTCTTGTAATCATTAAATGTAAAAGGCAATACATTTACATCTTTTTTTTAAATACATTTCTGATGCTTTTTCTACAGA
Organism: Pangasianodon hypophthalmus; assembly: GCF_027358585.1. Classification (NCBI taxonomy): domain Eukaryota; kingdom Metazoa; phylum Chordata; class Actinopteri; order Siluriformes; family Pangasiidae; genus Pangasianodon; species Pangasianodon hypophthalmus. Next base: position 21,375,682 of record NC_069722.1, on the reverse strand, counting down.
TAGCAAACCTCAACAAAAGTAGCATGATGTTATTCTGATGATGTTTTCGCCATACCCACCCCTAACAGCAGACTATTTATAGTCTGCTGTTGGCTGTACATTTTGGAAAACTCGTCTCTGCTCCCATATGTGGGCTTACATAACTCACTCTCTCTCTCACACACACACACAGTAAACACTTTCGTCTGTTCTTACTCCAGATACTTCATCCCAGAGGTCTGTTTCCGTGGGAACCTGGCTAGACTACATGGTTACGAGACTGGTAGTTTTTTGGGGGTGCGAGTTTGAATATTCATTAGCATTGGGTCCATTCATCTTTCTGAAGCTTTAAAATCAGTTGCTCTCTGAATTACGGGTGAGCAACAGGACTATTCTCCAACATTTTTTCCCCCATGCGCCAAGGCACATTTTAAAAGGAAATAATCTCACTACAAATGTGATTTTTCTCATATTACACGTACACATCATTACATTGTTTGCTCATCAGTTCTAATTTCTTTGGTTCAAAGAAGGAGCCTGGTTCAGACCAGGATTATGAAATATTTCCAGAATATTTTGAAATTTGTTTGAAAGAACTGTAGGCCTATTACATTTTACTCTTATCCTGTTCAATCTTGTTTGGGTGTAATTTTAGATAAACTGGTAGAACCTGAAAAGTATACCTGATCTACTCTTGTGGCACATCAACATGTCACGGTAGACCAGTTGCAAAATGCTGGACTGTGGTACAATTATCATTAGAAATGATGTCATTGTACACTTTCCTGGGAGCACCACGAAAGTGAGCGAGACATGTGTTGTCAGTACTTCTAGAATAACCCACAGTGTGGCATTTGAGAGTTTGGAACTTGGTTACACATGAGCAGGAGTGTCGCTAAAAGATCTATCTAACAGATCTAGTTCCCCAATAGCAAGACGGTGGTGTAATTTCTCTGTAAATAACAGCATTACTCACCCAATAAGTAAGGATTAAAATACAATGGAGCATGCTGTCATAGGAAAATGACTGCGTGGTGTGATGCAAACGATACGAAGTGGAGTTACCGTTCCAATTTACTAAAGAATGACATGTTCAAAGTTTACACCAAAGCTACTCTAGGTGCTATATGCATCCAAAATGTGGAATTCCCGCTATGCTGCCTGTTAAACCCAAAATATGTCTTCAAAGCCTGACATTTTTAAAGTGGGAGATATTAAATGCTATAAAACACTACATAAGTACCACAGGGTTTGATTATAGGGTTCCTTCCATTTCAGCTTTTCAGTTATCATCATACCTGTAACTCAGTGGCTCTGCAATGGACTCCGACAGCATTATATAACGGAATATACTTAGTATTTAGTTTTTAGAAATATCAGCCTGTATAACTGGTCACTTGAATAAAATATGTTTAATCCAAACCTCACTAAGTCAGATTAAGTAAACGTATAAATAATGTAAACTTACAAATAATGTAAACTCAAAAAAGTGCATTGTGAGTGGAAAGTTCAGTAATAAAAAAAAAACTCCAATAAATAGAAATGATGTGTGTACCTCTAGAAAATGAAGTTCTTCTGCTCTCTTCGTATTTGGTTCCCTCTTTTCCCCCAAACGTCTTGCACTCCTGTGCTGTTGATTCCTCTCTGAAGAGAACTTGTTTCACGGCATCCTCTTTTGTTCCCTCCAAGAAGTGTCCCCTCCCTCTCAACACCCCCATTTTCCTCCTCCTCATCCGTGACTCTTTCTCCCTGCCCGCTCCCTTTTTTGGCATTGGTAGCTGGGGCCAAGTGCTTTGAGCATTGCTGAATGAATTTCCTTCAGTAAGCGAGACATGTTCAAACTCATCAGAAACCGTGTGTGAGACAGAGCTGTTACAGAAGTCAGCCAGAAATCACTCAATTACTCATACCATTTTTTTTTTTTTGCTTGGTAGACACTGTGTGTGTAGGAGTGTTTCAGCTGACCACTATTAGTGGCATTCCTTTGCATCACATCCATAGAGTATAGAGTCTAGAGTTGATGCACTGTTTTGTCTGCTTCACTGTAAAGATAAAAGGTTGGACATGTGAATCTACTGGTACGTGGGTTAAAACTCGAGTTTTCATTTTTTGTCAGCACAGTTAGCTTGGACAAATCAAATAAACAAAGACGTTATTACAAGAGGGCTTGCTGCTGTGAGGCAAATTTTCTTTTGTTGGGCAGACAAACATATTTTTTACTAACCTGTACAGCTGCCTTAGGAATCAATTACATAACGAATAAAATACTTAGGAGCATGCTGTTCTAGGAAAATAAACAGAGCTGTAGACATGTTACTGAGAAAACGGAAATCACAGAGCCTTCTGTCCTGAAGACTTTCCCACGTCAACGTTTTTTACAAAACAATGTGGTTACAAAGCGCTAACACTGGACACTCCTTCCATAAATATTAAATAAATGTCTCCTTACAGACTCACCATATCAGTGATTATTGACATATTTTTTTGTTAATTAAGTAGGTTTTTATAATTGGTTTATTATCAGGCTCAGATTATGTGGAGTGTCCACCCTACAAGTCCCTGTGGATGAGCTGTTACTATAGAAACAATAACATACTAGAACAAGCGAATTAATAAAATCCTGTAATTTGAATTAGAGCTGGAATTAAGTCAGAGCTGCTGTTCTGACCAATCACAATTGCAAATTCAGCAGCACCGTGGCTTAAAAGCGTTCCATCATGTTCCATCATTATGAATCCATCATTACTAATAAATTCACAATAAAATCAAGTTTGCATTTGCACATGCTCTGTTCATTCATAAAGCAGTTTTTTTTTTGGGAGATGTTGGCAGCTTGTGGTTACTTGGGCTTCCTCATGGTTCAGAATGAAACTAAAGGTTCCCACTCATCTGCATGCAACATGTAGTCAAACTTTGTCATCAGATACATCTGTGATAACAGAAAGACAAAATATACATCCTTATCAAAATTTTGACATCAACACATCCAGAATGTGTGTCTCACATACATCATTCTCATCTAATTTTCAGTCCTTTCAGTAAATTTCAGTCCTGCATCCACAGGTTTCAGTAATTCAGCCTGCGGAATTCACAGTCCTTCCACTGGTTCTTAGGCTGTGGTCAGGTCAAAGTGATGGCAAATTGCTGTGGTATAAGAGCAATAAAACACTTCAGGACATACTGTTATTGGAAAACAATCAACTTTGGGTGGTAGTAGTAAATCCGCCTCGTACCTGGCCACGTTCCACCACCCACTGTTGATTATTTTCCTGTAACAGCACACCAAAGGTATGTTTTATTCCATACTTAAATCTGCGTGTCAACAATACAAGAGACCAGTTTGCCAAGGTAAAAAAAAAAAAAAATTATTATTATTATTTTTTTCTCCTTAATTGTATTACTCTGAAGTAGAATAAAAAAAATAAATGCATTAAAGATTAGGAAGGAGGAGAAATAATCATTGGTGTGCTAAAAGGTAGTATGCTATCTAGTTGATTTGCTACTATGTATAATGCATCTGAAGTGATTTCCTTTTGGTTTGCTTCTAAAACGTTCGTTACCACAGTGTCTTCAAATTACTTTCTAGATTTATTCTAGGCTAAGAATGATATTTGAACCTAAGAAATTACCAACTACTGCCGATCAGATATTGATAATTCGCAAAATATAGCTGGTTTTATATTGGAGGGGTGTCAGATTTCTTGTACAAATTAAGCTTTCCTCACTCTTTGTTGGCTTTTATTTCAAAAATCCAACGAAGCTGTGCTCTTGTAAACATTTCTGGTGAGAGCTGAGGTAATTCTCAGAGGTACCAGATAATGTCAAAGCTGAATCTTATGTCTTATTCTCCGAAATATGGGCCCTTCAAAACAGCAGAAAAATGCAATATTCATAAGTCACACTGAAGCATTTCTCACAGATAAGCTAGCATTGTAGATACAGGCTTAAAATTTGCTGGAGATTTATACTAGTTGGGTCTGATGGCAGTGATATCTTTATGGATAACAAATAATGATTCTACCATTAGATATAAGGTTTCAAATGTAAGAAAATCAGTAATTTTACTACTCACGACTAATATATTGAAAAATTATAGAAAATTCCCTATACTATATACTTCCATTTTCTTGTAACTTGTATTATGCCACATGTGGAATATAATTACCAAGTTTCATTTGGAAAGGACCACTAGGTTTACAGATATAGGCAAGTAAATTTGGCTAAAATTGCTAAAATTGAACAAAAAATAAAAGCAATTTCGAGAGGCATAAAATCCAATGTTAACAGGTAGCTAGGAACCTGAACTTTTGCTAACATAAACTATTATCCTAGTACTATACGCACCCCAAATTTCATTTGCCAACAGGGCTGGCATCAATATAAAAAAAATTCAAAATGGCAATGTTTATTCACAAATGTACATGTAATGTTAACATAGTAAGTACTAGCGAGATGTTAGCTCAGAGCAGAAAGTGACATCTTGGACAAAATTTCATTCCAGGTTGCATTTGTTCTTTTGTTCACAACATTTTCTCTAGTATTCTTCAAATCAGTCGAGATAAACCATTATACGATGAAGGCAAATATAGTTCTTGGCACCAAGTCCATGTAAACTCGTTCTTCTTTTGATGAGCTCTACATTGTTTGCTGTAAAAGTGTTTAGCTGCTTGAACCAGGATTTCAGAATCCACCAACTGAGCGAGGCAAAAAGATAAATATCTGCATCGATGCCATGACTGCTATCACACTAGACAAGATGATAATTTGAGACAATTGGGCCCATGTGGTATTCACAGGCTTTTAGAGGCACAGCCCTGTACAATGGGATGCTAATAGTACTAGAATCATTGTTTATGCATGCTAAAATTCATATCTCTAGCACCTTGACAACACTGAATTTTACACGTTTTCAAACTGTAAATGTTTGTCAATTTTACCAATTTCAGCAATATGGACTAAAACCACTAGTTTTTAAATGATTTGTGTTTAAAAACTAGTGGTTTTACATCACACATGGCACAATACAAGGTACAAGAAAGAAAACTGAGATACAGTATATTGTGTAGATCCTATACTAAGCTGATCCATAGACCTCCCAGGTTTACTTATTTTAATAGCAACACTTTATCTATTAAAACATTGTACCATTTTTGGACCTTGGTGATAGGATTATTTATGGAAACCTTTAAAATAAAACTGATTTATTTGAACCCTTTTTGCATATGTAGCATGGAATTAACTTGTTAGGAAAAATGGTTGGCTGGATATTTGATTGAATTTGTATATGGCAGTGAGAATTAGGCTAGGCTTTGTCTTCTTTTATACATGCCAGCTCACACACACACACACACACACACACACACACACACACATTTCCACTAAGCTCATTTCCAGCACCTCGTTTATTAGAGAGAGATACCATTGGCATGACAGAGCTTGATCTATTTTATTTTCACAGTATGCTCCGAACACTGAACATCAATGCAAGCTTATACACACAAAAGCGCGTCCAAGGCTTCAGACACACTCTTTTTTCCTCCATGCTAATATCCACTGTATTTGTATAAGACCATTGTAAAGAGCCTAAGGATATAAAGTGCTTGAAATGCTAATTCGCTTGTGCATATTGTGTGTATGAATCGGGTTTGGATTCTTTTGTGATCTGGCTAAAGCGTGACTGAATTTGCACTATAGCTACCCTCAACATAACCTAAAATCACAAATGATATTGCTATCATCCTATGTTAATGTTAAATAAGTATAAATAGCATTGATAAACTTGATTCTTATGAAATGAAATACACATTTTCTGTTCCTCTTTATTCGTTATTGTACTTATATTTGATGTTTTTATGCAAGATTTGATGTATTATGCAAGAGGTAGATTAAATGTGCTTCCGCATCAGTCTTCCACATTTTCTCGATTTCCTCTTTCAGTCCCTGGTATTTCTACTGCCCTAAATGGGCAAGAGGTGATGGTGTCCTGGTGATGACTGACAGAAGCAGTTCTGAGAAAAACACTGTATAACTGTTTAGAATGTATTTTTGTGTTGGATAAAATGGACAAAATGGATTAGGACAGTCTTAGTCTTTTACAAAAACATTTTCATTACCACAAAAAAAAAAGATATGTAATGTCCCAATACCGTTTGCAGAAAAGTAGGCCAATATCATGATACTCCCACCTTCATACTTCACTGTGGGTGTGGTTTTTTTTTTTGTTTGTTTTTTTGAGAATCATATGCACAGTACTTTTTTGTCCCGTCTGATCAGAGTACATCAGTCCAAGAGTTCTGATTTGTCTAAATGCCTCTTTTTTTAAAGTAAAGGAGTTTTGCATGAGGTGTAGGAAGGGAGATGATTTGCGGTGCCATTCATTGCTGATTGTTCTCTGTGTAACTCTCATTCCTGCTGCTTTCAGGTCGTCCTGCAACTCTTTTCCAGTGACTGCTAGCTTCTCTCTGACCTTCCTTATCATTATTCTCAGAGAAACTTGCATATTATTGAACTAATTGTACTGACAAGGGATGTTTAAAGATTCCAAATACATTTTCCCCTAACAGTTTTGTTTTTAAAACCTATATTTGCTTAGATATATACTTTTTTTGTTCATATAATAATAACTACAAAGTCAAAGTCATTGGAAGTATATTAAATTATAAAACTAAATTTGTCTGAATACTTATTTCTCCTCACTGTATCTGTTATAAACTAATAAGAACACAGTACTAAAACCTAATATTCATGATATACTAAAAATTGTAGTGTACTGTTGATGCGATCCAATACAAAGCAGAGTTAATGCTACCGAACAAAAATGAATTATTTTCCAATAATTCTTTTTTATTGAAATTTGCACAGCAGTTTGCCAAGGATTACAATTTGTTGTGCTTTTTATCTGTTTATAGTTACACTGAATGTTAATGATCTACTAGCATACAGTAGATCTTGTTATATTATTAGCTACTAGATCACTATACCTAATAAATTTGCAACTCAGTACAATTATGAAATGCGTATATAAACACAGTGTAGATATGTAGATGGTAAAAGCTATCTGTATGTTGGATTTTTTTTTCTAGTTCATGTCCTAGGTGGAGTTCTCAACCGTTTTACAGTGAAGGATCCCTTTAACTGAAGAAACATTTATTTAAATGTGTTCATTAATATTTTGGTTGTTAACTGGAGCTTGTGTTTTTTTTAATTTTTTTTTATTAATTTTCCACCCATAAAACCCATTTGATAATGGTGGTTTCCACCACTGTAACAAAATCAGAATATCGTGGACCCCCGTGGTTATGCTCCACAGACCTCACTCACTTTGAGAACCATGGTCCTATAGTAATGTGCTGTGTTAGGAGACTTCCAGCTATAGCAGGAATGCTGAAGTTATTGTGTGTTATGGTTAACTGGCAGAATAAACACATTTGTATCCACAGGCTAAGGCAGCATGTGGGCTGACGTTCATGTCAGAACAGGTATAGGCCTACCTGCATTCACATGTTCGGTCTGAGACAAATACACATAAAAGATGTCTGGTCTTCCTCTTTGCTTCCCGTCACTTTCATAATGAATGTTGCATACTGTCTGATTTCCACTGTTTATCTCTTTCTCTCTCTCTCTCTCTCTCTGTCTGTCTGTCTCTGTCTCAACGCTTTCCTCTGTCTTTGACTAGGATTTGAAGTCACGCGGACAGAAATAGCCAACCGTCTGACTTTTTCACCTTTGCCTTACTCGCATTCCGGATCCTGTTTTAAGAACTGATGGGAAATCTTGCCTATCTTGACTTAATGACTTAGACATTATTATGCTTTTTTTTTTTTTTTAAGTACTTACTGAATAACATTTTATAATATAATACAGTTTATAAGACATCTATGAGTATGAGTAGCTTGTCAAAAAAAAAATCAGATGCTACTGAGGTTGGACTTCCAGGATTCATTTTTAAGAATTTAAGAATTCACCCAGGCCATAATCCTCAACCAAGTATGCGCATAATCCCACAATCCGATAATGCTATTTGGTTTATTATTTTGGAAAAGTATTACCCGACACGTGATTAACTGGAAAAGAATTTGGAGCATGCCACCATATGAGGCTGAGGCGAATGCCAGCTTTGCATAAAGTAAACATTGTTTATGACTTTGTTCATTTATATACCAGCGCTGTTGAATTCTCTAAACTGATTGGTCAGAAGGTGTTGATTCATTTCCTATAACAGCAGCTCTGACAACAGTTCCAGCGACAAGCCAATCACATGTTTATAGTAATGCTCTTTTGCTCGTGTTATTGTTTTTATAGTAACCACTAATTCACAGGCACATAATCTATATAGGGCTGATACTAAATGTGTTTTTGAATAAGTGTTATAATGTATAATAATTGATATGGTGAGGTTTTCTGTAAGGAGATGTTTATTTAACATTTATGGAAGGCGTCTCCAGTGTCAGCGCTTTGTAACAGACAGAGATAAAGCTGTAACTTTGGGTTTTCGACCACGGTAAAGTCTTTGCACTTTGCGGTTTGTCAGTAACTTGCAGCATTGTTAGTCTCATTAACTGAAATACTGCTCTCTCACTAACTAATCTGCTGTAATGTTCATGATAACAGGAACTAACGTTTGTGGACATTACAAAACATTATATGTAACTATAACCTGATAAAAAGTATGACATCACTCTTTAATAAATAAATGATTGTAATTCTTGGCAAATTACTGTTGTATAAGAGGAATAAATCACTTCAGGTTCCTTATGTAAGAAATGACATAGGACAGACCGTGCTGTTATATGACAATGATGAATGCAGGGGGGGTGTGATATGACACAACACGCAAGTGGAGTGCCACTACCCCCCTGAAGTGCATTATTTTTTGTATAACAGCAAAAACACACAATCTGTTGTGTGTTATGCCTCTTATAGCACAGGGATTTGCTAAAGACTACAATGGTTAATTTATTAATGTATGAAACGTCACACAATTGAACAGGTTATAGGTGGATTTCATGTTGTGGAACATTCGAGAGACAAGATAGTTCGTGTTCTCACTCCCTCACGAGTCAATCCCTCAATAGCCTAGCTCTTTTTTCTCTCTTTCTCTCTCACTTGAATGGATCTCTCTCTGTATCTATCTATCTCTCGCTTTAAACAACACAGCTTGTCATTTTACCGAGAAACGGGAAAGCATAAACTCCTCTGTCCTGAAGACGTTCCTGTGCTGATAAATTTCGCAAAGCACCGTGACTGTTACAAAGCGCTTACAACCTAGACTCCTTCCATAAATGTTAAATAAAGATCTCCTAACAGAAAACGTGACCACACCAACGATTATACGTATTACCACAGTTTTTAAATTTGGTTTTTATTAGTGTTAGATTATGTGAAGTGTCCGTGTGTATGAGCGGTAACTATAGGAGCAATAATGTATTAGAACAAGTGCATTAATATAAACCTATCGTTCATGTTACAACCAGATTTAGGCAACAACACTGTGGTATAAAGGCAAGTAATCAACATCAACATACAAACAAAGCTATTGTATTCCCTTCATACCATGCAATTTACTAAAGATTACAATTTTTTTGTTGCATGAAAGATCTTCTATAGATCATGAAATTTCAGAAGTGCCTTGGATTCAATTCCAAGATCTTTAGTACTAGTCCTGGATTTCCAAGTTCCAACACCTTTACTGATGAAAGGTACTTGCGTGAGGATGGCTAAGTTAAACAGAAAGGCTACTTATAACGTGTAACTCACAGCTGAGGAAGTAATCATGGATATCATGGAAGCTGTGCAATCATCATATTACAAAAGATTTGAACTGTTGAACTGCTCCATCACACATCCACCCACAGTTTCCACCATTCCACCATTCCCAAAAGTATTAGTTATATTAATGAAATGATGAGTAATACAAAGATGATCAAAGTTCATATTAAATAGTTCTCATGTTGACTATATTTTCCTAAAATTGACTCAATGTATGTTTCTTTAAGGACATAGTGGATGACGGCGCAACCAAATTTTTATACCATGGTGCTTTTAAATTCTCAATTCTGATTGGCCAGAAGGTGTAGGAATGGATTTTCTATAACTGCAGCTCTGACAGTAGTTCTGGCTGCAAGGCATATAACAGCCACACATTAATGCGCTCATTCTTATATATTATCGTTTCTTCTCATAAACTTCTCATAAACATGGTGAATGACTGTATTTGAATAACCCAGCAGTTTGCCAAGGAGTACAATTAATTAAAAAAATGAAACGTCATACTTTAATGCTGTGGAGTGTCCATGAAACAAGTTAGTTGCCCGTTATCACTTATGTTATAGCAGTTTTAAAAAGAGACGTGCGGTTATACGACAATAATCAGTGCTGGGGTGGTGTGATGCAGCACAATGCGAAGCAGGACTTGTTTATTTTCGTATAACCACACAGTTTGGAATGTGTTATTCCGCTTATAGCACAGCAATTCGCCAATAATTACAACATTTAGTTTATTAATGAATGACACATCAAGCATTTTAACAGTTTATAGTTTAATGTTGTTCATTATCCTCAAGACACATTATTACTTACATTATAGCCACAATAAACAGTCATTCCCTCACCAATATCTCTTTCTCTGTCTCTCTCTCTCAAAAAAAAAACCACAGCTTGTGATTTTATAGAGAGACCAGAAAGCATAAACTTGTTTGTCCTGAAGAAACCTCAAATGACTGATATAAAGAAACCACTTCACTGTGAGGAAAAAGAATTCTGATGAAAAATGTGGTCTAGCTTTTGAGTTTTTAAGTGAATAAGTATGATATTATTCTGCAGTGTAGATTGTAGCTAAGGAGATACTACATGCAGAAATGAGAAGTTCAAACTATTGCCCATTACGTGGAATTAGGGGTGTACAGAATAGTCACACTTCCTCTGTATTGCATGAGCCAACATCAGGCACCTTTAATGACACACAAGCAATATATGTAATGCTTCTGTTCAACTGGTAAAATATAATTAACACTGGATTTATGAATGGATAGATATGATCTCTGTAAGTGGATACATAGATGGATAAATAAATGAGTGAGGTTTTTTTTTTCTACCACAAGCAAGAGTTCTGAATTTTTTTTTTCTTTCTGTCACTGATTCAAAAATTCAGACTGACCTCATGACTTCATTCATCACTCGGTTTTCTCCCTCGTCTGACCACGTGGGATGTAGGAGGCACTGAGGCTTTATCATGGCGCTATGGTCGTCTCTAGAGTAATGTGGGTGTGTGAAAATTATTGGTCAAAGCTTAATTTACAAGAAATTGTAAGAATGGTGGGAGAATGGAAAACATCTGCTGTTTCCTTTAGTAATATGGGCTGGGCTTGTGTGTGTGTGTGGTGGTGGTGGGGGGGATCACAGCAACCATCCCGTATTTTCCTATATCTTTCATGGGCTCCATCTCAGATTCCCTCTAATTGTGTGAGGATTCTGCTTTTCCTTAACTTTACTTAATTGTAAATGATGATGTTATAGTTCTGTTAATTGATAGGTCAGAAGGTGTTGGTTAATTTTCTATTAACCGAGGCTGCTGAGGGAACGGCTGTTTACAATGGAAGTAATAACAAGAACTAACATTAAATGTAACTAGAAATGGATAAAAAGCATGAAGTGTTGTTCATTAATAAATTAAAAAGTGTAATCTTTGGTGTAATTCTGTGGTATAAGAGGAATAAAGTAGTTCAGGACATGCTATTGGAAATATCTGTCCATGGACCAATGTTTTTTAATGTAGTTTTTGATGAAGAATCAATTAACATTTACAGAATAATTGTGCTAATATTAATAACAATAATAATAATAATAATAATAATAATAATAATAATAATAAATATTGCTATATGACAGAGAAAAGTGGCATCTTTGTCACTGTTTCACTTATAGCCATGGTTACATTAGCAATAAAGCTCTCAGAAATGCAAAATTCAAAACATTTATTTTACCATGAACACATGTACAAAGTGATTTAAAAAATCCCAGAACTGGGCAACTAGTTAGCAATAGTTGTTACATTTGAGAACCTGTTTTTCTTACTGTCCTTTAAATAAGGAACCCAATGGGACTGCTGCTTTAAATTCTTACTTACTGAATAGGCTGCACTGTATTCAGGAATTTCATTAGGCACACTGGGACACAGACATTAACCTCCAGGGAGGTGCGTCATACATTCCACCCTCTTCATGGATATGTCCCAAACCTCCATTTACTTGTACTAACATCCTGAAAATAAAAAACCCCAAAAAACAAACAAACAAAAAAAGGTTTCTTATCATTCAACTTCCATTCCAGACTTGGATTTGGTTGTTCATATTTCTGTCACCTTTTTCTCTTGTCAGGCTGTGACTCAGTGCTGCCCCATGGTGGCCCGCAAAGTGCAAATCTGACCTGTGGCTGATGTTTTTCAAGCTTTTTTTTTAGGATTGAGTTAGTTGTTTTCTTGCTCAAAACCTTTAATTGCTAAAAAACCTACAATGTATCAAGTCACAACACTTTAATATTAAAAATTTGTTGCTAACTGGAATGTTACACCGTCTTTACGTAAACTTTACACTGTATGATTTTCAGCTTGTTTTGCTGTCGCAGACATATCGTAAAAGAATTCTTTGGTCGTGAGACAAAATCGTCAGTTTTAGAACGCATAATATGACGTGCTCACTGGCAGAGCAAAGACAGCCAATGACAGTTCAGAAATTTTTGAAATTAAAATCTGAATGTGATCACTGCTACGACAGCCACCAATAGGATGACGGCATAGGATGACGCAAAATTCAAGGGGTAGCTACAAATACGGTTGTAGCTATGCTGAAACATAAACAAAACATGCTGATTGGCGTCAAAATATCCTTATTACCTCAAGTTTACTTTTTCTTAGTAGATTTTTTCTGTTTATGTGAGCCTGTTTTTTTTTTTTTTCCAGTCCGGATCTCCGTGAGGGATGACATGAATCATTTTCTAAAATCACAGGTCTACCGTTAGAGGATCTTCATTGTATAATCTGACATTCTGAACATGTTATCGCTGTTATAGAATTCAAACAGTGCAACAAGTACTAAACCTAAAACTGACTCGGCACTGATTTTGTGGCCGTAGCATAGTCTTGACTTGGAGTGGATGGAGCTGCAGCTGGCAGTCCACCACTCACGAACTAAGTGGCTATGCAGACAACTGATCCTTTGACCATCCATTTAATGGTGCTCTAACTTTTTACTGCTGTCGGCATGCTTTTTGAGCATTCCCAGTGATCTCATTTATGACCGCATGACCATACAGTAGTGACTGTTAGCCTTTGTTAACTTTCTACTTTTGGATTTAGAGTTACCTTTTTAACTGGACAGGAATTTCTCCAATTGTGGAGAATGTATTTGGGGAAAAAAAAAACAGGTCAATGGGGGTAGCTTGCTTGTGGCTGCTTTATTTTTGGCTAGCTTGGTGACCGTATAACAGACATACCACCCTAAAGTATATTATTTTCCAGTAACAGCATGTTTTATTCCTCGTATACCACAGCAATTTCAAAAATTTCATATTATGGAATGTCTGCAAAACAAGTTATCACATACGTTATGTAGCTATAAACAGTAGTTCCCTCATAATCCCCTCTCTTTTCTTTCTCTTGTGAAGTTAAGTCAGAAAATGCAGCTTGTCATATTATTGAGAAACCACAAAGTCCTCCATTTGAAGACTTTCCCCTATCAAAAAACATACAGCTTTACCTCTGACTGTTACAAAGCACCGACACAAAAATGATACATAAACATCACCTCAGAGAAAATGTCACCATATCAACAATTACACGATTTGTTTACCTGTTTATGTGGAGCATCACCACACAAGTTCCTGCGTTCAGCTATTACAGAAAATTAATCAACACCTTCTGACCAATCAGAATTGGGCATTCAACAGCGATGTGGAATAAATGAACCATAGCAACCAAAATTTAAAAGGGTTACTGTAGTTTAAAATGCTGGTTTTTACCCAGGAATTTTCAAAACAAAATTACGCCCTAGATAAACAGGGTGTCCCAAAAGTCTCCATACATTGGGGAAATGAATGCTTTTTAGCAAAATGCAACTTTATTTGGAAAACATCCTCTACATGATTGCCATTTCTTGGTAAACACACACGGAGTCGTCTCTCCCACTCATGTTAATATTGTGTTAACGCATCTGGTGTTATGCATGTAATTGCACCTTGAATGCATTCCTTTAAATGATCTTTGTGCTGTATCTTTTCCAGGTGCACCATGGCCTACTTTTGTCAAAGGCATTCTTTATATTTCTGAAAAAATACATATACATTTAGTATGAAAAATTTTGGAAGACATTTCAAAATTGAAATGAATTAAAAGTATTAATTCCCCCTATGTATGGAGACTTTTGGGACACCCTGTATATGTACAACAGGGGAAACACTACCGTGACATACTGTGCAGTTTGGGACGTACCTCATAGGCCAGTGGTTCTCAAACTTTTTGTAGCCTGGGAACTGTATAATTTAATAAATTCCACAGACCCCTTCAGTATGGATTTAGTTCATGAACAATATTTAGATTCTTCAAATAATTTTTTGGAGACGTATAGCTTTTTAGCCAAACCTATTCGGATTGGATTAGTTTATCAGGGGGATGTGTGTAATAAATTGTTTTTAGACGTTTCCTCATTGATAAAGCTCTCGCATCCGGCCAGCAATGAAATTACCACAGGAGAAGTGAACTTCTAGGGTTTCTAGGGTACAAAACCTGATGTTTGCGTCATGTGGCAAGAAGATCACGTGCCATTCACACCATGTAGAGAAGCAGAGAAGAAACACTGGCTACTGTTTCAGTTTGGGGTGAACGAAGGTTCCAGCAACAATTTCAAAATACAACAGAACAATAATCACAAAGTATACGAGAAGCATCCAATTTTTCATTTTGCGACTCAGGAAGGGTTTAATATCTGGGTTAGGGTCACTGACACATGCTATGAGACTATATACAGAAGCAAGCAGAAGCAGTCACATGTCTTTTTTCTATCTGCATACTAGACTGTCATGGGAGGAGAGATAAAAACTCTGACATGGCCACTCTGGATGTGAATAAAATCACAGAGGAGTGCCTGTTGTTGTTCTTTCAGCTGCTCCTGTTAAGGGTCACCACAGCAGATCACTGGTCCACATGTTTTGATTTGGCCCAGGTTTTACACCGGATGCTCTTCCTGATGCAACCCTCCCATTTTATCTGGGCATGTGAGTACACTCCCAGTGGTTGGGTTGGTTCCCAGCCCAGGACTTGAACCCAGGCTGCGGTAGTGAGAGTTTTGGATCCTTAGCTGCTCGACCACCAGGGACCATATAGGTGCACCTGTAAAATAGGAAATTACCCCAGAACCCCATGTAAATTTAATCCCATTTGGCTAGGGCTTATTCCTGACATATCACTGACAGCACACAATTCTGACTTGACTTTGGTGCTTGGACCCCTAAATATAATAACTTTGATAATACTGGCTGTCATTTCCACCAGACTCCTAGGGGTTCCTGGACCTCAATTATTTGAAAACCACTGTTAAAGACTACTTAGTATGGTACAGTGTGCACACCTTGCCGCATGGGTGCGTCCCAAACCGCACAATACAGTCTTATTTCCAAACAATATCATTTATTTGTATCATTGTATCAAAATAAATACCAAATTAACAAGCATGCAAACACTATGAGGCATTATATGAATGCATTTACCAAACTTCTATACTCAAATTGAGAATTTTAGGATGTATTGCTAATGTCGGTTGAATTTTGACACACCATGTAGTATGGTAGTTTGCGGTTTGAGACGCGGCCCATATGATATCCTGTTGTGACAACACAAAAACGCTGGGTTTCCTCGCCTCTGACACTAGGCTAATATCAGACTGGAGATCTCAAGAAGAAGATAATGCCTTTGAATGATTTCTCACTCGTTTAAAGGTACTTTAAACCGATTTCTAAACGCACACTAGCCTACACGCCGTCTGGTACAATAAGGACAAGCTTAACATAGCTTCAAGAAGCCACAATGTCGGCAGGTAGACTAGTTCTTGCTGCTAAAAAGCCAACAGACACCCCTGACTCGAGTTTCTGTGAAAATAGCGTGAAGAAAGTGAGCTTTTTAGTCTCCTTGTACTGAAGTTATGGTTATCGCTGTATTGAAAACCTGCGTCGCCGTGTCGAGCACGCGCCGCGCGCTCCCTTAACCGCTGCTGATTGCGTCATTGACTGAGCGCTCATTCCAGGGGTGTGTCTCAAATCGACGTCTTGTTTCACAATCAAGCTCAGGGGTCTTCAAATACTTTTTTTTTTTTTTTAAACGTTCATTTTGATAAACGTCCTAGCTTGCAAAAGTCATGACTCAATAGTTATCATTAATATTTTGTTTATGGCTGTAAATAAGACATGTTTTGTTTTGTCGTAGCACTTCACGGTACCACTTTTGACTAGCATCACAGACTGTAAGCGGATAATAATCTTTTTTTTTTTTTTTAAATAAACATAAAATTCTCTGTCCCTTCATATTTAAACATTCTGTTTGCATCAACAGTTTGCTAAGTAAACCAGGAAAAGTAAAAAAAAAAAAATTTAATCTATTTCTGATTAATGTTTTTAGCCTTGTAGCTAGTCTCTGGTCTGATTAGCTTCCTTCAGATAAATAATGTGAACAAATCCATGTAATTGGATAAACCGCAAAAAGAAATGTGATGGTTCATGTTTAAAACTCAGAAAACTGAGTTGTTGAACTAGGGACAGGTTTTACACACGTTTATAGTGTTTTTTACACATTTACAGTCTTTTTTTTTTAAGCGCTTCTATGTGACCCCGGTTTAGCAGTAATCTTAATAACAGCCTGTAGTGCACTACTGAGTGTCCCGATGTTTCAGTAGCCTCATGCTAGTCACTCAGTTTTATGTTTCATAGCTTTAAACCCTTCAATGAGTTCTAAAAAAAAAATTAAATTTAACTGTTTAGGAGTAAAATATTCAAGAGTTAAACATTAAAGAAGAAACTTCTCAAATTGGTCATGAGTTTTAATCAGTAATTCTCTAGCATCATTTGTGGAACGAAATTAGCACATCACTGACGATATCTAAGTAGCTAAACTGATATAGCTAGCACCTCTTTGGCCACGCAAACACGAGACACTAGAACATGAATTATAACGTCATGTTATTAAGTATTAAAATATCTAATCTTATTTAATCTAATCTAATATTATAAGCAAACATGCTAAAAAAATTAGCATTGACTTTCAAAGTTGTTTCTGAGTGAACAAAATGCTAAAGCGCTATATTGCTAGGCTAAAATGAACGTAGTGCTTATCTACAATGTAAGAAAATGAAGAAGAAATGAATAAGAAAAAATGACAGGAAAACTATGTTATATTAGCTTGGAGGACAACTTGAGGCAAGTTGTTTGTTTGTTTTTGTTTGTTTTTACCTCAGAATGTTACATATTTAGTAATATTCGGTCAGTGTTTTTATCTGAGTTTAGCTGGAAGATGAAACAGGAAGTGTTTAATACTGTGTAGATGGTAACAGTCAAAAACTGAAAATAAATAAATTAATTAATTTTATATATATATATATATATATATATAATATATATATTGTAATTGAGCCTGTAGGTGTTTAGAAATGACAGCTCACAGAAGGTGATTATAGTGTACACTATGCACCACTCGCAGTCGGTTTGAGACGCAGCCCCGGATGAACCGGGAGAGCGGCGTGGGGGCGTGTCCGCTCTCTGCCACCCGATACCGTTTTGGTGGATTTATTTATTTATTTTTTTAGGAAGGTGAGGGAGAGGCGGGGACACACAGAGGGATTGAGAGAGAGAGAGAGAGAGAGCTGTTGAATGGAGACGGTTCTTAGAGTTTATAACGGAACCAGTGTCCGGTGTAGGTCGTGCGGAGCGCGCGCGCTGGGGCTCCGGCAGTAAACACGCGCGAGAACCTGCGTCTCAAAAGGCTCATGAGGCTCGTGATCGGGGCTTTTTGTCACCAGTGAAGCGCGAGAGCTTTGGCTATTGTTGCTCTTTTAAGACTTTAATACCGGTGCAGGTTTGAATCATCGATCGGATCACGAGGAGTTCGTAGTGAGCTGCGAGAGTTCAGCATGCGCATCGCGTGTAACCTTTGTTAGTCTGTTGTTTAGTATCTTCCACCCCCAAGTTATTTTTTTGCGTTACCGCGCGCGGAGTTGGTGTACTCTTTGCAGCACGCGGAGCTCTTCTCCGTTTCATGCAATAAAGACTTTTAAGGACTGTGGTGTGGATGCACGCGCGCACGCATGCATGATGCATCCAGCAAACAGCAGCTGCATCACCGAGAGCGATGACAGGACGCGCGAGCCCGAGCCCGGGGCGTCGGAGTCAGTGGAGCGCGCTTCCGGTAAGCGCGAGCCTCCCTCCGCGGCGGAACAGGGATGCCAGCTCGGGCACGCGGAGGAGGAGCAGGTGCGCGGGGATGACGCCGCGAGCCCAGCGCAGTTCGTGCCGCCGGAGGGAGGTTACGGCTGGCTCGTGGCGTTCGCCGCCACCTGGTGCAACGGCTCGATCTTTGGCATCCAGAACTCGTTCGGGATTCTGCACGTGATGCTCGCGCAGGAGCACGAGGACCCCAACGACCAGGCGTCCCAGTTTAAAGTAGGTGAGTGAGCTTGTCGCTTTCGTGGCACGCGCGCTGAGTGCACTGGCAGGTAAGTGTGCACTGCCTTCCCAATGTGTTGTTCATAAAAGTCTCCATCAACGTTTATAAACAAGTGTTATTATGTTTATTATTGAACTCTACCATGTATAATACATCTTTTGTACCTGTAGTGTATGTTTTACATGGTAATGTGAATGTAGTGTGTCTACAAAAAAGTACATAGTTCCACATTAAGGACCACTGAGGCACCTTTTAGCTGTAAAAGTTCACTTCATGAAACCAAGCAGGTAACTGATACACCCTAAAGGTATAAAAGATGCACTCATGAGGACAGCACTCCAGTCACAAGGAACGGTACTATTTAGTACCCTTTTTTCTGAGAGTTTGTGATTGATTGACTGGTGTCTTAAATCCCATGGGTTTTACTATAAGTGTAAATACAGGTGTACATAATGCCAACTTGAGTTTCCTATTTAAATAAAAGTATGAATCGTTGTAAATATGATGCAAAATGTGGACGCAGAAGCTCTAAACTAAATAAATATGAGAGCACCTGTTTGCCACAAAATAAAATACATCTGATCTTTTCTGCAAAAGGTGTGAGAACCACCATCTTAAGCTGTGATATTAGTTTAAGTTTAAAGAGCCAAGGGAGCAAAGTTGACTGGGAGGGATGGCAAAGGCTACTCTTGCTCCTCTGTCAATCACAGCGACACTAGCCAATCGCGGATGTATGCAGAAGAGGGCCGACAGCGCTTTCCTCCGAGTGTGTTACGCTGCCCTGTAATGTGTTATCTGTTGATGGTGTGCTCTTTATGTACGGCATACAGTATATTCCATAATAAGATTAACTAGGGGGCAGTTTAGTGTAGCCTGTACACCTACTGGCATGTTTTTGGGAGGTAGGAGGAAACCAGAGAACCCTGAAGGAACCCACAGAGACACAGGGAGAACATGCAAAACTTTCTGCACAGACAGAAACCTAAGCTCAGGATCGAAGCAGGGGTCCTTATGTGATGCGGATAGTCTACAGTGAGCACCAGGTGGATATTTAGTGTCCATTAGTCTTGTTTTCTCTGTGTCTATGTCTTATAATCTCTCTGTTTATATCAGTTTGTCTGAAAAGCCTCTAAAACTCCTCTGTCTGGTCGCCATGCTGTCTGATTGTGTGTGATTTGTTTACTCGCCTGTGTAAAAAAAAAAAAAACAACACTGGAGAGAGCAGACGAGGGGTGAGCAGGAGATGCCGAACTTTTGGGAAGCTAAATAATAGGAACAACTTCGTTACTATTAGAGACTTTTATTAATGGATTGCAGCTCAGAATGCTTTATGTGATATTAAAAATACAGCTCCAATTCCGATCCTGTAAAATATGTACTGGAAAAAAGTAATATAAAATGT
Organism: Pangasianodon hypophthalmus; assembly: GCF_027358585.1. Lineage (NCBI taxonomy): Eukaryota > Metazoa > Chordata > Actinopteri > Siluriformes > Pangasiidae > Pangasianodon > Pangasianodon hypophthalmus. Next base: position 21,355,604 of record NC_069722.1, on the reverse strand, counting down.
ATCAATAATATAAAACGTTAAAGGGGTCCAAGCACTGCTTCGCATTAATTGATGTATGGATTTTAGACGAGTATTTTAGGTTTGGCTGTGATAAGAGACACCAAGAGACACTAAGTGAGCTCGAATGTTGAAGCACCCTGCTATTCCAGCTCAGACCAAACTGAGCAGAGTCATTTGTATAAATTTGAAAATCATTTGGATACAGACTCTCTATTTGTTGAAAAACTGGAGTTTCTCAAATTGAAAGTATAATGTGTTAGAAGGAGCGTATTAATATAATATAAATCTCTCTACTGTTGTAGAAAATGAATCAACCTTTACACCAAATTTGGGGGTTGTTTCCTAACAGGACTCCCTGTTTTATTTTGCTAGAGAGGCAAAAAGAAGAGAGAGAAAAAAACAGTAGATGTTTAGACACCTGTAAAATAAATGGAAAAATATATTTCATACTGTCTTGCACTTGCTTTTGGTCAGTTGAATGATACAAAACTTTAAGTTTTGGATAAATACTTCTGCCAAATGGTTAAATGTAAATCCATCCAATGGTTAAATGTTAACAACATTTGTTGCATCAAAAGAAACCATTATAATTTCCCCAAGACAAAAGCAGCAAATTGTGTACATATTTTGTTAAAAAATTGTAACTGGAGAGTCCATACTGTCTTTGTATTGTGAAAATTGTTGAGTGTTATTCTCCTAAAATCTGACTGTCAAATTGTGCCAGTTGTTTCTGAAGTATCAGGTAATCCCTTCACACTCTTTCACACATGCAGCATACAAAACGTTGTGCGATATTGACTTGAACGAGGAGCTGTATTAAATCCAGTGCACTGTCTAAAACGGATTATGTAAGGAATAATACATCATGTAGAGGGATGTTATAGAAAAATAAACAGTGACGGGGTGGCATGTGTTTACCGATGATTAACAGCACATTCTGAAGTGTTTTATTCCTTTTACACCACAGCAATTTGCCAATGATTTACAATGTTTTATTTATTAAATAATAATACTTTTAATCTGTTTATAGTTCCATCCACAACACAACGTAGTTCCTGTTATGACTTTGGATGTAGCAGCTACAAACAGTCGTTCCTTCGCTAGCTGTTGTCTGGAACACTTTCCGGTAAAGGTATAGCTTCAGTTCTGACTGTAACGAAGGCACTGACACTGGAGACTCCTTCCATTCCAAGTGCTAAATACTATAAATGTCTCCTTACAGAAAACGTCACCATATTACACAACAATTACACATAATTTAAAAAAAACCCCAAAAAAACAGGGCCTTGATGTAGTCTAATGGTTACATTAAATGAATATTCATAACATTGATGAATGAAATATAAATAAGTAAATAAATAACATAAATAACTCTAATCTAGGCCTGGTTTCTAGTTACTCTAGCTATAACTCTTAGTTTTTAATTGCTGCAGAACCAAAAGTCCAGTGAGTGGAGTTGGATCTGGTCCAGCTCCTCCTACCTCGGCAGAGTCGAGGCAAAAGTCCAAGGGGGTTCAGACAACTTCAGGCTGGATGAGTGTGTTGTTCCGTGTAGTAAAGTGTCTCGTGGGTTAGGGTTAGGGCTTAGGGTTAAAAGAGGAGTTGGCTCAGGTCCAGCCCCCCAACACACACACACACACACACACACCACCCCCAGACATTTGGCTGTGCAGCAAGGACTATCTCAATTAACATGATATTTACATGACAAGTCAGTTTCAATGTCTTTATGGTATACTTGCCTACTATTAGATGTATATTTGATTTCTTTGTATTTCTGTATCATCACATTAGTATAATATTTTTATTGTCTCTTGTCATTACACTGACTACAAAAAAGATCTGCATTAACAGTTTCATGTCTCAGTCTCTCACTTTATTGGTCTTCCCCTTTTAACGACAAGTGTGTGATTTAAAGAAAGTGGTCTAGACATGAATTGAAAAAAAAAAAACCCTCCTGCCGAGAGAATGCTACACAAGAAAAAAACCCTGGAAACTTCACAAGTCGTAAACTGTGCCCAAGTAGTTTCAGCAATCGCCTGGTTTTAAAGGTATGTCAGTATTTACGCTTGTTCAGAGTCAGTTAAGTTGCCACCTCTGAACACGGTCCCTAGTGCACGGTTTGAGACCGAGCCAGTGACGGCACTGCCGAGAGAAAGGATGATGAGTGTGTTGTACTGTGTGATCAGTGTATCTGTGTGTGACTGTTCATTTCTCTTCCCTCTAGGCTCAACACCTGTTTCACAACACCTGTTTTTTTTACTCTTTCTGTGGTCATTTTCTTTTTGAATCGGTGGAGAAAATGCCTGCCATGTTGCTACATGAAAGCAGTGTTTATTGACTTTAAAGGTATTAAACAGCCGAGTTCCCACCCCTCTCTTTTTACTTTCATTTTTACTTTATTTTTCTCTTCCTCTTTATTTTTTTTCCCCTTTAATCTGTCATTTGCTCTTGTTTTTATTTTTTTACTTTGACTTTTCATTTTCTCGTCGTCTCACTTCTGTTCTTCTCTTTCACTTTTTGCTCTCTTTTTTGCCGTTGCTGTCTTCCTCTGTCTGTGCCTCACTTTGTCTTGTTTGTCCACCAGTCCCTCTTTCTGGCTCTTTCTCTTTTTTCCCGCTTTTTTTTTTTCTTGCTCTTTAATTCCGTCCTTCTCTATCCTATAATTTACTCTTCGTTCTGCGCTTCTTTTTCAGTATCTCTTTCTCTCACGTTCTTTGTCTGCCAGTCCTCTCCTGTCCTCTCAGAACTCTCTGACCCCAGATCCTCTGAAGCATGGAGGTTTAATCTCAGCAGGGGATTAAAGTGGAAACTCCCGTTTGCATAAATACTGCTCAGTCCTGCTTTAATCCTGAAACACATTACACATTTCTGTCCCATTTGAAGAGCATCATATGGAAAGTGGTTTAAATGTCTTTTTTTTTTTTTTTTTTGAACATTCTTCAATGAAGCATACACGGGTCCATCTTGGCGAAGACAAGTCTGTAATTTAGTTGACTTGAAAAAAAAAAAATCATGAAAGATTGTTGTTTTGACAAAAAAAGTGGCCTAAACCTAGTTTTTGTAGAACCCTGTGTGCTTTAGTGCTGAAGAACATATGTATGTGTGTGTGTGTGTGTGTGTGTGTATATGTGTGTGTGTGTGTATTCAGATTTAGTTAAACATGTCGGCCAAAGTTCAGTGCATTGAGCAAGTAGGAGAGAAAATTGCTTTAAAAAAAATCTCAACACTCTGGTTTGTGCACACACAGAGTACTTAGTGTGTAGGATGCACTTTTTTTGCTTATAATTATATCCCTTAGATTTCGTGTGTGCTGTAATTCCAATGGTCCTTATTATAAAAAAAATGGACCCCAGAGACAAGTTCCTTGTCCACTTAGTTACTCTACTCTATGGGAGTGCTTGGTTTGCGTCCATGCCTGAAACCACATATACTGTACTAAACTAAACATGCAAAATTACTACACCAACAATGGTGCCATTACTATTTTGAACACGGTAGTATGTGGATTAAGACGGAGCCTGTGTCTAGACACATATGTACCGTTAGGGGACATTATGCCTATGTTTGGGATAAAATGTAAGCAAATCTGTTAATTAAATTGTTAATATTTCGGTTAGCAAACATAAGACGCAGTGAATAAAAAATAGGTTGTTATTCTAGTAATAGTTTCTATAAGAATGACGTACACAGGCACTTGTATTTCAGATGCTCCACTTAAAAAAGTGTGGGTAACTGTTGATATGCTGAAGTTTTCTGTGTTTATATAACATATATGGAAGGAGTCTCCAGTGTCCAGCGCTTTGTAACAGTCCGAGTCTTTGTGGTTTCTCAGTAACGTGATAAACTTAATGCGTCTGATTAAGTTCAAGAGAGAGAAAAAGAGAGGTTGGTGAGTGAATGACTGTATTATAGCTGCTATATGCAAGTGAAAAGAGGAACCAAGTTTTTTGTGGACGTTCCACAACAAGAAACCTAACTATAAAGGATAAAAAGTATGTCATGTCGTTCTTTGATGAATATAAATTGTAAATGTTGGTTTAGTCAACCTCGGCATGCCACGACACCACTCTGTTGTTATTTTCCTATAACAGCAAATCCTCAAGTATTTTTTTGTTACTTATCGAACTGTTTACATAACTATTTTGATAACCGTACAAGTTATTAGCTAGCACACATTGAAAACATTATGGCCATGCCTAATATGCTGTTGGTCCTCCTCATGCCACCAAAACAGCTCGCCGAGGTATGGACTCTACAGGATCTCTGAATGTGCTCTGTAGTATCTGGCACCAAGAAGTTAGCAGCGGTTTCTTTAAGTCCTGTAAGTTGCGAGGTGGAGCCACTGCAGTTCGAACTTGTTGTTCCAGCACGTCTCACAGTTGCTCAATCGGATTGAGATCTGGGGAATTTTGAGGCCAGGGCAACAATGTGTGTGGTGTAGCAGGATGCATTATCCTGCCTAAAGAGGAATACCATCAGGGAATACCACTGCCATGAAGGGGTGTACCTGGTCCTAGGTAAATGGCACGTGTCAACTTGACGTCTACATGAATGCCTGGAGCGAGGGTTCCTAAGCAGATCATTGCCCAGAGCATTACACTGCCTCCGCCAGCTTATTTCCTTCTCACAGTACATCATAGTGCCATGACTTCCCCAGGTAAATGGCAGGCCAGGCCACCTTCTTCCGTTGATCCAAGGTCCAATTCGGAAGCTTGTGTGCCGATTGTTTTCATGCACTGTGTGTTATGACACAATACTCCCGTAACCATCATTGAAATTTTTCGTGCCACTGTAGCGTGTCTGTTGGTTCGGACAAGACAAGATAGCCTTCGTTGCCCTCGCTTGTCAATGAGCCTTGGGCACCCAATACTCTGTTGCCGGTTAAGGGTTTGGCCCTCCTCTGACCATTGGTAGGTCCTCACTACAGCCTTGCCGCTTCGGAGATACTCTGACCCCTAACTATTCAGCCACTCAGGTCTTCATGCCTGCCCATTTCTCCCGCATCCAACACATCGACTACGAGGACCGATTGTTTGCTTGACGTCTACTATATCCCAGACCTTGGCACACACCACTGTTATGAGATAATCTCATGAATTTGCTTCATCCGTGAGTAGTCATAATGCCTTGGCATTATGAAGAGTGTTAAATATATGAGTGTAGAAAAGAGTGAATTTGCCTTCATAAGTAGGAAGGCTGTATTTCAGGGTTTTTGCAGTTAAAATTTTACCCATACTCCTCAGCCACGTTATCATCTGTTAAAAGCCCAAAGTGCACCGAATTAATATTTAATAGACTTGAAGTCCATTACCTCTTTGCTCTTGCTGGAGTTTTGCTTGTCCCAGTGAAAGACTGCCTGAGATGAACTTGTGATGAACTTTCCATCTGTTGCGTATCCACATTAATAATGTTTAGATCAACTCTCCAGGGTAAAATATAACAATGGCCTCTGGGTGTTTTATGTATGTTTGGAAAGGTGGGATCATTTGCTTGAGCCAATATGCTGTGCCATTGTGGGTTTGCTTAAACATCTGGTTTCAATAGACTACACATTAACATTTGATTTATAGAGGTAACTCAGGGATTTCAGATAAAACCGGCTGAAATTATACTTAAACGTGTCAAAAACTTCAAAGGTGGAAATTAAGTGATGTTTTACATGAAGTTTTTTTTTTTAAAACACAGTCACTACGTGCTAAAGCACACTTAATAATCACCCATCACTGTTAATGCATAACTAAAAGAGTTGTTTAAGAGTCTTGACAGTAGGTCAGAAGACAGGAAGATCTGAAGGCTTTTGTCGAGCACTTTTGAGTTTTTCTTTGTCATGGCGAGGCACAGAAATGGACATAGCTGTTTTATTTATTGCTAGTTGCTGCTATGGCAGCAGTGAAGTGCGAAAGTGAGAAGAGAAAGAAAATTTGTATACTATTTTAATGTTTGTGGTTTTTGTTTTTTTTTACTTACTTCAGCTGCAGAGGCACTGTGCTTGCACAACTGCAACAGGCAGAAGAATAAAAAGAACGGTGAGCAAAAAAACCTACAACGAGTAAGCAGGAAACGTAGCTATAAATGATAAAAAGTGTGCCTCATCCCTTAATAACATTGGAAGGATGCTGTGGCATAAGAGGAATGAAACGCTTGCAGACGTGCACATTATGTTCCTTACAATTCGAACTTTGTATGGTTCCCTTTATACAACTGTCAGGACTAAAGGGTGTGTGCAGCGTTGTTAGCCCCCCATGTTAGTCTCGCACCTTTCTGCTACAATGAACTCTGCACAAAGGAAGCTTGTGTTAGAGGGGAACCTGGCCAGATGTGATCTAAGGTGAGCTTTTAGGACATGACAATCATTGCTTTGAAGGAGTATATAAAATTAGGTGAAATGATGCTGAAACATTTTCCCATGTTCCACTTTGGAATGACGTGAGAACAGCTGTAGTGTGTGTGCTCAAATCTAAAAAAAAATCAGCTTCATGATGGAAGATTGGTATGAATTTGTACTCACATGTGAAGTTGTAAGAGTTCTGCTGTACAATCAAGTCATGTTTAGGAATAGCTTAATTACATAATTAAGCTAATTTTCACTGGCTGTACCCATTTTTAAACCCCAAAATGGTCATTCGCTTCTAACTTCCATCTGCAGTGTAGGGGTGTTTTTGTCTAGTGTGTCTGACAGTTTGAGATTTCAAACCTGACAACTTTTATAGAAAACATTTTTTTAAAAAAGGGTGCTAAACGTTTAGGCGTTCCTAAATGTTTCGGACAAACGACCCCAAAGAACATTATGAATTTTCTGGAATTCCAAACCTTGACCAGCCTACATTTATTTAAAAATTCCAGATTTATGATATAGGACTCCTGTAACATTTGAACATTTTATTATGTTAGTAACATATCTATGTGTAACATAAGTGACTAAAAACCAAAGGAACATTCCTTGCACTGACTTAACGGTATGTTCTGTAGTTATAGGAAAAGAATCTATGCTGGGATGTGATGTGAAGCAGAGGAACCTGGTTTATACTTGACACATGATATTGCTTGCGCATGCAGAAGGAAAATTTGTGCACACACTCTCGCTGCGTATCTCGTGTACATCCAGAAGATTGAAAAGCAGCATTTACTAGCATCAACAACGTAGCGTCTCTGGCCATCGTGTTTCCAAGTCAAACTATAAAATGTTTAGCGATTTTCATGCACACCGATGTTAAACACACTGACGAGCTCTGTCACTCTTAAATCTTTGAGAGCAGCGTCACGATTGTTGTCATGAGAAACGTCTCAAATCGAAAACTCTGAGTATTTTCTAATCTAGAAAATCAAGAAGACTGGTACGCAAATCTGACCTTTCGGTAGGTTTGAAGGAGACATGAGAGTTTTTTAAAAATTTCAGATGCTACCTGTAATAGGAAACCCAGTTAGTGTTAGCGCTCAATAACGTCTAGAATAGTACATAAGTATGAGATTTGAGACAATTCTCAAGAAAAGTTGTTTTGTAGATGTAGATGGAAGGGGAAATTTGTTAATTTTTAATTGTTGAACTATGATAGTACAGTGCATCAGGATAGTGAAAAAGACTAAAATAACATGTACCTTATAAATTTAAACATGGCTTTTCTGAACATTTCAGAATATTAGCACACAAAATCCATCTCCGCTATTTTTATTATACAGAAGACTGTGAGTTTCTGTGGGTTTCTCTGTGAGTTTCTCTCACAACCCCATTTGTAAATCAAGCGACTCCACATGGGGTCATGACGCCAAGTTTGGGAACCCCAAACTTTCAAGGTGCAAATGTTTGTCATGGGTAGGTACCCATAATGCTGTGAGGGAAAAAATGCTACCATATACAAAGATGTTTTCCATAGATACAAGCGATGTAAATGTTTCCCTTCGAGGTATAGTAGTGGTCCTTAAGGTTCAATTTCATTTTAAGATCAAAACTTTTACTAGGTATTTATTTAGGATACCTTGTAGCTACCTTTACAATAACGCATTAAAGAAATAAAAATCTCCAATTACTAATGAATTAAATATATATATAATGGTTGCTACTACAGATCATTAAAAGTATATTTAACAAGATGAAGAGATCCAAGAAATACAAAAAAAATCAAACAAGTACATTTTTAATTTGGTTTTAAAACCAACTATAGGGGTGTTTAGATGTGTATAAGGTATTTGGGAACACTATTCCAGACACCTTCTGGTTAAGTAGCGGGTGATCCTCAGGACTAACAATACGAGTTTGCTGAACAAAGAGAGCAGTCATTGGGGGAAGGGTTAAATTGCTTCAAGAGAGCAGCAAGAAACACTGGAGCAAAATGATTTTAAGAGTTTTTTTTTAACGGCACTGTTACACCTATTAGTCCAGTTGCTCAATCTGAATCTGAGTGAAATTGATACTTTTGGTTCGTATGGTATTTGGTTTAGTTTGTTTTTTCATTGAGCATAATTAAGCAAAAAAAAAAAAAAAGCAGGTTGAAAACCCGTACATAAAATTTCATTCATTCGTCAGAAATACAATGACGAAAAAAGTAAACAAACCTTTGCCAAGTGCTTTAGAAATCACAAAAATCACCTAAGCTCAGACAACACAAAGCTGTGCTTAATATATTACTAGATAATTATAGAAATTACAAGTTTAAAACATTTGATCACATCAATAATTTCTTTTTTCTTTTTTTTTTTTCGTCAGTCCAAATCTCACATCACATTTCCGCAGCACTTAGCTCTAACCTTTGCTCAGTTTGCACCTCGCCAGTTCATTTTAGCAGCTCTAACAAAAAAACGTCATCCACAACTCAAAGTTCGATTGAAACCAGACCGAAACCACCTTGCTCAGATGATCTCGGACCGATTGTGGGACTGTTGTGATCTTCCCTGCACAAACCAGAGAGAAAATCAATCAGGGTTCAGTTCAAACTGGCTAAGCACTGTATATGTCAGAGCAACCTTAAACATCATAAACAGGACTACTTATGAAATTTGAAAGCTCTAATGTGTTTAGTGTGCAGATATAGAGGGCCAAAGTTGGTCTTTGCTTTTTTTTTTTTTTTTAACAATATTCAGCAGGCCATAAATTGGCAAATGTGCAACTGTGGACCTTCTATTTTAGAAGCTGAAGACATTTTATTCTACACAACAATCCCCGAAAATTTCATGCATCTAGCATGAATAGTTCTAAAGTAATGACTTGTGGAGCTATTCATGATAGATGCATGACATTTTCAGGGACTATTGTGTAGCATAAGGTTTTTTTTACAGTAAAATTAGAGCCATGCCCCCTTAAAGCCTCTATATCTCAGAAACTAAAGAAGATACAAGCCTGAAATTTTGCACACTATTTATTAGGAATAGTGACATTATTTCCAGAAGGTATGAAGCAAATCTGAGATGGTCAGTCAGGAGGCCTCTAGTGATTTCACATGGATTGACCCATTAATAGCAAGAAAGTTAGCCAATAGAACAAAACGTATGGAATGAATCAGTGGTTATTTCCCAGACGTGAGCGTGACCAGAGATCAGTCGACTGAAGAAATAAAGATAAGGCTACATCAGTCAAATGCCACAAGTGACTTTTACCTCCAGTGATGAGACAGAGACTAATGTGGATACTCAAGATGACAATCAGCATTATTTTCCAGAAATGGATTAGGTTATAAATATAGAGGTAGGATTATGTAGTGGATAATAATACTCAAAAGTGAACTGGCAGGTTACAGTATAGGAGAAGGTTGACCTAAATCTTCATTTTTTTTTTCTTGGCTTCCAAAATACAAGAACAAAGGGTGTGTTGTAGGGGTGTGGGTGTGGGTGTGTGCTATCACTGACAGGAATTTTGGCTTTGTGAGTCATTGTACTGCTTTAATCTCTAAAAGTCTCTACATTGGGGTCCAAAATACACTAATACAATTCTGTAAAAAGTACAATATTTATACACTAGAATACAAATCCTAAACACTATTGTATACACTAGCATAAAATAATCTCTTTTACAAACTAGCCCTGGCCAAGAAGGCAACATGTGTTACCCATTTACCATTGGCTGTAATCTAACATAGATCTCACTGAATTTAGGCACACACACACACACATATACACACACACACGTGGAAAATTGCTAAGCTTATACACCCTCACAAACGCACTTATCATATAAGGCCAGCCTTATACACACCCACACACGTCAGATATAGCAAGCTTCAAACATACAGACACACACATTAGACGTAGCCAACCCACCATATGGATCTCAAACATCATAAATAGAATAAATTCCATGTTTAATCTTATGCAAACTAAAGTTTAGGGAAGTTTATTTCTAATAATTTTATATGCCTGCTAGGTTTGCATAGCTGTCCACTTCTCTTGGTCATCATTTTCCTCTTTCCTCTGTTAGTGAATGATTAAACAAAGAAAAACGTCAGATATAGGCTACATAAATACACAAAGTGCACTCATATTTCATCTTGCAAGCCCACAGGCCTCTAGACATGGAAGTGGTTTTTTTTTTTTTTTCTTTTTTCCTGATAAGCAAGATACACAGAACTGATCCAATTCCAACATCCTGTCAGAGATCCTGTATTGTTTACATTTGCATGGTAAATATGCAGTTGATGGTGGTCCAATAAAACGGCTTATGTAATCTTTTTCTTTTTTTAACCCTGTAGAACCCTGGTGTGTGAGGGTGTGGAGGAAGACTCGGGAAACGGGCGGAATTTTAACTGAGCTCCGGGCTTGCGTTTATTCAGTCCACACACTTTTTTCAGCTCACTTTCAAAAAAAAAAAAAAACTCAACAAAATCAAAGCACTCAACAGAAACTGGTCTGTCCCAGACTCTCAGCTTTTGCTCCATCAAGTTCACGTTGTGTGTGTGTGTGTTGTGTGTCACGCAAGTACCACCAGCTATCTCGCACTCTCTCTCACCGGTTACAGGAGTAACTGAAAGCACAGACAAACACAAATAAGTAGACTGGTGGTAATACAACACAGGTGAGAATCATCACACGTTACCTTCCGGTTCAGCCCGCCTCCTCTGCGTCCAAAGCTGACGCTTGACCACGCCCCCGCCGCCACACACCCCTTTCTCGTGTCTTATCGTGTCTTATGTATATATATATGTATAATTAAATACTATTAGCATTATTATTTATTATAAATAATAAAGCTGTTATTTATTATTTTATTCATATCACTAGTTTACCTAAAAATGTGAATCAGAATATACAACACTAAGTTGTCAGGGATTCGCAGAGGTATTGGATGCAAGTGCAGACTTTTATTGTGCAGGGTGTAAAAACAACAACCGAAGCGGTGAGTGTACACAAAACAGCAAAACGTACAGACTATGGGCAAGACTATGGCAGGCAAAGCAACAAACCGACACAACATCAACAGAAGCATGACAATGAGGTACAGAGAAACGGGAAACAGGAGTGAGTGATTAGTGCCATGTGACGTGCTGGGGCTGATGGGAAGTGTAATTTAGTGCCCTTTTAGTGCTACCCTGACATAAATTATATTAATATAATAACTAATTAATACTTGGATTTGTTGTTATAAATAATATTTTTTAAATAACAAACTTATTAAACCAAATATTGAACACCTATATAAATTGTTGTGTATTTCATTTTTGGCAAAAAATATATAATATAATATAATATAATATGATATGATATGATATGATATGATATGATATGATATGATATGATATGATATAATATAATATAATATAATATAATATTAGCACAGATAGAGGAACAGAAGGCGTTTGTTTGTGTCTCCCCTGTGTCTGTGTGTCTGGTCGAAACCTGTCAGAGCGCATCAGTCACTTTTAGTGGGTCATTCTCCCTGTCCCTTCCTCCAGCTCTTCTCTCTCTCTCTCTCTCTCTCTCTCTCTTTCTGTCTGTTCAGTTGTTTTCAGAGGGATCTGGCCCTGATTCTCTCTAATGAGACTGCTGTGTGTTAAAGCCCTTGAGCTAGTGATGGAGAAAGAGGGGGGAGCGAGGAAGTGGCATGGATGTGGAGAAGGAAATAATGGGAGAGGGCAAGAGGGAGTGAAAAGTGGGGGAGTAAGTAATAGTGAACAACAAAAGAGTGACAGAGGAAATGAGAGGAGGAAGAGAGAGCAAGGGGTAGGGAGAGGGAATGAATGAGAGAGAATAGAAAAGAGACAATAAGGAATCTTTTGAGTGAAGTATAGAGGGAAGTGTGTGTTGTAATTGTGTGGAGTAGTTGGAGTGATGTGTTTATGCGCTGAATCATCCGTCACCTGTCTCTACGGGTTGTCATGAGAGAATGTGAGAAAGTGTTACAGACAGAAGAAAAGTGTGTTAAAACCCTATTATCTGTGTTGCTAGCAGCAGTATGCTGTAATTATGATTATCAATTCTCCAGTGCATTGGTAGCCTCTTTTGTTTGATCTTTACCAGGGTGCCAATAATTCTGCATAGCCAAGAGGTTTTGTTGCTGTTTTAGATCTTTGGCAAAAAAAAGAGAATAATTATTATTATTATCATTATTTATTATTAGGGGGCCAAGCATCAAAGCTAGGTAGGGACCCTATTGGAATTGTATATTCTTATATTTATTATTAGGGGCCCAAGCATCGACGCTAGGTAGGTACCCTACTGGAATTGTATATTCTTAAATTTATTATTAGGGGGCCAAGCATCGACGCTAGGTAGGGACCCTATTGGAACTGTATGTTTTCGTCTTATATTTATTATTAGGGGGCCAAGCATCAAAGCTAGGTAGGGACCCTATTGGAATTGTATATTCTTAAATTTATTATTAGGGGGCCAAGCATCGACACTAGGTAGAGACCCTATTGGAATTGTATATTCTTAAATTTATTATTAGGGGGCCAAGCATCGACACTAGGTAGAGACCCTATTGGAATTGTATATTCTTAAATTTATTATTAGGGGGCCAAGCATCGACACTAGGTAGAGACCCTATTAGAATTGTATATTCTTAAATTTATTATTAGGGGCCCAAGCATCGACGCTAGGTAGGGACCCTACTGGAATTGTATATTCTTAAATTTATTATTAGGGGGCCAAGCATCGACGCTAGGTAGGGACCCTATTGGAACTGTATGTTTTCTTCTTATATTTATTATTAGGGGGCCAAGCACTTTTGATATATGGGACGGTTCATCCATAACATGCAAACAAGATTGATAGCGAAGTTGCCAAAGGGACTATAAGAATTTTTTTTAATTCACCTCAAGGTGGCAGTATAATTCACAAAATTAAATAACTGCTCTTGAACATCAAATCAAGACTCTTCTTTCTCTTGATTTCCGGGATGGTGTTCCTTTTGTAACTAATTTGTGATTTGTCAAACAGGTGGTCGGCCATTTTGAAGTTTAACAGAAACTTTTCTTTGCTTCTTCTCCTACAAATTTTGTCCAGTAACCATGAAATTTGGATCACAGCATCATGAGACCAACTTGAACGAAACTGATTTTTGATATGCAGGACAGTTCATCCATAACATGCAACAAATGAATCTGATGGTGACAGGAAGTGAGGGCATATCTCAGTAATGCTTTTACGTATTGACACCAAACTTTTCACGTACATTTAGCAACAATACCTAATGTTAACAAACAAGCTTCAAGTTTATTTGCAGCTTGAGAGGGGTATTGGCGTCAAATTTGTTTTGGCATCAAATTTAGTATATTTCTATGGGAACAAGCACCGATGGTCCCAGTGGCTTCTGGTCTTCCTCTATTGCTAAGGGGTGATGCCAGAAAGTGCTTGGCCCCTTAATAGCAGCTTGCATCTATGTTTTTACTGAAGTGTTCTTTGATATGTTTGCATTATGGGCCCATTCTTAGTGTAGTATAAAATAATTTTATAATATAATTAAAAATAAGTTTACTGTTAGTATTTAGTATAAAACTTTATTTGTTTTCATGTGATGGATCGGCTGCCAGGAGCAGTGCACCCGTCCAAAACTGAAATGAAACCTACAACAATAATATGAAACCTTTTTCATACTATTGGAGGAAAGAAAATAATCTGTGGGTTAATAATCAGAGGAATGTATAATGCCTGCTGGATTTAGGAGGGCAAAATCCTCTTTCACGAACGAACACACACACACACACACAATCACCTCACCTCAGGTTTCCCTTTTTCTCAATTGTTCTAAATTCCCATAAGAACCTCAACCAGAGATTCCTAAACTGCAAAGCCAACAAACAAAGAACAACCGAAAATATGTGTGTGTGTGTGTGTGTGTGTGTATATGTGGTAGGGATTGGAAACATCTATGGAATAGTGCAAAACATCTGCCAGGTTGTAAGAGCTGTGTTTAGTTTACGCTTTTGCCCTTCTCCCATTTCCCTATATGTGTAAGCACCTGTTTGTTTAAGCATGTTTTTTTTTTTCCTGCTAATGGCACACCAGGGGTTTTGAGAAAGCAAAATGTCAAACCCACACACACAACAGACAAATCCACCTCTATGCATACACATATGAGATATATGCTCCTGGATACACAGGCGCACACCCGATACATGAAATGAAAATGCAATTGTTTCAATGTACGTCAGACATGTAATCCTATACACACACACAAGCATATGCATCAGACACACAGGTGCTCGTACCTGTTTGGCTAGATTATATAAATGTATATATACATACACACACACACACACACACACATATATATATATATATATATATATATATATATATATATATATACATATATATACATATACATACACACACACACACACTGGGACACACACACTGAGGTCAGTCTCCAATGTTTAACCAGTGAACTCAGACACAGAACACACTGTACAGACATTAAACCACCTTTGAACATCTAAACCCACCATCCACCTGACGGAGAAACCATGGACTTTGCATAGTTTTGTGTGTGTGTGTGTTTGATTTGTCCAATAGACACTTTGAATTTGCTTGTTAGGTGATCATTAAATACAGCATTCACTCCTTATGTGACTATGGTTTGCGTTCACATAGAAGATTCTCTGTCTCTGTTGTTAAAGCCATGTTGCTCATTTTTTTTATGTAATTATGGGGATTGATAATATTTCCTGCCTAATCAAAGCAAAGATCTCTGACTGTCATCCCTTTCTTCCCTCCTCCTATCTCCGTAGCATGGGTCGGTGCCTTGGCTATGGGGATGATCTTCTTCTGCTCCCCCGTAGTCAGCATGTTCACCGATCACTTTGGCTGCAGGAAGACGGCAGTGGGCGGAGCCTTCGTCGCCTTCCTTGGACTCCTCAGCAGCTCATTCGCCACGTAAGGCGTCATCAACATTATCATCCTAAGAATACAAATCCAAGTAGATAATCATAACCGTCATCACGACCGCCATCATCCTCACCGTACTGTTTGTTTTTAAATGATGACTATCATCAACATCATTATCATAAAAACGAACCTCTGGATGATCATGATCAGGTTACTCTTCGGGTTCTGACATTTACACACTCTACACATCAGTACACACTTGGTAAGTTTTCTGCGTTTTATTAAACATTTAGATGTCCAATTAAAGGTTAAAATGGACAATGGTCAAAGGCCAAATGAGCCAGCTGCCTGAGTTTAAGGATCTTTAAAGAAAGCACAAACCTCTCTGTGCTGAAGACTTTTCCATGGTGGAAAGTGTCAAATTACAGCCTTATCTCTAACTGTTACGAAAACGCTGACATTGGAGACTCCCTCCAAAAATGTTAAATAATGTCTCCTCACAGAAAGCTTCACTATATAAACAACTGCACACATTTTTCTAATCTGTTTTGTTTATGGTGTATGTTCTTACTCTAGAAAAGATAATGTATTATTGCTGTCCGAATGTATTACTTCAGTCTTATTGCAGTCCGAATGTATTACTTCAGTATTATTGTCAGAGCTGCTGTTATAGAAGATGAATCAGCACCTTCTGACTAACCTGAACCAAGATTTCAGCAGCACTGCGGTTTAATTCCCTCTCTCTCTTTGTCTGATGCAGAACACTGGGACTTCGTTATTTCACTTACGGCTTGCTGTTTGGCTGCGGCTCGTCCTTCGCCTTCCAGCCATCGCTGGTCATTTTAGGGCACTATTTTCGTCGCCGTCTAGGTCTGGCGAACGGCGTGGTGACGGCAGCAAGCAGCCTCTTCACCATAGCGCTGCCTGTGCTGCTCAAGAAGGTTGTAGGTCCTCTGGGCCTCTCCAGAACCTTCCAGATCCTCAGCCTCTTCATGCTGGTCCAGTCGCTGCTGGCGCTCTCTTTCCGGCCACTGATTCCTTCAGCGGGTGCAGGGATGGGCTCCCTGGGGCCCGCCAGAGATCAGGGATCTACAGCAGGAAGTCGGTGGAGGAGGGGTTTGATGAAAGTGAGGAAGTATTTCAACGCCCGTGTGTTCAAGGTGGCCACATACCGAGTATGGGCTTTTGGAGTGGCCACAGCTGTTCTGGGATACATGGTGCCCTACATTCACCTGGTGAGAGGATTATTTCTGGATCGTTGATTTATGATTAATGTTAAAATGACGCTGACTTTATGTGGGTGTATATTTTGTGTCTGGAATGCGTGTGTTGAGGTTGTGTGACGACCAAGCCAATCACAACACACTTAACCCCTTACTTCTGAATAAAAATGAGAAGTAAGTGTCAGTGCTAAACTTACTTTGCTACATTTTGTCATGTTACGGAAAAATCAATAAAGATCGCAAACTTATTTAGGTTGTGATTGCATAAGTAATCACCCCCGCTGCTGTGAAACCCCTAAGCTCTGTTGGAAAGAGATGTGGTTACAGCGTCAGGTTTGTGGCTTGCTAATGGAGAGAATGATACATCATCATTAGCACATTTTATCAGTAGTTGAGTTTATGGCCCTGGGTTTATTGCTCTATTTTGCCCCCTAGTGGAATAACAGCAACTAGCTTTAAGTAGTAGAGACTAGAGACTCTTAAAACTAGCGACAGTTTTAATTTAGAACACAGATCTAAATTAATTTCATTTGAAGGGTCGGATTAGAACTTTTATCAGGCTGGTCCTGGTCCCCGTTTGACATCACTGATCTAATGTCACCAGAATACCAGAGTCAGTACATTTTCTTCTACATACTGGCAGTAATTAAGCTATAGCTACAATAAACTAGCTAAAATATGCTAAATATGTCGTGATGTTTATTGTGGAAGCCAACCACGGTGCAGTAGAATTTTTTTCTCTATTAATATTTTTATGTTGTAGTCTATCATTCTGTCACTTCACAGTACGTGTTAAAAAGTGTTACACTGATTTGAACAGGAAGAATGTGAGAAATACAGTGCATTCTATAGTAATGCAGTATGTTTGAACTAAAATGACACAAAACAAACCCCTGCTGGTTCCCACTTGTCAGCTGATTGGAACGTAAGTAGGAAAAAAGTAGTCTATATAATTGTGGTGTGAGTTTCAGTGATCGCATTTCAATGTGGCGGTAATGAAAGTGAAATGCAGTGCTATGGCGTATTACATTCTCTTCTGAGATAAGATAAGATAAGATAACACAATTTTGTTTAACAGCAATCCAACCAACACACAGTTACACATATAATACAACACATAATACAATAACACATGTATGCAATTTAGGAAGAAGAAGGAAAAAATGATACAAGGTCAGTTTGTATACTCTATTCCACATGATCCACAGTGAAATGAAATGCAGTCGCATGGATTGCTTTTAATGGTGGATAATATTCATTTTGACACATACTGCCTGATTAATTCTTAGCGATCCCTGGGGTGGCACGTGGTCCTCGTGTCACAAATGACAATACTGCCTGTGTGTTGCATTTCATATTCCCCCCTCAGTGTGACTGCTTTTCTATCTAGAACAGAATCTTTTCCATCTTGTCCAAGATTCTAAAACTATACTAGAATCCATTTCTATGAATCGTCTAGTTGTGTGTGTGTTTCACACACGTGTAACAATAACATCTATCAGTTCCCACTCGGCACTGTACAGTTTGTGCGTGTTAATCTCGGTGATGTAAACAGGACACCGTAATGTAATCAAACTTCCATTAAGGACATTTACATCAGCAGTGTGTTACTGCTGTACCTTTAGTACTACATTAGTGCGTACTCACAACCCACTGTTTCTCCTTGAATGACCGGAGCATGAATGGAGATGTGTTCTGCTGTAGTAGTGTGAGATTTGTGAAATAAACATTGTGATTTGTGTGTGTTTCTACGTATGTGGGTTATGAATGTTCTGCTGGTATGTGAGGTATGTGTGTGTGTGTGTGTGTGTGTGTGTGTGGGTGGAAATGTATCGGGCAGTTTCAGGTCGTATGATTGTGTGTGTTTGTGTGTATGGTTTCCATTTAAAAGGAGTGTGGTATCTAAATATGTGTGTATGAGCATTTGTGCTGTGTTCTGGGGATGTGGGTCTGAAGGACAATTGTGTATGTGTTCTTGTGTTGTAGATGTTTGCTGTGAGAGTGTGTATGTATTCCAGATGTGTGTTGGTATGTTGTTTATGTGTCTGTGGGGGTCTGTGCTTATTGTGACTGTGTGTGAATGTTTGTGCATAGATGTATGTGTCTGTTTGTGTGTATGTGTGTGGGTGTGTGTCTGAAGGTGTGTACACATTCCGGATGTGTGTGGGTGTGTTGTAGATGTTTGTTGTGGGAGTGTGTGTGTGTTCCGGATGTGTGTGGTGTGTGTATGTTGTATATGTGTGTTTGGGGGTGTATGCTAATACTGATAGTTTTTGAATGTTTGTGTGTGTGTTTGTGTTTGTGTGTGTGTATCGGATGTGGGTGTGTTTGTGCTGTATGGATGAAGTCATAAAGATGAGAAGCCCCTCCCCTTCCCCCCCGTCGTCATGTTTTTGAAGGCTTTGGTTCAAAATGTAAACATTTCCCCCGGCTTTTGTTGTACATGTGTATGTCTGAAAATGAGAGTGTGTGTATGTGTGTGTGTGTGTGTCACTCAAACTGCAGAAACCCAGCTTTTCAATGTCTCTGAACACACAAATAGTTCTTAAAAACAGAACGTGATCACTTACAGTTGTGTGCAAAAGTTTGCGCCAAATCACATATTCTGATGATTTTTTAAGTGAAAAGAAGTCAACACAACCTCCACAGCAAACTACTTAAAAAATCAAATGTTAACTCACAGTCACTTTATATTTCATGAACTTAAAATAGACACAAATAAAGTAGTAATTATGGCATAGGCAAAGGTTTGGACACCCTACCACTTGTAAAATCTCAGAACTTAACTAACTTCTTAGGACTTAACTGACTCATTAGGAGTCATTAGGCAATGTAAACACTGGAAATTTTGTCAGAGCTCCTGTTACAGAAAATTAATCAACACCTTCTGACCAATCAGTATGTGTGTGACAGATGAACTTCGTGAGGGAGGAGTTTGGGGAGACGCAGAAGGAGTGGGTGCTGTTGGTGTGTATTGGGGCATCCTCGGGGGCAGGACGTCTGCTTTTTGGCAAAGTGGGAGACCTCATTGCTGGAGTCAAGAAAATATACTTGCAGGTATTGTGGAGCAGCTGGAGTGTGCGTATGTATGTCTGGTTTATTTTTTCATTTCATTGCTGTTACTATGCAGTTGAGTCCAAAATTTTAAGTTCCAACATTGGTTCTCAATTGCTAAGTCAGTATCTGGTATTAGTTTTTAATAGAGGACAGTGAACACCATTAATGTTTCTCTTTTTGTGTGGATGTGTAGGTGGCCTCGTTCATGACTCTGGGCCTGATGTCGATGATGATCCCGCAGTGCCGTGTGTTTGAGGGCCTGATAGTGGTGTGTGTGTTCATGGGACTGTGTGACGGCTGCTTCATCACCATAATGGCCCCTATTGCTTTTGAGTTGGTAGGGCCCATGCGGGCCTCGCAAGCCATTGGTTACCTGCTGGGCCTCATGGCTGTTCCAATGACAGCAGGTCCACCAATTGCAGGTGAGTACTGGCAGTTTAAACATCATTACTTCAAACAGGAAATTCAGATTCCAATCATCATTAGAATTCATAAGATTATCTATAGTTAATATGTTATTGGTTTATTTCCACAGAAAAAGATCCATCCAGCTAGATTTGTAATGTAGTATAATAAGATAATCCAACAAAGCCATCAAAAATGGAATACAGTCAAAAACAGAAATACTACAAACTAGACTGAAGAAACTAGCTACCTGGGAAGTATCGAACAAGATCTGTAGGTCAAAGACATAAACACCAGAAACAATACTGGGGAACCTATGTACTAGCAAAATATGGAACAAGGTCACCAGAAACCAGAAGTCTAGGAATCATCAGAGATCAAGCAACTAGGGAATTTGGTCACTTGGTTAAAACCAGAAATTAGCAGTAAGCTTTGGGAGTCTAGGTACTGGAAGACTATGGAATGAAGTTACTAGGTCAAAATCAAAACCCTAGAAAAAAGATGAGGGAAGTATACACTCTATGGCCAGTATGTGGACACCTGAGTATTGAACATCCCATTTCAATATTAATACCTAAAACCATGGGCATTAATATTGAGCTGTTCCCCCTTTGCTGCTATAAGAGCCTCCACTCTTCTGATGAGGCTTTCCACTAGATTTTGAACAGTGGCTGTGGGGATTTGTCCATTCAGCCCCAAGAGGTTGGACACTGACGTCCAGCAAGAAGGTCTGGTGCAAATTTGGTGTTCCAATTCATCCCAAAGATGTTCAGTGGGGTTGAGGTCAGGACTCTGTGCAGGCCACTTGAGTTCTTCCACACCACCCATGGTAAACTATATCTGTACGGACCTCCCTTTGTGCACAGGGGCATTGCCATTCCGGTTTGGGCCCCTTAGTTCCAGTGAAGGAAAATTTTAATTCCATAGCAGACAAAGACATTCTAGACAATTGTATGCTTTGAACTTTGTGGCAAAAGTTTCAGGAAGACCCTCATATTGGTGTTATGGTCAGGTAGTCACATACTTTTGGCCAAAAGACCAGTGGTTATATGCATATCTAAAAGTTTCCATTCAAGCAATGTATTCATGCTCTGCATAGCCATAGCCAAGTGGGGGGAACATTGACCAAGTACAGCCCTGACCGAATATAGAGGACGAAGCCACAGATGGGACATTGACAGCCAAGCAATACAATGTTTCAAAAGAGCCATGCAAATATCTGCCACAGGAACCCCCTTGTCCATTCATCAGTAGGGTTGCAGGCACCACAGCCTTGGGTGGCCATGAACCATTTGGTTCACTGCCTGAGGGGAAGACTCCATGGCTCTCCTGCTAGTAAACAGATTATTTACAAATACCATGGTTTCACTAGTATGAGAGACAGATGCACCCTTTCCTATATGGTGAGGATTAATTCTGTTGGAGGAGCTACATTTCATATAAAAGGTTCTTTTTCCACTTGTGTCCAAGTTCATCCACCCTGAAGCACTTAGAATAGGCAAGAAAATCCCTTTCGGCAGTGAGTGTTGTCATAGAAGTCCTGAAGCATGGGCAGAGCATCTGACTGGTGTCCAGACTGGAGGTAGGAACCCCCTATGACTCTTGAGGGTTTTTGGGCTGGGAGGTGGAGAAGGCCAAATAAGATCCAACTTTTAAGCCTCTGTCTCAAAGCAACAGATTGGACTTCCTTAATTAGTGGAAGAAGACCCTTTCCTCAAGTTCTGGATAGGTTGCGCAGATCAGTGCAGCGATTGAACATGTCCTTGTTTTCGTCAGTTGCAAGTGCTTACCACAGCTAGATCTGAGGAGAACCAACCTGATCTAACTTGCACATTTTTTTGTTGCTCCACCTGCTTGGCCCAAGTGGCTCTTTAATATCTTTATTATTACCTTTCGACTCCATATGAGGGAACTCGGAGAATAGCAGGTCCTCTTGTTCCACCATTGCTTTTTCAGGGATTCTTTTGAAGAAACATTGTATGCCTGTTGAGAGTTTACCAACTGCGCTGACTAACAAATGCACCACCTTCAGGCTGCATTAGTGATCTTTTAGCATGGATTATCCCCAAACAAACTGGTCATTTAGATTGGGGTACAATTCCAAACCTTATGTATGCTCATAAGATTCATGGAACTTGAATGCAGTTGATTTTACAATGCATTTGAGATCAAACATGACATAGTTGCTGAGATCAGTGTACACTTCAAGAAAATGGAGGGATTACACGTTCAATTAGCAGGCATGTATGAAGGAATGTCTGTTAATGTGTGGGTGTGTGTGTGTGGCGAAATTGAATTCTTCCTGGAAATATTTATCCAAGCATGATTTGTGATGATCCTAAAGAATGCTTTCATTCTCTCACAATGAGAGTATTAGACATATGAAAAGTGGACTCAAAAAGCTTAACTTAATGCACACACTGTCTTCAGTGCACAGGATAGATTTATGTTTGAGGCTAAGATCCAGGCACAACATGGTGTTGTCCTCAGTTACCCTCTGGTTGCCAAGCCCACACACATACACACACAGACACACACACACACACACACACACACAGCATGTGTGGAAATACACACTTTTGGCCAGCTCTGGAACATTACGCATTACATTTGCCCCAGTTCCAGGACCATTAGGAGAATCTATGGAGCGTTAAGGGCTCTTCTGGGAACTTTGTGTGGCTTTTCTGTGAATAGTTGGCTTTTTGTTTTGTTTGGCTCCTGTTTGATTTGAGAACGTGTCAGACCCACTGGATTTGCAGATGGCATGTTACACAAGAGGAAAGATAGACAGATCGTTGGACAGACACATAGATGTCAACATAGATGGGGGACAATTGGGTGAAATGACAGAAAACAAGAAAGACATGTAGAAAGATTGGTGGATAGGTGGAAGATGGAAAGATGGACAGAGATGATGGATAGATAGAACAGATGAGTGAGTTGATAATTGACTAAATAAAATGGATGTGTGGCTAGGTTAAAAAGCTGGATAGAGGAGTGGAGAGTTAGACAAGTAGATCAATAGTTAATGGATGGATGGATGGATCAATGGATCGATGGATGGACAGAGGAAAAGGTAGACAGACAGAGGAACAGGTAGCTGGATAAAGGGATGGATAAAAGAGTGATGGGTTCAGGATTGACAGACATATTAACAGGTAAAGGAGAAAAAAGGTGAATATACAGAGTCATGGAAAGACAGGATGGATGCTTAGGTAGGAGGCACAATGGAAAGACACTTGAAATGGTAAATGGTTAGAAGGTTAGAGAGCAGATGCATAGAAAGACAGGATGGATGGGTGAAATGAAAAATAGACAGATAAACAAATGGATGGATAAAAGGTGGGATAGACGGATTCATAGAAAGAAGGATGGATGCATAGGTAGATGGAAAGCCAGACAGACAGATGAAATTGTAGATGGATAAAGTGGACAATGTGGATAGATGTTGGATAGACAAAAGCACACATAGATGGAAAAATACTCAGATGGATGAAGAGGTTGGATGGATGGATGAAATGTTGAAAATTTAGATAGATGAACAGATAGATGCATAAATGGATTGATAAAAGGGTGATAGATTCATGGAAAGGCAATAGCCAACTGAATGGATAGACAGATAGACAGATTGGCAGACTGATAGGTAGGCGGATAGACAGGCCGGCGGATAGATGGAAAGATAAATAGACAGATGAACAGATGGATGGATCAAAGTGTCGCCGTTCTGAGAAAAGTTTGTTTTTCGTTTAGTTTGGCTCTAATTTGGTTGTTGTTTATCGATACTTGGCAGCCTAGTTGAACCCCCTGCTAACAGCTCAGCTCACCTCTCCATGTTGATGCTCCACCCCCTGCTGAGAGTCGCTGTGCTCCATCTAAAAGTACTGACATTAGCAGCTTTACTCATCCTGACTAATCATTAGCATCTCTCCTCTTAACTACACTCTCTCTTCTGTCGCTCTTTTGCCTTTGAGCACTTGAGAACTTCATGTTCTGATTAGTCACACTATTAGCCCGATTAGTTCACTATCTCTTGCTCTGTCATTCTCATGTTTTTTCCCCTCTTTCTGCTTTTCTATTTTATCTCTTATTCTCATTTCTTTTCCTTGTATTTCTTTCTTTCTTTCTTTCTCTGTTTATTTCTTCACCAAATCTTGTCATTCTCTCTTTCATTTTTTCTTCTTTCTGCTTTTCTCTGTTTTTTCTCTTATTCTCCTTTGTTTCTTGTCTGTCTACCTTTCATTCTTTCTTTCTTTTTTCCTCCTTCCTCGTCTTTCTTCCTTTCCGTCCATCCATCCTTCCATCCATCCATCCAAGGCGTCTCCTAATGGCTGTGTATTAAATACTCCCGTATAGATCCAGACCCTGTGTTTGTATGGAGGGAAAGGGTCTTCAAGTCAGAAACGTTTAGAATCATTTCCTAATTTCTCTCTAATTTTCTTCTTCTCTGCCCATCTATCCCTCTATCTCTCTCTCTCTCTCTCTCTTCGCTTCTCTCTTTCTCAGGCCTTCTTCATGATCACTTTGGGAATTACCACGTGGCCTTTTACCTGGCCGGGGTGCCCCCTCTGGTCGGCGGCATGGTCCTGTTCTTCGTGCCGTTGGTATTCAGTCGCGTTCGTAGAAAACACAGTGACAGGTGTGACCCCAGCACACACAGCATGCTGAAGAACTGCACCAATGGAGACATGCTGCCCGGATACACTGACACCGAAACACAACAAGAGCCACCGCACTAAGGTGAGAGAGAGGGTAGAGACACTTAGCAAAGGTGGAAAAGATGGTATATTGTTAAATAGAAGACATAGTAAGCAAGGCATAAAACATTTGGGAGCATGTTATTATAGGAAACTAATTAGATGGGGTGGAGGGATGTGGCCTGAATATTTTCCAATAAATAAGGCAAAAAAAATGCTTGTTACAGAGAATACATAAAGCAAAAACATTCTCTGTCGTGAAGACTTTCCCGTGGTGGAAAACTTACTTGCAAGTTTACAGCTTTACAACCTTTGACAAAGCACTGACACTGGAGACTCCTTCCATAAATGTTAAATCAATGCTATCTGCCAGATGCCAAATAAATGAGCAAAGATGTTCTTTCTTTCTTTCTTTCTTTCTCTTTTGTCCTTTTTCCTCTTTCAGATTTCTTTTTGTATTCTCTTCATTTTTTTATTCTTCCATATTTATTTCTCTCTCCTTTCATCCTTACCGCTTTCTCTCTTTTTTCTTTTGATTTTTTTCAAATGGTGTTAATCTGTGTTGTAGCTCCATATGATATATAAATATTTTCTAATATTATTATAAATATAAATCTAATATAAATATAAATCTAACATAAAATATTTTCTTTCTTTCTTTCCTTCTTTCTTTCTTTCTTTCTATTTGTCTGTCTCTTCCTGTCTGTCTCTTTGCAGGGACTCACTTCACCAGATCGTCTATGTGTGTGTGTGTGTGCCTGTGTGTGTCTGTGTGTGTGTCTGTGTGTCCTCGGATCAAATCAGCCCCAAACTCCTCAGCTCAGTGCTTTCCCTTAAATAGAAAGGACCTGTAAATCGATACTTCATTCTCTTTTATCGCACACTTGGACTCGTCAGGCCCCCATCCCTCTGCTGTTCGCTGTGGGATTGTGACAGTCTAGAACTCGTCCCTGATGGCTTCTCCGAAGGAAATCTGAACGATGTGCTCCTGCACAGCCGAAGCCAGAAGGAACATCGATTCACACATAAGAACAGCTAGTACTGGTCAGTAGGGAACGCTGCTGCCTTTGAATTGAACTAAAAGGAAAAATCCTTTATCTCCAAAATCTGTTTTTATCCAAAGTGTCTACAATGTCTCCTTTACATTTTTATCCAATGTGTTAACAATGTGTCCTTTATGTTTTTATCCAGTGTGTCCACAGAACAGTTGCCGTTTAACAAAAGAGATTTTTTTTGTTCTCTCTAAAAAATCTTGGATTTTTTTCCGGCCTATGATTTTGTTCAAAAATTTATTTTTTTAAGGAATAATGTTCTTTTCTCGTCTGGCTTTTCTCTAGATCTTTCTGGTTTCCATGCAGACCTCCGTAAGGTCTAATGTGCGTTCTGCTCAGAGCCATTGGTATAATCAGTGTTATAGTTAATGCACAGTCATAGTGCATTGTAGGTATTCCTTAGCCACAAGAATAACACTAATTGATCGTGTCTTTTTGTTTCTAAGGCTTTTTAGTAGAAATGCTAGTTAGATGTGACAGCTATAATTGGAACCTTTTGTAATACTACAAAATCTCAAATCCAATCATATAGCAAGCGGTCTGATGTTTCCAGTTCTCTCCAGTTTCCATTTTTTAATTCCTACATGCATTTACTTTTTTTTTTAATCTGAGCTAAGCTTTGAAATGAGGATCATAGAAACACTCATGAAACATTCATGAGTCTAGCAAACTTCACTAACGTTAAACAGAGTTTATATATATATTTAACTAGCTCATTTTGTAGCTGGAGCACATTTGGAGCGGGTTTGGTGAATTTGGTGAATTTTCCAAATTTCTATTTCGCGTTTTACTTTTCTTTACCGTTCTCTATTTAAAGTGAGGTTCACAGGAGGTAAATGCAGATAGGAACTAAAATTTGGGAAGATATTCAGACTACACTGTCTACATGATTAGGTCTGGCATGTTTCTCAGACCAATCATTTGGAATTTCTGGCTTTCCTTTGCCAGAACTAATATGCATTCACACGTGACACGTAATGTGTTGAGTCAAGCGTCCCATCAAGCGTCGCATCAAGACCTCATTCAGTTCTGTTTTAGCAAACGTTTCAATCCAGAGGTGTGTTAAAGTTGTGTCAAACTCGAGCTTTTGCATTGTGCTGCCATTGTTTAACGCTTTAAGTAGCTGTGCACCTACTGCGGTGAAGTCTAGAGCAGATTTCCTCATTTTGTTATTATATGATATTGTATGATCCTGTAGTGTGACATTTATACAGGAATATGTGTAACACAGCTGAAGTGTGGATTGACTGAGGTCATGACATGCCGCTTATGCAGAGTGAATTCGGAATAAAACAGAATCGCAAATCCGAATCATGCACTGCCATATGAAGGGAATTTTCACCTGTCACTCGCTAGTGTGAACGCAGGATTAGAAAAGTGTGAATTATGTGATTTTCTGCAGATCTTTATTCTATGCAGAAACAAAACTCACAACAGTGCCAGTATTCTAGCTATTTTAGAGCCAGATAGTCAACAGTTAGTACAGCCAGTATGCTATTCTAACATAGGCTGCTAGCTTGCATTCTTCAAGGCTGTCCACATCGGCCTGTTCATGGATTAAGTAACACTCATAGGGAAAACATCATTATATATTTTTAAAAGATTGATTTTGGTATTTTTTTTTTTATCGGTTATTGAGTATTTAGTGACTAAAAGTACTAAAGCTTGTAAAAGTAATGAGAAGGAATGTAGTTAGGATTTCCTAATGGATAAAAATAGATACAATAGGTTGTAGAGCTTTTTTTGGGGTGGGGGTGTTAAATGGAAGAACAATGAGTTTCGCAAAGACAATGAAAGAGAAAAAGAAAGTGTGTGTGTGTGTGTGTGTGAGAGAGAGAGCAAGAGCGAGAGAGAGAGGGCTGGTGAATTATGGAATTATTTTATTTTTGTGAACAGTTTATCAGTAGTTATAATACTTCAGTAATGATTTTTGGTGCCTTCATATATTTTGGCTTTTGTGTCATTTCAGCCAATCACGCTGCGATTGGCTCATCTAATTGGCTTATTGGCTAATCTTTCTTCCTATTGGTCTCCAGGTTAGACACTGCTATGGAGACATTTTTGCTATAGAGACATATTTCCTCTGGCAGATAACAGGCATTTTCATTGGCCAGTACAAACAGGAGCAGTTAATATCATTGGTTGCTTTCCCTCAGACCCTTTACCTTTTTGGTTGCTGGTTGCTGTGTTGTTACTATGGAGACAATATAAGGCCTTAGTCTGGTTTGTTTGTAGGATGCAAAACAAACATAATCAAACCCAAAACTGCCTCACAAGCTTTATCTTCAGGTTTAACTCAAAAACTGCTGTTGGTCACAACATACATCTGGAAATTTAGAAATATGTGTGAGTGAAAGTTTAAAGTAGGAATGTACCAGCTATAGGTTATTATACAGATATACAGTAACTAAGAGTGCAATCCTATGTTCCCAAAGCCTTACGTACCCAGGGCTCCATTGTCGCGAACAAAAGACAAAACACTGAGGCGTCCACAGACCTAATTCTGTGTTTTGACTTCCCACTTCAGAGTTAAGACATCCACAGCATTAGTAGCAAGTTAGTAGTGAGTTTTCGAGTTTTTCGCACTCTTCATGTCATTGTAGCAAAGTATCAATGTTAAGGAAACATAGAATGTCGCAGTAACAGATACGTTGTCGTAACCCCCTGCAATCTGTATGTGGAACATCACAGGCAGTATGTGGCTGTCTTTTTAAGACCCTTTGTGTTGGGTCAGTCATCATTGCAATGGATTGGTGAATTGGAGCCAAATTTGATATCATTCCAGTGTTTAGTCCAATATCGGCCAATAGAAATACTCAGCCTTGGTACATCCCTACTTTAAAGATCTAAAATGTGAACTACTGTTACACTACACTGTCACATTAAAAAAAAAATAAAAGCACTTTTGACTAGAAGCCAGGAATGTGCTGATTATATGTAAGTGTTTTATTTTTTTAAAGAAAGGTGAAAGGTGTGACGTACATTTTTTCCATTTATAGTTACATTTTGTGTGATACATGTTGAAAGTCAATGAAACAAGTTAGTTCCTCTTATGTTATAGTAGCTATAAACAGCCATCTCATAACCAGCCTCTCTTTTTTTACTTATGCAACTTGTCATGTTACAGAGAAATTGGAAAGTGCAGAGCCTTCTGTCTTAAAGCCTTGTTGGAAAAATTACAGCTTTACCTCTGACTGTTACAAAAACGCTTACACTGGAGACTCCTTCCAAACTGCTAAATAAACGCCTCCTTACAGGAAAACTCACCTTATCCACAGTGTTTTTAAATCCATTTATGTGGAACGTCCATCGTACAAGTCCCTGGGTAAATTGTTACAATAGAAACGATAATGTATTAGACGTATTAACATGATCATATAAATTGAGATGAGATTTTTAAATTAGAAAGCAGCACGACACGCGTCCCTCCACAGAGCAAACTACGTCGGCTTAAACTATATCTCCGAGCCTTAAAGGGAATGAAACAATAGTGCTGATTAAAGTGCTGCCCAGTGAGAACAGGTACAAGTAAACGTGCAGTCGGTTTTGAAACTACAAAATTGTGATAGGGAAGCCATGATATTGGAAAACAGTTACAATTTATATAGTGATGATTTTATATAGGCCATGCCTGGTAGGAACAAGACACACATACCTCAAAAATCTACCTGTTAATGATACACACTGTTAATTTTACAGCTATAGTTAACTGCAGTTTGAACCTCAGTGCTAATGCTCCTCAATACAAGCATCTCTCTCTCTCTCTCTCTCTCTCTTTTGTACTGCTCTCAGTGCTAATTAATGGAAAGCTCTTTAATTAATTGCTTAGTCTTTTAAAACCACTAACAGCCTTTTCAGATTCAGAGCCTTTTGTTAGTGCTGGTTTTGTGTGTGTGTGTGTGTGTGTGTGTGTGTGTGTGTGTGTGTCCCTCCCACATTGTAGTGTCTCCGGACCTCAGGGATTGCATTTTCACAAAGCTTTTCATGTCCAAACCTCATCATTTCTCCTGCATGTGTTATGGTACAGCAGATGTGTAAAGACTTAGCTAAAAAAATTTAAAATTTTTAAAAAATGAAATGTACAAAATTTCCCTCATCATTCCCTTGTTTTTCTAACCTAAATGTAGTCATTCAGTCAAGACATGTTTGTTGTCTGGCATTTGCTTCCTTAGTTTTGCTCTGGAGGTATTCCTTTAACCAAGATACTTGCAACATATAAAAAAAAAATAAATAAAGGTAAACATTTCTTGTTTAATGAAAATATTGAAAGGACAAATCAGATTTGTTTTTGAGACAGACTTTTAAATCCTTCTGTCATAAAATCGGTTCAGCATTTTACCCGAGTCTCTATAAATGTTTGGTGATCTGGGAAAACCCATTGGATGTCACTGTGGCTGAATTCTAGACGAAAAATAGACAAAATATTGGGTTTTAAGACTAAAACTGGGTTTTTCTACGTATCACTTTGGCACCTCAATGCCAAATGCCACTACAAACCATAAATATATTTCCCCAAAAAAAGTAGAAATAATTTTATTAACATCCTAAACTTGCCTAGCAAAGATAACATTAGGTAGATAAGGAGCTAGATTAACAAACACAGCAGTAAAATGGCTCTAGGCAATGAATTAAGGCAGGTATAAAGATAGATGTAGTCTTTATGATCATATATATTATTGTTATATCTTAATGATTACATATGAAATTAAATGCTAGACAATCAGTGTGATGCTGTTTTTCAGTGGACTCAGTGAAATCTTAAAATGCTAATTTCCTTCCTTTTTTGTGGAGATAACCTTACAAACTAGAACTAGCAATGATAGAAAGAGAAACATACTTCAGTTCAGGAAACCCTGTACTATTTCAGAGCTATATATAGTAGGAAATATCAAAATTTCCCCATGTGAAGGGTTTTCCCAGGCCGCCACACATACTTTACAATGCGCCATCGCGATATAGAATAGATCACACAGTGCATCTTCTGTAAGTTAACATAATTTTAAGTTTTTTCTATGTTTGTGAATGTAGTTTGGTGTTTGTGATTAGGTATAATCAATTATACGTACATTTAACACGTTATTGCTATCATGGATGTCTTTAAGTGTACCAACTACCTTGCCATTTAGGTTTTAGGCAGTGTCAGCTTATCTAAAGATAAAATCGGACGTCTATCTTGCTTCGGGCTAACATAGGAACATTGATTCTGTTCATGCCACTTCCGTGAAAGTTTGAGAAGTTTAGTGGACAGAATTCTTACTCTTTTTTCAGTGTTTTTTTAAACAATTAAACAATTATGATCTGAATATTTTAAATCAGCACATTCTTGTGTAATCCTAGTTTAATCTTCGCGTCCTTTGTTCAGTTTTCATCTGGCTTTGTTACAAAATTTGTACATCATAAGAATCTAATATTACCTCAGTTACCTCATGTGTCTGCATTTTGGCCTTACTACTTCTGACCAATCAATTCCAAGCTTTACAAATATGCAGATTTCTTCTAATCTTCTAGTAATCGAGTACTAAAATTGCTTAGCATTTTTTTTTTTAAAGAAAAACAAAGCATGCTGCTTTTTAACTCTTTGTAAATAGCTCATAAAAGCTGAGTATTGATTCACAAGTAAAGTTGACCACAGATATTTTTTAGAATCTGCCTGCTTTAAAAAGGCCCAGAGATACACCTTTTTATTAGCTAGTTTATTGATTTAAAGGTTGATTGAGTGATTTACATTTACACCGATTTGATTAACGTCATAGTAGCATTTGTACTTTTTATTTTTTAAATGCAGTTCACATGTTATTTTCTAGTAATTTTGTATGTATATAATTTTGGAAAGGCTTTATATTAAGGTTCCCTTTACTCCGTTATTTAACATGAACAAACCCGGAACTTCAGTTATAATAAAGCACAAATATTATTAACAAAGTAACAAAATAAGTTAACACGTGAATTAATTTGTTTGTTTACTTTACACAGACGTTTGTTAAAAAAAATTCACTGGAATTGTGCATCTTACTATGTTTTTTACTGTTGCTTGGCATACATTTAGGGGAAAAAAGCCATCTTGACAAACAATGTTGCGGTAAAATTTAGATTTTGCTAGAAATTCTTTCTGCTTGCTTGGATTTTTTTTAAAAAAAAATTTTTATTAAGATGTTTATTGTTTATATCTGTATTTGTTGGCTTAATTTTCTTTCCTGATGGTGTGAACATTGCCTAATGTAGGTGTTGATTAGTTAGCTTATTTGGTTTTTACTTTGTTAATGATACTGAAGGTGTATTAATGCTGAAGTTCAAGGTTTGGATCATGTCAGTTAAGGAAATCTTGATATAAAGATTAATCATATATTTGAATCACTTTTATGCAATATAGCTACAACACAATGACTTTGCTTTTGTAATGAAAATGTAAGAAATGATGAAATAATGGGCACACTTTCATAGCACTTAGCTGGGATAGGATAAAATCAGTGTGATGCTGTATCATATCGAGCATGGAAATATCTGTGGGTGTGTCCTTGAGCCTATATGGAAGTGAGAGTGGCTCTGATTGGACATAGATGCAGATGTGGGTGTGGTTTTGAGTCCAAATATGGAAATCTTCAACATAATGCCTACCCTGAGCTAACCTGACAGGATTTTTATTCACAAATGTTTATAATCACTGCTAATGCTAGCTAGCTGGATTGTATGAGCTAGCTTGATGTGACTTCTGAGAAAACCTTACCTCTGAGTGCATACGTAAGCTCCTTTTGAGCACCAGCTGCCTACACAGAAATATCTTTGAATACATATATAGGCTTAAGGACACACCCACCTGTTCCACTCAAAGACGCACCCACTGGTCGACGTTTCCGCACGAAGACCCTTGTCCGAGGTGCTGTAAACAGTCGTATATGGTGATCGTATTGGGAATTTATCACATTGTTCCACCCTGGCATCTGAGTTTATAGATGTTTCTGTTTAACCTTTAAACTTTTATAGGAAGTATTATTTTAGCACCTTGTGCTTTTGTTTTGTGTTTTGGGCAACATTTTATATAAACTATCATGGCGTCTTCCCTGTGTGTGTGTGTGTGTGTGTGTGTGTGTGTGTATATATATATATATATATATATATATATATATATATATATATATATTTATATATCTTATGAATATATTAAAACCCATATGTCTGGACATATAAATTCAGAAGCCTATTAACAAATAACAAAAAATATAATAAACATATAACACTAAATTTCTGAAAATATCTTATGCACAGGGGAAGCTCAAATAAATCTACACGAGTTATCTACAGCCATGTTCTGGTTTCATTGAAATGTTGCCTTTAATTTTTAATCTAACTTTAACTTTTAATGTTTAATATCACCTTATTTTTTTAATTATTTTTCTTTCATGTGTAAACAACAGTGAATTAAAAGGACTAAAGTTATGCTGCTAGCTTTATAAATGCAATTTAGTTTTCATGTGAATATTAGTTTTCATCTCTAGTGGACCTAATTGTTTTGTTTATTTGATATTAAACAGGCAATAAACTCCACAAGACTCAATCTGTTGCATAATTTAATTCTCTGTTTCAATAAACCACATGCTGTTTCTACCCGTAGTTCCTTCCACAGGGCAGACGTGAGACACTAGAGGGCGACTTCGCTCTGTCTTAAAGCTCAACAGGCAAAAACTCTTTGTTGTCTGTGTGAGTCATATAAAAATATATAAAATAAATATACATTGGGTTTGGAAAGTATGTTTAGTTTTTGCACACTTTATTGTATATAATATTACAAAAAAAAAGCAAAAACATGCTTTTAATTTCTTTTCCAATTTATTAAAATCAGAAACTGAAATTTTTCATTTAGATAAGTCTTCAGTCCCTTGAGTAAGGCACACCAAATTCACCTCAGGTGCATCATGTTTGCTTTGATTAGCTTAATCACTGGAGGCTACCTGTGGCAAATTCAACTGATTGGACATGGTTTAGAAAGGGTGTATAAAATCACACAGTTCACAGTGCATGTCAGACCAAAAACCAAGCCAAAACCAACCAAAATATCCAAGGAACTCTCCACAGAAACCTCTGTGATCAAATTATATCAAGACATGGCTCTGTGCAAGGGTATAAAATCATTTCTAATGCTTTGAATGTTCCCAGGAGCAGAGTGGGTTCCAGTGTTGTGAAATAGAAGCTGTTTGGACCCACCAAGAGACTTCCCAGAGCTGGTCATCCAGCCAAACTCAATAACTGGGTTCTTACCTCCCTTAGTCAGGGAGGTGAGAACCTTCCTGGAATGACAACCATCTCAGAAATACTTAATCACTTTTATGTTAATGTGGCTAGACAGAAACCACTCCTGAGAAAAAAGGCATTTGGCAGGCATTTAAAGGACTTTGACAGCATGACAAAAAAAATTCAGGTCTGATGGGACAAACAATTAACTTTTTGGGCTGAACTCCAAGCACTATGTCTGGTGAAAACCAGGGGCTGCTAATCAACTGGCTAATACCATCCCTATAGTGAAGCATGGTGGTGGCAGCATCATGCTGTGGGGTGGGATAGGGAAACTGGTCAGAAATGAGGTATGGATGAATGTAGTCAAACTCAGAGAGAACCTTGAAGAAAACCTGCTCCAGAGTGCATACTTCAGACCGGGGCAATGTTTTACCTTTCAGTATCACAAAGACCTAGAAGTTCTATATGATATGCAACATTCTGTCATTGTATTGCATTTTTTTTTTTCTCAGTATTATAATTTTTTTTCTCAAAATGTTACAAATTTATTCTTGAAATATTACAACTTGATCTGGACCTCAGCAAGGGTAGTGGGTACGTGTAGTGCACAAAGTTTCCAGAGGAACAGGACACTTCAGACATGAAGTCCACAAACTGCAATATCCTCTTTCTCTGGAAACTTTGCTGTACTTTTTTTGCTGTCCACTATCTGCACACTAGAATTAGAAGTACATTTAGGAAGTACTTTTAGGAAGTACTTTTGAGAAGAAACTGCAGTTGTTTCCAGGAATTTATTTATTCATTCTTTCATTTACACTAAATTCACTTCACTGAAAACCTGAATAAAATGAAGACCTATACTATACACAGCATTTTAAATCAGATATCCAAACATATTGGATATGTTACTCAGGATTTAAAATATTTTGGCATAATACATAAATGATAAATATTTATTCTTCAATCATCTGTGTACTTTTTTTTTTTTTTTTTTTTTTTTTGCGTATCCACCCTGAATTTCCAGATATTCCAAATTTCCAAATATTAGGAGGCATTATAAATTCATATATACTCAATTCCAAAAGTTGCATATACTGTGAACGAAATTAGGAACACAAATAATTTGAAGTTATACCAACAATTCATATAGAGTGTTTGTTCAATTCAATTCAATTTAATTTTATTTGTATAGTGCTTTTAACAATGGACATTGTCACAAAGCAGCCTTACAGAAATAAATACATTCAAGTTAAATTAAACCAAAATAAATTGTAAATATGTAAATTTATCCCTGAATTTATATGAGTTTATAGGTCCTTCATAGCTCCTTTACAGTCACAAGTAACAAAAATTAATAAATTATTATTAATGTTCCTTTCGGCTTGTGTTACAAATAACTTGTGTGTCTGTGCTTGTGTGTTTCCGTGCTAATAAGTGGTCCCCCTGCGTCGCACCTTCCAGCACATTCCTCCTGACATCTCTGTTCTAACACTTTTAATGAATCTTGAGTGTTACTGTAAGTCTAGGAATGAACTGGCGCATATCGATGAATTCCATGACTAATAGAACGTCTGGTTGTGTGTGTCTGTCTGTGTTTGTGTTGCTGATTCTACATATCTTCCACTGAAATGTAAAGCATATATCACTTAGCCATTTATTTTCTCTCTCTCTCTCTCTCTTACACACACATGCTAAAATAATTCTGTGGTGGTGTAATGATTTCACCAGGCAACCACCCGGAAGGTGGAAATCCTGAATTCACTTACACACACAAACCCTCAAAACTCTCCTCAGCTCAGTGACTCAGAGATTAAAATCACAAACCTGTAGTAGCCTCAGGTATAGACACATGGAAATGATTCCACACGACTTCACTTATTTAGATTTTATTGTTACTTTGACTCAACGTATGATTCCTATATTTCATACTGAAGCTGACTCACTCGCTTTCTCTTCTCTGCTCCATTAATAGACTAGGAAGTGAAAAATGAAAGCCATATGCACTCGTGCCCAAAAGACTCCACTAACAAGAAGCTTTCCAGCACTTATGTAATGAATAAATCATTTAAGGTAGTGCTCTGATAGGACAGTACTCAATGATGGGGTGGTGTGATGAGGCTAGATTTACCAAAGCAGATTTACTCTTTCACTTTTTATCTGTTTATAGTTACGTTTATAGCTGCTATAACGCAAATAACTGGAACTAACTTTTTTGTTAGATATTTAAAGTTCCACAATATTAAATGTAACTGACGTAGAAATAAAGTTTGAAATAAACCCTCACCCTCTGAATTCCCTCTTGGCCCATGGTAGGCTTGTACAAATGAAAGCAGTGTAAAGAAAGAAAAAAACGGGGCGAGAAAGAGAGCTTGAGAGAGATAAAAGCGGATAATGGGAAAGGGATATTTAGAGAGCTCAGTAATTGTTTTAAATAATCCGTCTACATTTAATAATGCCTTCCATTAAGTCATTAAGAAATTAATTATTGCATTGCTTTGGCGATGCATTAATGTAGAAATGTTACCTTGTAATTATGAGCACAGTTATAATTGTTTAAAATGTATCATAGAAAGTGTTTCCAAGCCATCAAATAGCTAAAGAAGTGACTCAAATTCAGTATCTAAATAAGTCTTTGGAAAAATGGCATCTATGAAGATGTGGGGTAGAGATGAAAGGGGTGAAAGAGACGTTGACCTCCATCTGCAGAAACCATTCCATTGCCTCATCATGTCCATGTGTTAGTCATGAAATGACTGTTTGCCATAGACCGCGAAATCCCTCAGACATCTACTAAAACGGATGACAAAGCTGAAGATCATAGGAAAATGACACATTACCTAGCGACGAGCCATGTACTGTGTGTCAGAAATACCTGAGGCAATACCATTACCTGATATAAAATAGTGATAGAAGTTCAGTGAGGCCTGCTGACTGCCAAAAATAACGCTGAGTCATCTGTAATGAGAAATGGAGACATGTTGGGTCATTTTCTTAATGTAGCTGTACTGTTCCAGAAGTCTAAATGCACTTCTAAGAACTGTTTCAGGAACTTACACGTCTTGCAATTATTACATTATTTTCCACTAAATATAAGTCCTTATTATCTGGCAGCAGTAGAAATGAAAATGCATAACCCATAAAGAAGGACTGATTTGATAGCAAAAGATCAGGCTAATTAAGTGAGGAATAAAACACGTGGAAATGTGCTGTTATAGGAAAATAACCAACGATGGGGTGGTGTGATGTGGCAGAGTTAGTGTTACCACCCTGAAGGTGATTATTTTCCAATAACAGCACATTTCAAAGTGTTTTACTGTACATTTTGAAGTGTTTTAGAACTGCAAAACAATTCAATTCCTGTTATCACTTATGTTATAGCAGCTGTATCCATTGTTCCTTTAACCAGCCTCTTTTTTTCTCAAAGATAATAAGACAAATAATCAGATCTTACCTCTCTGTGTTCTTTAGTGTTCAACCTACTAAAGCAACTACTGCTTTGCTTGTAAACCTCATTAACTCCAAACGCCGCATTTTTGATATATGACTAGTTAACAGTGACTTGTTGTTTCTTTAAAGGTTCAGAACAGCTTTTACAGCTATAAATCAGATTTAAATATAAATATTTCTTAATTAAAATCGAATTGTATCTCTGATCAGAATTCAGCTCTAAATCAAACATCTACTTTTATATCAGGATTTATCTCAAAGTCAAAATGCCGTAATTCTTTAAATCCAAATTTCTAAATTAAGATATAAATAGAAATCGAATTCTTATGGACCCACTGAGGTGACATTTTTTTTTTTTTGGTATTTTTTGTTGAATAGCTGTGGCCATAAATTACACATTGAGGCCACAATTTAACTTTCTGGAAATCTGTTGTAACTTAACCCATGATAACTATTCTTGGTATTTTGAAATGAGCGAGACCAAGAAATGAATAGAATTAGACCACAGGATTCCAAGCATGGACATGACTGATATTATTCCACTATACTTCAATCTTGGAACGGTTCATAACTATACAGTGGAGTTAGTGGCATTGCAACATGGATATACCATTATCCTGCGTCATCTTAAGCAAATTCTGAAAACAGACAGATTTTTCCATCTAAGTAATTAAGTGTAACTTTCCAGAACATATTAACTCGTGGGCTCAAGTCACACAATTGGTGGCCTTAGTTTGTGGCTTAGATATATTTTTTCAGGAATCAGTATATTGATTTGTGATCACACCTTATTACAAAATAACCACCATATCACCTTAGAAGCTTTATAAAATATTTACCAGGGCTTGTGTAATGTTATATAAAGCACAGTTTTCTTTCACACACACTTCCACTAAACTGATTTTAAGTAGTTTATTCTAATGTAACAAATCTTAGTGTTTCAAAACAGAGTCACGGAGAAATAATAGGAGGAAGTATGTAATTCTCAAAAAAAATTATCTTCAGTAATCTGAGGAAACACTATATTACTGCTTCTTATTGTAAAATGTGGACTTTTACAGCCCTCTTTATTTTCTCATTTTTAGTTCAAACAAGGCATAATTATTAACCAGTACTTTTCATCACTCTGATAAAATCAGTGGGGCAACCAATAAATATTAACACACCAAGTTTAAACTGTCACCAACCACCGATATTGCGCAACGCACCATGCTGAAGTCTATTTTTCCTGCTTTTGGACAAGTTGTTTTTGTTTTAGATCAGATAGCAGGTGATGCATGGGGACTCGAATCTTTTCCCACAGACATTTGTTCAGTTCACCAAACACATCCCCACCAGAACACTTCCTGTCACACAGGAACTGATAGTACTGTTCAATTCTATCACTGTCAGAGTGGATATATTATCTTATTCTTTAAGGTCCTAGTTTTCACACAGTGCTGTTCAACACGCACACACACACGTTTGGCGTAATATCCTTGTGAGGACCTTTGATTGGCATGATTATTAAGGCAGCTAATTAATTCTGTGCTACATGTAAATCTGACCATAACCATAACATCAGTAGACAAAAGGAAATGTTGAAAAAAGATATTCAGATATTCCCAACTTTGTCAGGATTTGTTCTGAATCAAATACTCTATTTGTGCTTTACATATTTTACAGACAGTCCTGGAAATGGCGATGTAGTTAACTTTTGTAAATTTTATCAAAATAAAATAATTTACCACATTTGAAACAAAAACGCCAGGTAAGTATCAAACAAATGGGTCTATTACGGAAACTTTTCACTGAATTTTTATTTACTTTTATCATTTTTATATTTGGTTAAAACAAGAATCTACGACACTATACATACATACATTATATTATATATATATATATATATATATATATATATATATATATATATATATATATATATTTCATTAGAATTGAAGAATTGCAGTATACTAGGTCATATAATAGGATATAACAGGAAATTATTCTTTATAGTGGCACCAAATTTTTTTTGTCAAAAGAGGATATACACCCCTGTTAAAATTGCAGGTTTTTGTGATGTAAAAAAAAAAAAGAAACCAAGATAAATCATGTGAGATCATTTTCCACCTTTAATGTGACATAGCAACCAACAGAATTCAAGTGAAAAACAAAGAGAAATGTTACCAACGTAACGTAACACACTCGATCTTGATTTTATTCCACTCTTCTTTGCAAAAATGCTTCAAATCTATCAAATTCTGAAGGGATCTCCTGTGCACAGCCCTCGACGAGTCATTCCAAATGTTTTCGCTGGGATTTAGATCTGGGCTCTGACTGCGCCATTCCAAAATGCTGATCTTCTTCTAAAGACATTCCTTTGTCAGCTGGGATTTGTGCTTTGGATCGTTATTGTGCTGAAGGTGAAAATTTTCTTCATCTTCAGCCGTCTAACAGAGGCCTGCATGTTTTGTGCCAAAATAGATATTTGGAGCTATTCATGATGTTGACTAGAGTCTCAGCTGAAGAGAAGCAGCACCATAGCATGATGCTGCCACCACCATGCTTCACCGTGGGTATGGCGCTCTTAGGGTGATAAACTATCTTGTTTGTGCGCCAAACGTATCTTTTAGAATTATGCCCAAAAAGTTCTACTTTGGTCTCATCAGATCATAACACAGTTTGCCACATGGTTTGGGGTGATTTAGGTAGAGTCGGATGTTTTTTCCTTGATAAAGGGCTTCCATCTAGCCACCCTACCACCTAGTACAGACTTGTGAAGAATAAGAGAGAATATTATCACATGCAGGGAGTGACCAGTACTTTCCAGATATTCCTGGAGCTCCTTTAATGTTGCCATTGGTCTCTTGGCAGTCTCCCTGATAAGTTTTCATTCTGCTTTCGTCAATTTTGTAAGGACATCCTGTTCTTGGTAACGTTGCTGTGATGCCCCATTTTCTCCACTTGGCCTCCAGTGTGTTCCATGGTACATCTAATGTTTTGGAAATTCTTTTGTACCCTTCTGCTGATTGATATGTTTCAACAATGAGAGCCTGTACATGCTTTGTAAGCTCTTTGCAGACCACAACAGCAGTTGGATGAAACCAAGATATCAAGACTATCCTACAGAGACAGCTGATCTTTATGTGGGGTTAATTAGAATCACTTCATTGATGACCAGAGAATGTTAATTACCTTTGAACATGAGTTTGAATGTGATTGGTTAATTCTGAGCACAGTCATATTAAATGGGTGTATAAAGGGTGTTCTTTTCCTTCTTTTTATTTTAATTTGTTTTTCAGTTGAATTTTGTTGGTGGCTATATCACATTAAAGGTGGAAAAGGATCTGATATGATTTAGCTTGGTTTCATTTTTTTACATTAGAAAAACCTGCACTTTTAACAGAGATGTGAAGAATTTTTATATCCAAATTTTATATTTGGTAAAGACAAGAATCTATGACAAAAAATGTTTCCATTATAATTGAGGAATTGCATAAAAACATTTTGTACTAAGTTTTGTTCTAGATCATATAATAGGATATAATAAGGAACTAATTCTTTGCAGTGGCAATACATTTTCTGGTCAAAAGTTGTTCACATGCTGATGAAAAGCTGGGGTTATGATGCCAGCTAATACCAAGTAGTTAGTTTATCTTTGAAAAATGTTTCTGTTTATGTGAGCCTGTTTTCTGCACAAACCCGCATCACACTGATTGATGGCGTAAATGATACAGAACCTAGTAATTTTCTTTAATCACACTATTATTAGAACATCTTCATTGTATAATGGAGACATGGAGAACACATGTTGGGGTCATCTCATACAGTGTGACAAGCAGGAATCTTAAATGAGCATGGAAATGGTACAGTCTGTAACAGCCTGTGAAACAGGTACATCAAGTAATTGAAAGCAATTTCTAATTGCTA
This sequence comes from Pangasianodon hypophthalmus, assembly GCF_027358585.1. Taxonomy (NCBI): domain Eukaryota; kingdom Metazoa; phylum Chordata; class Actinopteri; order Siluriformes; family Pangasiidae; genus Pangasianodon; species Pangasianodon hypophthalmus. The sequence goes on along the minus strand of NC_069722.1, from coordinate 21,314,333 downwards.
ACATTAAGTTAACTAATATATTGTGTAAACAAGTAGCACTCCTAAGAAATACTTGCTCAGTGATTTCAAAGCAATCCCTATTAATAGAGGAAATGAACAAATTGAGTGTTTTTTAAGTAACATGGGACAATGAAGCAAGGACAGTTCTGTGGTCATATGAAACAATGCAGGGAATTTTTTTTCTAAATATATTTTCAGTTTTATTGTGTGTGTACTAAATTGGTGTACTTGTGAGGACCAAATGTTCCCATAAGCACAGCCATGTTACAAAAATGACTAACAGCTTAATTTAGTTTGCTCTTTAAACCCATTTTCTTTTGTGATTGCACTTGTGGGATTTTTTTATGGTGCCTATTTGCATATTTCAGGCTTCTAGGCCTTTAGTGACTCTTCAGTGGCAACACACATCTTGCTCGTGACAGTCAGTGAGAACAACATCCTGTTTACATCACTCAGGAACAAAGTTTTGTCAATGATTATGGCAATGTAGTGCATTCAGAAAGATTGGGACAGCGTGTGTTCTACAGGTCTTTTACCATTGTGTTGTAATCGTTCTCATTCTTCCGATTGGTTTGGATGGAGTGTAGGCTGCTTGTACGTGTGAAGTCGTAATTTCACCTGATCATGTGATTAACCATTTAATTCAACTAAAATAGGTGTAGGACTTGCTACATAAAAGCCCTTGCTTGAGAAAATCTGTATAATCAAATAAGCCATGTAATAATAATAATAACAAACAACAATTTACTTTTAAATGCCTAACCATTAGTGAGTGGTTCATAGCTATAAATAAGAATAAGACATTGATTTGAAGTGGTTATGTTTTGTTTCATAGTGGCGCTTGATGTTACCACTTTTCACTTGAGCCATGGACTCTGAACAATTCAATTCAATCCAATTTTATTTATATAACACTTTTAACAGTGGACATTGTGACAGTGGCAAGGGAAAACTCCCTGAGACATCATGAGGAAAAACCCTTGAGAGGAACCAGACTCGAAAGGGAATCCATCCTCTTCTGGGTGACACCAGATTGTGATTATGAATCATTACTCATATACAACTGTACACCATAAGGTCAAACAGTACAGAGTGTGTTGAAATGATACGCAGTATGAGCATCGGAGTCTGTTTTGAATTCATTAGAGTTTTTAGCTTTAACTCTATACCATCCAAGTGATGTTATCCATTGTATAATGAATGAGATTTGAGTGCAGACTGTTTTCAGTATTTGAAATCCAAGCAGAAGTAAAGCATCAGGACAGAAGCTATGCATCTGTTTTAAACTTCAACCAGGGCATAAATGCATGGTCAAAATTTGGTTACCGTAGGCACTGGCCTTTAAATACAGACACATATGCAATCCCAATTAACTCCTAATGGTGACAATTCCCCAGTCAGAAGCTTCTATAAGTCATTACATCAACTTTTGGATTCTTCCAGACTGTTTAAAAAGACACACTGGTGTAACTTTTGACACACTAAAACTCTCATATGGTGAATTAAGGCCGTCTATAATTCGTTGTTTTAAAATGGCTTATGATATGAGCAAATTAGATACTCTAATTGGCTTGCCAAAAGAAATGTATGATAACATGAAATGTGTGGCGTTGTGAAAATAGAGTTTGAATGTAAACTGTATAGGTATTTAAATTAAAACTTTTTTTAACTAAGACTTGTCATGAGGTTGCTAATCAAATTAAAGAGAGTATATGAAATCTATTAAAGTCTGTCAAAAATACTTTCCTTTCTTGATGAGCTCTCTTCAGCTAAACAGTTTAAATAAATGTGATTGGCCATGACAGAGGATGTGCTATAGAAGCCGCAATTGTTCCTGAACTATGAAAAAACTGAACTCTGGTCAGTTTTTTCTATACGTTGATCGCTTCTGTCATAACCTTTTTCGAGTACTTGGTTCGATCAGTGGATCATGCTGGTTAAGGGAATGCACAAACAGTTTTGCGTTTCATACTTAAATACTTAATTTTATTATAAATCACATCAAATTAAGTCATTTGAATCCTTTCACAGTGCAAACACTCAAATCTACATTCAGAATAAAACCTCAGTAGTGTTAATAATATCTTCATTATATACAGTACATGTGGCTAAGATATGTGTCCTAACATGTGGTAAGACTGAAAATAAATGTATACTGATATTTGAACCTCCTGTAGTCACATGAGCAGATTAAACACTTTTTAAATACATTAAATGAGCAGCATATTTGACAGTGAACAAGCAGTTTTGATGTATAACTATTGCATAGTTCATAAATAATAAAAACTGTAACAAAAGGCAGAACTAACACATCCATATGCAAGAAAAATATATGTACATATCTTTCCTTGTATCCAGCATACTGTATATACTGAATTGCCTTTTAATCAGGTCCACCTGCATAGGTCACTGACTGGACAATGCACAATGTATTAGCCCTTTCTACCTTGTTTACTAATGGAAAAGACTAATGGAAGACCGTAGAGGACCAGATATTATTAGGTGGACCCTTCTCAGCACAGCAGTGACAATGCCATGGTAACAATGTGCGTTGTGCTGGTACGAGTGTTATCAGGTACAGCAGCAGTGCTGTGGTCATAAACTGACAAAGATAAAGGGGTAACACACACTGTGCATGGAAAAAGATAAACTATGGTCTCTAACTGTACACCTACAAGCTGAGCCAACAAAGTAGGAGTGTGTAGTAAGTGTACACAGTGTTTAAAAACACTGCTGCTGTACCTTATACTCTCATGACCGCGCCACACAGCAAACAGGCTACAGTCAGTACAACTGTACATATACACAGTGACCTACGGTACGTGACGAAAGCTACAAGTGTACAGAATAAACAGGCAACTCAATGTATGTGCAGTACTTTTTTTTTTTTAAATATATATAAATATATTTCGCTGAACAGATCCTGACCAATCAGAAATCCATTTACAGCATCAAAAGATTTGAGTGATGAAAATAAAAATAATACAAAAAATAATTAAAATAATTAAAAAATAATAACCATTTTACATTCAGTGTCAATGACCTCTGTCTTTTTTTTCACACATTCTATTTCTCTCACACTCTCACATTCTCACACAGTCTCGTTCTCACATTTTTCTTCTCACATCTATATATTTTATACTCTCTCTCTCTCACACACACACACACACACACACACACTCTCTATCTCTCTTATACGCCTGTCTCTCAGAGTCTCTGTTGCGTATCACATCCCAGGAACTCCACCCTCAGTGCAATGTCATTAACCCAGCCTTTTGGATGGATGCGGATAAACCGGGTGAACAGCGGAGGCTCGAACACGTTCAGCTTCTGCTCATCGTGATCGCTGTTCCCTTCAAAGATCTGCAAATGAACAAACATGTGTTATAAACGATATGCGGTACACTCCAATGATATTGCTGTACACAGAATTTACTTTCTTTCAGCTGTGTGTAATTATAATTCTAGATTCCGTGTAGTATATATATATTTTTTTGAAAGTCTTTTATTGTTGTACAACCTGAGAAGAATTGTCATTCACAGGATAACGATTCAAAGAGTCATTTATGGATTCAAAGAGTCAAATTCAAATTCAGAATGTACTTTGTTTGTACTAATGGTATATTAACGTATCATCACCATAAACTGCCTCTAATTTCCAGGATCAAATTCGGGTTTTTTTTTATTTTACAATCTGTATGAACACATCATCTGCCATCCACAAACTTTATAAAAAGGAAAATCACATTTAAATATCATATGACATGGGAGGAATTGACTGGGAATCTGAAGGCCCTGCGGGACCCAATAAAAAAGTTGCAGGAACTGGCGGTTTTCTCTTTCAGGATGGCAGACAGGTATGAAAATCTTGGGACAAAGGAAGGCCAAGACCATGAACAGGGTAGGACATTGGATGTGGTGTTGTATGATGCATTCATTCATATTGAGAAAATGCATTATCCTGGTCAGGGTCACTGTGTTAAAAATTTGTCATGTGTTTTGGGAATTTTGTGGAAAAAATTGGAATGTAGCGAACAAACAAAACCAACTTTCTGTAGAGATGGAAAGGATTGGTCACAAGTGTCTGCAGGAATTCCTTCAGGAGTGAACAGGAGTGAGATTAAAAGTACACAGTCATGTGACAACCTCTAGACTCTTCAATCACACACACCTTCTCCCGCTGCGTTCCCGGTTCAGTGACCATGGCCCAGCTGTGGCCGTCATCACTAACAGAGATCAAGAACTCGGTCACCATCATGCTTGTGAACAGGGATTTGGCTCCCTGTGTGACAATACCAGTGACTCTCTTCACGTTCATAAAGTCCACCTGCAGCCACTCGTATGGGTTATTAGACTGAGAAAGAAAAGGAAAGAAAAGGAAAAAAGTTACAAACTATGCAATAACTCTAGAGTCATCCAGTCTTTCCAGTCATTCACTTGTTCCAAATAAAAAGTGTGATGTGTCATTGTTTAATAAATTAAAATTCTTAATCTTTAGCAAAGTGCTGTGAGGAGGAATGGGAGGAATAAAAAACTTTGGATCATGCTGTTGTAGGAAAATAATCAACGTTTGGATGGTAAAAGTAACTTGGACCACCATATTGTTGATAATTTTCCTATAACAGTACTCTGATTGATTATTTTCCTATAACAGTACTAAAATCTGCTGGGCAGCTTTTATGGTATATTCTGGATTTTAGAAAAAAGTTCCCATCTTCCACTATATACAGTCTTTCAGTTTGACACTTAATAGTTCTAGGTGGAACCTAATAACACATCAAGGGGTTTCCTTTTATAACAGATTCTTTTAGAAAAGCTTCAATTTTTATTGAAAAATTGAAACATTGATTAATTTAAAAGAAATAAATTAATTAAAAGAACCAAGAGATTTTGGTTAGGACTAAACAAGTGTGTGTGTGTGTGTGTGTGTGTGTGTGGCTGCTTTCAGAGGGAAGTGGTGAAAGTGATGAGTCATGTCCAGAGAGCGAGACAATGGGTCAGGCATCTCACTCCAAAACAGACAGCTAGAGGAAACTCTCAACAATAGTGTTTAAATGAGCAGCTGCCAAGCAATACCAGATTACTGATAAACTTCATTCGCAGTTCGCACTGGGCCAATATTTTTTGTAGCAATGGCGCTAGAAAGGCCAAATTCTCACTTAAAGAATTTCACTGCATTCTGATCTTGATTTTTGTTTAAAAAAAGGACATGAGATACATAAATTGATAAATAGTAGGTTTGTGCTGATATACATACTGATATATTCAAAATATCACTGAAATATTGTTTGAAGAATTATCATGAATGAATTATGTCTTGTAAAGTCATCTGTATTGAATGAATCAAAAGAAGCATTGCAAGAAGAAGGAAATCCCGTAATAAGAGACCAAGCTGCAGCTCTGATTGAGGAATAATTGTAATGATGTGGTCATTTTTAAAGGAACTATTGTAATGTCATCCTATAAACTCTGATAAGTGAAGAATTTCTGGAGGTACCTTGGGTCTCCATGCGTTGGCGCTGCCATCTTGGTTGAGTCGGGCGAGGTCTGGGATCCATGAGTTTCTCCAGCTTTGCCGGAAGGTAGACGCGCTAATCTGAATTTCAGGATGTCTTCTCTGCATTCCTAAAGGCAGTGAGCAACCTGAAACATGAGCGAGCACACATACACGCCATCAGTTACTGTCCTGAAAACATTACGAAATAGTGACGGCAGTGACTCATCATCAAAGATGAGTTCATTCCAAAATTGTTTACATTGGTGTTCAGACCACAGACTTAAGTACAGGCATAAGTGCTACTCAAAGATTTGCATGAGAGTTATGCAAATCTCAGAGTTATTCATATATCATCATATCATTTTTAATTTCTTTCATTTTTAAATTGTTTCTGGGTATTATTTTACATTGTATTACATTTAACAGCAAAGAAAAAAACCCACTATTTCTTTCTTCAGTCCGCATTTTCTGTCCCACGTTTTTTTCTGGGCTTAAAAGCAAGTCCTTGTGTTTAAATGTGATGGTCTATATGCTATCTCAGACTCTACATGAGAAAGTTTTGGAGGCAGGTAACTTGCGAAATGTGAATGGGAAGCCCAGAAACGTAACTTTAAGGAGCTGCGTAACCCGAGTCTGAATACAAGTAACTTTCCCTGTGTAAATATTGAAGAAACTTAAGTCGCTGAATCTGAATATGGCCCAAAGATTGTTATTGACTGAAACCAGTAGGGGCAATGATGCATAACTCAGAGAAATTGTTAAATTACTCTATATCAAGGCCATATTAGTCATTAAGAGACTGCAGCAGTTAAATACTGGGTAAAGGCATGTACTGTCCAAGCACTGTATATTAGGTATCAGTTGAATAATTTTAGATTAGTTTTGGATTGATTTGGATTCAGTTCCTCAGACCTTTGGATCCAACTGTTAGACTCAAATATTAGTTTTTCATAAAGATAACTATGGAGTCTATAAAAGCCCAGGTGCCCCAGACTGTTTTTAGTATTCATGGATTACATTTGACTGTGTATGTGTATATACTCACTGTTGAGGTCACAGCCCAGCAGTTCAAACCTCAGAGTGGGCTTGATGACATGGGTGGATGGATGAATACGAATGTAGCGACCAATGATTGGAGGAGAGAAGATGTTGTCATTTACCCTGGAGCCATCCAGGTTTCCATTAAATTTCTAGTTTAAAAAAACAGTAACATCAATTTAATGCATCCATGTCAAATTCTGAGTCTTGTTTATATATATTATATATATATATGTGTGTGTGTGTGATAAGTTCATGTATGTGTCATAGAAAAGACTAGTGGCAGGGTTAGCTTTTGGGAATTGGGAGTTTGAGGAAGTATTAAGTCTAGATGTTGTGGTATTGAGGCTAAACTATGGGGCTAGAAGGTCTTGGGACTAGTGCTAAGACTGTGTTTTGAAGCTAGCAGATGAAGCTAAGACATGTGCAACCTGGGAGTTTAGATTTGATGCTAACCTTTTCACGCTGAATGCTGTGGAGGCCAGATGTTGGCCTCAAGGGTCATTGCTAGTGTTGTTATTGGGCAAGCTCTTGGTAATGGCTGTTCTAGCTAAGTGTTCAAGCTAAGTAGTAGTGCAGGCTTTAGAGTTTCAGGCTAGCATTTGAGTCTAGAAGGTGATAGTAGGTTTTGGGCCTGTAGGTGTTGTGATGAGTAGATAATTCTGAGTGTTGAGACCAGTTCTTAAGTCTAGGGGATTAAGGGTAGGTCTTGGAGCCATCAGTTGGTGCTATGGATTGTTGTGTTGTGTCAAGGGTACAAGGATATGTGTTAATGTGAGTTGTTGAGGCTAGTATTTGGCCTTTGATACTAACATATTCAGATTCGCTGCTGTTTCCTTTGTACATCTTCCACGTCTTCTGGTCCAGGCTATAGCTGATGGTGAAGATCATCGTGAACATGTCTTTCAGACCAAATGAAGTTTTCGCGCCCTGTGTCTGGATCCCGTGGACCACCATGGGCCGTAACAAATCCACCTAACACACACAAACGTATTAGTTCTGGAGAAGCTCTATGCTAACAAGCTACTTTAGCAATTATTTTGGCTAAACTGTTCATTTTCCTCTGTTTATACATTTATACACAGTATACATGATGTGAAACAACATTGTGTCCATGAAAAACGTTTGATGGGAAGTGAGAACACAAGACATCAGGAATGTATCGTTTAATGCTTGTTTTGTCTTCGAACAAGCAGGTTATTGTACCTGGATCCAGGAGTTCTCATTGTTGCCGACCCAAGCGTTAACTGATCCAGATAAGTGCAATCGGGCTAATCCTGCCTTCCAGTCACCTGTCAGACAAGGAAAAGAGTCAGAAAATACTCTGCAGAGTTTTGGTCTGAACCACAAATATCTATTTTACTAGTGATAAAAAAAATAAGGTGCTGATAAAACAGTTCTTGGTATTTAGGATTTTAAAAAAGATACAAAATTGAAGAATCGTTAGATCTATAGTTATTATTTTACCATAATGATCAGATTCAGTGAGTTGCTCATCAGCTATCCATCCTGACTGCATTCCCAAGGGCTGAATACATTCTGCAAGACCAGATCCATTCAACTGTCATTTTTAGGCAGTCATTGGTAATTTACATGCACAAACTAATGACTAAGAGTATATTCAACATTCAACAATAGCAACTGCATATAATCAGAGACAGAAATTCATGCTGTGTATGCAGAAAAACAGTACAAAATGGTCACATAAACAGTCAGATCCACGTTTATGTCCAGAAAGCACGTTTTGTAAGTTACTCTAAATCACCAATTGTCTACATTGCATAATAATTGTTTCTTACGTGCGTTATAAACAAGAAGTTTGGCTCTCATGCCAGAGCGTTGGTGATCTCCAATGGTGCACTCCACCAGCCAGGTGCCCACTACTCCTGGTCTCATTTCAATGCTTCCAAACACACCTGTAATGAGAGAGGAGGAGAAGAAGAAGGACCGAACATCAGCATCACCTTTGGATCAGGACTAATATTTCATAATTCATAGTTTTCATTTTTAGGTCTTTAATGTAAAAAACATGCATATTTATTTATTTATTTATTTATTTATTTTTATACCACAGTGTTGTTGAATTCTTGCGTTTCATTGGTCAGAAGGTGCTAATTTTAAGCATTTATTACTAGAAAAAAGCAAAATGTTTTGGAATAATAAATGTTAAAACTTGAAAAAATAAAATTGTGACAACCTCAGGTACACTTTGTGAAAATTGGAAAATTGAAAAGTTTTTTCTAAGCATCTTTGAGAATCTGCCACAGTTCTTCTGGAGATAGTCACACTTGCTTCTGTTTATGTATTTAAAACCTGATAGCCTTCATTATGATTTTATACTAATATGTTATATGTTACATTCTTTTCTGACATACAAATGTTTTTTCTGTAACATTTAATTTTTGGTTGCAAAAGTAATTTAAGTTTTTAATGACTGAATAATACAGAAGTCAAAAATATTGTACTAAAAACAGTGCCTAAGTACTGTATATACACATATTTAGTAATTGTGTGTGTGTGTCATTGTCATGTGTGTCACGCATGGTCATTTTAGTCACTACACAAACATCTAAAATTGCAACACACTCACTCCCTTTTCGCTTTTCCTCAGAACTGGTAAATGTGATACGAATCACCTAGAAATTAACCCTCACATTGAATGCTACAAAAATTCGACTGGTACCAAATTAAAAGGAAGCATTTTGCCCCAAATGAAAATCTTGTTTGTTTACCTGGATAAAGGTTGAAGATGCCCAGGCGGTGTTCCTGGTCTTTCCCAATGCTGAAAGGTATTCCATGGAAGTGGACAGCATGAAACTCCCCAACACTGCCCACATTTAGCAGGTGCCAGCGAGATGTCTGGTGCTGTGCCACCACCAGACCAGGTAGAGTATCTGCGACGTATCCGTTTATTGCTACATCAGAGCGGGAAACAGAAAGAGGAAACTAATGAGGGTGGCTCATAAATGTTCAGATATTGTTCCCAAGTCAATATATTTTTTATAATACTCTTACAGAGACAAAACTGTATTATCAAAAAAACTGTATTTGGCATAAAAGGTCATTTGTTCTATTACTATTCTGTATTTTATAGATTGAGACACATATTAAATTTCCTGATACGGTTGCTGAATGCACAGTGTCGCTTGACGATGCACTAAGCGAAGGCATCGTACTATAACATACAGCATGTAACTGGAATTTGACTTGTACCAGCAAATTTGTTGTTGGTCTCGAACCAGGGATCATCTACTTTGGCCTGGCATGGTGGTTTACAGAACTGCCTGATGTTGTCTTCCAGATACCAGCTCTTCTTCTCGTCAAAAATGGTGAATAGGAGGAATAAATCCTGGACTCCTTGTTGTAGGAGGACGCGTGGTTTAAGTGTCCCAGGGCGACAGATTAGCAAAGGACCAATCAGACCAGAGTTTATGTCCTTCTCCTGGGATACACACATACACACATACATACTGTATGCACATCATGCATGCAATTTTGTCTTTTTGAAAAGTCATGACAGAATCATGACAATCTGAGTTTCTCTGCCACTTTACATAAATAGTTTTACTATTTATAAAAGTTATGGAAACTTGTGACAATGTCATTTCACTGAAATTTCAAAGTCAGGTTTATTTTTTTCTGTCATCATCCATGTCACGCATCACTAATATGTCACATACCACAAGCCATAAAGTTAGTCACAATGTTATAATGAAAATCTGCCTGAAAAAATGTCATGTCACAATGTTACTTGACTTTAGTGTCAACCTGACATCTATTGTCTATTGGAATAAGCCTTTAAAAATGTAGTCACGAAGGTAATACGTTTGTGTCATGTAGTTCTAAATGCAACCAAATTTTTTCACAATTATAGAAGTGATATTGCATACCATATTAACCGTAGAGTAATAGGCCCCGGCCTTGCAGTCAAAGTCTTTGGATGATGGTCCTTGTCTTTTAGTAATTCTCCAGCTGTAGATCCTCTCTTCTCCAGGAGGCACTGGGTCGCCAGGTCCCTCATCATCCCGTAGCTCCACCCCCTGTGGTGCAGAGCTCGCCATGGTTCTATCATACACACCGTGTAGGTGCAGAGAGTACGGTCTGGAGGCAGTGTTCTTAAAAACTACCTATAACACATGACAAATATAAAATCCTCAAGCTCAGGTTGTCAACAGTCATTAGATAGGGAGAAATATCTGCAAATCAACTAAGGTTGGAGATAGCACACTCACAACAGCGTTTAATAGAAGAAAAATTCAACAATCTCAAACATAAGTGAAAACAGTCATATTAGAAACAGTATATATTAAACAATATATACCAAGGACAAGGAGACATGGATAGTCATATAGCAGTTGAAACAGTAAATTATATAATGCCACAGTCACCAGATAGCCTTAAAATTTGTAATCAGATCACACATTTCCTTATCAAGAAGCATTTTCAATGACAAGTAGGATCATACTTACAGTAAGAACATCATTAACTTCCACCTTAAGCACAGGACCCATAATCCCAAGGTGTTCATCTAGCTCTCCACGTTTCACAGGCTTCTTGAAATCTCTGTCATGATATGCTCGGTACACAACTTTCTTGTAGGCTGGGAAATACTTTCTCATTCCTCTCTTCGTCTCCCTGTGTAGACAAATTATATTCACCTTATTTAATATTCAGAACAGCTCACTTTCACATTGTTTTGCACATTGTCAATTAAAAGGAAGTGTCGAGCATAAAGGACCATATTCAGAGTTGAGTTAGCCAAGTGCAGTGAGGAAGTAGTATTAAGTTCAGCAGTTACATCAGTCTGACAGTCTGATGTAACCACAATATGTCACACTGAAGTTCATGTTTTGGGCTAAAAATAATCTAAAAAATGTATGCCTATTGAGGCCAATATTAAATACATAAATATATGACACTATTTATTAATTAAATTAATTAATGAATAGTCTTGTCCAAGATTGTGCCCAGTATAAAAAAATAAAATCCAAAATAATAAGATGTGCTGGATCAAGTGCTATTTTACAATCTGCTGAATACTGAGGGTGGAAGCCATATTGTGAAATTAAACCAATTGTTACATCGTATTACATTTTACACCAAAAAAAACGGCTATACCCTTCTTCAGTCTGCATTTTCTATCCCTGATTTTTTTTTTTTCAGGTTTAAAGGCAAGTGTTTGTGTTTAAAGGTGGTGGTTAAAAACCCCCGTCTCTGACTCCCCAAGTAAAATCTGGCAGCCTTTGAGGTGCGAACTACACACAGGAAATTAGCATAATGAATGGTGTGATCAGAAAATCAATTTATGCAGTAAATAGCTGATGTAAAAATTGGACTTAAGTCACCATCTCTGAATATGGCCCATAGTCAGTTAGATTCATACTCCACCTGGCACTGATGAGATGGGAAGGTTTGTCTATCCCATAATCCCACATGATTTCCTCTGCTGCGATGTAATAGCTACGGAATTTTGAGTCACCAGACCTGATATCAATTTCATTGGTAGAGTCGACGCTCAGAATGGATTTGTTCCCTTCATCTTCATAATCGTCATACTCCAAGGGCGGAAGGTTCTTCAGGTGGGTCTCATTCTGTGAGGAGCTTGATGGGGAATGCTGAGAGCTCAGATCTAGATGTTGTACATCTTTGTAGGCATATTTATGAGGATCTAGGCTTTCCATCAGCTTGTCCAGCTCTACAACTGAGTCTTTTAGAACATCATTGTCACTCATTGCATCATTTGCTTTTGTGGCCTCCTCTCTATTCTTTTCCTGTCTCTCTCTCTGAGTCCTCTCTGTTAAATTAGCCTTGGGGCCCAAATCAGAGGTCGTATTCAGCCCTGATTTCTGAATGAATTTCTTAAACAGGTCAACAGATGGATTTGATTTTTCAGGTTTATCTACATCCTGGTATCTCACTGTTTTATTGTCTCCCATCTTAACCATGCTATCTACTTTTTTCCCTCTCTGACTCTTCGATTCTGTGTCATGGGAACGAGAGGGAGGATGATCGCTCTTTGCTTCTGTGTCATTCTCTACAAAAGCAAGTCTCTTCTGGCGTTTTGATGAACTCATCTCCATGTTGAGTTCATCCAGAATATCCTGCGGAATTCCTCCCTGGGAGAGAACATCCAGATCCTCAGCTTCATCCACTGGGACAAATTTTCTCTTGCATACCAGAATGGTCTTCTCCCCTTTTTTCTCTAAGGGCATCTTGGTTGCGTTTTGCTGCTCTGTTTGGGTTGTGTTGCTTGAGACTTTCTGGCAAACCTGGATAGCCACAGTTCGGTTCCTCTTCCTGAAGCTTCTTAGGATTGAGAAGTGCTTATCTATGTGATCCTCCAAGTCATCATCATCATCATCAGTGTCCACCAAGGGGAACTCTCGTTCACAGTTAAACACAGAGTATCGTACGCTCATCCCTTGTGCTTTCAGAGTGGGATCGAAGGCACCAATCTCCCACTCACCTGGACAAATAGTTTTTTCATTAAGGAATTGATGAGCAGACTAAGAATGCACTATTACAGACACATTATAAAATCCAGTGATCATAATTTGATTTGCATACAGCTAGTTTATGATTGATTACTATTAATTTGTCTCTTTTATTACAATTATAGTAAATTATTGTACATCTTGAAAGCTTTGACTCTTACCTTCAGTCTCCATCTCAGTGATGACAGTGTCACCGATCATTGGGAAAAGTGTAAGGACTGTGCCATAGGTTCTGTCCCTTTCGAATGGGTTTCCCGTGAAATACACTGACAGGAAATCACTTTGCATACCTACATTGGCCACGTGCCAGAGCATAACATCACCAACACACATACTAAATTGCAGACTGTTATACATGAAACCATTTACACCTACAAAAGAAAAGAGATAAAATGAGAGAAAGATTAGTTAGATAATTGTTCTAGTTGTTACTATACAACATGAGCAAGCTAAAAGTGATACTTACTGTGCATGATATTAGAGTTGTAAAAATGAGGATCATTGCGATCAATCTTGGAATGATCTTCGCTAAACTTCCTGATATTCTCATCAGCATACCAGCTTTTGTTTTCATCAAAGATGGAGAACATGAGGTGTTTTTCTCTGTCTGAAGATAACTAAAAGAATACACATATGTTGGTCATGTTATCAAGCCTATCTGTCCATCCATCCATCCATCCATCATCAAGTTCACCCATTGATCCATTTACTAAAACCATCTGTCTCTTCATCTATTGCATACATTTTTATATATGTTCAACCATCCATCCAAGCTTTTGACCAAATCCAGCCAACCTTCCATTATCCAGTACACCCACTGATCCATTTACCAAACCACCTGTCTATTGATTAATTCCCTAAATCCATATACACATCTGTCCATCCCACCATCATTTCTGTTTTAAGCTCATCACCAAATCCATCTATCCATCTACCAAATACAATCATCTGTTTTAAACCCTTCAGCAAATACATCCACCCATATACCGACCAAATATAACCATCTATTAAGTGCTTCACCAAATCCATCCTCTATCCATCCACCCATCCATCCCCCAAATACAACCATCTGATAAGCCACCCCCAACTAAATACTGCTAGCCCTTCACCAAATCCATCCATCCATCCATCCATCAGTTAAGCAAATACAACCATCTGAAAAACCCTTCACCAGATCTACCTATTCATTCATCCATGCATTCATCAAGCTGAGCTTTGACTTTCAAAAGGACAAAACAGTAAACATACTTTAAATAAAGACCTTAATTAACAAACACATACAGTATAGTAACCAATATTTCCTATCTAATTCTTTAGCTGAGAGTTAACACTCACCACTTTCCCTCGCTTGTCCAAACTCTCTGATTTGCAGATGATTAGGGGCCCTACCAGGCCTGATGCTATGTCTCGCTCTGGATCCAGCGTGCTGTGATACAGCCGGGTCAGACAGCGGGGGTCGGCCTCGGTGGGAGCGTCCTCTGCTGTCACCTTCCACAGGTACATCATAATCTCACCTGGTGGGACAGCCAGGGACCGCAGGTCCACTTGCTTCTCTTCATGCCGCATCAGTGCACAAAATACATGGGGTTATTTCCAGAGTCAGTCTTAACCTTATGCAATGTATCAAAGTCATGTGTGCAATAAGGTTGCAAAGTCAGGTTCTTTTAGCTAACAGAAACATCACTGAACAACTCCAAAAACATCCGTCACACCTCTTCTTCTTAGGAAGAAGAGGAGAGCCTTTAATAGCTGTAAAAACGTGCTTGGCAGGGTTTGGCCTGGGAAAATATGAGCTTTTATCTCAGTCTTGAGAACATTAGTTCTATGAAATACTGTGGGTGAAATAATTAGCGTGCAGGCCAGTAAGCTTTATAAGGTCATGGGAAGAGCTAATCCTGTTATATAACCAGAGTCTGAAAACTCTGGCTTTGTTTTTGGCTTTACTTTTTTACAAATTAAAATTTGTACAGAAATAAATCCTGCATTTACCATAAAGTAAGATCTTAATGAAGCTAAACCAAAAGTTTGTGGACACCTGACCATCACACCCAAATGTCAGCCTTCTCCAAACAGTTGCCACAAAGTTGGAAGCACACAATTATATAGAATGTCTTTGTATGCTGTAGCATTACAATTTCCCTTCACTGAAACTAAAGGGGTTGTGCCCAAAGTTGTTCCAGCATGACAATGCCCCCGTTTACAAAAGACGAGTGGAAGATTGGAGTGGAAGAACTCGAGTGGCCTACACAGAGCCCTGACCTCAACCCCACTGAACACCTTTGGGATGAACTGGAACACCAACTATGTGCCAGGCCTCCTCACTGACCTCAGTGCCTGACCTCACTAATGCTCTTGTGGCTGAATTAACACAAATCCCTACAGCCACGCTCTAAAATCTAGTGGAAAGCCTTCCCAGAAGAGTGGAGGTTATTATAACAGCAAAGGGGAATAAATCTGGAATGGGATGTTCAGAAAGCACTTATAGGTGTGATGGTGAGGTGTCCACAAACTTTTGGACATATCATGTATTTCCTATTTTTAGGAAGAAGGCGTTGCCAGTGTCAGCAGTTTGCTACAGTACGTTTTCCACCACAGGCCTTTAATACAGTAATGTAAACTACAGTTTTCAGAATGAATTTGCTCTTACCTCTTTTCTTCACAGGCTGCACGCTGGCAAGTCCATTTGGAAAGATGTTATAAGGTCGACTGGCCATATTTTTAAAAACAATCTGAAAATGTATTATAACATGGTGTATGAGTACTATTTGCCCAGAACATTGTCCTTTAGTTTTCAAAACTGCATATGAATTTATGAAATGATACTGATTGTTTTACCTGAAACTGGTCGTTCACCTCTCCCCTAAGCTCTGGGCCAATCAATGCATTGCTTTGGCTCTTCTTCTTCGTGAACGTGCTGTCTGTGTACTCGACGTAAGCCACCTTCTTATAGACTTTACCCAAGACCTGTGTCTGTTGAACTGAAGGCTCGAACTTCGAAAGTCTGGAATAAAATGAGCAAATAAATTCTGAATAAACAAACCCTCAGACTTCAGTCAGACTTCTCCTCAGACTTGTTTGAATTACTCATACTTGTCCGGGTAACACAGACACATCAAAGTTACCTGTTTCTTTAACTCATCCAAATTACTCAGACTAAGTTACCCTGCCTTATCCAAATTATCCTCTCTCTCAATCAAGTTACTGAGACACAGCCAAGTTACTCAGACCCATCCAAGTTACTCAGATAAATCTAAACTATCCAGATTACATTCATTAAAGTTTTTCCAGACTTGGTCTAGTTTTGGCCTCCTGTCCAAACAAAATGCCGTTTTTGTTCACTGAAATCTAAGCTTCTCAAGAAAATGTAAACAAAATGTAAAACACTGTTTTTGAGCAGAAGGGAAAAGCATGAAACCTTTGCAGTTCATACATATGAATCCTTGTGTTTGTTTGTTTTTTTGTCTTAGTTTTTTTTAGCCACTGTGCTGTGTTTCTGCATTTCACCTTCTCCAATAATCAGTAACATTACTCTTGAGGTGTTTTCTTGACATAAAAGTTTATGGCATACTATCACTGGGCTGGCATGCTCATGTGAGCGTTTTCAAATAGTTTTCATGTGGACAGAGATATTTTTGAAAATGTAGGGGCAAAAATATCTGTATACCTATAGACGGGGTCTAAAAAGTTGACTTATCATAGTTATTCATAAAGCATAAACATCAGTTGACACAAATGACACCAGATTCCAATTTCTGACAAATAAACTTCTGAGTTAACTCAAATTTTTCAAGTTTTCACGTACCGGTCACCCTGAGGATTATAGTCCCACATGATCTCCTCGGCGCTGATGTAATGAATCCAGACTTTGGGTCGTCTTCCACCAGACCTCAGAACTGATGGGGGACCGTGACGTTGGAACACAATAGAAAAAAGATTATCCACTGGGTCATCTTCATCCCCCTCCTCGTCTTCATCGTAAGTGTGCTGGACATTTTGCTTTTCAGGCAGTTCATTGGATTCAGGGCAGTTCTCCACAGTGAAGAAGGCACTCATACCAGCTGAGAGTAAAAAACAAACAAGTGTTAGAAGTACATCAAGAAATTTGAGTTCTTTGTTTTCGACTTTGTGCTAGATGTTTTGTTGTGCTTGCAAACTTTATTTCTTATTTCCCAAAAACGTGGAATTCATCCAATGAGATCAGGTGTTACACCTTCATCTCATACTTTCTGTATACAGAATAAGTCTGTAGATGGGATACATCATGTCCTCAAAAGGACTTGGTGTGTCCACTGACCTTGCCGATGTGAATGGATCCTACAGGAAATCAGAAACTTCCCTTCGGTGTATGGCTTGAGCAGGGCGGTGGTGAAGGTCATAGGGGTTATCTCCACAGTAATACGTCTATGGTCCATGACTTTTAGAGTGTGGTCCTGGAACTGAATAGTGTGGATGTCTGGAGTGGAACCCAGACCGATAAGGTGCCAGGAAACTTCTGGACTTTTCTGGCATAACTTCAGACCTGAAAAGAGAAAGGCTGGCAATGATGATGATGGCTATGAAGCTTCTTGAGTCATCTAGATTCTTGAGTTATCTACAAGTCATTTGAAATGTCTAGAGGTGCTAAATTAAATATGACTGAACTCTAATCTTGAGGTTTTTCCCCATTTAAATGGCTTCATCTGATGAACATCTTAGATCTGTCAATCAATCAATCCAACCATCTATCCATCCACTCACCAAATATAACAAATCTGTTAAACCTTTCACCAAAAAAATCCATCTATGTATTGTCCAAGCCACCAAATTATGCGTTTAAAAAAACTGTTCATGAGACTCTTGTTTTATTCACCAAATCCATCCATCCATTCATCTATCCATCCATCCACCCACCAAATATCACAAGCTGTTAAACCCTTCACCAAAACCAGCCATCCATGCATTAGCCAAGGCACCAAATGATGCAATTAACAAAATTGTTTATCAGACTATTGATCTAGTCACCAAAGTCATCCATACATCTATCCATCCATCTCTGAATGGATAATGAAGACATTGCAATGTCTAGAAATGGTCATCAATCAATGTGACTGGACATTTAGTAGGAAGGCTGAAGCTTTTCAGATCTTCAAAATTGTAACAAATCCAGTTGCTTTTACTGAGTACTACTGAGTCAGTAATCTATTGGGTACAGTAGTAGCACAGCAGTTAAGGTTCGATGCTAGTGACTGTCTGGTTGCAAGGTTAAATCTCATAACTATCAAAAAGCTAGGGTTGGTCATTTGACCTTCATGCTCAGCTATGTGTTTGGACAGGATTCTGTCTCGTTTGCAAGTTAAAAATAATTTTAAAAATAGCTTGCCAAATGTAAAAGTATATTGTGTATACATATTGTGAGTAATTGGTTGATTGTATAAGGTAATGTTGACCAGACCTTTCAGTGTGGAATTGACGTATCCGTTGATGGTGTGAAACTGCTGGCGATCGGATGATTTCCTCAATTTATCTGCTCTGCCCACGTCTCTATACCAGCTCTTACTTTCATCAAACACAGCAAACAGCAGCACAAACTCAGGCACCTTCCGTTGACGGTCCTCTGTTAGTGCGCCTGGACATGGGTCAAAGGTCAAAGGAGTTATAATCATGTAATTAGCTGTCATCTTTGACTCAGATTAAACTCACACTGCATGAGCCAAAGCATTTAAAACTGTTAAACTGGTCCTTTTCTATCAGGTTATGAAAATCATATTGACTAAATAGACATTTTTAAACAACCTTGGCTGAACGTTAATTTGTAAAGTGTATAATTGTGCAATAAACATGATTTTAACACGATCCTGAAGAATCCATTTCCAGCAGACCTGATTTGCAGATCAGGAAAGCACCGATGAGTCCGGAATTGAAATCTCGCACACTGTCCACCTGGGATGAGTAGGAGTAGGTGAGGCACTCTGGGTCTGTGACGGTTGGTCCACTGTTAGGAAGAATGTCCCAGATGTATTTATAATATCCACCAGGCTGTACCGCATCATCCTCTTGCTCCTGGACAGATGTGGAGTCCTCATAACCAGCACCTGGACATAATACAACACAGCTTGTGTGAAAATTAAATAATAAAAACTTCTGATATAACATAACGTATGATCTATAAAAGCTGTGTATAAATAAATAAAAAAATTAATGAAATATCATGTTAAGATATGTTTAACGCAACAGCATTACAATGCTGTTGAAATCTCTCTTATGTTCCCAGTAATGTCAGATTTGCCTTATTATTATCCAATCAGCTTACATATCCATCTCAGCATTAAATTATCTCCAGGGTTAAACCTCCTATCGTATTACAGGTTGAATAACCAATAAGCTTCTTGATGGCAGGAAATATCTTTCACTTTGTACAGAAATGCCAGCATTGCATAAAAAGTTCTTCCTACATTACCAAATTTATGAATCATTTATGAATGAAGTGTTAACTGTTCACGTCTTAGCAATTCTCTGTTCCATTGACCAAGATCATATCTTTACAGTATGTAAGGAGTAAAACACAATGGGGCATGCTGTTATAGGAAACTAATCAATTACAGGGTGGTGTGATGAAGTGGAATTACTGTTCCCAATCCAAAAAAGTTGATTATTTTCCTATAACGGCACTTCTCAAAGCAATTTGCCAATGATTACATTTTGCATTTATTCATGAAGAACAAGTTAGTTCTTATTACCAGTTACATTATTACAGCTATAAACAGTCATCCTCTCACCAGGCTCTCTTTTAAATTCTCTTGAAGTTAATGAGACATAAATCAATCAATCAATCAACCAACCAATCAGCTTCTTATGTTACTGAGAAACTGCAAAGCCAGAAAGCTGCAAAGACAGAAAACTGTAAGTTACAGTTTTACCTCTGTCTGTTACAAAGTGCTATCACCATATCAATGATTACATATTTGAAAAATAACAACACTGTATAACCATAACCATCTGTTTATTATTAGTCTTAGATTATGAGGAACGATCACCATACAAATCTGTGTAAATTTGCTAAGAAAACGATAACATATTACAACAAGAAAATGAATCAATGCATTTTGACCAATCACAATCGAGAATTTAAGAGTGCACCCAGTTCCCCATCTCATTAGTGACCCAGCCATAATAACCTTTCCATTGCTCAGTACTCCCTCTGATCCAGATTTGGGAGTGGAATTTAGAGATAAAGGAAACTGCACAGCCACTATCATCACTGTTTTTTAATCTTATCTTAGTATTCTGGGTCAAAATAACATAAGAAAAGTCTTTTTCATGTTCAGTGGAGAATGAGAAACGGAACCGAGGACACAATGATTAATGTTGGAATTTTGTCTAACTTTTAGTACCCTTTAGAAAACATAAAAGTTGAGGAAATTCACCTTCAGATTGTTTCCAGTAGGGGATGCCAATCGGGGAAATGCTGAGAGGATAAGAGGCAAAGTTCTTAAAGTGGACCACTACGCGGTCGTTCACCTCTGCTCTGATCGTAGGACCCTGAATTCCTGCAGGAAAAAACATGACACCAATCATTTTCAGCTTCTGTCAACTTTGCATCACAATTTTAGAAATTTATTCAATTGAACCCATTTCCTGGTAGCCAAATCACAGGATCTAAAGCCCTTACTGTATTGAAATGGGGTGGGAAAATAAAAATAGGAAAATAGGTTAAGTCTAGAGCTTTCAGATTACAACCAAATAGAAGATTTTCCTTTAAGAGAGGTTTCAAGTAGAACAAAAAAATCCCTTAACTACCAAAGAGCCATTTTTTCCCTACGATATCCATCCAAGCCAGTATCACAGTTTTGACGTTCTTCATCATCCTAGCAATTCTTTTTATTGTATAATTTTAACAATCTTTCAGAAACTTGACTAATCAGGCAGGCTAATGATGATTAATTATTATATTATTAAATCAACTTTTTTGGACTTTTGTTGCTGAAACTTAGCAGGAAGCTTTGCAGTGTTGTGGCGATCCAGGATTACAGTGTGCGCCCACTACTTCTTCAGAAAACACACATGAACTAGGAAAATATTAAATAAATTGTTGGCTAATAAGAGAATAAATTCAGTCGCACTAACCTGCCCATGGAGGTTTCGTTTTCGGGGTAGTGAAAGTGGAGTCTGTAAATTCAGTGTACACAGCCTTGACATATTTCTGAATGTTGGATCCTCTGTAGAAAATGAACAAAAATGAAATTTAAAAAATTACATTTCAGTGAAGCATTAATCAGCAAAATACGTCATTTTTTGTTGTGTAACTCTTACTAGATTCCCAATACACAGCAGTTTTTAAGTACAAACCTAAAGTAAAGTAAGTTTTGAATCAAACCAAGATTGTTTTAGGATATTTTTACTAAGATATTACTAAGTATAGGCCTACTACACTAACTAAACTATTATAAGTATGCTATATTCTTATTATATTAGCAACTTGTGATGCTTTATAAAATAAAATAAATCACAATACAAAAATAAAGCCTATTCTAAAGTAGCTGTATGATACTGTACTATGAAGCTGTATTAGGTGTGTGCTATGTAAAGAATAAAACACGACTTGGCGTGCTGTTTTAGGAAAATAATCAATGACGTGGTGTTATGATGTCAAGTTACAGTTACAGTCAACCTAAAGTTGATTATTTTCCCATAACAGCACTTCCTGAGATGTTTTTTTAATCTATTTAAGTTAATAAGACCAAAAAAAACCACAGTTTATGATGTTACTGAGAAACCACAAGGCCGTCCCCCCTGAAGACTGTCAGAAAACCTCAACAGCTTTAGCTATGAGTGTTACAAAGTGCTGACACTCGAAACTGCTACTATAAATGCTAAATAAACATCTCTGTACATGTAAATTTCACCATATCAATGATTATGTACAGTTTTTACTCTGTTAAAGTGGAATGTTCCTAATACTTTGGAAATTAATCAACACCTTCTGACCAATCAGAATCAAGATTTCAACAGGGATAAAATGCTGTATTTGGTGTGTGTGTGTGTTCTCACGTGTGTGTGTGTGTGTGTGTGTGTGTGTGTGTGTGTAAGTACCTCTGATTAGCAGCTGGATCCACACCACCAGCGTTCAGATAGTCCCAGCTGGTCTCCACTGCGGCGATGAAGAACTCCTGTATCTTTTTCTCAGCATGCGAATCCGGAAAACATTTGACGAGGAAGAGGATGAACAGTAGAGCCTTCATTGCAAGAGTTCGCACAAAAAAAACATGCACACACTTACGCCTGTTGAGGTTAAGTTACTAATGATGTCAGGAGACCAAGTGGAGGAATTTAAAGAGAAAGGGAGGAGGCGTGTCATCTACCATGAGGGAGTGAGACACTTTTTTTTTTTTGATGTTGGTTTATAATGAAGTTGAAGGAAGCACTGAGGGGAGGAGGAAGAATGAAGACAATAAGGAATATTTTCTGTATGCATCACTGATTATTCAAAACTTCTATTCATGTGATTAGGGTGAATTTAGATATATTAGGCCATCTTCAAATTTCCAGCTTGTCTAAGCTTTCTTGTCATTAATAAAACATACCCCAGCACATGTCATATTACTGATAACCTCAAGCTACTGACTATATACATATGAAGAAAAATGTTTCATTCAAATGTTTCGTCATATTCTGAAGATGTAAGGTCAAAATTGATTGAAACCCATTTTTCATTGGTTTAGGCTTTTACTTTTATTCACAATTACATGTTTAAAACAATATTTATTTATTTATTTATTTATTTATTACTGATTCATGGCATCAACAAATCACATTTCTATAACAGGATTTAAAAAAAATCTTATCCAAATTCATCATCATCATCATCATCATCATCATACCATTCTATAATTCATTTCTTACAGCAATAACAGCAATAACGGAGTTTAGAAAATCTTTAACTTTTCCAATCTTTTCTTAATCCGTATGGACAGATTAAGTAGTAGTCGCACTGGAAAATCACTACTAAAATGTAAGTAACATTTTATAATTTATTCATTATACTTCATTCCCCTGATTATTAAGATGCTTCATTTAATGCACATAAAATCCATCAAGGCATCATTGAACCATAGTTATGGTGTTCATGCATCTATTCATGTCTTCACTTTTCCTCTCTCTACTTATTGCATATTAGGGCAGTCCCAGTCAGCTTGAACCCAAAAGCCCCAAATTACCCAATCAGGCTTGGTCATTTTGGACGTCTTGAAAATAATTATGAAAACCTTATGGAAAAAAAATAGCCAAGTATATGTCAATTTCCTATCTCATAATATTTAAGGTCAACTTCCTGTTTGATGCTGACCCCATCCTTTAGAGCAGTGGTGACTCAATGGTTGAGGCTCTGGGTTACTGATAAGAAGGTTGGACGTTCAAGCCCCAGCCCCAGCACTACCAAGCTGCCACTGTTGGACCCTTGAGCAAAGCCCTTAACCCTCTCTGCTCCAGGCGTGTGCTATCATGGCTGACCCTGTACTCTAACCCCAACTTCCTAACAAGCTAGGATACGCAAAGAAAAGAATGTGCTGTAATGTATATGTGACAAAGTAAAGGATGCTATGATTTTATGCTATGGCTTAGTAACAAAAGTCTCACTTTGACTTTCATTTCTCTTCACATCAGGCCAGAAAGTAAATACTGCTACTGTACGTTTAACTGCCCCAATTTTCCTGATGTCCAGTATACCTGAATTCAACCCTTTTGGACAAAGGGTTGAAAATGGCTTCCTACATTGGTTTTCAATTTGAGGACATGAAATGATTTTATGAAAGTCTAAATGACCAAAATATGAATTTATTCATCAACACCATTATTCTCATCATTGCTAACTTCTCCATTCACAAATGTAAACAGAGTAATAAATGTCCGTGTTAAAAGTTCTGCTTTTGTTTCATTATATGCCGAATTTTAACAGTATTTATCTGATTCGGTTTCTTCATAAATGCTGACAATGCCTTTCCTTGAATTTATTTATTTCCTTTACTTCCTTTTTTTCACTCTTCTCCTTTAAATGTCCATCCAACCATCCGTCCTCTATACTGCTTACCCTACACAGGGTCATGGGGAAGCCTGGAGCCTATCCCAGGGAACTTGGGGCACAAGGCAGGGGACCCCTGGATGGGGTGCCAACCTATCACAGGGCACAATTGCACACACACACACACACTCCAGACAATTTGGAACGTTGGGGAGGAAACTGGAGTACCTGGAGGAAACCCACGAAGCACAGGGAGAGCATGCAAACACCACACACACAGGGCGGAGGCAGGATTCAAGCCCCCAACCCCAAAGGTGCAAGGCAAGTGTCCTAACCACTAAGCCACCATGCTCTCCTCTGTTAAATGTCATTTCCCCTTTCTTGGAAGCCTGTTCAAATTTATAACTCAAGTCTATCCTCTAGTGGCCAGAGTTTGCAAGTACAAAGGAAGGCCTCATTCTAATCTACTGTATATTAAAGTCATAAAAGAACAGGTGATTTATAATGTATTAGCTTAAACATATGCACAGCAACTAGAGTTAATTTCCTACCTTTTTTGTAATTATGTTATTAAATTAAAAATCCAGACAAATGTAAATAAAAGTACTAATAAAAAAAACTATAACCTATTAAATGATCAATAATATACTGCAATTCTTTTAATACAGTAATTTCTCCTCGGTGAAGCTGGCAGGAGATTTGATCACTGCTTTCCAATATGATGTGTTGTGAATATTAATATTAATGTAACATTATGTGCTATTATCCTGGCACCACATTGCATTGGGTAGCATTGGAGCATTGGGTAGTATCAGTGTCCCGACCAGGGACCTAAGGTTTAACCAAGTACTTTGCTTATAATGTGTGCTAAAGAAGAAAAAAATCATGTTGGAATGACCAAGTCAAAGTCCAGACCTCAACCCCATTGAGATGCTGCGGCGGGAGCTTAAGAGAGCTGTGCGTAAACGAATAGCCTCAAACATCAATGAACTGAAGCAATGATGTAAAGAATAGTCGGTCAAAATTTCTCCAGAATGATGTGAGAGACTGATAAACTCCTACAGAAAACATTTACTTCAAGCTATTGGTGCTAAAAGGTGGTTCTTCATGTTACTTATTTATAGGGTGTACTTATTTTTTCCCACTTGGTTTCTGAATGTTGGTTTACTTTTTGGGAAAAAAAGGACTATATATTGAAATCTGGTTTTTTTTCACCATTTTCTTTGTTTTTTCTTTATTTATGGAAGTTGGTGATGACCACATGATTGTTATTTAGGCCCTGAGAAATAAGAACATAGAATTGAAGGAGGGTGTACTTTCTTTTTCACCATGACTGGAGTATAAGCAGATCAAATAATGATCATGTCTTCTTTCCTATTGAATCCCATATAGTTCCCACCTCCTGGTTATTTATTTTTACATAATAATCAATTAATTAACTAATTAATTAATTAACAACATATTTTAATCTTCAGGTTTTTTTATTTTTAATGTCTTGTCAACCATCAAGGCGAAGTTTATTAGAAAAAAATTCTACATTTCTTACACCTTGGACATATAGTTTCACAGACTTGCTTGAACGTCATCATGAGATTAGTCGTCGAGTATGCACGTGTTGTGACATGTACAAAGCCAGCTGTGTTTGCAGTAAGTTAATATGTCAAGTGATTAATTGATTATTTAGCAAAGAAATTAAAAGTATATTCAGTAAAATGTGTAAAAAAAAAAGAAAAAAAAAAGGGTTAAATGGTGATGAATAAGACTTGAATGATTTTTTTTTATTCATTGAGCCCACCCCCATTTCCGCATACCTCCAACCTAAAAATTTCCATCCATCTTCTGCACCGCTTATCTTACATGGAGTTGCAGGGCACCTGGAGCTCAACTGTGTACATACACTCAAGTCATGTCAAGTGGCTTTATTGCCATTTCAACCATATACAGCTAGTTATTACACAGTTTAATGAAACGACGTTCCTCCAGGACCATGGTGCTACATATAACAACACAGAACTACAAGAGATTACATATTTTTTACATTAAGTGCACATGTAGATGTGTAGACAGCACAAGACAGTACAATGACTACCAAAAGAGGACAATAGTCACTGTAAGATACAGTGCAGCACCGACTAGTACACAGTTCTAGTAAGAAAGTGAATCAGATATGACAGTAGTGCAAAAGAGTAAGAATATGAGTTGCTGTAAATGTAAACATAAGGAGTAGCAGCCAGGTAGAGAGTATAAAAAATTATATACAGTATTTTATCAATACTGTAGCAGCAATCTGGAAATGCCAATCAGCCTACAACGCAAGTCTTTCCAAGGACTGGGGGAGGAAACCAGAGTACCCGGAGGAAACCCCTGAAGCATACGGAGAACAGGCAAACTCCACACCCAGGGTGGAGGCAGGAATTGAACCCCCAGCCCTGGAGGTGCGAGGCAAACATGCTAAGTCACCGTACTCCCCTCGCTGCCCCCAAAAACCTATAGCGGTTCAAACAGCGTTAACATGCTAACTAACTTTAACATTCTAGTAACTGCTTGAAAGCCAAGTTACAACAACTTTTCCTCATAATGATTTGTAAGGATGTGAAAAGCAGTTGGGGGCGTGTCTATAAAAATGACTGACAAGAGGCCAATCCAAATACAAACAAACATTCCGGACCGGAAGGCAGGTTTCCAAAATGTTTTTTTTTTTTTTCTTCAGCTATGTAATACACTTGTTCTGAGACAATGGCTTAAACTATTATTTGAAAAAAAAATTTACATAATTTTCCACATTATTTATACTAGTAATAAATGAAAAAAAAAAAATTACAATTACACCTTTAAAACCGTGGTGAGATAAAGACTTTTATTTTGCAACATTCTCGTGCCCCAGAAGTGAAAGGAGAAATGGGGCGTTGTGCGCATGCGCACGAGCAGTGCGGTCACTACTGCTGCTATCCAGTCTCCGTTCTGTGGTTTGTTTGATTTGTGTGTTTAGGAATAAAGGCCCAGTCCTGGAGCTGGAGCAGTAAACATGTCTGCACAGGGGGATTGTGATTTCCTGGTGAAACGCGCGCGCGAGCTCGTGCCCGAAGACCCGTGGGCTGCTAAAGCCTGGCTCATCACCGCGCGCACGCTCTATCCGGCTGACTTCAACATACAGGTACAGACTGATAACACCCAGACCCAGACAAGACACTGATTTACAGCGTGCACATCACTTCATTCACGCTTCTGCTGCAGAATGATATTACCCGGCATGCTTTGCTGAGAATAGGCAAGACTTCCGGGCAACACACTGAGCTTGGATACACTGTGCCTGGAAGTGACATGTTGTCCCTCTCTCCACTCAGTCCATCCATGCAAAAAGACCACTATATTACCTCCAGATATTATGCAGGTGGTGAATCAGTCTCAGTACAGCATGGCAATGTGTATGTAGTGCTGCTGTGAGTGTATCAGGTACAGCAGCACTGTGTGTAAACACCTCAGTACCTCTTCTGAGATGGGAAACAGTCCACCAGCTAGAACCTGTCCAGCCTGAAGCAGAGCTGTGGTCAGAAAGTGACACTGATGAAGGACAGAAGACGATAAACACATGCTGTGCATGGATGATAATAAGATTAATAATAATCCACCTGATGTACAACCAGACGCATATAATCATGTTATTGTTACTGCTGTATTGAGAATGGTCCTCTACTTAAGTAATATCTGGTCAGTGATGGTTCCTTGGTGGTTCTTGTCCACTACTGGGCAGGATAGAGGGGGTTGACACATTGTCTGAACATTATATATATACATGTTTGCCTCACACCTTCGTGGTTGGGGGTTCGAGTCCCGCCTCCACCCCATGTGTGCGGAGTTTGCATGTTCTTCCCATGCTTCAGGGGTTTCCTTCAGGTACTCTGGTTTCCTCCCTCAGTCCAAAGACATGTGTTGTATTGGATTGGCTTGGATTGAATTGGATTGGCGTCTCTAAATTGTCCGTAGTGTGTGAATGGGTGTGTGAGTGTGTGTGTGTGCGATTGTGCCCTGCGATGGGTTGGCACTAAGTCCAGGGCGTCCCCCGCCTTGTGCCCCGAGTCCCCTGGGATAGGCTCCAGGCTCCCAGCGACCCTGTGTAGGATAAGCAGTGGATGGGTGCACTTGACAAAAGGGCAAATGATGTTGATACTGGATACTTTATGTGCCTAATAAACTGGCAACCCAGTGTGCGTGTCTCTGATAAAACGCGTTCCAGGTGCAAAATTTCTAAAATTTCAAAGTCATCTAGAGATGAGGAAAATTTCTCTCTAGCCAGTTATCAGTGGAACATTTGTTGTTGCAACTTGGATAATGGATAATGTAGTCTATAATATTATTATATAAGTGCAATATACTATACTGGTCAGAAAAAACATACGGATAGATACTACATAGGACACCAAACATGTCTTGCCCATGTCGGCTAGATTTAGACTAAGGGGAATGATGTTTATATCGTTTCATCTTATCAAATCTGATTGGTCAGTAGCTCTGACAGTAGTTACTGTTCTTATAGTAACAACTCATTCACAGTAACTTATATGGCAGACGTTCCACATAAGCTAAGACTAATAACAAATGGATTTGAAAAATGTATATATTTAACAAAGAAAAATGCATAATCGTTGATATGGTGATGCATTTATATAGCATTTGGAAGGATGGAAGGAGTCTCCAGTGTCAGTGATTTGTAAAGGTCAGTAGGTTTTCTGCCATGTGAAAGTCTTCAGGATGGAGGACGTCCTGGTTTCTTGGTAAAATGACAAGCTGCATGTTTTGTCTTTCAGGAGAAAGGGAAAAAAAGTGAGGGAACAACTGTTTATAGCCGCTATAACGTAAATGATAACACTTAAATAAATGCTTCACGGATGTTCTAAAACATGAAACGGATAAAAAGCATGGTGTGTTGTTTCTTAATAAATGAAAAAATTGTAATCCTGGGCAAATTGCTGCTGTATAAGAGGGAAAAAATGTCTTTAGGATGTGCAGTTGTAGGAAAATAATCAACTTTGGGGTGGTAAGAGTGACTGTGCTTCACATCAGGCCACATCACAGCATCTCATCACTGATTATTTTCTTATAACAGCATGTCCTGATGTTGTTTGTTTTACATAAACGTGTGTATTTTGGTATGTACTGTGTATGTGAGACCAGTCTAGCAGCATAAGTAGCTTGTATTGCCTATATGTCCAGATGCCTATATATCCAGATGCCTATATATCCAGATGTCCAGAGTCCAGCACAGTGCCGTGATTTTCCTGCTCCAGAGAAAAATTAATTCCTCGACAACAATTCAACAAACCTGATCTTCCAAGCTGCGTTGCTATGATTTAGTGCAAAAGTCTTCAGTTTGCCTTTTCTCGCTCCCCGTCTTTTACAGTATGAGATGTACATGATTGAGCGCAACGCAGAGAGGACCTCTTCAGCTGGCAGACTGCTCTATGACATGTGAGTGTATAAAGCTCCCGGGGGAAAAAAAAACACACACACACATACACAATCAGATCTGTCCACACACAAAGCTATGTACTGTATATTTATTTGTTACCCAAATTACCTGAGAAATTTCATGTCCCTAGTTCCTTTTATACACACTTTTATAATATTTTATAACACAGCGCTGCTCTAGTTCTAATATGCTATCGTTTCTATAGTAACAACTCATTCACAGGAACTCGTATGGAGGACGCTACACATAGTCTAAACCTCATGATAAAGAACATCTCTGTAAGGAGATGTTTGTTTAACATTAATGAAAGGAGTCTCCAGTGTCAAGGCTTCGTAACAGTCAGCATATTACATAAGAGACACTTTTCAGACAAAAAACCATAATGAAGGCTGCTGGGTTTTGCTGCAAAAATAAGAAGCAAGTCTGACAGTCAAAGTCTCCAGAAGAGCTGTGGCTGCTTCTGCAAGATGCTCAGTAACACTTACAGCTCATTTCCTTATAAAACTGCACTAATTGTACCTGAGACTACTATTTTTTTTTTTAAAGTGAAGGATTGTCACACCAAATATTGACTTTGTTTCATTTATTAGTACTGCTCTATATAGTATTTTTTTAATGTAGAAAATTTAGTTTAATTATTTTTGAATTTCATTATTTCTTTGCATGTGTCTAAGACTTTTGCACAGTACTGTATGTATGTGTGTGTGTGTGTGTGTGTGTATATATATATATATATATATATATATATATATATATATATATATAAAATCATAATATATAAAATGTGTATATATATATATATATATATATATATATATATCATAATATATAAAATGTGTATATATATATATAATATATAAAATCACATTTAAAAAGGATGCATATTGTACTCCAGTGTGACTCCAGCATGACTCTGATGTTGATCATTGGGTTTTATTTCGCATTGATCAGATTTATTAATTTCCCGGAGCAGCCGGGGGTGTGGCGTGAGATCGCTATAATCACAGCAGCATTGAGGAACGACACCCAGGACAAGAATGCACAGTTCCTCAGAGGTGTGTATTTGTGCGTATAGGTGTGTTTAGGATGCGGCTAGCCTCTGTGTCGTGTCAGATGCTGTTTTTAGAATTTTAAGAGTGTGCGTGTGTGTGCGTGCGTGTGTAGGTGTGTTTGAGACTCTACCAGGCCCTGTGCAGTGTCAGATGCTTCTAAAAGCCACTGAACAGTGTTTTAACACTCTGGAGAAAGCAGAGATGCACCTGCTGCTGCTGAAGAGGTTCCCAGACTCTGTGGTACAGCACGGGGTAAGCAAGCGTTCCACACACACATATGGTTTAATAAAAACATACATTATATATAATATGGATCAAAACTTTTTTTAGAAGTTCAGCAGATCTGCACAGCTGAGTTTGAGTGTACTACCAGAAATTGCTTTTATTTCATTGAATACACCAATTTTTTAAACAGGTCTCTATCATACTTCACTATATATATAACATAGAAAGCAACATATAACATAATAAAACACTATAACGTAGTAAAAGCAACTGAAAAATAATTTTCGAAAAACAATTTCAGCTCTCAAAAATTTTCAGTTACAATTTTAGCTCTCAAAAAGTTTAAATTTTACAGTTTCACTCAGTTTTACAGTTTACAGTTTTACTCTCGAACATAAATCCAATGTTTTACAATATCAAATAATTAAAATTTTACAATTTCAACTCTCAAAAAAAATTCTAACTTTTACAATTTCAGCTCCCAGAATAAAATTTAATTTTAGAATTTCAGCTCTCAAAATAATTCGAGTTGTACAATTTGTTCTAAAAAAAAAATTGTAATCTTATCATTTCCACTCGTAAAAAAAGACCCTTAGAATTTCAGCTCTCAAAAAAATCCAATCTTACAATTCAAGTTTATAATTTCCGTGAAGAAATTTTTTTTTTACAATTTCAGCTCTCAAAAAATTCGAATTTTATAATTTGACCTGTAAAAACATTTCAGTCTTAAAATTTCAGCTCTCAAAAAAATTCCAATCTTACAATTTCAGGTCTAAAATAAATTTCAATTTTACAATTTCCTCTCTAAAAAATGTTTAATGTCATCCACTGAGGTACACCAGCGTATAAAGTATCGTTGATGAAAGGACTGTACTCTAAACCTCTTAAAAAGTTCCAACTTCATTTTGGCATAACCTCATAATTGTACCAGTTAGTTTTATGTTCCATTTATCAGTGTTATTAAGACTGTGACTCTGAGTTTTAATAAGTCAAAACCTTGACTTGTCATTTGTTTCACGTGTTAGGTGAGTTTAGGAGAGTCCCTGCTGGAGGCGGAGAACATGCAGGACTTGGACACACCAGTCAACTGTTACAGGAAACTGTTTGGTACGTCATTTCTTTCCATCTGCAAGAGCTGTTGTTAAGGCAGCAGGAATTATAGGTAGCTGCTCTTGAGTTAAGTTGAAATTAAAACTTCTAATACTTCTGTTTAATATAACTAACCGCATACACGTCTCTTGGTTTCTCTCTCAGTATGCGATGTCCTGCCGTTGATCATTAATAATATGGAGATGCGGCTTCCTGCCAGTCTGTTGCACAAGTACATGCACAAAGCGGCCGAGTTTTACATCGGCTACGTGACACGAGGCCCCAGCGCAGATGCACAGTTACAGGGTTGGTCACTGGTACACACTTAAAGAATAAAATATATAAATATATAAATATATTTACTCGGCCATTTATTCTGAAAGTCTGAAAATTCTGAAAAATTTTCTACCTTGAGGCAGATGAGAAGTTCACATCATTATTTTAATCTGTTCCTGTAACAATGGCAGTCTTACCTTTCCTTCTTTTTACTGTACAATTCTCCATTTCTTAGGACCTCAGGAAGGGGGAGGGCTTAAGTCTCCCGGAAAGGGGCGGGGCCAGCGGGGTGTGATTGACGGCTTGACAGAGAAGTCGTCGTTGGTGGCGGAGCCGTGGGAGAGGCTGCTGGAGATTGTTGGGTCGGTGGGGCTGAGGTGTGAGTGGCAGGGGGAGAAGGGCACCAGGTAACACTGTGTGTGTGTGTGTGTGTGTGTGTGTGTGTGTGTGTGTGTGTGTGTGAGAGAGAGAGAGAGAGAGATAGAAAAGTACTATAAACACAATCTTGCTATATAGGTGCACTTTGTAGGTAAACAGTCAGTGACTGCACCCCATCTATTGATCCTCAATGCAAGAATAATATTTTTGTTATTTAAATTTCTACAACACAGTCGGCTGAATCGCAGTGATTTCCGAATCACTGTATAGGCTCCGTATATGGTGTTGTAGGACCTAGTGCACTACATGCCCAACAAAGCACCATAAAAAAACTGCAAAAGTCCACGTATGATATAATGACATGCCTTAATTAAAAGCTGTTTTGTGTGTGTGTGTGTGTGTGTGTGTGTGTGTGTGTGTGTATGCAGGACATACTCAGAGCTACTGCAGCGGGTGAAGGAGTTGTGCCGCTATTTGCCTGGTCTGGAGGGCGAGACTTTCTCTCGCTGCTGCGCCCAAATCGTCACCTGTTCCACACTAGTGCTCTTCCGCAGTGCGCACTTCTACATCTCCTCAGTGCAGCCCTCTCTCTTTCAGGGTGTGTGTGTGTGTGTGTGTGTGTGTCTGTCTATTTGTGTGTGTATGTTCAGTTCCGTTCAGTTAGGTTAATACAATAAATATCAGAGAAAGTACATGCAATAACAAATGAAATCAGTTTAACAGTGTTGTATGAAATAGCTGCATAATATTTTAGAGTTTAGTTGACATTCCTTTGTGTGTGTGTGTGTGTGTGTGTCAGGTCATAACTCACTAGGTTCGACTCCATGGGTTCTGGTGGAGGATCTTTCGAGTGTGTTTAACGACATTGAGCCAGAGAGACCCAGTGGAAAACATGCGCACAAAAAACGCAAACTTGCGGATGGCCGTGAGAAAACCATGGTGAGAATCACAGAGGAGAAAGAGAGAGTGAGACGGAGAGAGTGTGTGAGAGAGAGAGAGAGAGAGAGAGATGTGGGCTACCAGAAAGGGACCACGATAAAGGAGAAAGTGAAAATATAGCCCAGTATCACTTCTAAATAACACCAAATGGTTTTTCACTTCACGTTTTTTAACTTCGTTTTGTGTATATGTGTGTGTGTGTGTGCGTATTTAGAGTTCTGATGATGAGGACGCTCTGGGTAAGGGACGAGGAAGACACATTTTGGTGAATAGGACTGAAATGCCGGCTTGGGCTGAGACGTTAGAGCATTTCAGAACAGCGAGAGAGAGCTGGGAGCTCTTACACTCCCACGAGACTCTGGAATCAGGTAGTGTGTGTGTTTGTGTGTGTTTTATGCATGTCACAAACATTTTTGTTTTACTCTCTTAAGTTTACTTACATCAAATGCTTACATAAGTCACACTGCTTTTATTTTCTTTTTGTACTCCCTCTAAATTGACACTTCAGAGCCCCCTACTGGTGAATTCCTGTTTTTTTTATCCCATTAGTGCTGCTGTAATTCACAGCAGTACTGTTTCATGAGTTAATCCTCATCATCAGTAAAAGCCAGCTATGTACATGACATATTCTAGCATATATGCGTTATGCATTATAGCTTTACAGTGAATCTTTCAGTAAAGATATTAAAGCAAGTTTGTCTCCAAATCTGGCTTTGCTTAGCTCTGCTATGCTTCACAAAATCTGCAACTTCTGTATATTGCATTGCTGCGTATACATACAGTATGTTGCAACATCCATAAAAAAAGTGATAAAATTTGTCCCTGAAAATCAAAAGTACACAAATTCTGCATCATTTGCAGCTTGACTCTTGCAAAGATTAAAAAATCCACTACTATAAAATCCTTCCAAGTGTCAATGAATTAATAATCAATAATAATCAATAAATTATCTAAATATTCATTCATTCATTCGCTTTTCCTGCTGGGGCTTGCAGTGGCAGCAGGCTGAGAAGGTCAGTCCAGACTTCTCAATCTATCTCCTGCCACAGATTCCATGTTCCCAAGCCAACTGTCAGATATAATCTCTGCACAAGTGATGGAAAAACAGAGCGTGAGATTGTCAAAGAGATCAGGTCAGCGGCAGCATCGTGACAGTCGCCGTCCCGGTATGTGGTGGTGAAACAGGAGCTCGGATTGCTGATGAAGCTGTGGGTTGTGACCCAGAGAATAAAGTCACGAGTTCCTTCTCAGGGTTGCTGGGTTTAGCAACCCTCAGTGAGAAGGTCAGGAGCTTGAGAATCTAGGAGAGCCTTGGAGTAGAGGTGAACTAGCTTGCGAGGATGCTCCCTGGTGGCTCCCGCTAGAACGGTATCAAGAATATCCCTGTGGACGAATCCCATTAACGTAACCAAATATAAAGGAGTGAATTCAGTTCAAATAATGGGTGATTCATAATGCACCATCTGGGATGGACAAATCATAAATTCATTAGCCATCAGGCAAGTTAAAGCTCCAAAGTGCTTTCCCAGACTCGTGTGTTGGTTGCCTGGAAACCTACACTCTAAAGCAGTTTAACCTCAGATAGAGATAAGCTAGTTATCTAGCTAGTTAAATGCATTAATGCCAACTCCTCATCCTCTCCTGATAATGTCTTTGATAACTGTTTTTATTTTCATTAAAAAAAAAAATTGTCTGTTCGCACCGATGACTGGAATGCATGCGTAGTTGATGTGTGTCGTGCAAAATGTGGTGAGTCATATACGTTAATGAACACATTATGGAACGTGTTGCACTTAAAACAAATGTATCAAGTTAAAAAAAAAAAAAAAGAATTGCTTTGTGAAAATCAGTAGGGTGTTTTTCTTTAAAGGCAGGTTCCTGCTTTTCTTTCAAAAGCCTGCTGTTTAATTATTAATTATACCCACTAAACCCACCAGACAGTGACAAATAAACAACTGAAAAACCTTTCCTTGGTGTCTGAGCTAGTCATATGTCCACCCCTGGACATGAAAAATCCCAGAAGAGTGCTAGCCGATAGAACATACAAAAACCCCTGTGCATAAATTTGTGCTCTGACTATTTATTGGGCTATAAATAAAGTGTAGTCAGTTCATCAGTGGTATTCATTTCTTGCAGAGTTCAACAAGATCTGCGCAGCATGGAAGACTGAAAGCTGGCTTTGGTTCCGGATATTTCTCACCGATATGATCATATATCAGGTATGACCCTATTAGTGAAGGGTTTATTAATTGATGGAATGTTAAAAACTACATGGAAGTATTTGTGAAAAGGTTTTCATAACACTCGAAGGCTAGTACAAATCTTTAGATTTAGCTTAAACTTTCATTTATACAAATATTGATGAACTTTAATGGGAATAAACCATAAAGGGCAAACCTTAGTGAAACTTTAGAGGAACTAATGACCAAGCTGTGCTTCAAATGGGATAGAGAAGCTTTTATGTTTTGCCCTTTCTACTGTACACATGTAGGGAGAAGGACACCATTTGGGATTTGGTCTAGCATCTGGCATAACAATATATAACACACATGAAGAAGGTTGGCGTTGTCAAGCCTTTTGTGTAATACGTGTTTTGTGTAATTGAAGCCAAAGACCACAAATTCCCCCATATTTCTATTTTTATTACATATTATAGGCTACTATATAATAATATACTATGTAATTGTGTCATATTTAATTTTACATTTTTATATTTAATTATTTGTGTGTGTGTGTGTGTGTGTGTGTGTGTGTGTTCAGGGTCAGTACAGGAAAGCTCTGTCCAGTCTAGTGCAGCTGTCCTCTCTTCAACCCCAGCAGAGCCAGAACACACACACTTCAGCCTCTAGCCTGGAGACACACAGAGCCTTAATCCAGCAAGCATCATGTCACTATGCACTCGGGGAGTACCGGGTAACACACTCGCGCAGACACACAGACACAGACAGACACACACACACACACACACATTTTATTACTACACACACAGACTGATGCATCATGTAAGAATGTTAGATGTGCATTTTCCTGCCTTGATTGACATTGATTTGTGTGTGTGTGTTGGGTGTGTGGGATGTGTTTTATTCCCCAGCTGGCCTGTGAGAAGCTCTTGGAGGTTGTAAGTGGTCTGGTGCCTCAAAATCAGGAGGCAACAAAGTCCAGCGAGGAGCAGAACCGAGGAAGAAACAAATCCAAGAAAGGTGCGTCCACCAGGGATGTTACATAGCTACATATCTCACCGTTCCCGGGTTTAGCATCTGGCTTGCTGGGCTTTTTAAATGGTTTAGTGAAGTGGATTTCCGAGAAATTCGTCTGACCTTCTGTTTATTACCTGTGTTTTCTGTTGTGCTCAAATAGAGCTGTATTCAGATTTGGCAACTTGTATTACGTCAATATTTATGCAGGGAAAGTTATGCATATTCAGATTCGGTTTACGCACCCGCTTATGTCCATTTTCTGAGCTGTCTGTTCAAATCTGTGTAGATGACACCTCTGATGTTGCCAGATTTTTCTTGAGTAAAACTGTGTAAAACAGGTTTTTTTTTCCCCCAGTACCATCTAGACTACTGCCTCTAAAAAAAAAGCACCCGGCTTTTAAACATGAAAAAATCAGGGATAGAAAATGCGGACTGAGCAACCAGATCACAGTTTATTCTTTGTTGTCAAATGTAATGCAAAGTAACATAAAAAAAAAGACAATTTAAAATGAAAAATTCAAAAAGACTAATATGATAATATATGATTGAGGGGAAGGCAAGCATTGAAGTAACCATCTAATAGGAGCCCGTTGTTAGTATACTGATGGATAAATAGAGCTAGTTGAATTTATATTCAAAATATTATTAATAATAATATTTTGATAATAACTATTATGTATATTTCATTATATTTGTATTTAAAATAACACTTGATCCTGCACGTTTTGCATTTTATATTTTTCCACTGCCTACAGTTCATTGTTGCATGCAATTCTCAGGCAACTCTCTGTAGTTACCTCTAAGGTCTGAATGTGCAATTTCGGTATTAAATCCTCAGTATGAGTACTTAACTCAACTCTGAATACAGCCTATTACTAGTTACATAGCATAGTACTATATTCATCTATTCAGGTAGAGCCTTCTGATTTAATTTTACAATCATATTTAGTGTATTCTCCACTGCGTGTTTTGGACATGAATAGCAAATAGTGGAGTTCGCTATGAAGTGAATAGGATGTGGTATTCAAAATCTGTTTCCTGTCTGTAGGCAGTGACTTGCGGCTTATTCCCTGCACTAGCAAAGACATTCTGCCCTTCTGTCTGCAGCTGATGCTGGCCTGCTTCAAAGTAAACACGCGCACACACGCACACACACGCACACACACGCACACACACACAAAACATTATTCACTCACCATCATCATCCCACCTCCCTGCTAGATTAGAAATGATACAGAAATAAGATTGAATCTTCTTGCTTTAAATCTTCAATTGTCTGTTTTAGTTGCGAGCGTTCGCAGAGGGCAACAGAGATGACCTGTCTCTAGGTCATGTGATCGTCCTCCTGCAGCATGATTGGCCACAGGGAGAGACTCTCTTCCTGAAGGCGGTGGACAAAATTTGTGACCAGGGGAGTTTTCAGTACGAGAACTTCTTCAACTACGTCACCAGTATCCTTCACCGTGGCTAAAATGACCTTTAATTAGTGATTAATTATTGTATGAACAAAGCAAGGATGTGTTCACATTTTTTTTTGTAGTACAAACGTTATTATACATTTTTATTTTGTGACTTCTACATTATTGATTCAGTACAAAAACATCTTAGATTTCCAAACATTAGTTTTCCAGCACAAAAAATAATGTTACAGAAAAAAAGTTTTGTATGTCAGTAAAGAAAACAGCATATTACATAAGAGACACTTTTCAGACAAAAAAAAAAAAAAAACATAATGAAGGCTGCTGGGTTTTGCTGCCAAAATAAGAAGCAAGTGTGACAGTCAAAGTCTCCAGAAGAACTGTGGCTGCTTCTGCAAGATCCTCCGTATAACTTACAGCTCATTTCCTTATAAAACTGCACACATTGTACATGAGACTACTGTATTTTTAAAAGCAAAGGATCATCACACCAACTATTGACTTTGTTTCATTTATTACTGTTTACTGCTCTTTATAGTATTTTTTTTTATGTAGAAACATTTATTTTCATTATTTTTGAAGGCATTATTTTTGCTCTACGGCATAATATACAACACTTCACTAAATAGTAACAAATTTGGACAAGTGCAGGTTCTAAACATGACAAGAGTCGTTCAGGGTGAATTTTTCTTTTAAGTAAACTACTTAATGTAATCTTATAGTTTTAGTGTTATTAATCCCCTTGACTACCAACCCAGACATCGACATGTTGGAAGAGTTCGCATACCTCCGTACGACGGAAGGTGGGCGGGTCCAACTGGAGTTATTGCCCAATCAGGGGATGCTAATTAAGTAAGTTTATATCTTCAAACAAAATAATGATGGCCAAATAATGACAAGTGATTATTTAAGATATTTTATTGTAAAATTTTGTCTTTCTTTTATTTTGGACGAAGCCTCTTGTAGTCGGCTCCTGAATTACTGGCACCCCTTATGGAAAAGAGCAAAAATGTATATATTAAAGGGAATGAATAATACATACAAGGTCAACAACCTTGTGTTTTGTGTTGAAAGCTTCCCATGGTGATAGATTTTATAACTGAACAACCTCATATGTTTTTTTTTTTTTTTCTTGAGACCAAAAGCAATTGTAATAATTGGAATACATGTGAATTTCACCACATTTTAAGACAAAATAGTATTATTTAACAAATATATTCTTACGAATGGGTTTTTCATAAAAAGGTAAGTTGAAAGGTAAGTCATTTCTCTTGTTTGTATCTAATGTTGGTTGCATGCAATCCGTTTTGCCCATTCTATTGAAGGGTGCCAATAATTTTGGATTTGATGGTAATGTATCTAATGGGAAGAATAATACTTTTTACATTTTCCCCCCCATTTCTTTCCTTACCCTAGCTTAGCCATCTGGCTTAGCTTCTAATGACCTCTAATATGCACTGTGTCTGGCTGATTTTGCTTCAGATGACCTTTGACCTTACACATGGGGTGCATTCAAGACACAAAACATGTCAGAACAACACCATTCAGTATAAATAAGAAATATAATGAAAGATATGCAGTTTCTCTGATATCGTCAGGGAATTTCCATTACTTTTTCGTTTCGGGGGCACTGCTTACCCAGAAGGCACTGCAATCTGAAGTAATTTCCTTTTAAGAAAGCTGTTTATTAAATGTAAAAATTTGGAGAAGTCATGTTTTCGTTGGCAGGCAAGCAGCGGTTAGAACTGCTGTCTGAGATTCTGCGCCTGAAACTACTTAAAACAGTTTCCTCATTAACATAAAATAATAAAATACAGACCAATAGGTAAATTCAGAAAAAGACCTTTAAAGGTAATATTTAGTTATTGCAACTATACACTTTGTGTAAAACTAATTTATTACCTTATTTTACTATATTCTTAGAAATAAATAAATAGCTAGCTAGTTTCATAGTTAGCTACTGTGTTTTTCTGATCTTCACTGAAACACTACTTTATTTAATAATTTATTTAATGGAGCTCTTAGCTAGCTATTTATAACTAGCTAGCTAGTTATGTATGTTTAGCTAAAAAAAAACTACTGTGACACCCCAAAACTAGTTGTATATAAGCTAGTTTTACCTAACTTAAATAAAAGCCTTAGTAAGTTAGTAATGTTTGCTACGTATGATTTAACTTGAAAGTGTGAAGCTGGAACTTGCGTCAATTTTTACTTCCATGCGTTCGAGCTACGGTGGATGCCTCCATGTTCATCTTTTGTTAACAACAATCTAGCCAGCTAATGTTAGTGATATGAACAATGTATCTACCACCTCAAAACATTGAAGTGTATAGTCAGTTTTACAGATTTAACAAGCTGATTTGTCTGTATGCTGAGTGATCCAAGGCAAATGCTAGTAAATACTTTATAACTCATTTAAAATGAAAGAAGTGCTATTTTGTTTACTGGTGATGCAGTTGATACGACGTCACGTGCTGAACTTGTGTTTGAGGACACCGTCCTGACTTGCTGAGTAGGAAGTCCAACTTGTGGGGGCATTTTCATTGTTTTTCTCCTAGTTGGATATCTATTACAGGTTATGAGCTTTATTCAAACATAGCATTAATAACAAACTTAGCAGCTTTTGCAAACAGTTACCCATTCTTTTTTTAGTGGTTTTAAAAAACACTTGTATCCAGGTGGACCCATGATATCAGGGTGGGCCCGTATCCAGTATTCACACACTTTGCCCTGTGCTAAAATACACCTCTGTTAAATTTTATAATCATTTAGTCATATATTCAGATTGCGTAATTTCAAATGTGTCTGGTTTTATGGTGATTTAGCCTTTTTGAAAAAGGAGCACTCTGCACTAGCTGTCTATACATGACAGTTAATGCAATGTTATTATGTTGCTAGCTAGTTGGCAAGCTTACTTGTTAGTACGCTAGCTAGCAAGCCATCTATTTAGTTTGCTAATTTGGCAGCAATGCAGATTATTAAAAAGTCACGCACTCCTCATTTTATATTGTGGATAATTTTTACTGTTTTTCTTCATCTTTTAATACCTAATTTTACTAAATATTATATTTTTATTAAATATTTCAAGAGTGATAAATAGCTATAGTAAAGAGCTACGCAGTTTGATAGTTAGCTACAGTGCAATGACAACCCCTAGTATAACACTAAGAATAGTGCTCTATTGTATGTAGTTGTTAACTGGCTAGTTGTTTATGTTTAGCTAACAAATTTTAATGAGCTTCCCTCCTGAATCTAGTTGTACCTAAGATAAATTTAATGAAGTAGTAGCCTTGTTGTAAAGCTAGCTAGCAAAGTAGTAATTTACTAGCACGTAAAGTAGCTTTTGCAAACAGTTATCAACTATTTAATGAAAAATTCAGCTTTTTGCTAGCTTGGCAAGCTTGCTAATAAGTCTGCTAGTTAGCATGTTAGCTAGCAAGCCATCTAGTTACTGTGCTAATTTGGCAGTAATCCAGGTTATTCAAGCAGAGTTTGTCTAGTGCTAACCACAATCACATTTTCCAGTTATTTTGTAGATAGAGGGATTGATGCACATCACATTATTATTATTTTTTTTTTTTTGGATAATTTTTTAACTTTTTTTTTATCTTATGTTTTTTCGTACCTTTGTTAAATATATATGTTTATCTGACATTAACTGATAACTTGGCTTGTATTCGTGGTCTTGAATGCAACCCTGTTTTTGGGGTGTTGATGAATTGGTGTTTGATGTCCATAGGAACCCCAGCCCCGCCCTGGGGGTGGAGTTAAATACCCTGC
The DNA here is from genome assembly GCF_027358585.1 of Pangasianodon hypophthalmus. Taxonomy (NCBI): domain Eukaryota; kingdom Metazoa; phylum Chordata; class Actinopteri; order Siluriformes; family Pangasiidae; genus Pangasianodon; species Pangasianodon hypophthalmus. The sequence continues at coordinate 21,272,490 of NC_069722.1, read as the reverse complement.
TGCTTCCTGGGGCTCAGAAGGCTGACAGGTACCCCACCCTCGTCATCAAACCTTGCCCATCCCCAAACTCCGCCCCCAGCCTGCTCATACGCCGCAACACGTCGCTATATTTCCCCCTTTTACATTTCTTCGTTCTTTATTTCAAAGGATTTTCATTTCACAAGTGTTTTGATTTCGATCCATGGTATCTGTTGCTGTTTTGTCTCATTTTGTTGTTGTTGTTGTTGTTGTTGTTGTTGTTGTTGTTTTACATTTGGATGAATCAAATGTGATGTTTCAGTATCATTATCAATGTTTTACTATGCAAAGATTCCCAACATCTTTATATCTTACTATTGTGTTGTTGAGCCTGTCACAAAATATCTGCTGTGTGTGTTTTGGTAATTGAGGATCACACAGATGTATGTGTGAGTGTGTGTGTGGGCATGGGTATGGTTTTGCATTTTGACTTGAGTGGTTTCAGGTCGTGACCGAGCTCATGAATCACATGATCTCAGTCAAGGTTTGAAAACAGTTGGCCATTATAAAAGTTTATTATGTCTAGTTGTTTGTCACAAAGCAAGTCTGAAATCGTGAGTGCAAAATGCACGCTTGCTTAGTCTCATTTCTGCTTTTTCAGGCATCACACTGTGACTCGTGGCATTACCAAGGGGGTGAAAGAAGATTTCCGGCTAGCGATGGAGCGCCAGGTGTCTCGCTGCGGAGAAAATCTACTCGGCGTGCTACATCGATTCTGCATTAATGAGAAAATCATCCTCATCCAGTCCTTACCCTGACCTTGGACACTTAATGGAAAAATCCACCCTATATAACTTCCATATTAATCTTTATAATTATCACAATCTTCAGCAAAGCAAAGCTTTCATGCTAATACCACTTTCAATGCTGTTGCACTCGTCATCTCCTAGATCGCTAACTAACTGAGCAGAGTCTCTGCTGTAACTCCGCTCAACTGGGCCATGTAGCTGCATTGCATTCTGGAACTGTCCCCACTGTATGTACATTGGATTTGTCATTAATATGACAAACCTGATGTTTTTAGGAGCTCACAACAAAATCTATCCATTATTCTATGTATCCTATATACATATATAATTTGTTTCAGGGAGGAATTTTTTTAAATTCTGCCCTATGCCCTAATTCTTGCTGAATTTGCAACATTTGTGAGAAAAGCTTATTTTTCAACTTGATACTGTTTACTATTGACTTTTGTAGCCTTTGTGAATTGTCTAGGTTTAGAGTTGCCTATTTTGGATAAGTGCAGAGACCTCAAACAGGAGTGTCTTACTTTTAACGGGGTAATGGATTCTGGTATATTTCCCTGTTAAAGCTTGTGAAATTGCATATTGCAAACGTTCGACTAATTGGTTGCACTAGTTGCATCCTGTCCTATGAAGAACCTCTCAGTCTTCTTACGGTGTCTATGTCCAAGTAGTTATGTTGACAGGAAACTGCATTGCTTGGTAATGTCTATGTTTGGTTATCTAATAAACATGGAAATGTTAGTTGATTTGGCAGTAATTGAAATCAGACTTTGAAATAATAGAAAAAAATAATTAATTAATTAATAATAATAATAATAATAATAATAATAATAACAATAATAATAATTGGTACATTTTATGTGATGTACCACTTAAATAATCTTGGACTCAGTCATATTGTATAAATGTCTTTAATTTCAAACAAGGAACAACATTTTTTTTTTCTTTGGCTATATTTTGTAGAATTATTGTGACTTTGAATTTGAATTGTTATTCTTGCATACTTTAAATTGTTGTATACCTCATGAATTTTGAACTAAATTTGAGACTTGGAAGAAATATATAACCTGTTTTGAACCGAATCAATGGAATGTGCAGATCTTTACTGTATTTACTTATTCTGCAACTGTTTTAAATTCTGTTGGGTAGTAAATTATTGTTGTTGTGTACTGTTTAGATCATTCTACCTCTTAGAATTCTTTTGTCCTCTCATTCCCATTCTCTCTCAACAGAATGGGGTAGATCCGCTTGCAGTGCCGCACGAAGGTTTGCCCAAAACATTCTCTGTTTAGCTTTGTCCTGGGGCCACTCTAAGTAAGTGCGTCTGGCCATCATTGCCTTTAGCTGGTGATACTTAGAGGGTATAAGATATGTAGGCAATGGCTCTAGCAGAATGAGAATGATATTGTCCATACCTCGTGTTATCCACTGGTGGCTTGCAAAGTACAGCTCGTAGTGACACCAGTCACTCTGCACAAAGTGAGAGGACAGCACAAAGACGCAGCATCTACTTTGTTCTATGCACCGGAGGATGTTGTCTAAGATTGGCCTTCCCGGGATGAAGTCTCGCTCATGGTGACAAACCCTCAGTCCATTTTGGGTCGTAGAGTCCTCACCTTCAAGTTTGGGCAAGAGTTGATCTATAACCCAGTTGGCATTTCTTTGGCTATAGGAAATGAAAGCATGGTAGCGTACTCCTTCAAGATCTTCTGGTCGTTGCTGGGAACTTCGGGCACGGTGCTTTGCACGAGTCCATTTCCAAATCATGCCCATATACCAAGGAAGATCTAGTTGTTGGCATAGAATTCCTACAGTAATGACCAAAATTATGGCTGGGAGCAAAATGGTTACTGCCAGCAGTCCGGCGTTGCAGGTGATCTCAAGCAGACTGAAGTTTTTAAGCATTGCTTTTCTCCAGTACTCCGGGTAACTACATTGATACCCATCTGGCCAATGAGCAACGGTAATCCTTTGGTTCTTCCAAGAATTTGAGCCACCCAGTGTACCCTTGTCGTCAATAAGGTTGGTGAATTCTCTCAAAGGGCAGGTACAGATGTAGGGATTCATACTGATATCCACTACAGTTAGGTGTGAACAGGTCTTGAGAGAGCCTGTTGATGGTGCATGAAGGAAATTGCCACGTAGCACAAGTTTCTGCAATTTTGGATACCCCAGGCAGTCTGGGAGATCCAGCAGACGATTTGCCGTAAGATCTAGAATTTTGAGAGAGTCCAGACCAGAAATATTTGCTGGAATTGCACTGATATGGTTGTTCTGGAGGTTGAGATTGACTAGAGCATTCGGCAAGCACTTAAAAACAGTCTGGTCAAACTCATTAAAAGATAAATCCAAGTGGGTGATTTTAGAAGGCCAAGTGCATCCACCCTGAGTTTCCTCATATGTCAGTGAGTTCTGGCTAAAGTCCACATGTCTTAAAGAGCTCATTAGTTGAACTCTTGAAGTCAGTGGCATCAACTGTCTAAGGTTATTGCCCTTCAAGACCAATACCTCCAGATTGATCAAAGTGTTACATTCCCCATGGAGACCTTTGAAGACTTTTTCAGTTAGGACACAGTCAGATAAATCAAGCATCTGTATCATGCTAACAACCTTTGGGCAGGTCATATGGACTATTGGTGTCTGGGCAAAAGTTAGATTTCTTGCAGGTATACTGATGATGAAGTCGTATAGACTCTGCTGATCAAAAAGGAACACAGTCACTGATGCCTGTCTAATACTGAAAGAATCTAAAGAGTAGCCTTGGACCACAAAATAACGTCCCATCATATCATGAAGGGTTAGATTAGACAAACTAAACTGGCGGATAGATGACATTAAGGTCCTGTTGGTAAGGGCTGTTATTACCTTCCAGGTACTCCAAACAGAAGATAAGTGTAAATTAACTGTTTGAATGCGTACTTGGCGTGTCGCAAGTATTCCAAGGAAGTCCTCTGGATCGTGTAACCCCCTCAGCTCTACTTCTTTAAAGGATGCCAAAGCGTCAGCAATTACTGGGAGATCAAATACATTATTAGACATTAGGACAACAATTTTGTCTGCCTTTGCACCCGTGAGACTTCCGTTTTCATACCCCATCAAATTTTGAGCCTGAATGAAGAGAGTTTGGAGATGGAGGTCAGAGATGTTCGCAAAGTTGTTGTTCTGAATAGTCCTGGCACTCAAACCAAGCCACTTAAGTTTTGTGAGTTTGGGAAACTCACCCCCTAGTGCCATTACTGCAAACAAGTTGGATGACAAGTCCAAGTACTGTAGGTTTTGTGCTTGCAGCAGGTATTGTTGGTGGGACAGCTTTTTCAGTCTGTTGTGGGACAAATCCAGTGTTACCAGAAGAGGAGTGGAAATAAATGTGTCTTGGTGTATATCTTCCAGAATGTTCCAGGAGAGATTGAGAAAATGGAGCCTGGGTGTTCTATGGAAGTCATGTTTGTTCAAGGTCAAAATTCGATTCTGAGAGAGATCTAGGCATTGAATAGATGGTGGGAGATCGGGGGGAACAGCAGAAAGGTTTCTGGAAGAGTAGTCAAGAATAAATGTCTCCATGTCCAGCAAGAAGGAATGTGGCAAAGACACCAGGAGTACCACCACTGATAACCAGGGGAGCCCTTGAGCCTGCATTAGTGCAAGTATTATCTGTTAAAAGGACAACATTAAAAATTGAGTTATAGAGTTATAGATGTTCTTTAGTAACATTTGCAAAAATTGCCTTTGATTGTTTGTTAGTTAGATTGTATTGGTTTTGGTTCTTAATGTGCTGTGGCGGCTTTTAGGCCTTTTTTTTTTTTTTTTTTTTTTTTTTTTGGGATGGGGTGAGCCAACAATGCTTCAAATCCAAGCCAGCATCTTTAAAATAATCTAATATTACCCTTTTGACGTTCTCTGCTTTATTCCTACTTTCAGATATGCAAATTTGCATTCCATTGTATTGACATTTAGATGTAAAAGAAAAAAATATATCCATGTAACGGGACAGCAAAAACCTTAAAAAGCATTAACTGGGTGGCTTAAAATTAAAGGCATTATTTAAAATATATTTTAGTAGTCTGTAGTATTTACAGAATTAATTAATTACTGATGGTTTAATGATCTTATTCACAAAATCTTGCTGAAGTAAAAAAGAGGGTTTTTTTTGTAGCTTTTATGTCACTACATTTATTTCATGATGTTTTCCCAGCTATTTAAAAAAAAAATATATATATATATATATATATATATATATATATATATATATATATATATATATATATATATATATATATATATATACCGCAATGAAGTTAGTAAGAGTTACAATTGAGTACCTAACCCATCTGGTTTCAGTACTTCCTTTCTGTTCCTTAGGGGAAAGAGCTTCTTTAATGCACTGAAAGCAAAATTTGAACACTTTTTGGCCCAACTATTATGAAGTTCCATCTATCATTCAGTCTAAACACAGAACCTTATAATAATGTCTTGACTTCTCTTGCGGTTTAGTAGTATATTATTAAGGGTTGGGTGTACAGTGTCCTTTTCATTCAGCAAATTTGTCAAGTTTGTCAAATTTGTCAATTCAGTTAATTAAAGCATTAGTTTTAATGACAGGTTTCTTACCGGGAAGAATCCTGCGTTATCTGTTCCGCTGAACGTTCTGCAGAATGGGCGACAGTGACTAACAGTAGCGCATCTCATGTCATTTTAGTAAAGCATTATGAGTCAAATAATGAAGTCTTACTTCTGCTTTCTATTTAAATGGCACTTCCTGCCACATACCCCACAAAAGAAGGTGTTTGCATGAAAGATGAAAGCAGAGCAGAGATTTGGAATTTCGTATTTATTATTTATATGCAATATATATATAAGAAATACAATAAATCAAGTGCGATAAGCTGAGGGAAAATTGTGAGATATTTACTGGAATTTACCAACGTACTGTATGATAACCATAAAATCTAGTATCAAGCTTTTCAGAGTATTACAGTATCTCCTTCCAACTTCCCGTTTTCAAGAGGATTGCATTAAATGCCATATAATATTACAGATCAGAAACTCTTTGGTAAATATTTTTACCAAGTATTTGTTATCAGATTTTTTTTTTCATACTACACCAAGGCTAAAACACTGGTTTCTCAAATTTTCAAAAATTAAAAAAATGTAGTAATGTTTCAGTTGGTGGTAAAATTGCATTAGGGTACAGACTGCTTTATTAGCCAAAGTACAGATCCAAAAACTAGAATACACAGGTGAAATGTGACCGAGATTCTGAAAAACATTAACAGAAAAGGCCAAGACTTCATAAGCTACTAGAGGTCTACAGTATTGTGTAAAAGCACACTGAGGTTTTTAGATCAACTTTGTCTTATATATTTTGATTTATTTCTTCTATGTTACATATAAGGAATTCATTACAAAAAAAAATGTATGCAGATAAAGGAAGTAACCTGATAGGCAATAGTCTTATAGTTTTCAATAAATAAAAAAAAAACACATACAACACGTACACACATACTTTGTACTCATTAATATTAACAAAGTATACTGTATATGCATAAGCAAAAAAAAAAAAAAAACTGATGCTGTCCCTGGACAGCTGAATTTCACAAAGCATAATTTCCCATCGCACTCTCAGAGTAATGATAAGGAAGGTAAGAGAGAAACTAGCAGTCACTTGAAAAGAGTTGCAGGATGACCTGAAAGCAGCAGGAACAACAGTTACACAGAAAGCAATAATCATCTCTGTTCCTACACCCCAAGCGAAAATCCTCTGCTAAAAATGAAGCACAGAGATGCATGTCAAAAAAGCAAAAGACAAATTAAAACTCTTTTGGAATAAAATTCAATTCAATTCAGTTTTGTTTGTATAGTGCTTTTAACAATGGACATTGTCACAAAGCAGCTTTACAGAAATAAATACTTTCAAATTAAATGAAACCTAAGTAAATTGTAAATATGTGAATTTATTCCTAATGAGCAAGCCAAAAAAACAAAAATAAAACTCAGGAATTCAGCTCATCATGTTTGCAGAAAGAAATTAAGAAATTTTATTTTATTTTATTTTACTTTTAAAGGCATCTTTACCAAACGTACCTAAGATTTTTTAACAGTATTTTATATACCAAATAGAGGCTATTTTTGTAAGAGTCATTTTTCTAGGACACATAGCCATTGGGGTGCCAGGGGGTGCCTGGGCCACCTAAATCTACAGTGGGCATCCAAATGTGTGAGAAAAAAATGATCAGAATTAACATTTTCTTCAGATAAATTGGTAAATAAATAATACCTTATTTGGATGGGATTAGCTTGACTGGATGAAGTCTGTAATTTTCTTTTAAATCTCTTTTCTCCCAGGATCTAACAGAATCTTTACCAACATATAAATTCAGATGGGATACACTGTACTGTATATTACCTTGGCTTATTTCTACTGGTCATTTGATAGAAGAAAAAATATGATGTAATCTTTCTTTTCCATAATAAATCACAAAAATCCCAGACTTACATTAGTAATAATTACATTACTCCACCTCCTCTTATAAAACTAATCCAGTCCGAATAGGGCTTTAGTTGTATTTTGTGAACTGGACAAATGGTCAGGCTTTATATAGCGCAGAAGTACAACCGTGTGTGTGTGTGTGTGTGTGTGTGAGTTAGTAGCCTCAAGCTGCTACATGTAACCTCAGTGACACTTCCACAAGATGTTCGTTTGACTCTTTTAATGGACGTGCAAATACACACAAACACTGATAATGGTTTTACAAACACAGATAATGGTACAGATGCATGTGTGTGTGTGTGTGTGTGTGTGTGTGTGAGAGAGAGAGAGATTTCAGAGTCTATGTGTGTTTCCATCTGATGAATTCAAACTCTTTAGAAGCCCTGGATACTGCACTCCGTATTCAGTATTCACCAAACCTAATATCAAGGCTCACGAACAGCTACCTCAGTAGCACAAATACAGCATAGACACACACACACACACACACACACACACACACACACACACACACACACTGTGTTCACGGAGCTATAACTGGAAGTGGAGGTGTTTTAACAAAGTGTCGTAATACAATACAAATGAGGCATAACAGATTTGTCTCTATTTCTATCTCCAATTCTCTCTCAACGTTTCTGTTCCTCTTTCTGTCTTCCCCTTGTCTATCTCCCTTTTTTCTTTCACTGATTGTTGTTTGTTCTTTCTTTCTTTCTTGTTTCTCTGTATGCATCAATGTCTGACTCTCCTTTTCCTTGTTTTTTTCTTTCTTTCATTATCTGTCTTTCCCTCTCTTCTCTCTCCATCTTCCTTTTTCTTTCTTTCTTTCTTTCTTGTTTTGTCTTTCCCTCTCTTTCTTTCTTTCTTTCTTTCTTTCGTTGTCTTCCCCTCTCTTCTCTCCCAATCTTCCTTCCTTTCTTTCTTTCTTGTATTGTATTTCCCTCTCTTTCTTTCTTTCTTTCTTTCTTGTCTCTCTGTATGGATCAATGTCTGACTCTTTCCCCTTCTCTTTACCTTATCTCTTCTGTTTTCTTTTATCTCCTTTTCCTTGTTTTTTCTTTCTTTCATTATTCGTCTTTCCCTCTCTTCTCTCTCCATCTTCCTTTTTCTTTCTTTCTTTCTCTTTCTTTCTTGCTTTCTTGCTTTCTTCACTCTAAGCCAGACACTGTTTCAGGATATTTCAGGTGGTTGAAACGAGGGAAATCTAATTTTGAACATGTCCTTCGTTTTTTATTGAATTTTGTGCCCATCAAAGCATGTACAAAGGATTCAGGCTGCATTAACAACAAAACGACAAACATCAAAACGAATCATAAAAGAAATATAACTCCATCCGGCTCTGCGTTCCTTAATAAACCAAAACTACAAGAAAGCAGGTACCAGAAATAAAGATTATGTTTCCTTTCTTAAGGAAAAGAAGGAAGTGTTCCTTCAATACATTTTGAATATATATTGTATAATTTATGATCATTTGTAGCAATTAAAGCATTTGTAAATGAATGTTCATGTGTTTCAACTTAAATATTATTTTACTGAACTGCATTGTAGCATTTGTTTGTTTTTATTTTATATAATTGTATGATTGTTTAATTTAATTTACATACTGTATTACTCATTTATTCTTTTCTCCTTATCTAATTTTCTATTCATTTCTATTACTTTGCTTTTACCATGTTGAGACACAAGTCCCCTGCATAATAATACACAAGTGAAATTCACTGAGATGAATGGAAAGGCTGTGTGTTGTTGTTGTTGTTGTTGTTGTTGTTGTTTTTCCTACGTTGTGGTGTCCTCTCAGTTTGATTTAATTTACTCCATCCTGGTTGTGTCCCAAATCACCGTCACATCCTGTTTCATAGTCCCAAATGGATGTCCTTTATGAAACCTGTCATCACCTCTGGCCGGTAAAATCCGATTAGCTAATGTTTGATTTGATTTACACATCTGGCCCTGTGGCATATTTTCCTTTGTGGTGTGTTGTTTTATTTATTTATTTATTTATTTACGGTGAGTAAGAAGACACCAGTCTAAGTGCTTCACAAGGAGCTGAGACGAAGAAAAAGCACCATCTAAAACAAATTGTCCTCTGTTTCTCTTAATTGGGGTACTATCTGAGCTAATATTTGTGAACTCAAATCCAACTGAAGGGAAATGGTGCAAGACGTGCATTTAATTCAGTTGTATTTGTACAGCACTTTTAACAATAGACATTGTCACAGAGCAGCTTTACAGAAATCTGGATTTAGATCTAGAGCCCTAATGAGCAAACCAGTAGGGACTGTCCCTAAGGTAAGGAAAAAGTCCCTATGATGACATGAGACAGAAATCTCCTGGTGATCCTGAATAGTGTGATAATGCATCAATTACCAGTCATGTAAAAACGTACAAAACACACTGACTTTGCAGATTATGATTTAGGGCTTACTAATATTTGAACAGCAGCTACGCTAATTCCTTTTCCACTTGTTTCCCTTCTTCTACCCATCCCGAGGCACATAGAGATTGTGCCAGCTCCAGTAGACGAGGCCAACCCTATGAGGATCCTGAGGCATCCAGAGATGGACCTGCTCCAGCCGGTTTCTGCCTCGTGAGGATCTGGGTGTTCAAAGCAACGCTGCCAACCCTATGTGGACTTTGAGGACTTTGAGGAAGACAACAACCTAGATGACTATAAATAAATACAGAAAGGACATTGTTCATATCACACTCTCCAGTGTCACTCAAATGAGGATGGGTTCCCTTTTGAGTCTGGTTCCTCTCAAGGTTTCTTCCTCATATCATCTAAGGGAGTTTTTCCTTGCCACAGTCGCCTCAGTCGCCTCAGGCTTGCTCACTAGGGATAATTCTGTCTAACATCTAGGACTGTTTGCATGTTTTTGTTTCTGTTTGCATGCTTTTTGTTTCTTATGCTCTGTAAAGCTGCTTTGAGACAATGTTCACTGTTAAAAGCGCTATACAAATAAAATGGAATTGAATTGAATTGAACTTGAGTAAAAGTACTGCTACTTTACTAATAATTCGCTTGAGTAAAACCAAAAGTGATGATCAAGAAACTTACTCAAATAAGAGTAAATAAGTTGTTTACAAATTGCTTATTTTTCTACAATTGTCTACAATTGACACAACTAATTTGAAAATGTTCCATATCTGTGAAATGCATATTTCTACAATTATGCTAACTAACCAAGTGAGCTATGCTTGATATGAACACCACCTCCATTAATCAACAGTATAAAAAAGATTAGCTGCTTAGCTATCTTGTACGAATTCTGTTTGGCGGTTCAGTGACCTGCTAGCTAGCTCACGTTTATTCATACATATTTCTAGCTATCTAGCAAAGATGCCCCTTAGACATTATCCTGAGTGTTACCGAGATACGCTGATCAGCCATAACATTAAACCCACTGCCAGGTCACTTAAATAACACTGATTATCTTGTTACAGTGACACCTGTCAAGGGGTGGGATATATATTAGGCAGCAAGTGAGCCAGTCATTTCTTGAAGTTGATGTGTTGGAAGCAGGAAAAATGGGCAGGCGTAAGGATCTGAGCGACTTTGACAAGGGCCAAATTGTGGTGGCTAGACGACTCGGTCAGAGCATCACCAAAACGGCAGGTCTTGTGGGGTGATCCCGGTATGCAGTGGTTAGTACCTGCCAAAAGTGGTCCAAGGAAGGACAACCAGTGAACCGGCGACAGGTTCATGGGTGATCAAGGCGCACTGATGTACGAAGGCTATCCCGTCTGGTCCGATCCCACAGAAGAGCTACTGAAGCACAAATTGCTGAAAAAGTTAATGCTGGCTATGATAGAAAGGTGTCAGAACACACAGTGCATCGCAGCTTACTGCATAGCTGCAGACTGTGTAGCTGCATTACTGTGTAGCTGCAGACCAGTCAGAGTGCTCAGGCTGACCCCTGTCCAACACCAAAAGCGCCTACAACGCGCGTGAACATCGATCTGATGAACTGACGTGAAGGTTAGTACAGAGCTTTGACAATGTAAAACATCAAAAGATCTGACTAGCTAGCCTAGCTCACTCAGCTAGCTAATGGATAACTGGTACATATTTCCGCAGGTAGGATGTTGAGTTGCTAAATGTTGATATCTCCACTGGTTTTTGGTGTGAATAATTTGCAGATCATTATCACACTGTTTCCTTTAAAGCATTTAAAAACCTGATAGAAGATACCTGATAAATTTCTGCTCTCTCTCTCCACTGTCTCAGACACTGCTGCCCCTGAAGTGTAGACTTTTAGGAAACTGCTGTATTTGACTGGGTCAAAAAATTGGATAATTTAAAATGAGTACATGTCTTTTAATTGGCTTACAGTCTTTAATGCCTTTTTTTTTTACTCTGCAATGGTGAATGTTTAATTTGTTGAAACTCAGGTAAACGTACTATGGTTTATATTAAAAAAAACAAGTACCTTTGCAATGTACCATGTACTATGTAGTTAGTTACTTTCCCCTCCAGATAAAGGAATGAAACAGGAGAAGACCATCAGGATGAATCAGGTGGGTCCAGAAGACAACTAAAAAAAATTGCTATACTCATAATTACTCATAATTGGTGACATCTGACTTCCAAATAAAAAGAATTTTGAACTGTAAAATTAGAATTCCTGCTCAGAAAATCTGGAAGGTGTCTGCCACCTATGCTTCAACAAATGACTTCATATCAACAGTTAAAAAAGTACTATTTTTAAATGAGATTATAGTTTAATTTCAACATACAGCAGCAGTTCTTAGGTACAAATCTACAGCATCCAGGTGAAATTATCCACTAAGCCTTGTGAATTGATGTAAAGGAAAAACACGCATCTCCGGATTTTTTTTATTTACAATTCTTGCAAGTTGCAGTGATTTCCAGTTAAGTGTTTAAACAGTAAAGTTCTTGCAATAAAATGATGTTTTTCTGTCTCTCTAAAGTGTGATGGGAGGGGAAAGGAGAGGCAAGAAGGCAGGGAAGAGTTGATTGTTACGCTTAAGGATTAGAGTTCATGTTAATCATTGATCAGAGGTCCTCCTTTCTGCCATCAGCAAGCTTTTGAGGGTGTGTGTGTGAGTGAGTGAGTAAGTGAGAGAGAGAGAGAGAGAGAGAGAGAGAGTCATAGGGCAGTCAAGGCAGGTAAAGAAATCACATGTCCTCTTCTCGTCTATGATACAGCTCTTTTTCTTCTCCTCCAGGATGAGTCCTGGTTCTGGTTCTGACCCAGTATCTTTTGCTTCTGCTTTTTTTTAAAGATGACCCATGTCCTCTTTCTGTCCTTCCTCCTCATGACAACAGGAGTCTGGGACGCAGCAGAGTGTTCTTCAGGTGACGGAAAGAGCTTATGGTATGGGTCACTGAACCAAAGTGAGTTCTTGTCTGGAACATTCCCTAAGGGTTTCCTCTGGGGTGTTGGAACTGCAGCATTCCCAACTGAGGGATCATGGGATCAGGATGGGAAAGGACTATCTATCTGGGATCACTTTACGCACCGCACTGTTGGAACAGGGAACAACAATAGCACCTTGACAGCAGACACAGCCAGCGGTAGTTACGTGCTCTGGGAAAAGGACATTGAGTCAATTCAGTACCTTGGAGCCAAATTTTACTCTTTCTCAATATCATGGCCACGTATTTTCCCAGACGGCGATGCCACAAGACAACCGAATCTTGCTGCGGTGGATCATTACCGGCGGCTGATTGGCCAGTTAAAAGCACTCGATTTGGAGCCCGTGGTGACCCTGTTTCATTGGGATTTGCCCCAAATTCTGCAGGAGGAATTGGGAGGCTGGAGGAACGTGAAATTGGTGCAGATTTTCGCAGACTATGCTACATTTTGTTTTAAAACATTTGGCCAAGATGTGCGATACTGGATCACTATACACAATCCACTCCTGATTGCATTTCTGGGCTACGGGACGGGGATTCATGCGCCAGGGGTGTCCGGTGACCCTGCTGACCCTTTCATCGTAGCACATAACCTCATCAGGGTGAGCACAAGGTCGCAAGGTCAAAGGGGAATCGGAGGGAGGGGGGCGTTCATTTTTTTCTCAGTTAGATGTTTTGGAGAGAATAATAGCAGTTTATAGGCATAGCTTTGAGGATAGAACTGAATAGTGAATAGAAGTTTACTTCAGTATTGAGCGAGTTGCAATGTGCTTGTCTTGAAATATTTACAGTCAAAGGACAAGTAGTCATACCTGCTAATTATGCTGTTATAAATCAATTTTTCAGGCAAGACCTCTGCTTTAATAAACAAAACTAAGGAGGAATTTCCTTACCAGACAATCTATGTCTGAGCATTTAGGAGGACTCCAATGGAGACTGCAGAAAGATTAATAATTAATAATGTCACACTGTCATACCACTTTTTATATTACAGCACTGTTGAATTGTTGAACATAGTCAGTCAGAAGGTGTTAGTTAATTTTCTATAACTGCAACTCTGACAGTTGTTCCAGATGTAAAGCAAATCACAGGTTTATATTAATACGTTTGTTCAAAATATGTTATTGTTTATTTGGTAATAAATTACACAGGGACTTGTATGGTGGAAGTGCCACGTAGCCAGATTTAAAAAAAAAAACATTCATTGGTATCACTGATATGGTGAAGTTTTCTGTGGAAATGTTTATGATTGTAATGTTACAGTAAGTTTTCCGACATGAGAAAATCTTCAGGACAGAAGAGTTTGTGCATTCTGGTTTCTCGTTAGCATTTTTTTTGTTCTATTAATTTCAAGAGAGAGAAAAAAGCAAACTCTTTATAGCTGCTATAATATAAGTGAAAACAAGAACGAACTTGTTTCACAGATGTTCCACTACATATTTGGTTACATGACACTATACTATAACTATAAACAGATCAAAAATATGATGTGTCCTGTAGCCAATCAGGGGCATCTGTGAAATTGTGTATGCGAAAGAGGGCGGATAGCTCTTTCCTCCAAGTGTGTTACGCTGCCCTATGATGCAGCATGTGCAGCAGTTCAAAAAGATGCAGTTTTGGCTTCACCCTCCCTAGTTTCTTAGCTGTGGTATGGTAGGGGAATGCTGGCTGGTTGGTGGAAATTGACAGGTGACCAAATTAGGGAGACAATGTAGTTTAAAAAGGTTAGCATGTCATTCTATAATGAACAAAAAAAATTGTTAGTGTTGGCAAAATGCTGTGGTATAAGAATAATAAAACACTTCAAGAAATTATGGTACAAAAAATAATCAATTTCAGGGCATCCCATCTTATCTCGTTGCTAATTATTTTCCTACAATATCACACTCTGTTGTGTTTCATTCTGTACATAACTTATGAATAACCCCTTTTTTACAACAAGTTCAGCCACTTAAAACAGCCAAAAATGAAATGCACACAAATTTCAAGCAAATATAGTCAATCAACCATGACAGGTTGGGGTCTGAAAATTGTTTTTTGGTTTGGAAGCAAGTTTGGATTAGACATGTACTTTGCCCTGGATGAAAAATAAGTCTATACATTTTCATTTCACAGGCACACGCTACAGCCTGGCACATTTACGACAAGCACTTCCGTCCTCATCAGCATGGCCAAATCTCCATCACACTTGGCTCCTATTGGGTGGAGCCTTTCAAAGCCCAGGCTACACCAGTGAATGTGGAGCTATGTCAGAAATCTGTGGAAGCCGTGATCGGCTGGTTTGCAGAACCTATACATGGAGGTGGGGACTATCCATGGTCCCTACGTTTGTCTCACCCGGCCCTGGTCCCAAATTTTACACCAGAGGAAAGGCTTTGGGTGCGTGGCACTGCTGATTTCTTCTCGCTGGCGTATGGGCCTGATTCAGTACGCGCAGGAAGAGTTTTGGCCCGTTTTGGCCAGACAGGGGCACTGAACCTGAGAAAAATTCTGGGCTGGATCCAGAAAGAGTATGAGGACCCTCCAGTGCTGGTGGCGGAGAGCAGTTGGTTCTCTGACGCCTCTGTGGGAGTGGAAGACACGGTGGCCATTTACCTCATGAAGAGATTTATTAACCAGGTGCTTCAAGGTTAGAGGAGTGGGTGAATATCATGAGTCACAGTGAAAATAATAATAGCAACTATTTGTATAGGGAATTTTTCACACCAAAGGAAATTACTCAGGCACAATAATAGACACAAAGAGGTACATTAAAAGGGTTTATTTTGGCACAAGTTATGATTCAAGCAAAGCAATGTATATATTTTAATCTTTGGATTAGCCTTGTGGTAGGCATGCTCATCCAGCAGCTATCAAGTTTACGACTACATGTGCTAAATTTCAATATATTTGAAAACCCATCTGTGTTTTCCCCCCCTGAAAAACCACCTTTATTATCATGTTAGCTTGTGTTGAGCTACTTACAGAGTGAATTACAAAATTTCAACTACAAACATTGACATACATTTAATAATTTATGCAAGTGTTTAGGATACTGTGTATGTTTGTGCTTTAGCGGTGGTCGTGGACCATGTGAAGGTATTTGGCTACACAGCCTGGTCTCTGGTGGATGGGTTTGAGTGGAATAGCGGCTACAGCATAAGAAGAGGACTATTCTACATCGACTTCAACCAGCCTGAACGCACCAGAGTCCCGAAGTCAACAGCTCAGTACTATAGGCAGATCATCAAGGACAACGGCTTTCTTAATGATGAGACGGAGCGAGACATTAAAGGTCATTTTCCCTGCAATTTCCAGTTTGGAGTAGCAGACTTTATCCTGCAGGTGAGGGAAAATGGAAAAAAGAGGACACTATTTTCCAGCATATAAGCCACATTTCTTTTTGCCCTGTATCAGGTGCTGCCACATATTTTACATTAATTGTATTACACCCATTTCTTAGGGTTTTTAGAGTAGGATTGAACTGTAAAAATGGGTGGTACAGCTCCAAATGGGTGGTATAGCTTCAAATGGGTGGTACAGCTTCTGATGAGTGGTCTAGATACAAACCTGGTGGTACAGCTCCAAACAGGTGGTACAGCCCCAAATGTGTAGTGCATCTCCTAATGGGTGGTACAGCTCCAAATGTGCAGTCCAAATGTGGGGGTACAGCTCCTAATGTTTGGTACAGCTCCAAATGGGGGTAAAGATTCAAACTGGTGGTACAGTTCCAAACAGGTGGTACAGTTCCGAATGGGTGGAATAGCTCCTAATGGGTGGTACACATTCAAACTGGTGATACAGCTCTAAAAGAGTGGTACAGCTCCTAATGGGTGGTACACATTCAAACTGGTGGTACAGCTCCAAATTGGTAGTACAGCTCTAAATGGGTGTTACAGCTCCTAATGTGTGGTACACATTCAGACTGGTGATACAGCTTCAAATTTGTGGTACAGCTCCAAATGGGTGGTACAGCTCCAAATGGGTGGTATGCTCATTAGCTACTAATGGGTGGTACACATTCAAACTGATGGTACAGCTCCAAATTTGTGGTACAGCTCCTAATGGGTGGTACAGTTACAAATGGGAAGGGCTAGCTCCAAATGGGCTGTAATGTCAACATGTGATAGCAGATCTTGGTAGCAGATGAAAACAAAAGTGCCTTTGTGGACTAAGGAAACACTTAGTGGATTAAGGAAACACTTAGAGAAATGAATTAGACGCCATACTTCCTAAATACTCATATTTTCCGGAGGTAAATACTTGACCTCCAGAAAATATGGGAACTCATATTGTTGGCTCAAGTCAGAGGCCTGAGTTAGCACCTTTCCCACAGTCAGTGATGCTTATCTCTAATTTCCAGGTCCATCTACAGCCGTTTTCACCTCAGTTCACTGATCCTGTGCTGTATCGGTGGAACTTCAGCGGCGATGGCTCCCTCCATCCTGTTTCAGGAGTAACTCTTCGCACCCGTGGCTCCCAGTGCACTGACTTTCTCGCTATTCAACATCACATCCACCTTCTAGAAGTCACAGGGACATCGCATTACAGATTTGCCCTGGATTGGCCTCGGCTTTTCCCAAATGGTGACATCCTGTCTGCAGATGCAGTAACGGTGCGATATTACCACTGCATGCTAACTGAGCTCCAGAAGAAGGGAATCAGTGTAGCTGTAACACTCTACCACCCCAGCCTCAGGTCACACACACTGGGTTTACCAATGTTGCTACATGCCCAAGGTGGATGGATGAATACAAGTACGAGTGATGCCTTTGTTGACTATGCCACGTACTGCTTTCAAAGGTTTGGGTCACTTGTGGATGTCTGGATCACTGTTAATGAACCAAATCGTCTGACAGAAGCATATAATGTGAGTGCAGGAGAAAGAGATACGGTAGTGCGTAATGTCTTGATGGCACATGCTCGTGCATGGAATATTTACCAAACACATTTCCGACAACACCAGGGAGCGACGATAAGTTTTGCACTCCATGCTGATTGGGTGGAACCAGCCAATCCCTTTGTAGAATCTCACGCCAGTGCTGTCCAACACTTCCTGTTCTTTGAACTTGGACGTTTCCTTGATCCGATTCTACAGGACGTAGACTACACTGATACAAATAGCTGCCATAACTGCTTCCGTATGCCACACTTTTCTAGGGATGAAAGGTCTCAGCTTAAAGGGGCCCTAGATTTTATTGCACTCAATCACTTCACAACTCGTCTGGTTTACCCAAAATTGAGACAAGACCTCGAACCTAGTTCATCAGTCCATGATTATGGCTGGTCGTTCATGACGGATCCAACATGGGTGTCCTCTAACAAGGGCCAAGCTCTTGTGCCTTGGGGGCTCCGCAGTGTCCTGAGGTGGGTGAAGAATCGCTATGGTAACAGTCATCCTGTCATTATCACAGCCACGGGGATTGATGACCAGGCATCCCATAATGACCACCTGAGGCAAAGATACTTAAAGAGCTACATGGAGGAAGCACTAAAGGGTAAGACAGAGATGCATGTTTAATATATCACCAAGTTTCATACAACTTCTTTTTTCTTTTTACCCAACTTTTCCCCAAAATTTAGTCATAGCAAATCCCCTGGGACGACCATGCTTCCTCTGACATTTATAAAAACACCAGACTTTTTTGAACAACAACTTGAGGAAGAGCACTGACTGCCATTTTCTTGATACATGACCTAAACACACACTCATAATGGACTTGGATTGCTCTGATTGACAGGAAACACATGAAACCTGTCCTTCCCACCAAGAAAGCATAGCTAATTAAACTATATAGCTAATGTAGCAAGATTTGATACCACAATCCCTTGATAATACGTTAAAATCTTAGATAGTTGCAACAGCAATGGCTACAGGTACTCTTAGAAATGGCATTAATATTTTAGTTCTGAAATACATATACTATTAGTGAACACAGTGCACAAATGTAAATGTAAAAGTTTAACAGTAGCTAGCTAACATCATTCTTGGATGAAGCTATCTATGGTCAAATTATTAACAGGTTACACTTTAAGGCAGAACATTTATACATCTGATTCTTGTGTCAGTGTCAATGCAGTCTGATACAATATCGCTATTTGTAATCACGTGTGGCTCAAGCGTGTTGTGAGAAAATCGGCCACTACCTCTCCCTCATATAATCAAAGGTCAAAGGTTACAGTACACAGCTTTGCTGAAGCATTTCCTCACACTAATGCTTCTTATCAGCTGACCTCTCTCTTACAGAGTTTATAGAGGACCTTTGAGATCATTACCATGTTATGCAGTCGTGAGTGTGCTTGTGTGTGAGACGGCATGTTTTAAAAAGGGCATGTTTTAAAAAATGTGAAAACAATTTATTTAAAGAAAAGAGAGCAAAGAATTTAACTTAGTTAATGAAGTTAGGGATAGTGTTAGGGTTAGGCATAGCATTATTTACCTACAGTAATACAGAAGTCAATGAAAAGTCCTCACAAAGAAGATAAAATCTGTGTGTGTGTGTGTGTGTGTGTGTGTGTGACACAATGGCGTGATATGTATTGAACTTTCAATCTGATGTCCATATGTTTACCAATACATTTTTGCTACGAGTTTTGTATTGCAACATATTGAAGCATATGAAGCAGAAGTGCATGACAACACTCTTCTGCAAAACACAAACTCTCCTAATATGGACTTTATGAAAACCTCATATGAAATGGTTACCTACAACAAATTATTTAATCATCTTCAGTAAGTGCTTTATTCTGGTAAGGGTTGTGGTGGATCCAGAGACTATAGAACATTGGGTTTCCCAAATTGGGTTTGAGGTGGGAATACAGCCTGGATGGGATGCTACTTGCATTCAATTACATCACCTACGGCTTCTCTTCTTTCGACCACCAGATTCTGTTGTGCGTTCCTCTCTCCACATGTGCCCACTTCTATAAATTGTTATAAGTTTACTTTCTTCAATGGGTTTACAAGTTATATCATGTGACAATTTGGTGGTTTTATTTAAAGGAGAACTCCACCCAGAAACACCTGAAATATGTTTATATTCAAATATTAGTGCTGTATTTTTCTTATTCCCGTGAGAAGTTAGCAGTTGTCTGCCATGCTGAGAGGTAATATAATTGACCAGGGTTGCCAGGTTTCAGCAAGATTTCCAGCGCAACTTCATATCTGCACAAAAGACTTGAAACTAGTCCAAAAAATCGGGTATGGATTGACATCTTCCCAATCTTTGCAATATATCTTACAACAGAACTAGATCTGGACATCATAGACAAACTGTCTGCACTTACACTTTCCTTTGCAGAGTTACTTCTGATTATTTGCTATAGAGCAACATCTTGGCAGCTGCAGAGTATTTTTAAACTAGCATAATTTGGCGTAAAAAATGCTATCCTGGCAACCCTATCATTAACATTCCTTCCTCTACTGAGCATGGAGCAGCGTGATTCCTGCCCCAATCGGCCTCTATTAATGCTTGTAAAAATTCCCATTTTTGACTCCTATGAAGCTAAATAGGGCAGTGAGTATGCTGCCCCATGATCGCGCAACATCTGGAAAGGTGAGAAAATTAATGGAACATGAGCATATATCTGTCAACATTTTTTAAAATTTATGGTCACTCGAAAGAGATTAATATTTTCAACAGAGTTTAAAATGTATGAAGTTGTGAATGAGGACTTTATGAACCTTTGTTGAATGGCTGACGGACAAGCCACCATTAAATGTTGGACAAATGGACAGTATGAATGAGACTCTATGGACAACTAATTGGCTAATTCTCTCTCTCTCTCTCTCTCTCTCTCTCTCTCTCTCTCTCTCTCTCTGTAGCTCGTGAGCTTGATGGAGTTGATGTGCGTGGTTTTTACGTCTGGAAGCTACAAGATCATCACACTCCAGATTTTGGATTCTTCCTCTCCTCCCACCATCGCTCCCGACCCAAAGCCTCTGTCTCAATTTACCGCCAGCTTATTACTCAACGTGGCTTTCCCTCCATCTCCGATTCATTGACCTCGCCTTGCGAGCCAAGCGTGATTCCAGCCGAGTGTTGGATCTGTGAGAACAAACCACTGCTCTTCTTTGGCGTGTGTATCACGATCAGTGTGTCTGTGCTGGCCGGCGTCATGGTTACTGGCGTGATGAGGAGGAGCAGGAGGAAGAGGAGGATGAAAACGAGGAAGAGGAAGATGAACCAAGCCGTGAGAAGGGTGGTGTACAGAATCTGAAGACCTTTCTCTATTGGCAAGAAGAAGTCCACACCTTCTTCCCTGTCACTTAAAGATGGAGTTTAGCAAAAAAAAAAAAAAAAAGAAACTGCCATCATTTAGCCTAAATGTAACAGATCAGCCAAGACATGTTTGGTGTCTGAAATTTGCTTCTGAAGCCAGTGATAATACTGTAATCGTTCCTCTCAAGGTTTCTTCTTCATGTTGTCTCAGGGAGTTTTTCCTTGCCACTGTCACCTCTAGCTTGTGCATTAGACATCCTGATTTATGCAAAGCTTCTTTGTGACAATGTCTATTGTTTAAAGTGCTATATAAATAAAATTGGCTTGAATCGAACTGTACAAAATTGAAGAGAGTAAAATTTCACAGACCAAGCATGTCATAGCTGATTGAGTACATTTAGTGCAAATTGAACTGTTTCATGAATTAAAGACTTGTGTCTTTCCTCCATTCATCGCCACCAGAAATACTTAAAAACAGATTTGATAATGAATGTGTATTGGTTTAATGCTGCATTTTTGAAAAATCTCTATTCGGTAGTTGTATCTCAGAGGTTCTGTCCTAGTGACTTGTGATTTGAACGTTCTGTTGGGCCTCTTTGCTTGACAGCTTCAGTTAGTGTCAACAATGCTCCTGATATTTCCACAATCTGCATTTGCTTATATTATATTATATTATTTGATTATTGCAGTCTTCATAAGTGATAAGAGCATGGCTAGCAAAGCCTCAAAAGATTTTTAGATGTATGTAAAAAAAAAAAAAAATTCCACCAGCACATTTGATTTGTTAATAAGTGACTACTGAGGTGTCGAACTGTATATACTGTATAAATATATATGTTGTGATTATAGTATGATAAAATAACTGTTTTAAAAAAAAAAAAAACCTTGTGAGTGTCTGTGATTTGAGGAACGTGATCTTGGAACAAGTTTGCCATCTGGTGAATTTTTAGTAAAACATAACTAAAACAAAATCATTACTGTGTGATTACAATCTAACTCAGGAAGCTTACAAAAAATTGCATATCTCAGTGGGTTTCACAAATTCTTAAGCACTGACATTATGTAGTTGCAAATGTAGATGCTCTTGGAAGAGTTGTCCATTTCCCAAGAATAGTGAAGTTTGAAATAATATCCTTTGAAAGATATATACTACAATTTTGTTGTATGGGAAAAAAATAGAATGTAGTAATATTTTTAATGCTTTAATATTATACACATACTATTTTCTACTACGTTACAGTAATAATGAAAGCATTGCCACTATGAAATAACATATACAGAATTATATAGCGACCAAGATATTATAATCAAATATAAATATTAATATAGAGAAACTTAATAAATTCACACTCTCAGCATCGTCTCAACCAGCATCACGAGGGAAGTTCACCCAGGAGGCTTTTCTTAAACTTCCTAAATAGGAAGCATCTTCAATGCTTTTGGTAAGTTCTTAATAAAAACCACTTGTTTGGGGAATATCAATAAATAATGGCAAATTTCTCTGGTATATAGAAATGCTTTGTGAAATATAGAAATACAAGTGTTTTATACCGTACATACTGTATATGCAATCTTATGGCACCCCCTGGTGGCTCTAAGTGACTACTTATTATATTACACTATCTGGCAAAAAGTTTGTGAACATCTGAACATCCCATTCCAGATTTATTCCCCCTTTGCAGTTATAATAACCTCCACTTTTCGCGAAGGCTTTCCACTAGATTTTGGAGTGTGGCTGTGGGGATTTGTGTTCATTCAGCCACAAGAGCATTAGTGAGGTCAGGCACTGATGTTAGGCGAGGAGGCCTGGCACATAGTCGATGTTCCAGTTCATCCCAAAGGTGTTCAGTGGGGTTGAGGTCAGGGCTCTGTGCAGGACACTCGAGTTCTTCCACTCCAACCTTAACACACCATGTCTTCATGCAGCTCAATTTGTGGAACGTGTTTGGGCCCCTTAGTTCCAGTGAAGGGAAACTGTCAGTGCTACAGCATATAAAGACATCCTATACAACTGTGTGCTTCTGACCTAGTGGCAACATTTTGGGAAAGACCCCCATATGAAACTGAAATATGTGTCGCTTTTGCATCTGGACGTAAAGTCTAGTTACCCCTAAATGTGATGAAGAAACTCTCATTTAAAGATTTCATTCTGTCTCCACTGAAGGATGCTACACCGACTGCTATATTTATAATCTTATCTACTTATGGAAAAACAACATTACTGACTTACATCAGTGGGAAAATATTAGCTGATTAATTCAGCGAGTTTTGTGTCTTTTATTAGGCCATTTAACATTTTAAAACTTCGTCTGTCGTCATCTGTATGGAGTGTGTTAAGCGCTCTTCTCTGTTTTGATGATGTGATTTGGACAGCTGATCGGGATCTGAATACAAACTGAATTAATTAATAATTAGTTTCGCTGTGGCATGTAACTATCCCCTGATTAAATCATTATAAAAACACACTCAGCTAACAGGGTTTAGACCTCAGCGCTGACTCAAAGTTAGAAAATGACCAATATATCCTGGAGCCTATTCCAGGGCACAAAGCGGGGGACACCCTGGACGGGGTGTGATACCAACCCATCACAGGCCACAATCACACACAACAGACAATTTAGAGACGCCAATCAGCCTACAGCACATGTTTTTGGACTGGGGGGAGGAAACCAGAGTACCCTGAGGAAACCCCCAAAGCCCTGTGAGAACATGCAAACTCCACACACACAAGGATTCAGGATTCAAACCCCCAACCCTGGAGAGATGTCAAAGTATATTACTGGCAGCTTTTGGTCTTTTGGTTGTTTTCCGTAATTCCGCCACAGCGACATTTCCATGAGAGGAATGTTGGGACCTCCATGAAATAACATAAACTGGCACTCATACAAGAAGCAGAGCTCCTGCATCCCTTAAATCCCAGTTTAACCCCTGAACCTGGTTTTGTTCATATTTTATCGTGAAAACCGGTTTTCAGTATCGATTCACACCGAAACGACGCTGAAGCATGAGAGGAGAGGAGGGGGCTGTGAGTATCAGCGAGGTCTGAGGCCACATACACACACACACACACACACACTCACTCTCTCTCTCTCTCTCTCTCTCTCTCACACACACACACACATACATACACACACACACACACACACACATACACACACAGAGCAGCATGGCTAACATCGCAGTGCAGAGGATAAAACGAGAATTTAAAGAAGTCCTTAAAAGCGAAGAGGTCAGTTTACACACATTTACATCTCATTCCTTTTACCGTTTATTATTTCCTTTGGCTGAGGGAATATGCTAAGCTAACACATAACTTCCTCTTACCTACTGTACTGCATTAGCTTTATGCTAATGCTTAGGTTAACCTCTAGCTAGCATTTTTACAATGAAAATACTCTGCATTCCTTAGTTAATATTTCCTTATTTCTTTTATTTCTTTCAAACAATGAGGCATGACGTTGCCAAGTTTATCTTGTTGCTAATTTTGCTTCAGTTCTACTGCAAGCTAAGCTAAGCTAAGCTAATCTATAAGGAAGCAAGCAGGCCGACATGTCTCCAAACTGACCTGATTTTTTATGGTTTTAGTGAATGAATTATGAAGTATATGTTGAAGAAAGCATTATATACCCCTTTATATGTACATTCACATACAATAACTTGACCTAAGCTAAATTAGTGCTTATTAAAATCAGTGCTAGTCACCTGGTGAATGATATGAACTAAATCCCTGTCCAAGTGCACTAGATAGGGGAAGAAATAATTACTATTACAGCAAGGGTTCAGAAATTCAGAAATAAGGCATTATTAAATGTGTATAATCATTTATTCATTCATTCATCTTCAGTAAGTGTTTTATCCTGGTCAGTGTCGTGGAGGATCCGGGAAGGAGTCTATCCCCGGAACACTGGGGGTAAAGTGGGAATCCCTGACCCCAGCCATCTCAAGACACCATGCACACTACAGGTTTACATGCCATGACACTATTTCTTTAGTGCTCCAAGTATCTCTATCAGTATTTGGAATTAAACCGAAAGTAAGCCTGGGCTAAACTAGAAAGTTCTTCCAAATTATTTCTGAATTTGATATGAACCCTAATGGGCCGGACGTGCCGGCACAGCAGATATCGTTGCTGCCTCACAGCTCCAGGTTCCCTGGTTTCTTTGTGGAGTTTTGCATGTTCCCCTCATGTCCACATGGGCTTCCACCAGGTTCTCTGGTGGACTGGTGACCCTAACGTGCCCATGGTGACTTCAGCGTCACTCAAAACAAGCCACCACATGTACGTATCATCTACGATAATATCTCAATTGTTGTTTTAACGATGGGCAAGCTGATGTTATCGAGTGTGCAGAAACCCAATAAAAAAAGTTTGAGATTCCATGCATTCACTGCGTGACGTAGCCTAGTAGAATGCAATGTGCAACTCAAGCTAGTGTAGCTGCCTAAAAATGCATGACTGAAGTTAAAAAAGAGTGAACAAACAGCACCAGGAGAAAATACAGTCACCACCAGCCTTGCAATCTACATCATTAGATTTAATTGCTAGATGTGGGTCATCTTAACTCGCATGGAGGTGGTTTAGACAGCAATCTGCAAACTATGTCGGAAATCTTCTGTCGTCAGAGACAGCTCGACAACTAACTTGGTTCACCATCTGCGAACTAACCACCGCACAGAATATGAAAAGGTTCAGGAGTCATGCTGTCCACGACACGACTAAACCAGCAGAGGTACCGGCACAAAAACACACTCGGCAAACTTCAGCGGAATCGTTCTGCAAATAAGTGCCTTACGACAAAGAAAAGCAACAGACAGCAAGACATAAGAAATGCTGTCACAAGTTACATCGCAAAAGTCATGGTGCCAGTTCAAGCAGTTGAGAGAGATGGTTTCAAACCATATTGTATTGTTTTTACTTGAATGCTTCAGTTTTAAGTAAATAAATAAGTCTGCGTTTCCTTAAATACGTTGTTTCCATTGAGATCATTAGTAAGCAACAGTTAATATCTTGTTAACAAGAGTACAGTATAAGTCTTTTACAAACACATTTTTGAAGGATGCAAAAGATTGTCTACTTATCATTATTTCCTCAAAATCCCAGAAAATATTGAGATATCAGTTTTTTTGTCAATATTGCATACCCCTATGCCACGTGTTGTCATGACACTTGTAAAGCCACTGTTTGCCGCAACCGTAAATACGTTCTGTGTTACACACAACAGAGCCACACCATGAAAGAGCATGTCTTCTAAGCTCACACGCTAAAGAACGTGTTTGCTTTATAGTCGTCTGAATTTGTGTCACATGACTCTGGGATGTCCTTTCTCTGTGTCATGATGCAGTTACACATCAACGCTGAAGTATAGACCTTTTCAGAGTTTCAGAGTTTCTTTTCAGACCTTTTCAGAGGTACAAATGAGAAATAACGAATACAAGATGACAACACATGTCTTGCTGCTGGTACTGTTTACTGAGAAGTGTAAATACTAGAGCTGTGGACCTAATCGATTACGTTGCTAATGAAAAATGATCGATTTTTATATTTGGTGCATTATTTACTTTACCAACAACAAAAAGAGAAAGAGTCATTATTTTTTGCATGGTTTTTCTTTTTTTTTTTTTCTCCCAAATTTTCCCATCCACCAGCCAGCTTACTCCTATCATAAGACAGCTACACGGAGTGTGAAGGCTAACGCGTGCTTCCTGTGAAACACGTGACGCCAACCAACAACATCTTTTCAAACTGCTGCTCACGCTGTGTCAAAGGGCAGTGTAACACCCTCAGAGGAAAGTGCTATCCCCCCTCTTCCACATACACAGACACCTACAATTGGCTAGTGTTTCTGTGAATGACAGGTGACACAGAGTATGCCCCTCCCACCCAGCCAGCATGGCCAGTTTTGCTCTCTAGGACTCGCAGCCATGAGTGGCTGTGGCATGGCTGGCATTCAAACTTTCGATCTCTCAACAATAGGGCGACTGCTTTTCTGTTGCCCTGTTGAGCTCTAGATTTGAGAAAGTATTATGATGTGATTTGGGTGTATACCTGCTCATAACTGATCATAGCAATATGAATTGAATACCTTTGCCTTTGTTATTTTGGAGGTTGATACAGTACTTTATTTTCTTACAATGCCATTCGAACCTAAAGCAAAGTCTTTTGTCCACAGACGAGTAAAAACCAGATTAAAGTCGACCTGGTGGATGAGAACTTCACAGAACTGAAGGGGGAGATCGCAGGACCGCCTGACACACCTTACGAAGGCAAGAATGATGTAGCTTACGATTTGAAGCTTACATGTGGACCAGTTGTTATTTCTTTGTCTTCTTTGTGTATATCTTGGCTTTGTGTTTCTCTAAATCTCGTGCTCCGTATGTTTTTCTTCATCAGGTGGTCGATACCAGCTAGAAATTAAAATTCCAGAAACATATCCCTTCAATCCTCCAAAGGTATGTGTGAGTGAGCGAGGACCAGGCTAATCTGGTTTGGTTAGATTTGATACACATTCCTCTGTGTGTGTGTGTGTATGTGCAAGTATGTGGGGGGAGAAAGGGGTTTTAAAACAGAAACACAGTAATTTTTAAAGAAAACAGTCTTTGTGTGAAAATGTACTGTAAAACTAGTGAAAACTATTTTTTTCTTTAATATATATCACTCTCTCTATATATTTTTTACGTAATGTATTGTATTTTTTGTTTGTGTCTTCATGTATTGTATTTGGAGTTTTTCCTCTCTCTCTCTCTCTCTCTCTCTCTCTCTCTCTGCTTTAGGTACGGTTTATTACAAAGATCTGGCATCCCAACATCAGCTCAGTAACTGGTGCCATATGTCTGGATATTTTAAAGGACCAGTGGTAAGACTCTTTGGGCTAGTGTGTGTTAGAGGTGTGTGTGTGTGTGTTTTTTGTTTTTATGAAAAAATAAGGAGTATTTTGCATTTCTGTATCAGCAAACAGATCCACTAGCTTTCATTCAGTTTTATCAACTAGTGTTTTGTAGACTGTTTATGCCTTTGAAATGAAAGGCTCTCGGTGTGTGTGTGTGTCAGGGCGGCGGCCATGACGCTCCGGACAGTGCTGCTGTCCCTACAGGCTTTATTGGCAGCGGCAGAACCAGACGACCCACAGGATGCAGTGGTGGCCAATCAGGTGCGCTGAAAATTCTCCTCAGATTGTGACCAAGATGTCGTGACTGTTTACTGTTCATCATAGAAAATACTAATTCCTAATGTGTGTTGTATTCCTTTATACAAAACTGCTGCTGAATTCTCAATTCTGATTGGTCAGAACGTGTTGATTCATTTTCTATAACTGTTCCTAAGTCTTCACCTGAAACTATAAATGGATAAAGAGTATGTATATAATGATGTGTATATAATCATTTCAGAGCTTCCGATTCATATTTGACAGAAATATTGTTATAGTATGAAAGTTAGGCTCAGGAAGCAAATAAAATCTGACTTCATTCTGAGTAACGTCCGGCGTGGTTTTGTGTGTATCCAGTATAAGCAGAACCCAGAGATGTTTAAGCAGACGGCTCGGCTCTGGTCACACGTTTACGCAGGTGCACCAGTCTCCAGTCCAGACTACACACGTAAAATAGACAAACTGTGTGCTATGGGCTTCGATAAAGTGAGTATCACTTACAGTTTATGCTTGTTGGTTTTTTTTATTTTTTTTTTTTATACACACGTACCTATTCATATATGAAACTGAACGCCAGCCCTTGTTTTATGTTTTGACTCATTTATAACTCGAAGATGTCGTTTTTATATATATAATATATATGTATATGTGTGTGTGTGTGTGTGTGTAATATTATATATATATTATATATGTATATAAGATCTAGTGTGACGTAAATATGTTGTCTTCTCTCTCTCTCTTTTTTTTTTTTTTTTTCCCTCAGAACGCAGTAATAGTGGCATTGTCGTCAAAATCCTGGGATGTGGAGACGGCAACGGAGTTGTTGCTTAGCAACTGAACCTACAGCACCCTGTTCACCACCCACACCCTTGACTCCGCCCATGTCCAAGTCGGATTCACTTCCTGTATGGAAATATTGCACCTTGATTCCCCACCCAACACACTGCATTTACGTGTCCCTTCCATCTTTCTCTCTCTCCATCTGAAATTACAGTCTTTTCCTAAACTCTCACTCCTTCATCTTTCCATCTTCTCACACTTTTTGTTGTTCTTTTTCACCTTTTTGAGTTAAGTGTACCTTTCCCTCAACAGTATTCCCTATTTCTCCCCTTTATCATTGTCATCCTCTGTATCCTCCTCATACTGATCATGTGATTCTTACCACAGTGCTGGACATTCCCATACTGCTCCCTCCTCCATTTTGCACAATCATTCAAGCTCTTTTATGTGGAATCCCATTTCTACGATGCCAGTAAATCAAATAAATACAAATAAAAAAAAATAAAAAAATAAAAAAAGACACAAACATCACTCTCACATGTGACACAGATAATGTTATCTCAAAAGATCAAAACTGGAATACAATTTAAAAAAAAAAAAAAAAAAAAAAAAGAGTAAGAAAGGAGGTAAACGGAATCACACTCACTGAACAAAGCATTGACTGCAGAAACAGCAGAAGAAAGAAACGATTTCATCTGTAAATAAAGCTATTAAAGTCTGTATAAATTAAAGCAATGTGGCAATGCTTTTATTTATTATTGTTTTAAGGAAAAGTGAAATAAACAGAAGAGTTTCGTGGCTAATACAGCAAGTTCATCGTGCTAAGTGTTTGTCTTTTTTTAAAAAGGAAATTCAATCATTATTTTCCAATATTAGCTAGTTTGCTCCCCCCCTTTCCACATTTTCTAAAGTTAGCTAGCTAGCTTTATTTGGGAAGATTTGGGAAGGTTCTTCAGCGTCACTTGGCAGGATTTTTTACATTATTTTCTAACATCATCTATATTCTTGCATATTCCCTTTGTGTGTGTGTGTGTATGTATGTATGTATGTATGTATGTATATATATATATATATATATATATATAGATAGATAGATAGATAGATAAATATAGATATAGATATAGATATATATAATTACCTAACTTGGCAATATTTGGACAATACCAGTACCTGGTTTTTGGTGATCTTAACATTATTTTCCATTATTAGCTAGTTTGCTTGGTTATTTGTCATTTTCTAAAGTTATCTAGCTAGTTTTGTTTGGGGATATTCTCTAACTTTTGCTAAATTACTTTAGGTTTATTCTCTAATGTTACCTGACTGGCTTTGGGTGCTTGTAACATTATTTTCCGCTATTAGCTAGCTAAATTCTATCAACATTAGAAAATATTATGTAGCTAGTTTTTACTTTAGCAAAATTGCTTTGGGAATTATTAATGTTAACTGGCTAGTTTTTGGTTTTGTATTTGTAACATTATTTTCCAGTATTAGCTAGCTTATTAGCTTTTTTATTTTCTAACATTAATTAGCTAGTTTTGTTTGGGAATATTCTCTAACTTTAGCTAAATTGCTTTGGGAATTATTAATGTTAACTGGCTAGCTTTTGGTGCTTGTAACATTATTTTCCAGTATTAGCTAGCTTATTAGCTTTTTTATTTTCTAACATTAATTAGTTTTGTTTGGGGATATTCTCTAACATTAACTAAATTGCTCTGGGAATATTATATTAACTGGCTAGCTTTTAGCATTGGAATGTGAGTACACACTCGTTGTTCAAAGTTATGAGAGCACCTGCTGGGCAACTGGGAAAATTTGAGCTGGGTTAGGGTTAATCAGGGATAATCCCTAAAGTTAGCTTGCTAACTAACTAGCTAACTTTAGGGATATTCACTAATCTTAGCAAGCTGTCTTCAGGGATATTCTCTAATGTTAGCTAGATAACTTCATGGAATTTCCTTAATGTTAGCTGGCTATCGTCATGGATATTCTGTAATATTAGCTAGCTATCTTCACGGATATTCTCTAATGTTAGCTAGATGTCTTCACAGATATTCCTTAATGTTAGCTGGCTATCTTCATGGATAAACTATAATATTAGCTAGCTATCTTCATGGATATTCTGTAATATTAGCTAGCTATCTTCACGGATATTCTCTAATATTAGCTAGCTATCTTCGTGGATATTCCCTAATATTAGCTAGCTATCTTCAGGGATATTCTCTAATATTAGCTAGCTATCTTTAGGGATATTCCTTAATGTTAGCTAGCTATCTTCACGGATATTCCCTAATATTAACTAGCTATCATTAGGGATTCATTCATTCCCAAAGGTTAGCTAAGTATCTTAAATTTTCCTTAATGTTTGTGAGCTATTATTAGGGATATTCCTTAATTTTAGATATCTTTAGGGATATTGCTTAATGTTAAATGGCTATTTTCATGGATATCCACGGATATAGACGTTACTAAATGAAGGTAATGCAATTACGTATTAATAAGTATCTAATCATCTATATATACATATATACATGTATGAAGTGTAAAGCTAACAGTGTATCTCTGTGTGTGTCTTGGACATGGAGTAGTTGAATTTGTGTTCAGGGAAGTGTGTGTAAGCAGTGGCAGATGGTTCACTGAACACATGCTGAGACTGTGTGTGTGTGTGTGTGTGTGTGTGTTCCTAAACAGTGAAGTGGTAGGTAATAATCACTCACAGTATATAATCTTGTATAGTATATAATCACTTTTTAAATGTTTTGCGTGCTTTATATTTACAATGGTTAATTGTACTATGCACACACACTTTCATACCTAGATGGGAGGAAACCAGAGAACCCTGAGAAGCCTCACGCAGACATGGGGAGAACATGCATAGTATGGCCACACAGACAGTAACCTGACCTGCGAGGAGGCGAAGCTACCCGCTGTGCCACTCTGCTGCCCCTCTCTGGATGCTTTTGTGTGTGTGTGTTAGAATGCCAAAATCACCAAACTGTACTGCACCCTAGCAAGGAACCATTAGTGAAGTAGTGCCATACTACCTGCATAAATACATTAAGTAAAAAAAAATAATGGCACCCTACATAGGGCACTCTATGTCTGACAGGGAGCAACAGATGTATTGCACTGAATCCCAAAAATGTTGTAAAATAAAATAGATGGACAAATGAATGAATGCAAAAATGAACGGATAGATAGAAGGTTGACAGCTGGATAAATAAATGGACATCAGGTTAGTACGAATGCAGATATAAAAGAACTGGTGACACACCAGCCTCTTATCTCCGCCTCCATCACTGCGTTGTCTCCGCAGACCGTCTGCTGGTGATTGACAGCTGAATGGCGGCGCGGCTGGAGCGCAGACGCATCTGGTTTCTGTGTGATGTGATATCCTCTTGCGTCTAAGCACTAGCGACTGGTGAGGTCTCTTTCTGGCAATCAAAACACTGGGCTGCAACTCAAACCTGCTATAACGTCCCAGAGAAGTGCACTATGTAGGCTAGGTTTTGAAATAGTAATAGTAACCATAATTTTAATTGAATCACAAAAGTACAATATACTATATATACTGTATCTAGCAGTGAGTCATTTGTGACTTCCTACAGAAATGCATTAAATAAGCTATTAAATAACACTATGTATAGTGCACTATGTATATAGTAGAAAGGTATTTATAAGTGCACTGCACAGGGTATGAAATAATGGCTACAACCATGTAGTGCACTATGTGTCCAACTGGGAGCCAATTGAGATTCAACTCCTGTACCTATGTAACCTACTATATTAGGAAAGTTCTTAATCCATTTTCAGTTCTGGGCCATGTCAGTGATTAGCTTGTATTAGGCTACCTATTTCTTTTGCGTGTGTGGAGCCAGAACAGAATGAACATGTGGCCTAGACGTAGCACCTGAATGGTAAGGAGTCATTTGGGACACAGCCATTACATCACAACAGAGTAAAAGGAAACCACCTGGTGCACTGTTTCATTATCTGAGTGGCAGTATGCTGGC
Organism: Pangasianodon hypophthalmus; assembly: GCF_027358585.1. NCBI lineage: Eukaryota > Metazoa > Chordata > Actinopteri > Siluriformes > Pangasiidae > Pangasianodon > Pangasianodon hypophthalmus. Next base: position 21,239,726 of record NC_069722.1, on the reverse strand, counting down.
TTGTGTACAGCGCTGGTTTGATCCATTTCTTCCCTACATATGCTTCCATGAGCTGGATCATGAGCTTCACAGTTGCGGCTGTGTGCTTTGTGACACTGTTGTTGGAGGGTAAGTGTGTTGTGTTTTCTTCTCTCATTCTTCTTGTGTTTATTATTATATTACTATATTTTTTCTCTAAACAAGATCATTTAGACTGTTTTTCTCTAAACAAGATCATTTAGACTGTGATGTTCAGTTTCATAGCAACGGGGGTGAATACTTATGCAATCACAACTTTTACAGTTTTTATTTGTAAATCATTTTTCAATCTATATTGACTTTTTTTTTTTTTTACCTCACACTTCAATATTATGGACTGTTTAGTGTAGGTTCATGACATAATCCCAATTATATCCATTTCAATTCCAGGTTGTAACACAAAGCTCAAAGGAGGGTGAATACTTACGCAAGCCACCATAGGACAAAATTTTTTAGGATCACCCTGACTGATGAATTAAGATTATAAAGATAGTGAGTGTAACTGTGTGTGTCTGTGTGTTTTTTGGTGTCCAGTGGCTCATGCGGCCCAAGGCCACTTTGCGCATCAACTGCTAAATGACCTTATGGAGAATTATTCGAACGCTCTGCGGCCCGTGGAAGACACAGATAAAACACTCAACGTCACACTGCAGGTCACACTGTCTCAGATTAAAGACATGGTGAGTACATACACATTTTTGTGTTGCTGTATTGTTGGGGACCAACCGTTCTTAGTAACAACAGGTCCTAAAGTTTAATAGGTGAAATGATCATAGGCACCCTCGTCAGGTCCCCACTATACGTTTCACTGCATTTGGTTTCGATCTATGACCTGGTTCTAATAACGTGGTCATATGATGCCATCTCTGATGTGGTCCCTACATGCCTGTTTCAATAGTTCCCCATTTCCTGTTCTACAGTCTCCTTTACCTGACCCTTATGACACAGTCCCCATGACATGGTCTCTATAACTTGATTGCTACAATCTGGTTCCCATTATGTAGCCTCTGTAACGTGAACCTGATGATGCAGTCCTCACTATGCGGCCTCAATGAAGCAGCCCCCATGACATGGTCCCCATGTGGTCTCTACAGCACAGCCCTGAAGATCCAGCCTCCATGGCGCAGTCCCCTAAGCCCTGGTCTTTATGACAATGCCCCCATAAAGTGGTCCCAATTACATGTCTTCCATGACCCGGTCTTCACAACATCTCTTATGATGTACTTCCTATAGTGAAACCTCAATTATGAGTCCCCGTGACCCAGTCCCCAAATGCAAGGTTCTCACATAGTCCTTTTTACACAAACTTTATTCTGTGGTCTTCATGACGTGGTCCCTACAACCCAGTTGTGTCACATTCTCTATGACTTGCTCCCCAAGATATAGACTCCACAATGCAGTCCTGATGACAGGGTCCTGAAGACATGGGTCCCATGATGTGGTGCTGTATGACCTGGTCCTCACAATGTAGTCTCTGTGATGTGGCCTCCATGACTTGTTCCCTATGACCTAGTTCAGGTAGCATGGCTCACATTACATGAATCTCATGACACAGTCCCCATCACATGGTCTCAGTGAAACGATCCCCATCACATGCTCCACACCAAGTGGTCTCTACCAAATGGTCTCTAAGATATGGTCCTAGAAACAAGATAGAAGGAATACAAGAAACAAACAAAACAAACACTACACACGCACTTCTTTGCTGTGCTGCTCATACACTTATAAACTAAAGGAATGTAGCCACATCCTCAGATTATGTACAGGTATAAACACACATGAAATCTGAATAATTGAACACATTATAATCAGATTATAGCTAGAATTATGTTATTAGTATATAAGACAAAAATAGGTTAAAATGCCATACAGCGGAAATGTCGTACTTACTAGAAGGTGAAGAATGGCCCAAGATCGTGCACAGAGTACTTCTGTACGCCATTCCAAACCACATTCTTTTACACTTTCAACAACTATTGCTTGGTAGAATGAATTGTAATAACTCTTCACTTGAACACATGAGCATTTGGGATACAGCTTTAAAGGGTGTGGGCATAGTCTAACAGTCACACCTTCAAATAACCTGATACTAAAGGATTGTGTGTCTCCTTGTAGACAGTGTGTGAGAAACGGACACTCAGCAATCTGTGTTAATCTTGATCTCTGACTCTGTCTAGCCAGGTGTTTCACTAGCCTGCTAATCTCACTATTACAAGATCAACTCATTTAAGCACTGTATTGTTTGTGTGTGTGTGTGTGCGCGCGCATGCGTGTAGGACGAGCGTAACCAAGTTCTTATAGCATACCTGTGGATAAGGCAGACGTGGTATGATGCCTATCTGAAGTGGGATAAAGACGAGTACGATGGCCTCGAGGTCATCCGCATCCCCAGCAGCCTGGTGTGGAGACCCGACATAGTGCTTTACAACAAGTACACACAAACATGTACACGCACTGACGGTTCAGACCTATAAAAAAAAAGTATATAACACACATTCAGAAACCAAACCTAGTGCTGTATAAGAGAAATGTCTTTTATACTAAGAGTATTGCATAACTACAATCTACTATATAATGAGTTGCTGTATTATGCTATACTAGTCTATGCTATACTACACTATACAATGCAATTTGGTGCTGTATTGCACTCAACTACACTATATTACAATACTACAATCTACTATGCTAAACCACACTATACTACAGTGTACAGTGCAATTTTATGCTACACTAAGCTGTACTGCAGCAACCTACACTATACTACATTATCCTATGCTATACTGCACAATATTACACTATACTATGCTACACTGCATGTATATTATGTAATACTACACTATGCTACAATACAGTCTGTTTGCTAAACTACACTATACTAGAGAATACAATGCCATACTAGAGTATACTGCACTGCACTATGCTATACTACACTATACTATGACGCACTATATTATGTAATACTGTACCTAATATAGAGTAATATCTGACTCTGGTGTATAACTCTGAGACTGTAAACCACGCTGTACTACAGAATACAGTGGAATACTATGCCATATTACAGTATACTGTACTGTACTGTACTATAGTACACTATACTACAGTACACTGTGCTATGCTATGCCATGCTATACTAAACAATACAACGCAATCATATACAATACTACACTACTATAACAAACTATACTATGCTGTACTACATCATACTATACTACATTACCCTATGCAACTATACAATACTATATAGTGATTTATATGGATAATGTGCTGAAAGAGTAAAAAAAAATACTATACTGTGCAACACTACACTACTCTTTACTGTGCTATACTATACTATGCAATACTACAATATACTCCACTGTACAGCACTATACAGTATTTTACCATCCTATACTATACTCTAGTGATGTACAGGAGATTAGGAAGTGAATCATTCTTCACTGGAAATGAAGTAGTGGTAGACTTACAGTATAATACATTCCTCTGCATATAATATACTCTCTAACACCCAGGCATAGATATACAATCACTTATTTATGATACGTTTTTACATTCAAATTTTTCAACATCATATAAAAAGTATATGATAATATATCTGTGTGTATGTGTGTGTGTGTGTGTGTGTATGTGTGTGTAGAGCTGATGAAGATTTGCCCGGCCCAGCGGACACTAATGTTGTGTTGCGTTACACCGGTGAGATCACTTGGGATGCTCCAGCCATCACCAAAAGCTCATGTGTTGTGGATGTGTCCTACTTCCCTTTCGACAGCCAGCAGTGTAATCTCACCTTTGGCTCTTGGACCTACAACGGCAATCAGGTTCACATATGCACACACGCAGACAGTTGTAACACTTTTCGTTTTTTACTCAGTAAACTCATGGTGATGTGAGTAAGTTTGTCATAATCATTAACACAATATACAGATGATATTCAATCTAAAGAGCAATACCATTAAAATTATTGACAATTATACAACAGCTAGTTCCGGTCCACTAATTTGATTGGTCCAGTGGCTTTCCAAGAGTGCCTAGGTTTCCTATAACTGCACTGTTTGTATCACTCCTCTCATCTGTGTTTGCCACATAAAATTACACTTCCTAGTTCAAAATGGTTAATCCAGTAGTGTTAGCACCATCATCAGCAGACAGAAGATAGTTTTCAGGAATATAACTTCATAAAATATAAAAGCATGTTAGATGAAGATGAAAAGGAAGAAGGGACACCAATTTCACAGGAATGTACAAATCAATGTGAACTAGCTAGCCAGCTGTCTGACGTGCTATAAAGTGAGTACAGCTTCTTCAGGATCTATTTCCACTAGCGGAACAAAAGTAAACAGAATATTTGCTCATGTTGTGTCCAAAATGTCAGTTACTCGATATTAATTACTTGTTTATAGAGCTGTTGTGTAAAAGCAATATTGTACTCGCTGTTGAAGAGTACGCCTGTGATTAGCTACAGCACTTGCCCTTTGGGCTCGTGCCTCCGACCGAATTACCGCCAATATTCAGTATAACTGCAGTCTTACTCATGCGATAATGCTTAAATGTAACAATAACTCAAGCATGGGTTTTGACCCAGGTGGACATCACCATGGGGATGGCTAGCGGTGACCTCTCAGACCTGGTGGAGAATGTGGAGTGGGAGTGTGACGGCATGCCCGCCACCAAGAATGTGATCATGTATGGCTGCTGCTCGGACCCATACCCGGATATCACGTACACACTGCTGCTGCGCAGACGCTCCTCCTTCTACATCTTCAACCTGCTCCTGCCCTGCTTCCTCATCTCCTTCCTGGCGCCACTTGGCTTCTTCCTGCCCGCGGACTCAGGTGAGAAGGTCTCGCTGGGTGTCACCGTGCTGTTGGCGCTCACCGTCTTCCAGCTGGTGGTGGCCGAGAGCATGCCGCCTTCCGAGAGCGTGCCGCTCATAGGTGAGCCAGTGATCCTCCATACACACTTACACAAATGTATTTGTGATTCATTTGAAATCATTCCCTGAATCTGTCTGAGATTCATTTGAATTCATGTGATTCAGTGACTCAATAAATGAATGAATGAACAAATGAATGAATTCACTAATAAATACTGTTGTCTCAGGTAAATACTACATTGCGACGATGACGATGATCACGGCCTCCACCTCTCTCACCATCTTCATCATGAACATCCACTTCTGTGGTGCTGAAGCCAAACCAGTCCCTCACTGGGCCAAAGTGCTTATCATCGGCTACATGAGCAGGATCTTCTTCGTCTACGAAGTTGGAGAGAGCTGCACCTCATCATTAGCATGGAACAAAGATGCAGACAAATGCCATGCACAGAAACATCAAAAGAAACCAACCAGGCAGAACCCAGAACCAACCAGGAACCCTTCAGGTCTCCCTTGCTGTCCTGATGATGAAAAACTACCTTCCCCAAATGTGACCTTTGACCCCTGCATGTTTTGTGGCCCACATAGTGGTGGAGACCCGAAGCTCATCAAGAACGTCGAGTACATTGCGAACTGCTTCCGGGAGCAGAAGTTGACTTCCCTGAAAGTGGCTGAGTGGAAGAAGGTGGCCAAGGTGATGGACAGGTTCTTCATGTGGATCTTCTTTGCCATGGTCTTCCTCATGAGCATCCTCATCATCGGCAAGTCATCGTGACCACATAGAGCTACGTTTACCCAGAATAATGCTTGCTTGATTGTATGTACATGTAAACAAATACATACAGACCTGACTATAAGCAGTGTGTCAGATAGCGAGTCTGAAACCGGATGCCGTGTGTGTTCTCCTGTTCCTCTCTCATTCCTGTGGTAATTATTTGTGCACTGAAATCAAAATACTGCATTGCTAATGATAGGCCAGTTGCGCTGTGAGAAACTCTTTGAATGAGAGGTCTAGAAAAGAATGATGGTGCATTCCAGAACACTACAATGTACATGATTGGTGATGCCTAGGAATGAAGATGAAGCTAAAAGTATTGGATCCTGATGACTGGCTGAGAATTTCACTTTGGCTCCAGAATTCTAAAGCCAACATGGCTGCTGTCTGAAATACAGAATATATAACTGATGATTCTGGAACTCCACAATACACATGATTGGCTGAGAGTTCTCAAATAGAATGTGTGTGATTGGTTGAGATTTCCATAGAACAATACACATGACTGGTTAAGTGTTCCAGAACTGAATACAGTTCCAGAATAGCTTGTGAATGATTGGCTAAAGGTTCTGGAACTGTAGCATGGACATGTAGCATGCTGAGAAGTCTAAAATACAGTGTGCATGACTGGCTGAGAGTTCTAGAATAAAATGCACATCACTGGCTCTAATTTCATACTGATGATTGGCTCAAATGCTGGATTGCAATGGAATGGCTGAGGGTTCCAGAATAGCTTGTGCACTAATGCCTGAGAGTTCCAGGATAGAATGCACATGATCGGCTGAGAATTCCAGAATAGAATGCACATGATCAGCTGAGAATTCCAGGATAGAATGCATATGATCGCTGAGAGTTCCAGGATAGAATGCACATGATCGGCGGAGAGTTCCAGGATAGAATGCATATGATTGGCTGAGAGTTCCAGAATAGAATGCACATGATCAGGTGAGAGTTCCAGAATAGAATGCACATGATCAGGAGAGAGTTCCAGAATAGAATGCACATGATCAGGTGAGAGTTCCAGAATAGAATGCACATGATCAGCTGAGAATTCCAGGATAGAATGCACATGATCAGCTGAGAATTCCAGGATAGAATGCATATGATCGCTGAGAGTTCCAGGATAGAATGCACATGATCGGCTGAGAATTCCAGAATAGAATGCACATGATCGGCTGAGAATTCCAGGATAGAATGCACATGATCGGCGGAGAATTCCAGGATAGAATGCGCATGATCGGCGGAGAATTCCAGGATAGAATGTGCATGATCGGCTGAGAATTCCAGGATAGAATGCACATGATCGGCGGAGAATTCCAGGATAGAATGCGCATGATCGGCGGAGAATTCCAGGATAGAATGTGCATGATCGGCTGAGAATTCCAGGATAGAATGCACATGATTGGCTGAGAATTCCAGGATAGAATGCGCATGATCGCTGAGAGTTCCAGAATAGAATGCACATGATCAGGTGAGAGTTCCAGGATAGAATGCATATGACTGGCTGAGAATTCCAGGATAGAATGCGCATGATCGGGTGAGAGTTCCAGAATAGAATGCACATGATCAGGTGAGAATTCCAGAATAGAATGCACATGATCAGGTGAGAGTTCCAGAATAGAATGCACATGATCAGCTGAGAATTCCAGAATAGAATGCACATGATCAGCTGAGAGTTCCAGGATAGAATGCACATGATTGGCTGAGAATTCCAGAATAGAATGTGCATGAATATCTGCATTCCAGAATAGAATATGCAGAGCTACATAAAAGATTGTTCATGATTGGCTGAGAGTTCCACAAAAGAATGCACATTAACTCCAGAATGGACCCCGTTGTTGATTATTTTCCCGTAACAGCACACCGGTTATGTTTTATTTTATATTTAATAAATGGTGGGATCATATTGTATTGCTCTTTTGGCTCCACTAGAGGGCAGCATCCTCTAATACTTACTAAGTCTGTCTCCATGACATACCCAATGAACAGATGGAGTATCCTGGTGAGTATGTATTTCACTCACCAACCAAGTACTGTTTTATTTCTAAGTTTGTGTTTTACTTGTTAAAGAAATCCTTGTATTACATGCTGGTACTATAAGAAATAACATCATTTTTTGTTTTTGAAAACAAACAAATAAAAGTGAAATAAAAATGATTTTTGGCAGTGGACCTGATGTGGAAAGCATTTCACTGCGTACATACTGTACGTGAGAGTGTGAGAGTGTGTTTAAGCCAGACTAAGGATTAGGGAATGCAATCACAGAAGTTGTGATTGCATCCGTTTAGCAGCATGTGGCAGAATGGTGGATTGAAGCTACACAGTCTCAAGTCTCGAGTGTTTCAGAGTGTTGAATCAGCAGCTCAGGATGAAAAGCCGTTTCTAACCGAGTGTCTCTCACAACACAGGGCTCCGCTCCATCTAAATGCTTACGACTGCAATTACGCAAGCCCTTTGCTCAATCAGACCAGATTTACTTCCAAACGGCCAATGAATCCCGTCATCATACGATGGCAGGGCCACATCTGGAGCACGCTGATAGGAGATGCACCTCACCTGACCATCTTTATGAGGGGGAGTGAGAGAGAGGGAATAGTTTATGATGGGCCGCACCTTTCCTCTTTGCTATTAGACCGTGGCTGCCTGCAGAAGAGTTTTTCTGACCAGAGATGGTTAAGATTTACTATTACTGTTGATAAGAGCGTTTTATTTTAGATTTTTCAGTGTCATTATGTGCAGCAGGACCTTAATTTTCTACAGTAGTGATCATAAGGCTGTGAGTTGTAATTAAATTAAACACAATTAAATACCATTATACACACAGGTATAGTGCAAAGCAAGCTTTTTCATATCTCCTAACTCCTTGGATCAGAGGATTAAGTGTGCAACTACGTGTCTTAATTGAGATGCAATAACACAGAGAGCTTTTGTATGATTATACAGACGTAGATGATGGGTTTAACCACTAAGCTGCTGGTTCAGTGGTTCTTTTCCACTAATGGATGGTATAATAAGGTTGTAACTCAGTGCAGGTTTGCTATTAAACAGAATGTTGGTCTAAACAGTGAACCCAGAATTAAATCTAATGCAGGTTTGTAAAAACAAATTATGTCCAAGTTCACATGGGATGCAATTGAACAGTTTAATTCATTGTTATACAAATATTTTTAATGGATTGAACCTCCAGAGTAGTTTATTTTAAAACCAAATGGTGTTTTTTTTGTGTGCTTAATTTAGAAAAGCAAAATAAGGAACATGTTTAACCTGAGTGTTTATTAACACCGCTGAGCCACAAATCTAAATGGTGAGACCAATTTTCTGCTTTTGTAGCTATTTCATGCAGAATTTTTCACTTTTGTTTGATTGAGGTTTCTCTGAAAACAAATGCGCATGTAATATTGTACATATTGTCTGACATTTTACCTAATTAAACAGTTAATAAAGTATTGCTTGTCTTTTGGTGATGTTACCTCTGAATGATTGGTATTTTATATTTATTTAGTAAAAAAAAAAAAAAAAAAGAAATCATAGAAATAAAATGTTTTCATTTGTCTGCTTGTGTTTTCTCTGAAAACAAATATGTTTTATTTATATGAAAAATATGTATATATTACATAAACTTATATGTAATATTGTACATATATTTTCTGACATTAGCATTGTTTGTAAGTTCTGAATTGCTTAATTACATTAATTAATGATTATCTCCATTAATAATTATATGAATTGATTGCTTTTAAAAATGTTTGTTTGTTAAAAGGTTAATTTGTTTGTTTGTTTGTTTGTTTGGTGGTGTTACTTTACACTGATTTGTGTCATATTTCTTTGGCAAAAATATTTATTTAAAAATATATATAAAATACCTAAATAAATGAATAGATAGATAGATAGATAGATAGATAGATAGATAGATAGATAGATAGACATTTTAAAAAATCATACATGTAAAAAGTTTCTCTGAAAAAAAATATACATGTAATATTGTACATATATTTTCAGATATTAGTATAATTTTTTAGTTTGGTATTAAATGATTACTCTTTGAAATTTATTTATTTATTTATTTATTTACTTGGCGACGTTATCTCAGACTGATTTGTGTCGTATTTCTTTGGCATGTTTTACAAAATCCTAAACAAACAAACAAACAAAACAAACAAACAAACAAACAAACAAAAAATAACTAATTTTAAAAATCCAAATAAAAATACAAAATACAAATACAAATAAAAACAGTTTTTACTGTTTACATTTTCATAGTGACAGAATGTCTTTGGTAGCCCATTTACTTCTGCAAAAAAAAAAAAGAAAAAGAAAAAAAGAAAAGTCAAATAAAAACACAGAATATACTTACGTAATATAACGTATAATCCGTTACAATCTCATCTGCATAAAGTTACTATGGTAATCAGACTCCTCCCCTTCTCCTCTTTACTATCCACTACGCACACGCCCCTTATTTGCATAGAGTTGCCATGGAAACTAGCGCTTCCCGTTCCAGCGTGCTCCGGCGCTGCTACTCCGGCTTTAGGAATTTATTAGCCAGTTAGCTAAATTCCGCAAGAAAAAACAAACAAAGAAACAAACTAGCAAACATAGGGCTAAAGTCAGCAGGATATCTTTAAGGGCGAAAAAACAACTTTCCATGGCGCAGAAGAAGGAAAAGAGAGGCAGAGATTTAGCGCTAACGAACGACGGAACAAGTCAAATGATGCGGATGTAATAATCATAATAAGTTGGCGTAAACATTAACGCACGCGCAGGAAGAAACTAAACATTAGCTAGTGGACTATGTGAGCGTTCACATCTGCACAGAAAGCTTTCTTCTGCCAGTTTCTTCTGCCAGTTTGGTAAGTATAAATCTCTGTCACTGAATTTGAAACTGTGCACTTGCACTTGTCATGGATCTGGTTTAGTTCAACACACCTTGGGTTAGTTTATAAGCTACATGTAACACATAGTACATCATAAATCATTCATCAGAGATAAAGCATAAAGAGGCACACACTGATTTGGAGAGCATTAGCTGAACGCAAAAAACAAACAAACAAACAAAAAAACAGACCTTTGAACTGACATTTGAGCTGCTATTTGTCATCTGAGATCTGTGATTAACTCTTTATTCGCTATTGTTGTGTCAGACTTTCATCACTGTTACACTTAACTCTTGGTCATTGTTGGCTTTGTGTTAACCACTTATACACAGACAGATTGTGCAACCCTACAGACTTACAGCAAATATTGAAATTATGTTTATGTTTTAGGGGTGGCATGGTGGCTTAGTGGCTAGCACATTTGCCTCACACCTCCAGGGTTGGGGGTTTGAATCCTGCCTTCACTCTGTGTGCGGAGTTGCATGTTCTCCTCGTGCTTCAGGGATTTCCTCTGGGTACTCTGGTTTCCTCGCCCAGTCTAAAGACATGTGTTGTAGGCTTGATTGGCATTTCCAACTTGTCCATAGTGTGTGATTGGGCCCTGTGATGGACTGGCACCCCATCCTGGGTGTCCCCTGCCTTGTTCCCCTGACTCCCCTGGTATAGGGGCACCAGGCTTCCCCACAACCCTGTGTAGGATAACTGCTACAGAAGATGGATGGATGGATGGATGGTTTATGTTTTAAAAGGGCTGGACCAAGAAGTTCTCCACTGCTTAAAATATCCATGTGGTGTGATTTGGTCTAATAGGAATAAAACAGTTCAGGAGGTGCTGTTATGGGTAACTCAGGTAACTCTACTTTATGTCATGTCACATCATACTAGTCTGTCATTGATTATTTTCCTAAAACAGCATACTCCCACAGGTTTTATTCCATACATATCATTCACAAGCCTCAGTTTTCCGAACCAGTAAAAACATGAGGGCAGGGCGTATGTGGTCTCTGTTTGCGCAAGGTAGAGTGTACTGTTGTCATTTATGCTGTTAGCATGAATAGTGGTTTCGTTTTTGCAGTATTCTTGTTTGCAGTGTTGGCTGCTCCGCTCTGCTCATGTCAGATTTTTATTAAAATTCCTGAAACTTTATTAACACTTTTAAAATATAGAGCATTACCAATTAACCTCTTTGTTTATGTGTGAATAGTTAATCCTATTTTCATGTGTGTTTGGTATGTTTAGTCTGATTTGAAGAAGACGAAGGTGCCAGAATGGTGAAGCAGGCTGTTCCTCGTCGTGCTTTGTCTCGCTCCTTCAAACATTCCTCTCGAACAGAACTCTCATCACCTTTAACCCCCTGGACCTCTCCGTCACCTCCGACCCTGAGTCACGACCCCTCCTCTGTTCTGGGGTGGAATCCAAGCAGCGTTCCTGACCATGTCTACCTTGACGCCGCCGCCATTTTCCGAAACGCACACCAAGACAAGGCTGCCGCTCACCGGCTCATCAGCTACGGGAAGAGGTCGAAGGTAACAGTACTGAAGGTCAAGGACGAGGTGTGGCAGCGTAGGGCCTACGAGCTGGCCTTCAACACGCTTAAATGTAAGTGTATGGTAATGTACGCTAGCATCTCATTGGCTCGTCCAATCAGTATTTGACGTTCTTAAGGCACAATTATTACTATGATTTATGCTACTAATAATAATAGTAGGGGGGCATGGTGGCTTAATGGCTAGCACTGTTGACTCGTACCTCCAGGGTTAGGGGTTTGATTCCTGCCTCCGCCCTGTTTGCACGGAGTTTGCAATTTCTTCCCATGCTTCGGTGGGTTCCTCCGGGTTCGCCAGTTTCTTCCCCCAGTCCAAAGACATTGTAGGCTGATTGGCATTTCCGAATTGGTGTGTGAGTATGTGTGCAATTGTGCCCTGCGATGGGTTGGCACCCTGTCCTGGGTGTCCCTCGCCTTGTGCCCCGAGTCCCCTGGGATAGGCTCCAGGTTACCCTGCGACCCTGTGTAGGATAAGTGGTACAGAGGATGGATGGATAATAATAGTAGTACTATTAATAACAATAACTTTATTTATATAACATATTTCATACATTTGAACAGGAAGTATCTGGGGTTACGGTCTGCAATTTTGAACAACGCATGGTAGTTCTCAACTGCAGTAGAAACACAATGTAGGGGAAAGTGCTGTGAATGGATATGCATGTGAGAGCATATCATACGAATGTCTGGTTCTGCCATTTAGCATTTCCATAGCACCTACAACGTTCACGAGATGTCTCAAAACTGCTCTTGCCCCACTTGAGAGTTTTGGTATTTTGCCTGGATGATCTGGCAGTTTCACCTTCTCCAGTGCAGGCAAGGACACACATGGCGTCCATGCTGCCACACATTCAGGCACTGAGATTTTTGTGTGTCTGCACATTTCTGTGGTTGCTGCGCCTCATGGCGTCAGTGAAAGCAAGACTTCCTTGGGTTCTGTTGCTAATACAGATATTTCATCTATCACAGTCCCTGGTTTGATCCTGAACCAGTGGCCAATCCTGAGGTTGGTCTGTCCCTCATGGGATCTTCCCAAATGTCAGTAGGTGGATTGGCTAAACTAAATTTGCCCAAGATGAATGAATGAGCGAATGTGTGCATGTTCATTCATCTATCCATCCATCCATCTATCCATTTCATCATGTTATTTCTGCACTATATTGACCATAGCTGAGGCACGTCTGGCAGTCCTTGATTTGTGGAAAGAGCCACACCTACTCTGTCAGGATCTCCTTACTGGAAAACCTATATGGGGAAAGTGGTCCTTAGTACAACGCAAGCTCCACATAAATTATCTGAAGCTGCTGACTGGTTGGTTGGCCCTCAGATTTTTTACCTGTGTTAAGGGGCCTTCACATTAATCTCATTTGAATAAGGGACCTAATATCTGAGGCAGGGGGCTAGGTAGCTCACCCCCAACCACAGCTTTGTTGCCTGCCCTAGGGCTTTGGTGCCAGCTAAGGGCTTGCCTAAGTGGTGTGATCACCACTATTTAAAATGCAAGAACACCTGTAATGAAACTTGAGAGTTTTGGCATTTTGCCTAGATGATCTGACAGCTGTTTCACTTTATCTGAGGCAAAATAGTAAACACATGCCATATATGACAAGAATATTGTATGCTGTATACATACTATATATATAAATGCAGACTCTTGTGATACTCAGAATCAGATAGAGAAATGCAGACATTTAAGTGCAGGTGAATTATAGTTGTTGAAAAAACTTCATGAACATGGGGGCACATATGGAGGCATCCTGCCTTGGGAAAATAATCAACTTTTGGGTGTTATTTTTGGGAAAGTTGATTATTTTCCTAAAGCAGGATGCCTCCATATGTCTGCAGACGTCTGCATTTCTATCCTCCTCTATCTGATTCTGAGTAGCACTGCATTTATGCTGCATGGGGGGATGTTCCCGGTCTGTTTGCTAATTCAGCTGTCGTAAAAATACCGTTTAAGTAGCACCACTTCCACTGGATTGTGGAAGCCATCTCCTTGGTTATGGCAGCAACGGGTTGTCACTACCAGACACTGAGTGCATTCCACATATGTCCTGGGCCTGATTCAATGGGAATATCAGTGGCTGATGTTTTCATGTTAGCTGCTTGGGCTTCATCTCATAAGTTGGTGGATTTTAGTGCTTAGTTGTTGTGATACCATCTGTGGCTAAATAAATCCATTCTCTTTACTGGTATGTTATTCCCCCTCCTCAATTACAGCTGTGCAGGGAATCTTCCATACTATCTGTGTTACATCATCCCCACAGTGAAGCATGGTGGTGGGAGCACATGTGAAGAGCTGCCATTGTGACTCTAATTGACTGAAAATCCTGACTGATAATTTTACAGAACTTTGTCCCAGACTTGTTTTGATAGCTCCTTGTTCTTCATGATGCTGTTTGTTTAAGTATATTTTTTAACTCTGGGGACTTCTAGGAACAGATGTATTTATATTGAGATCATGTGACATTTTAATTGCATACAGGTTGACTCCATTCAAATAATTTTGCAAACTATATTGATTTTTCCAGTCACTTAAATATTATAAGCTATTTTGTGTAGATTCATGGTATATAATCCCAATAAAGTCCATTTCAGTTCCTAGTTGTAACACTACCAAATGTGGAAAAGTTCATGGGGGGGTGAATATTTATGTAAAGCCAATTTTTGTATACAACATACTTATTCTGAACAAATTTAAAGGCACGATCACATGGATCCCATAGTTTTGAAAAGTGGATACCATCATTTTGAAAAACTCCATGAAAATGTGAACAAAATGCCAGACAAAATTATTATTATTATATAAATCATGTTTTCAATTGTTTAAACGGCTATAAAGGCAATTATTATTACATGTAGACACTTTTCCAAAGTTAATTGAAGTGTGAGTGTGAGTTAATTGATTGTTAATTGATTGTGTGTGTGTGTGTGTGTGTGTGTGTGTGAGAGAGAGAGAGAGACAGAGCGAAAGAGAAAAGAAACACTGAACAAGTAGTCAGATGAGCGTGTGTGAATGTGTGTATATGTGTGTGTGTGTGTCCAGGACAGATTGCACTCAAGGTGTCGATGCAGGCCAAAACGAGTTTTGATAGGTTGATTGAGGAGAGCAGTGGGAAAAGGCTGGCGTGCCCAGGAGGAATCCCATTACCCACGATGCGGCAAATCAATTTAGCCAATGATCTGCTGTCTGGGCAGCCCAAGGCGAGTGGGAGCTTGAGAATAACGGAGGAGTGATAAACACACAGATAAAAGAGATTAGAAGAGGATGTGGTAGAGAAGCAGAGAGATTTTGAGATAGAGGAAGAGAATGAACACATCTATTGAGCACACCTAGTATCACCATGGCTTTACGCTAATCCCACATTTCCCAGAATGCTATATTCATTAAGCAGCATTTTACAACTGAAGCTTTTCCGATTCATTAATGTTCCATTTTGTGCTTAGTGCTAAAATACTGGCTGTTTTAAGAAACACTAAGTGTGTTCTATTTATGCTACCTGAGGAGCTACAGGAATTATCTATGAAACTTATATGAAACTATCTCATCTACAAAAATCGCTTGGTCCTATTCAGGTTCATGGTGGCATTCACAGTTGTTCCCTTACCAGCCTCTCTTTTCTTCTCTTTCTTCTGAAGACTTTCCCGTGGTGGAAAAACCTCTGACTGTTACACTGACACTAGAGGCTCCTTCCAAAAATGCTAAACAAATGCCTCCTCACCGAAAACTTCATCATGTCAACAATTACACAGGTTTTTAAATCTGTTGGTGTGAAGCATCCTACATACCAGTCCCTGCGTAAGTTCTTACTACGGAAACAATAACGTATTAGAATGAAGGCATTAATATAAACCTTGTAGCCGAACCACTGTCTCAGCTGCTGTTATAGAAAATTAATCAGCACATTTTGATTAATCGGAATTGCACATTCGACACTAACATCTCTCTCTAGTTGTTATTACACATTTATGATAAACTGGTCTGGTACAATGCATGTCAGGCAGAGGGCAAAAGGGGGAGGGGCCTTGGTGTCATGAAATGGACATTATAAAAAAAGCACTCATTCTGCTCAGGCTACACAGCAGACATCTCTTGCAATCTGTCAAGTTTAGTGTGTGTGTGTGTGTGTGTGGATAATCATGGAATCGGCGATGATGATTAGGCTCGTATCGATTCAGGCTTGTTGCACGCCGAACACATTCAAATAAGACGACACACCTGGGAAAGGCCTAATCACCCCATCACCCCTATATCTGCAACAACGCAGAACCTTGCTCCAAAATCAATACAGCTGTCAGACACACACACACACACACACACACACACACACACACTGGGTTTACTATCTTGGTGATGTTCTTCCTCTGACTTAATTACTGCTGTCGCTAATTAATGCTACCCCTACACCCAACCTACCCCTAATCTCAACTTTACTAAAGAGAACAAGACAAAGACATTTGGCTGTCAAAATTCTGTATCATTATGGGGACCACTGGGGGTCCTCACAAAAAGCTGCACACACATATTAAAATGGACTACATGCCACTACACAATGCGTATAAATACACATTTACATGACTAAACACATGGTTCAAATAAGTTAAAGATAAAGATCTTGCCAGAGACTCTCAAATTATCTTCAAAATCAGCCCATGATGGTTACCCTATTAGGAAGTACTGTATATTATGTGTCACAGTTTCCCCCTTCATGTCACATGTTTCCCATGATGACAAGCACCATGTGTTTGTTTTGGTTTTTGTTCTAGTCCTGTCTCCGCCCATGTCCTGCCATTGCTTTGTTATCTGATTGTGTTCACCAGTTTTGTGTTAGTTCTTTATTAGTTTGTCTACATAAACCCCCAATGTTTCATTGTTTTGTCTTATCATGTCGGAAAAGTCTTATTATGCTTTTGTGCTGTTAAGTCCACGCTCCTTAGTTCCAGTGAAGGAAAACAGTAATGCTAAAGCGTACAAAAACATCCTTTAGAATTGTGAGCTTCCAACTTTGTGGCAAGAGTTTGGGGAAGAACCACATATGGGTGTGAAGGTCAGGTGTCCATAAATTTTGGCCATATGAATTTTACTCGGACTTGTACTCGGAGTTTCCCTATAGTAGCTCTCTAACAGTAGCAGTGACATCATCTGTCTCAGGCTGAATGCTCTCAAAGGAGGACGCTATCACGAGGCACGTAGCCAAGCTCAGGACTCACCCTAATTTAAAGAAGGGAAGCTAGTGTAGCTTGAATGAACTGCGCAGTTCACTTTGAACCAAGACTACAGCTAATTCCTACACAATTAAGAATAAATATAACAATTTAAAAAAATAATTTGTATTATTAAGATAAGGATTTTACAGTTCAATTTTCAGTATAGTTGAGACAGTTTTGATTTGGCTTGAGTGGGCGACATAAAAAAAATGCTTCCATTTCAAGTCAGTTTTATTTGTATTTAACAGTAGACATTGACACAGAGCAGCTTTACAGAAATCTGGATGTGGATTTACAGTTAGATCCCTAACAAGCAAAACAGAGGCGACAGTGGAAAAGAAAAACTCCCTGAGACAACATGAGGATAAAACCCATGAGAGGAAAACCCATGAGACTCATAAGGGAACCTCGTCTGGGTGACACGGGAATGTGAGATTACAGTGTACAGTAGAGTAAAGACAAACAGAGCACCCAAGCACTGAAAATAGACATCACACAGACTCATAATGCATGTAAATACACATATAAACATATAAGTACCTTTATAAGCATGTAGGCACATTCTCTCTCTCACACACACAAACACACACACATGTTAATCAGAATATAGTATCTATGTAAGCACAAGCTTAGGCCTATGTATAGACATACTTGATGTTTATCCTAATATGGAATGCAAACAACCACACTGTGTGTAAATTAAGATTTAGTATTGGAATGCATTTGAGTATTAATTATTCTATAATTAGTCTATAAGGCATTGAACATTAACAGGCGCATTAGACAATATTGCATAAAAGCAGTGAGAATCACAAGGTGATATAATTGCTTTTTACCATAATGCTGTTGGATTCTCCATTCTGATTGGTCAGAGGGTGTTGAATTTTCTATGACAACAGCTCTAACAATAGTTCCGGCTCATTCTAATGTGAGTTATAATTCGTTATACGTTACGTTCATTTTTAAAAATAAAACACTTGTTATAGTAAAAACTAATCAGTTATTCTTAATGTTGGGCTGCATCACACTCCACCCCAGTGTTGATTATTTTTCCATAACAGCATTCCACTAAGTGTATTATTCCTTATTTATTATAAACGCTATTGTAAACTTGTAAGCAATAAACTTTATTGTTTCTTATTACAATCAGATCGTTTTCACAGCGGGAAATACATGAACAATTTTTTGTTATGTTTTAAAATCAGCAAGTGATATTTATATAACATAGGCTGTTGAAAAAAAAAAAAAATTGAGAGGCATTAAACGTATAAAACAGGGATTTATAATCACATCGTGGCACGAGAATCGAAATCTAATTGATTTAGTGCTTAAGTATTCACACTTAGAGATTACCCATATCATTATATGCACATTATATGCATATCACATCCAAGCACACACGAAATACCTATCCATCCATCCACCCACCCACACACACACACACACACACACACACACACAAACATATGCACAGCCCTCATGCCACAGTGAAGGTGAGGCATGACAGGCATGGTAAGTGTAGTAAGTGTGTATTGATCTCATGATTATCACAATGTGTGTGTGTGTGTGTGTGTGTGTGCCAGGGTGTCAGATTAAACTAATAGTCCTATACAGACTCAGCAGATTCTGAATGTGTAAATGAGGACTACTACATCTTTCTCTTTCTCTCTCTCTCTCTCTCTCTCTCTCTCTCTATTTCTCTTATTTCACTTTCTATAACCTTATCATTTTCTTTCATTTCTCTTATAAACCATAGCCGTTTCCACATCCATATTTCCTCTTTTACATCTGTCTATCTGTCAGTCTCTCCATCCTCTCTGCCCTTGATCTTGTATGTGAATCATTTGTATTGCACTTCGTAGAGCATGCTTGGTTTTCTGCACATGCACAGCTCCCTTGCCTCACTTGTCATTTACACCCAATATAAATGACATGCAAATGAGCACAGGTGCAGATCGATTTGATTGGCTGAATGACCTTCCAGTCTGTCCATTTGCCTCCCAGGAGTGTGATAGCTTTCTGTACATGTGTATTAGCTAATACATTTTAATTAGTTTTCATGTCTCATCTTTACCTGACTGACAATATACCATATACAGTCAGGTCCATAAATATTGGGACAGTGACACAGTTTTGGTAATTTTGCCTCTGTACACCACAACAGTGGATTTGAAATGAAGCAGTCAAGATGTGACTGAAGCGTAGACTTTCAGCTTTAATTCAAGGGGTTTAACAAAAATATTGCATTAACCGTTTAGGAATTACAGCCATTTTTTACAGAGTTCCTCCATTTTCACAGGCTCAAAAGTAATGGGACAAACTAATATAATCATAAATATTAGGATTATTTTTATTACTTGGAGGTAAATTCTTTGCAGTCAATGACTACCTGAAGTCTGGACCCCATGGACATCACCAAATGCTGAGTTTCCTCCCTTGAGATGATTTGTCAGGTCTTTACTGCAGCCATTTTCAGTTGCTGCTTGTTTGTGGGTCATTCTGCCTTCAGATTTGCCTTCAGTAAGTGAAAAGCAGCTCAGTTGGGATGAGGTCAGGTGACTGACTCGGCCATTTAAGAACATTTAATTTCCAAGCTCTTGGGCTGCTTTCACAGTATGTTTTGGGTTGTTATCCATCTGTACTGTGAAGTGCTGTCCTATCAGTTTTGCAGCATTTGACTGAATCTGAGCAGAAAGTATAGCTCTGTACAACTCAGAATTCATCCTGCTACTTCTATCAACAGTCACATTATCAATAAACCCCAGTGACCCAGTTCCATTGGCAGCCAAACATGCCCATGCCATAACACTGCCTCCATATGTTTGACGGATGATGTGGTATGCTTTGGATCATGAGCCCTTCCTTTCCTTCGCCATACTTTTCTCTTCCCATCATTCTGGTACAAGTTAATCTTGCATCAGAACTGGTCAGGCTTTTTTTAGAGGTTTTTTAGCAAAGTCTAATCTGGCCTTTGTGTTCTTGAGTGTTACCAGCAGTTTGCATCTTGAGGTAAACCATCTGTATTTACATTCATGAAGGTGGCTCTTGATTGTAGACTTTGACAACGATAGGCCTACCTCCTCCAGAGTGTTCCTGACTTGGCTAGATGTTGTGAAGGGGTTGTTCTTCAATAAGAAAAGAATTCTGCAATCATCCACTTTAGTTGTTTTCTGTGGTCTCCCAGGCCTTTTGGTGTTGCTGAGCTCGCCAGTGCATTCCTTCTTTTTAAGAATGTACCAAATTGTTGATTTGGCCCTCCTAAAGTTTCTGCTATCTCTCTGTTAGGTCTGTTTTGGTTTTTCAGCCTAATGATGGCCTCCTTCACTTGCATCAACACCTCTTTGGACGGCATATTGAGAGTTCTCATGAACAGCTAACAAATGCAAATTCAACACTTGGAATCAGCTCCAGATCTTTTATCTCCTTAATTTATCATGATATAAGGAGGAAACAGGCCACAGCTGGCCATGAAACTGCTTATCAGTCAATTGTCCCATTACTTTTGAGCCTGTGAAAATGGAGGAACTCTGTAAAAAATGGCTGTAATTCCTAAACGGTTAATGCAATATTTTTGTTAAACCCCTTGAATTAAAGCTGAAAGTCTACGCTTCAGTCACATCTTGACTGCTTCATTTCAAATCCACTGTTGTGGTGTACAGAGGCAAAATTACCAAAACTGTGTCACTGTCCCAATATTTATGGACCTGACTGTATATATATATATATCACAATCTTCACTGTAGGCCTGTATTGTGATATGGTCACCATTTCAAAGCACTGTCAATATCCCTGTTGAATAAAACAGGACAGGGTGTGCTGCTATAGGAAAATAATCCATGACAGGGTAGTGTGATGCGGCCCAGTGAGAAGCGGACTAACTGTTACCATGCCAGAGTTGATTATTTTCCAATAACAGCACATCCCAAATAGTTTTATTCCTCTTACACTACTATCAAGTTTTTTTATTTATTAAAGAATGACACGTGTTACATTTAATGTTGTGGAGCATCCACAAAACAATTTAGTTTCTGTTAAACAGTCGTTCCTTCAACAGCCTCTCATTTTTTTCTCACTCTCTTGAAGTTCTTTAGATAAAAAATGCAGCTTGTCATGTTATCAAGAAACTAGAAAGCGCAAAGTCTCTCCGTCCCGAAGACCTTCCCGTGTTGGAAAACATACCTGTAAAAGCGCTGACACTGGAGACTCCTTCCAAAAATGCTAACTAAACTTCTTCTCAGAGAAAATTTCACCATATCATCCTAGCTAATATAAACCTGTAATTTGCCTTGTCTTGGTACAGAAAGTGCCCATATCTTCTGGCCAATCAGATTTAAGAATTCACCAGAATATACAGGACTGTGCAAAATTTCTTCAAAAATGATGAACTAAAAAGAGTCACTATAGTACTGTAATTATCAAAATAATTAATATAGGTATTAAGCAGTAAACAGTAAAACAACAAATCATAGTTTGTCTTTGCGATTAAAATTACTTTCTTTTAGCTAGTTTTCTATGAAAATCAGCCGGTAGGTTGTTTTAGACTTTTTGAAGAACGTGCCAAAGTTCTTCTGTCTCTTGGAGTAAAATCCTAGAGCCTTGATGATTTTTTAAAATCAGAAACATGATTTTGTCACTGTAGCATTGAATTTTTTTTATAATGTCACTGTAGCATTGAATTTTTTTTAGGGGAAAAAATGTTTAGAAATGTTAGAAACGTTTTTGTATTCTAAGCAAAAATGGTCTAAAACAAAATGGTGCTTCCTCTAGCATGAATCTGGAGTTGGATTTTTCTTCTGATTCTTTGGACTTGGCAGGTAGCGTTAGCTAGTTATTCAATACAGCTAGTCAGCTTACACTGAAATCTAACCATGTTTTATAGTTTAAAGTTAATGGTCTTCCTTACCCTGTACAAGTAGTTATAAGGTTTGGGTCCCCTTGTACAGAAGGAACAAATAAAAGCAATGGTGAAATGGTGGGAGTGGTTTCTTCCAGGATGACCCCACCCCTCGTCCATGATTTGATGAGGATGAAAAGGATGTAAATCATTATCTCAAGAGAAACAGCATGTCCTTCATCAGCAGTGGAGGCAAAGTTCTTCTGAGGCTGTAGGATGTGAAAATGATGGATATTTGAAATGGGTGATGATGTAATAATTGCTGTGAGAACATGACTATTATTCCATGGGGTTCTAAAGATATGAGAGTGTAATCAAGCTCTTTCTCGCTTCATTGCCCCCATAACAATAACTAGCAATGCAAACTGAGATGTCGTTAGTGTAATGTCCATCGCTGTTGAAGTGTCTCTGCACTGGAAAGGAGTAATCCTTCATCCTGATGGCACAGAGGTACTCAACAAAAACGATCAGCCAGTATCCTCGTGGTTTCCCAGACGTACAGCTGATTACATCTCTTGCAGAAGAGACAGTAAGCTCCTCCTGCAGTGATGGATGAGGAGTGATGAGTGGTTTAAGAGAACAGTGTTCCTTGATCCATGTTTCCTGGTTTGAATTTCCTGATTTGTGGTTCCTAGTTTGTGGTTCCTGGTTTCCATATGCCTGTGTGTTCTTTGCTTTGTGTTTCCCTGTTTGAGTGTTCTGTTATTCCTGGTTTCTGCATTGCATTTGTTTCCAGTTTTTTTTTTTTTTTTTTTACCTGGTTTCCTGTTTCTGTATTTCATGTCTCCATGTTTCCTGGTTTAAGAGTTCTGTGATTTGTGTTCCTTGATTTGTGTTTGTTTCCCCTGGTTTCCATGTTTCTGTTTTAAGTGATCTTGGTTTCTGTTCCCTGGTTTCTGTATTCATAGTTTAAGAGAAGTGTGTTCTGTGTATCCTGGTATCTGTGTTTCCTTGTTTCATGTTTCTGTGTTTCCTGGTTCAAGTGTTCCATGTTCATTGGTTTCATTCCCTGTTTCCTTGTTTCCTGTTTCTCTATTTAATTTCTCTGTGTTTTCCTCTTTTAGTGTTTTATGATTCCTGGTTTCTGCATTGTCTATGTTGTTTGAATCCTGCTTTTTATGTTATCTTGTTTCCTGTTTCTGTATTTCCTGTTTTTATGTTTCCTGGTTTGTGTTCTGTGTTCCTAGGTTTGTTTTTCCTTTGGTTTCCATGTTTCCATGTGTATTTCTTGGTTTCGGGCTACTATGTTCATGGTTTAAGAGAAGGGTTTTTGTTGATCCATGTTTCCTGGTTTGATTCCTTGTTTTCTAATCCTTCCTGTGTGTTCTTTGATTTGTGATTCCTGGTTTTCCACATTTGAGTGTTCTGTGATTCCCAGTTTCTGCATTGCCTGTATTCTTTGTGTGCTGTTTTTTTTTATTATTATTATTTTGCATGGTTACAGTGTTTCCTCATATCCTGTTTCCATATTTCATGTTTCTGTGTTTCCTAGTTTATTCCGTGTTAGTTGGTTTCTGTGTTTCCTTGTTTCCTGTTTATGTGTTTCCCTGTTTGAGTGTTCCAGTTTTTGTTCTGTGTTCCTCGGTTTCTATGTTTCCTGGTTTTGAGTTTCCCTGTTTAAATGTTTCTGCATTACCTTTGTTCTTTGTTTTTTTTTCTTCGTCTTTTTTTCTGTGCTGTTTCCTTGTTTTTGTATTTTTATGTTTCTTTGTTTCCTGGTTTAAGTGTTGTGTGTTCCTTGATTTTCATGCTTCCTGGATTTCCGTTTCTGTGTTTCTTCCTGTTTGCTCTTGTATCTAATCCTTTTTGGTGTTAGATGTGCCAGAAACTGTGCTAAAAGTTAAGACAATTATTGCAAGTGCAAGTGTTGCAAGTGTAACATCAGCATATTATTGGTTCATTTTCCTTTTTTTGGGTGGGATTTTATGTTCTGTGTTCCCCATGAGGACCGTGAAGGATCTCAGGCCTGTCAGGAATGCAAAGCTCTTTGGGAGATGTTAAAGAGCTCAAGCTGGATGAGTGCCTGTAGAGCAAGAGTAAAGAGAAAGAAGAGGTTTTTACAGCCGTCTTGCCCTTGAGCAGAACAATGGCATCCCTGCGTGAAGCGCTTCAGTAAATATCAGGCTGATGGTGATGTATAATCGCCAAGCACTTCTAAAGAACCTGATTAAAAGTCTGACCTAGAGGAGGTGTATGTGTGTGTGTGTGTGTGTGTGTGCCTGATGCAGCAATAGATAGAGAATGTTTATGGGGGTGCAGAAAGGGGTTGATATAGTGTATGTGTGTGTAATGGGTGCAAACCCTAAAGATAAAAAAGAATAATGGAACCCAGATGTTGTATTCATCTGTCACTGACTGTTTTTTCTTCTTGTTTGTCTTTTGCTGTTGTTATTTTGTCCTCTCATTCATCACTGGCCACTGTGGCAGCCTGGAACTCCAGCCAGCTCCGAACTCTCACATCCACATTCGGACATGGTCTCAATTTCTTGTTTTCCAGTTTCCTGGAAGCACAAAAAGCTTGGAGCCTTTCGCGTTGTCTTAAATTTAAAAACAGCTGAACAACATATAGACAGGTATAGATTGTTCTGACTGGGCGGGGCCAGTGTGGAACTCATTATCATGTTTCCTGGTTTCATTTTTCAGCATTTCCACGTTTCCTGGTTATGCTTTGAGGATTCTTCTCAATCTCTAGTTTTCCACATTTCCTGTTTTAGTATACCATGTTTGGGCGTTTCCATATTTTCTGGTTTCAGTGTTTCCAGCTTTTCATTTTACTGGTTTCCTTGTTTCCTGGTTATGGTGTGAGGATTCTGTGTCATAGTTTTCCACATTTCCTGTTTTCTTTTTAATTGCAGCTATGTTGTCTGCTTTCCATTTCCTGGTTTAAATGTTCCATGTTTGTTGGTTTCTATAGCTTCTGGTATCAGTGTATCCAAGTTTCTGTCTTCACTGGTTACTTTGTTTCCTGGTTTGCTTGTTTAACGTTTCCATGTTTCCTGGTTATAGTTTGAGTGTTTCCAGGTTTCCACATTTCTTTTTTTGTTTTATTTGGTTGTTTTCTGTTTTCTTGTTTCCCTCTTTCCTTTTTAAGTGTTCATTGTTTCCTGTGTTCAGTGTTTAGTGTTTCTGTTTTTTTCTATTTTCTAGGTTTTGTAGTTTCCTGGTGATTCCTGTTTTGTGTGTTCACTGCTTCATGGTTCCATGTTTCCTGGTTTAAATGTTCAGTCTTTCTTGATTTCCATCTTTTTTGGTTACCTTCTTTCCTGGTTTCCTTACTTCCTGCAGTTTTCCCACATTTACTTTTTTTATTTAGCTGTCTTCTGTGCTTTGTAGTTTCCATGTTCAGTGTTTCCTGGATTCATTATTTCTAGGTTTTGTGGGTTTCATGGTGGTTCCTGGTTTAGGTTTTCAATGTTTCCTAGTTTTCCACCTTCCATATTTCTAGGTTTTGTGGTTTCCTCTTTTTGGTATCTCATTTTTGTCTCATTCTACTTCCTGTGTTTCCTGGTTTTAGTGTTTCTTGTTTCCATGCTGTGTGTTTTTTGGTGGCATTGTTCAGTCACAGCACCAGGGTCCTCAGTTGAATCCTGAGCTCAGGTTGAGGATTGTGTTGAGTTTCTGTGTATGTTCTCCCAATGTTAGCATGGGTTTCCTTCAGGTTCTCCAGTTTCCTCTCACCTCCCAAAATCTTGGTGTGCTGACTTCAGTAAATTGCACCTATGTGTGAGTGAAAGTGTGCATGGTGCCCAGTGATGGACTGTCATCCCATCCAGGGTGTATTCCCACCCTAACACCAAGTGTTCCTAAAATTCCGGATCCACAACCCTTTCCAGGATAAAGACCTTACTGAAGATGAATGAATGAATGAATTGAATCTCAGCCTGCTTATTCTCTGACACACACTTTGAATAATCATGATTTCTGGAAAAGCCTGGTCCTTGGTCCCAGCTGCTTCTGGCTCTGCAATGTTCCAGCCACTGATTAACAAGCGAGACCTGTTTAATATGAACCTGCAGAATATTACAGACTTCACATGCCTTTAATGTTGGCCAGAGTTCAGTGTGTGTGTGTGTTGTTGTGTGTGTATCGTTTTTGTTCTGTTAGCAATGCTGTACATCATTAGCCCAGTGGTAGCTCAATAAGTAGCTTAAATTGTTAATAAGTTGGAATGCAGTGGCAGGGCTTAGCCTACAGCAGTGATTAAGTATAAAGTAATGTAGATAGAAGGAATGTCATGTAAATGTTGGTTGCAAATGTTATTGTTAGAGTGCCTAATTGTCATGTTTGTGTACACACACACACACACACACACACACGCAATGTGAAGAAGCATTTGGCCTACAGCCAAAGCATTGCATCCAGCCTTACCAGCCTTACTTACACATAACTCTTATGTCCTGACACCCACCCATCACTATCAAGACAGTCGTGTGTGTGTGTGTGTGTGTGTGTGTGTGTGTGTACATGTGTGCGCGCATTCAATCTAGAAAGTGAATTTATGATATAACATTTATCTCCAGTATCACTTGGCCCATAAGATTTTTGCCCCCCACCCCCACCACATAACACATTGAAACACACGCACACACACACACACACACACACACACACACACACACACTACTGTCTTGATAGTGATGGGGGGTGTCAGGACGGATGAGTTATGTGTTTGGGGCTGTCGTCGTGGCAACTTTTCCACTCCAGTGATGGACACAGGGTCACATCACAGCTGTCAATGAAGATAACGTGCACATACACACTCGCACGTGTGTGTGTGTGTTTTCTCCTAGACTGCATTTCTCTCTTCTATCTATCCCTATTTCTTCCTCTTGTTCTCACTTTCTTTCTGTTTTTTAATTTTTTTGCTGCACTGCATTCTTTTCTTTATTAATAGCTTGTAAATTTCCTCTCTCTCTCTCTTTCTCTCTCTCTCTCTCTCTCTCTCTCGATTTCTTTCTTGTTCTTTCTCTCCCTCAATTATCCCTCGTGATCTCCTCCTCTCTCATAAACCATTCTCTTCCTCGTTTCCATTTCTTTATTTCCCCTTTCTCTCTCTCTCCATCTCTCCAATCTCTCTCTTTATTTCTCACCTGTGATAAATAGTTTTCTTGTGTCCTGTCTTTCTTTACCCCGTCACTCTCACTCAACCTTTCTTTCTTCTCATATGCTCTTTCTCTCTCTCTCTCTCTCTCTCTCTCTCTCATTATTACCTCCTTTCCTCCCCCTTCCCTTCTTTATTGCTCGTAAAATCCCATTTCCATTCCCTTTCTCTCTCACTTTCACGCCTCAACCTCTTCTCTCCTACGTCATGTGCTTTTTCTTGTTCTCTTATTTTTATGACGTGTAATCTCCCCCTCTCCTTCCCCTGTCTTTCTCTTTATTACTCATAAAGTCCCTCTCTCTCTCTCTCCTCTCATCAAATATTCTGTTTCTCTCTCTCTCCTTTTTTTCGTGTTTTTCCCAAGTGCTCTGGGAGACGCCGCTATTTTACGAGCTCTCGTTCCAGCCCGTATTCTTCAGACGGAGTGGAATAAAAGTGCATGAAATCACAGATCACTCTACATCACTCTGACTGGTTAGGCTGCAAATGCCAGTTCACGAGCGCACAGTAAAATCTGCATGTTTTGAAACTTCACAGTGCTCCAGACGCTCGCTGTTATTTTCCATAGTAATGTTTTGACTCATTACTGCAGCTCAGAAAACTACAAAATGGTGACAAGACCTCATTTTAATATCTGAAATGTATAGGGAGCTACTGGTTTATATCTGCACACTTTATTACAACATTACACATTTGTAATTAGGAAGTCTTGAATTATGGGTGTTGTAGTCGTTCCATGAATAAAGCTGTTCAAATCTTATAATTTAACCATGTTTCTTAAAAATATAGTCAGGGATTGGGGCTGTTTAGGGCTGTTTCAAGTACAGCCCTAGCCATAGTGCTGCAAAGACACCAGTAATGATGTAATGAAACACAGCCTGGACTGCAGTTACATAATATTTTTGTGATCGGCTAGCAGGAGCTAGCTGTTTTTAGCCGCAACATTAAGACTTTCCAACATGGTGAAGTCTTCAGGACTTCCTGTGTACTTTGCTTCATTTTAGCTTCAATTTTCTTTTGTCTTGTTACCTTCGAGAGAGAGAGAAGACAGAGGCTAGTGGGGTAACTGTTAAAACAGAAATGATGACAAGAACTAACCTGTTTTGCAGCTGTTTCACAATATTATATGTAACTATAAATGGATAAAAAGTATCATGTGTCATTCTTTTGGTCCTCCCCCCTTCCGCCCATTTCCTCACCAAAACACATCTACATCTTTTCAAACTGCTGCTCATGCTGCATTATAGGGCAGTGAAACATACTCAGTGAAAAATGCTGTCTGCCCTCTTCCACATACATGAGCTACACAGATGCCCACGATTGGCTAGTGCTGCTGTGATTGACAGTGGAGAGAGCATATGCCATCCCTCCTACCCAGAGAGCACAGCCAATGGCTGTGGCATTGTCGAGACTGAAACTTGCAATTTCCCAACAATGAAAATAAAATGGTTAGCACTGGCAAATTGCTCTGGTATAATCATAATAAAGCACTTTGGGACATGCTGTGAAAGGAAAAAAAATAATCAAATTGGTAACAGTAACTCCACTTTATTACACCACCCTGTCGCTGATTATTTTCCTATAACACCACGCCCTCAAGTGTTTTATTCCTTACATTAGAGTTCAAGCTTATTTGATGGATTGTCACGTAGCTAAATACATCTATGCATCTGTTTCAGTTTCATGTAATAGATTCTTCAGTAACATGGAGCAACTGTGCGTAGTGTTTGATTTAGAGTTATTAATGTTTATTTAACGGTGATCTTATCTTACTCAGATCAGGAGCTGTTGGAGGACATCATGATCGACAGCAGCTTCTATTCGTCTAAGCCAGTGGTGAGTGTGAAAGTAGAAAACACCTAAATGTTGTTTTATTAAATATGGCAGGTGTGTTAAAATGGATCTGTTTCACATTTCCGTGTTTGTTTCAAAATGTTTCAAAAGGCAGCACATAAGTCTATAGCTAGCATTTTTTAAAAAATCGGACTCTGTGAAAACCACCTAAAACACCTAAAACATGGAGTATATCCTCTCGATTTGAGTGGAAAGGTAACGATAAACAGATAAGATGAATTACATGTCGTTCACTAATCAATAAAAAAAATTGCAAATTTTGGAAATTGGAAAAAAAGTGGAATAAGGTGCTCCTTGTAATTTTTTCAGCACTTGGCCCAATGGACAGTTATCTTTTTTAGTCTAATAGCTACCAATAGCTACCAATAGTGTGTTTGAGCTGGTGGCAATATTAACTCATTTTGCAATAATGATAAAAATACAATTAATTTTGCAGCCCTACTCTGTGTCTGAAACACTCATTTTTTAAAACTCATGCACATTTGAAAACTCTAGCACTGATGCACCTCATATACGAGTACTACGTTAGCATCACCAGGGTGATTTATGGTGCCTTTTGGGACAAGGCCTTTGTGCTAAACACCCCTCTAATTGTGATTGAAATGCATGGAAGTTGCAAAATAAATCTTTTGATGGGGTGTTAAAAAGTTTTTTGGAGTGCAGAGACACACATACACACACACACACACACACTTTGACTGCAGAGCGAAGCAGGAAGTGTATTTTAGCATTGAGTTATTGCTGTTGGTGCGACTTTGACTGCATAACCGATTAATCTTTCATCTGACTTACAGTTAATCACGCACTGCATTTTATCCGCCAGCCAAAAGTCCATCTGGCCTTATTAATCATTAAGGTTTGTGTGTGTGTGTGTGTGTGTGTGTGTGTGTGTGTTTAAAGAGCTAATGAATGATTGGTGTGCTCTAGCAGCACTCCTAATGGAGTAATAATATTACCGAGCACGCCATGTTGAGTCGTGCTTGTGTGTTTCCAGAGCTGTGAGCTCTAATTCATTACCTGTTTCACTAGAAGGTTTTTTTTATATCAGATAAAATGATCTTTGCTTTAGGATAGAAATTCTCTTTTTACTCCTTGAGTAAACCAGGGGGTAGAAAGACCATATCTGTAGTGAATTTGATTATAGACAGTAATGTATAAACATGCTGAGACTAAATCCCCATGGGCGGCTATGAGATATGAGGTTATATAAGGGTGTACACCTATTCAGAAGCCACATGTCAAATTGATTCAGTTGTTGGTTTTTTCTTTTCTTTTAGCTATGTTTAATTGCTGGAGGAAATACAAAGGATGTACTGCCGTACTCACACTCTGAGCACTCTTTCAATGCCTTAGTTTCTGATATAATGACACAAGATTCTCAATTTTGAAAACTATGCCTATTTAAGGATTTATCAACCTTTGTGTAACGTGTGTAAATGTTTTCGTACGACAAACCAAACAAAAAATTTTCGCCAGATTACCAAAAGTTTCAGTAACGCTGATTTTCTACGTACTCATGTTGATTAATTCCAATCAGCCATAAATTATGGACCGCAGTTACAGCACAGCTGGTTTACATTTAGCCACGCCCACAAAACTCCATAAAAGGCAAAGCTCACAGAGAGCTGAAGTGGCTAATCTTCCAGCAATGCAGGTCAGTACATAGCAAAAAAACATCTTAGCAAGTGAAAATTTCTTCAATATAGTTGAAAGTATCTAGTATTTCTTATTATAAGATTACAATTAACCAAATATAAGAATATTAACCCTATTTCTAGACATCTTTACTCATTTCAAGCAAGAAAAAGTTGTGTTTTATTGGCAGATAATGTTAACTTTAATGTTAAGCCTTTGCTTCTGGAAAGATCAAAATTATCTGCCATAAATGGTTAATAATATGTTCTCCATAAATATATATTTGGTTCACTGTAATCTCATAATTTCCAATTACTAGATAAACTTTATATTCAAGATATTTTCACTTGCTAAGATGTCATATTTTTTGCAGTGCAGCGTGTTGGTTACCACAGACCCACACAAACGTTTCCTCATTTGTAAGGGTGCCATTACTTTTGTTCTTATTGAATAATTAGTTTTATTAGTTTTAATTTATGGATTTGTTTTGGATTGCATTCTTTCAAGTCATGAGATAATATGAAATGGCAGCACAACATTTCACAACATTTTCACCAAATTTGTGTCCGTAATTGATATAAATAAACAATTTAAACTTGACAGCGTGATCTGTATATAAAATCGCAGTAACTCATCGCCAGTGAGAAAAGTTGAAACGGATCAGTCGATAGCTCTAATAGGATACAAACTTTTTTCAGAACTTTCTCATTTTCAATACCACGTTTTTTCGTTTCTTGTGTAAATGCTCCTGTGACCGGAATAAATATATTCGTATCCAGCTTGAAAAACAAGGCCCCATCAATGGATATTCACTTAAATACAAGGAAAAGGGAGGAAAAAGCATATTTAATATGATGTCAGGAATTGTTTTCCACCGCAAATCCACCGTTTTACACCACAACTTCCTCCTGTCAACGGCGGCACACATGATTGTGTTTGGCAGATGTAATATAGAGAAATAATGACCAGAAATAAAAAACACACAGCAAAGCTTTTACTGAATGTCAGCTCAATATTTCAGCCTGAAGCCCTATAGCAATGCCTGCTGTCATGTCATTTAAAATTCAAACTTTTATGAAATTTACAACGGCTACGTAGTGTAAAAGCTGCAGTTTAAAAATCTCATTGGAATCATTAAATTATAAACATGATCACAGTGGCAATGCATGTTCATAACAACCAGTGCATAATACTGCAACATTATTGAAATGGCTTGAGATGATGGGAAAAAAAATACAAAATTATCCAATCAACTATTTGTTCTTGATCACAATGGAGGAAAAAAATGTTCTTGCGATTGCCCGCTTAAAAAAAAGGTGGGATTTAAAAAAAAAGAACGAAAATTTATAAATACATCTAATATCAGTCTAATTATTTTATTTAGTTATAAGTTTAGTCATTTGACAAAAATATTCTGTAAATGTTCTATACTCATCAATATAGCATTTTAGTGTTTCAAAGCTTTTCATACCTGTCCCTTAGTGTTATAGACGCCAACATGATACTATATATGAAAAAAAAAATTGTTTTGGAGATCGTTTTAATTTTAAAGTTTATTACTTCTGGGAAAAAAATAAATATGACGATTTATATCTAGACAAAACTTTGTGATCGTCCACAAAGTGAAATGCTCTTTAGGTTTTATGGCCCGTCCCCAGTGGGTCTTGCTCTATAGTAGTAGCCCGTTGGCTGCAGTAGTAGCTTTAGCTACTACATTAACATGCATGTTTAGCATTAAACATGCTTTGTTTATGCATTTTTTGGCTGTGCGTCTTACTCTAAAAACTCTACTCCTTTTTCCAGTCATGGCTTGTTTGAGGAAAAATGGTTGGGGTCTATGCATTTTGAAAAGCGAAGAATTTGTAGGTTGCAGTTAGTAACAGTCACTTTTTCAGAGGTGGGGCTCCGAACATGTCGCTTCCTGAGACTGAACAAGAATACGATTCTGTGTTTATACACTGTTGAGATACTCCATCAGTAAGTACATAAAAGGCTCTTGATAATCTCTTCACTGTTCTCCAGATGTATGTAGCTAGTGCTATCAGGGTTGTTTAGTTTTCAGAAGGAAATACAGAATCAAATAGTAGCTAAGAAGCCATTTCATGACCAAGAATATTCTTCAATAATTTATCACTGTGTGAATTTGTGCCATTGTCGAGTCAAGAGATTTACTTTGCCTGCAAATATGATTATATAAAGTTCAAAGATGGAACACCTATTCTTTATTCTCACGGAAAGAAAGATCACACATGAGGAGATCATTCTCTCTGTTACTATACTAAAGTATTATTATGGCATATTTATACTTTACTTGAGTATTATGGAAATTGAATACTTGTACTCTTACACTAACAAAATTACAAAGGTCTCGTCTTCTTTCCTCCAACCAATTAGTGTATGCTATATATCAAGAGAATGGGCTCAGTTTAGCATCCAATCCTTTTAGTTTAGCATCCAATCACGTTCATCAGTGTAGAAAATAACTATCAAGAATCGTACCAATTCATCATCTGTAGTGAGTTTCTCATGTTATACAATGAAGTTAGTGCTATAACTAGCTGTGTGCATTTGAATATTTTGATATTCCACCGTACTGTAGATTTGAACTTGAGGATAAGTGCCCTGGCCCTACCTCAGTAAAACGCTTCATTATGCTGGAGTAAGCAAACTCACATAAAATGATGCGTCTCCTTTACCTCCCTAAAAAGCATGAACAACATCTAATTTGAAAAAGCATGTTGAAGTAAATTTCACTAATTTCCTAAAACTAACTGGCTCTGTTTGACTAAGTTAGCCTGGTTTTGGACTACCTTCAGTTCCAGTGGATGAAATGATTGGTTAGTCAGAAAGTCAAATTCTAGCTAATGGTAAATGTTGCAGATTTACAGAGACTGAATGCTGTTTTCAGTCATGACGTCGTTGCTATAGAACAAAAATAATCTTCTAAAAGTTTTAATTTTATTTCATAATGAAAGTAACTTTTCACCTGAAAACATGTCATTCACTTAAAAAAATATTTTTTAATACTTGCGTACATTGAAAAGTAACTTTTTACTTTCACTTGAGTACATTTTTTGGCTGAATACTTCCACCTTTAATTGAGTTAGATTTTGATACATATCTGTGCTTTCACTTAAGTATAATTTCTCCGTACTTTATCCACCGCTGACAACAGGAAAATGCAGGGTGTTTTTTTTTATTATTATTATTATTATCATTAGGGGTGAGCAATATGGCAAATATATCATATCCCAATACCGGAAGACATCTTAACAGTAGACAATGTGTATCATGATATCGAGATCTTGGTTCTGTATTTTTCCATTTTAAGGATTCAAAACAGTACAGAGTTTGTAACTGCTGTGAAAAAAAAAGTTATAAAGAGATGTTGTGATAGCTGTTATATCTCAGAAAAGTGTACTGTGACAAACTATCACAATATCGATGTTATATTGTCATATAACCCAACACTAATCATCACACCCCTAGAGTGAGCTGTCCATCAGATTTGATGAGGGAAGTCTCAGCTGTCTGTGTGATAAATGACTGTAACACTGTGTGTGTGTTTGTGTGTGTGTAGGGTGTGGTTAGACTGCTTGAGGCATGGGAGAGGATGCACTCACACATTCACACACACACACACACACACTCCAGAGACAAAATATGGCCATGGTGAATGATGAATTTTCATGTGTTATGAGTTGGCGGGTTGTTACACTGCATCCTGGGAGAGAACATAAAATCACCATGCACATTTTCACTTTCTGTCTCTCTCTCTCTCTCTCTCTCTCTCTCTCCTCTCTCCTCTCTCTCTCTTTCTCATTTTCTTTCACTCTCTCTTCTTTAAGACTTGTTTTCTCATTCCTTAGCTCTGCCAAGCTCTCTTCACACAACACAAACATGCACACACATAGAGCTTTACTTGAGCCTGAGATTTTGAGCACAAGCTCACTGTAGCCTGGGAACAGATTTTGAATCCAGCCTTATTTTCTATAGCCTGAAAATAAAACCCCAAATACGTAAAAATTCTAAGCAAACCATCATCAACTACATCCATGAATAAAACCCCACCTTCATAATTATAGCTTTTGTTACATTGTAGTGACTATCGTCAGATAACTGAAATCGGTAATTAATACAATTTTGTACCACAGCAAACTGCATGTGTGTGTGCTCGTATGTATAATAAGTTTCAGCAGGACTCCGTCTGTTAGCTTAGTGCTTAGCCACATCCCATCAGGCAATACCGTTGCTGGGCGACATGCGGCGTGGAACCTCAGAGGTCCTGTCTGCGACCTTGGTAAAGCACACACGAGACAATAAGAGAACAGAAGAGGAGGAGGAGAGAGGGAACTCTTTCAGAATATCTAGTTCTGTCGTAATTTCAAAATACACGAGCGTAGCAATGCATTAAGAAGTTATTATTCTGTTTGAATAATAATATGTGTTTTTCCTGAATAAACATTTTAGGCAGTGTGTTTTATTATGGTGTGATTTCTGTTCACTTTGTATCACCTACATTCTACTTCAAAACAGACAATGATCCATGAACAATCCTGAACCATGAAAATCCTCTCAAACCTTCTCATATCAGATATATACCACCCAATCAGATGTATATCACATCAGTATATCTTATATATGGATGTAAATATATGAGTGTATGTTTGCTCTCTCTCACTCTCTCTCAGCCGGATGATCTGATGAGTTTGGTGGCCGTCATGTTGTACGACTTGCAGGACCGTAAGTTCCTCCCACGTGAACGACCGGCCAATCGGAACAAGCAGGAGGAGGTGGCTAAGGTCAGGGAAGTGGAAAACTGTCTGCTCAGGTAATTGGACAAAGACAATCACATCACAGATGCAAGACTGAAGACTGAAAAGTTTAAGATGGTCATACTGAGCTTTAAAACACTGTTCTGTCACTTATATTAAGTGCTAAATAATCTGAGATATAACTACTGTACAAGCATCCAGGTACTAGATTTAACTTTGGATTGATAACAGTAACTTTGAAGTGACAAGAGTTGCATTGCAGTGATGTCTGTAACCTTGGGGTGATGTCAGTAACTTTGCAGTGATGTCAGTAACTTTGCGGTGATGACAGTAACTTTGTGGTGATGACAGTAAGTTTGCAGTGATGTCAGTAGCTTTGTGGTGATGTCAGTAACTTTGCGGTGATGACAGTAGCTTTGTGGTGATGTCAGTAACTTTGCAGTGATGTCAGTAACTTTGCGGTGATGGCAGTAGCTTTGCGGTGATGACAGTAGCTTTGCTGTGATGAGAGTAACTTTGGGGTGATGACAGTAACTTTGCAGTGATGTCAGTAGCTTTGTGGTGATGTCAGTAACTTTGCAGTGATGTCAGTAGCTTTGTGGTGATGTCAGTAACTTTGGGGTGATGAGAGTAACTTTGGGGTGATGACAGTAACTTTGCGGTGATGGCAGTAACTTTGTGGTGATGACAGTAACTTTGGGGTGATGAGAGTAACTTTGGGGTGATGACAGTAGCTTTGTGGTGATGTCAGTAACTTTGTGGTGATGAGAGTAACTTTGTGGTGATGTCAGTAACTTTGTGGTGATTACAGTAACTTTGTAGTGAAGAGAGTAACTTTGGGGTGATGACAGTAACTTTGCGGTGATGACAGTAGCTTTGTGGTGAAGAGAGTAACTTTGCGGTGATGTCAGTAACTTTGCGGTGATGTCAGTAGCTTTGTGGTGATGACAGTAACTTTGCGGTGATGAGAGTAACTTTGTGGTGATGTCAGTAACTTTGCAGTGATGTCAGTAACTTTGCGGTGATGTCAGTAGCTTTGTGGTGATGACAGTAACTTTGCGGTGATGGCAGTAACCCAAAGATGAGAGTAACTTTGTGGTGAAGAGAGTAACTTTGGGGTGATGACAGTAACTTTGTGGTGAAGAGAGTAACTTTGTGGTGATGAGAGTAACTTTTTGGTGATTACAGTAACTTTGTGGTGATGACAGTAACTTTGCGGTGATGGCAGTAACCCAAAGATGAGAGTAACTTTGTGGTGAAGAGAGTAACTTTGTGGTGATGAGAGTAACTTTGTGGTGATTACAGTAACTTTGTGGTGATTACAGTAACTTTGTGGTGATGAGAGTAACTTTTTGGTGATTACAGTAACTTTGTGGTGATGACAGTAACTTTTTGGTGATTACAGTAACTTTGTGGTGATTACAGTAACTTTTTGGTGATTACAGTAACTTTGTGGTGATTACAGTAACTTTTTGGTGATTACAGTAACTTTGTGGTGATTACAGTAACTTTTTGGTGATTACAGTAACTTTGTGGTGATGACAGTAACTTTGCGGTGATGACAGTAACTTTGTGGTGATGACAGTAGCTTTGTGGTGATTACAGTAACTTTATGGTGAAGAGAGTAACTTTGTGGTGATGACAGTAGCTTTGTGGTGATTACAGTAACTTTATGGTGAAGAGAGTAACTTTGTGGTGATGACAGTAGCTTTGTGGTGATTACAGTAACTTTATGGTGAAGAGAGTAACTTTGTGGTGATGACAGTAGCTTTGCGGTGATGTCAGTAACTTTGGGATGATGAGAGTAACTTTGGGGTGATGACAGTAACTTTGTGTTGATGAGAGTAACTTTGTGGTGATGACAGTAACTTTGCGGTGATGTCAGTAACTTTGGGGTGATGAGAGTAACTTTGGGGTGATGACAGTAGCTTTGTGGTGATGAGAGTAACTTTGGGGTGATGACAGTAACTTTGGGGTGATGAGAGTAACTTTGGGGTGATGACAGTAGCTTTGGGGTGATGAGAGTAACTTTGTGGTGATGACAGTAGCTTTGTGGTGATTACAGTAACTTTATGGTGAAGAGAGTAACTTTGGGGTGATGACAGTAGCTTTGCGGTGATGTCAGTAACTTTGCGGTGATGTCAGTAACTTTGGGATGATGAGAGTAACTTTGGGGTGATGACAGTAACTTTGTGTTGATGAGAGTAACTTTGTGGTGATGACAGTAACTTTGCGGTGATGAGAGTAACTTTGGGGTGATGACAGTAGCTTTGTGGTGATGAGAGTAACTTTGGGGTGATTACAGTAGCTTTACGGTGATGTCAGTAACTTTGTGGTGATGACAGTAACTTTGGGGTGATGACAGTAACTTTGTGGTGATGTCAGTAACTTTGCGGTGATGTCAGTAAGTTTGTGGTGATGACAGTAGCTTTGGGGTGATGAGAGTAACTTTGGCGTGATTACAGTAGCTTTACGGTGATGTCAGTAACTTTGTGGTGATTACAGTAACTTTGGGGTGATGACAGTAGCTTTGTGGTGATGAGAGTAACTTTGGGGTAAAGGCAGTAATTTTTGCGGTGATGTCAGTAACTTTGGGGTGATGTCAGTAACTTTGGGGTGATGACAGTAGCTTTGGGATGATGACAGTAGCTTTGGGATGATGGCAGTAGCTTTGGGATGATGGCAGTAGCTTTGGGATGATGTCAGTAACTTTGCGGTCATGGCAGTAATTTTGCGGTGATGAGAGTAACTTTGTGGTGATAACAGTAACTTTAGGATGATGACTAACTTTGTGGTGATAACAGTAACTTTGCTTTGTGTCCAAATTACACCACCCTGTCAGTGATTATTTTCCTATAACATCATATCCTGAGTGTTTTATTCCTTACATAATGCATGATTTGAGACAGAATGACAGATTCATGTCTCTCGCTTGTAAAGTTTGTTGTTATTGTGTCTCAGGTTTAAGACGAAGCTGGCGGCATCTTTAGCGCGCTGCAGAATCAAACATGACCTACTGAACATCGACTGCATGCTGCCAGAGAGCGTCAGACAGAGGCAGAAGAGGGGGTCCAACCTGCCCATCTACGCCTGGATTAATACACTGCGTGCCAGGTACACACACGCACAAACACACACACACACACACGAGAGAGAATGAGAGAATCTGACCTGAGTCACAGTTTGAAATAAATAACATTGCAAGTCCTTTATGACATGCTGCCTTAAGGTTAACTGGAGGATGTGGAATGGAGTGTGTGTGTGTGTGTGTGTGTGTGTGTGCGTGCGTGTGTGTGTGTAAAATAGTTTATTGTCCTGTTTTGCTGCTGGGATTCCATTAAGGCTGTTCTCCTATGTTTAACCTCCATTCCACACTGACGCATCTTATTTCATACAGATCTGTGTGTGTGTGTGTGTGTGTGTGTGTGTCTGTCTAGGGGTCGTAGCTCATGCGAGCCCTCAGGCACGCTGACCATGGGCAGATAAATCGTACTGAACCACAGACAGATGCAATCAGAGCTTGTGGACGACACACACACACACATACACACACAGATTTCTCTCTCCATTTTTAAAATTCATGCTTTGTACTTATGAATGCTTTTCTTTTTATGAATCATTTGACAAATTTGTGACTGAACTAAAATTCTGTAGACACGCCTTACCAATCTAGGCCCTGATTTAACAATCCAAATAAAGAGGTTACTTTTCCTGTTCACATGAAATTGCGCATATAGATAGTTTGTATGTTGTAGGTGTCTTAATAGTATTAATTTCATCACATGCAAAGTAAAGAGAGGAAACAATATGTATATTTTTGTGTGTGCTATTTGTTCTTGATGCAGCAAGTTGAGATCTCTGGAGACTCCCAGAAGAATAAAGGGAAACTTGCTACATTCGCATATTTACTCGTTCAGTATCACACTTATTAAAAAGCTTGTGGCGAAATATTGTTCAAAATACAATAGGCCTCATTTATCAATCGTTTAATAAAGTTGTGTGTAAATGTCTGCGTAAGTGAAATCGAACTGAACATTTCTGCCAGTTTCAGAAAAGCTGGTTTCCTTCAAACTCATGTTGAGCATATGTTGATCACTCATAAATTGAGAAGCCTGTCAACAATACAGCTCATTTGCATTTAGTGACACCCACAAAACTCCATGAAAGGTAAAGCTGGAAAAATGAAAATGACTACTAAACTACGAAAGAAAGGAATTTCTTGGAAGTGGCAGTGGAGGTTGTTATTCCTGTCCTGTACATCATTGAAACATACACTGCCAAAGAGAATGCAATATACACTTTGTCATCATTTATTTAGGTCCACATTCTTATATAAACTTCTTACAAAAACCTTTTCTCTGTGTAGTATGCAGGAAGTGTGTGAGGTGTTGAAGACTGCAGGTTTCTCCCATGTGAAATCCATCACACAGTTGGAAGGACAGACATTCTGTGAGGACCTACACTGCCTCGACCTGCTGGTGTTTCCCATGTGTGCGAAAAGAGAACTACAAAAAACGAATCTGCTGAAAGATTGCAAGCTCTTCATCCAGGTACATATACATTTACACTATAAACACGTGACGCTCATGCACTGTTCCTGGGCAACGTACTGATCTCTCTCTGTGCACTAGGGATATATCTGGTATCGGTAATTAGTCCAATACCATACTCATTTACACATTCTAATATGCAAAAAAATGCTTATAATTGCACACACACAAAAGTATTCGTGATCATGGAGAAGTGAAACGAACGAGCACTTCAGTTCTGCGAGCACTGAGCACTCAGATGCACACACTTCCTTTCTTCACTCTTCACTCACAAATTCATCAAGCGTTGAACTTTTTGGAAGCTAAGATAGGCACAATCGTCGATACTTTTATAAATTAGTGATGGGCAAATAGTAAGTGAACCATTTCTTGTAGCAGTAAAAGAATCATTCTTTTCAGTGAGTCAGGTGAATTGATTCATTAACATTAGTTATTATTGTTGTCATAGTATGTGCCTGACTGAAATTAATTACCAAATATTTT
This sequence comes from Pangasianodon hypophthalmus, assembly GCF_027358585.1. Lineage (NCBI taxonomy): Eukaryota > Metazoa > Chordata > Actinopteri > Siluriformes > Pangasiidae > Pangasianodon > Pangasianodon hypophthalmus. The sequence goes on along the minus strand of NC_069722.1, from coordinate 21,199,143 downwards.
AAATCAATAACAAATGGGTATGTGTTTGCGATAGTTAGTTGAACCTAATATCTAGCTAGCTAATATTGGACTGTGTTAGCCAAACATAACTAGCTAGCTAATAGCTCTGTAAGGTAAGGCATTCATTTGAGCTAAGTGTTAAACCTTATAGTAAGGAATTTTAGCTAACATAAATAGCTAGCTAGCTCATAGCACTAGTTATTGCCGTTTTTACCTAAACATAAATAGCTACATAGTGGTTCACCAAGGGATTGTCATTGATGTTCTAAATAGCTAACTGGCTACCTATTAATAGCTATTAATCGTAATGTTGTGGGTTTTTTTTTTTGTCCTGTTGTTTTGTCATTGACTCGTCATGTATGCTTTTGGTGTGTTTGTAGGATAAGTCGTGCTGCGTAGGTCCGTGGGCATTGCGCCCGTTTTTGGCTTCGGATGGAGACGTGATTATGGCCGGATCTTTCTCCGCAGCAACTGTGGCTCATACAGCTGCCATCGTCACTGCTGCACACACTCTCATACACACTTTTCCTCACTCCAGCAAACAGGCTCGCAGCAGCATGCGGGTGTTTGTGTGTGTGGGGGAGTGCTCGAGTGTTCAGAGAGATGAACTGCAGGAGGTCCTCAGCAGCATGGGCTGCAGCAGTGAGTGTGTGTGCTTCAGATATGAATAAACATTGCCTTTAGAGTTACTGAAACAGTGCATACAGCATACATGTGTGTGTATGCGTGTGTGTGTGTTTCAGATGTGAAGCTGCTACCTGAGGCTTTCCACAATCTGGATGTGTGTGACACACGTCTGCAGAAGGTTCAGCTCATCCTGCTGACTCCGCAGTGTTCTCTCTCTGCAGTCTCAAACCCTGTAGACTACCTGCTGCGGGAGAACGGAGGTACACACACACACACACGCACACAGTGTACATGTACAGTCAGGTACCAAAGTACACCACCAGGAACTCCCTGTTCACTTTCAAAGCCACAACACAAGGCATTGTGGGTATTGAATGTGTTAAAGTACATCATTTGAGCATCCATTGTGAAGTTTACGTTAACACCCACCGTTGATTGCTTTCCTGAACCAGCACATCCCAGAGTGTTTTATTCCTCATATACTACAGCAAACTGCCAAACATTTTTTATTTAACAGAGAACGCGACATCATACATTTTATCCATTTATAGTTACAGCTATTGTTGTGGAATGTATGTGAAACTAGTTCCTGTTAACACTTGTGTCAGCAGCTATAAACAGTCCTTCCCTCACAAGCCTCTCCTTTTCTTCCACTTGAAGTTAATAAGACAAAAAAATTGCAATTTGTCATGTTCCTGAGAAACCGCGAAGTATTCTGAATTCTGAAAACTTAAAGTTACGGCTTTACCACTGACTGTTAGAAAGAGCTACACTTCACCTTATTATTCTTATCAAAGATTACGCACATTTTAAGTCTGTTTATGTGGAGCATTCACAAACTAAAGTTAGGTAGTTAGCTAAACAAAACGTTAAAGTCGAATGTTTATTTAAACTATGTAAACTATGGTCAGTGGGTGTAACATCGTCCGTTTTATATATATATATATATATATATATATATATATATATATATATATATATATGTATATATATATATATATGCCATAAATATTTGCAACAAATATTGAGCACAAATTTGTATTTTGTATTACTATTTCCCAAATGTATTTGTATTTATTGTAATTATTTATTTATTCTATTTGTATTACCTCAGCTCTAGGCTTAGATTGAATTTTTTTTTGTTGGATTGGTTTTGTTTTGTTCTTCCTATGTATTGTAGTATTGAATAAAACCTTTATATCACACTAATTTCCTAGTGTTTCATCACACTTTACAGTTCTATCCCACTATAAATTTAAAATATAATTCCATATTTACCTCTAACTTCTGGTTGAACTCCATTTGAGCCTCATCAGAGTTTCCTCTGGGACTCAGCCGGAGCTGGAATTCTGTCCTCCATGTTGTTTCATCTTTAATGAGTGGGACACATGGGATGCTGCTTTGGAAGTCATTTATCCAAAATACAGAAGCGTAGAAGACAGCTGTCCTTACACTGCCTTATTAATGGGCCCACTCTTAAAATTCTGCCTACTTAGGCAGCCTCCTCCCAAGTGAACCACTAGGCGAGTGTGTGTTCATGATAACAGCGTTATGCGTTGATTATCTCTGTAATATTGTATAATCAGCACATGCCTAATTTCACTGTAGTCACACAGATGAATATTGACATTAATGTGGTGTGTGTGTGTGTGTGTGTGTGTGTGTGTGTGTCTGTGTGTTTCAGACAAAGAGCTGCTGCAGGATCTGTCCCAGGGCTCTGTCTCGCAGTCCAGACTGCACACACTCGTCTCCGAACAGAAGCGAGACCTTCTGCATGCCCTCAGCTGTAAGTGTGTGTGTGTGTGTGTGTGTGTGTGTGTGTGTACCACATTTAATTAATTAGTTAACTCCAGAGAAGGAAAGTTTAATTGGAAGTTTGCATTGACCTAAAAATTGATTTGGACCCAGAACTGTAATGAAACTTTATAACACACCAATGACACACACACACACACACATTTGCTTGCTCTCTCTCTCTCTCTCTCTCTCTCTCTGTGCCTCATGATCTCTTCTTCAGTTTCATTATTCTGTGTTCACTTTTTTTTTTGATGTGCTGCGTAACGACCTCACATCTCTAGAGAACAGGATAATCCTGCGAAGGTGTGTGTGTGTGTTTGTGTGTTGTTAGTCAGAGTGTTATCGAATGTATAGGTCTCTCTCTGTTCCTCCATGCAGCTTGTTAAAGTGCTGTTAATTAACAAGCAGGTGCTGATCAATTTCAGCCAATCAGTAAAGAGTCGGACTCGCTCTACTGCTGCAGTGTGTGCGTATGTGTGTGTGTGTGTGTCTTTGTGTGCATACACACCCAGGAAGACGCAGCATCAGCAGAATTTTTCTTGTGGCCATGCAGAACGTCCATACACACAACACACACACTCACACACACACGTTGGCTAGCCTCGTGCTTATCTCACACAACTGCATAATCATTAGCTATGTTTACATGCGTCTTAATAATCCAGCTGATAACTTAAAGCTTCATTACACCCTTCACCTAAATCGAAAGCTCAATTTCTATCTGACGGAAAGAGATGGATAAACCTTTTAATTATCTATAAACTATAAGAATAATCTCAATGCAAAGTTTTAAACCTAATGAGTTTCTTAATGTGAATGTTTACATACATTCTGTATGTTATAGATTTCATAGATAGATAGATAGACATGAATAATTTAATTAAAATGTATAAGCATCAGTACCACATGAACATTTCAAAGCAGGACACAATTTTATCTCATGTCCATTTTGTTAAGATGGACATTATATAAGGAATAAAAAATTTCAGGGCATGATGTTGTAGCAAAATAATAAATGACAGAAGGGTGTAAAGATGGTTGTGTTACTGTTACCACCCTGAAAAATCATTTTCCTATAGCATAATGTCGCAAAGTGTTTTATACCACAGCGACATGCATGTGATTCAAATTTTTTATTTATTGAAAAAATACTTTTAAATCTGTTTATAGTTACATTTAACATTTTCGAACATCCATTAAACAAGTTAGTTCCTGTTACCACTTATGTTATAGTAGCTATCAAGAGTCATTCCCTCACCAGCCTGTTTTTTTTTAAATCACTATTGAATTAAATAAGACAAAAAAAAATTCATCACAAGAAACTGCAAAGCCGCCTTCTGTTCTAAAGATATTCCTGTATAGGAAAACTTTAAGTTTCTCTCTTATATTTACAAAGTGCTGACACTGGAGACTCCTTCCAAGATGGTTAAATAAGCATCCTCACACTTTCAAGTCCATGTGAATTAGCTGTTACCATAGAAATGATAATGTATTGCAACACGCACATTAATATAAACCTGTGATTTGTATTATAACTGGGAACTACTGTCAGAGCTGCTGTTATGGAAAGTTAATGAACAACTTCCGACCAATCAGAATCCAGAACAACTTCCAACCAATCAGAATCCTTTAAACTTGTGGTTTATTGACACCAGCAGGAAACTCATCTCGCTTCTTGTTGCTTGAAGGCATGGCCTGTACCACTGTCTTAAGGTTCTAATAAGAAATAGTAGTAGCCAAACTGTGCTTGTATTCTGCTATCTTATCCAATCCTTCAATGTTTTACGATTTGGGCCTGCATTAAAACACTAAGTGTTCTAGATACATCCAAGGACTAAGATTCGCGATTATCCCATAGATTAAGACTGTAAGATATGTAAGTGCTGGAAATCCAAACTCACATAAAAATGCTGAGAAGAAGGGTAGAAGTTTGGTTTAGTGCTAGGGAACTGAGTCTTAAAGGTTTAGTTTGTCTTGAAGTCTGTCAGTAGCGTCTCGCTGAATCTCTGCTTAAGGGACGTATCAGTGGACAGATAAATCAATGACTCAAGCAAATTCTGCTGGCTTTGCAGAGAAAGGATTCCTTATCCATTGTTCAGTCTTGTGCATTGCTGAGTTTTCTGGAAAGTATTCCCCAAACTGTCAAGATGAGCCTGAAAATGTGGTGTTAATGAAGTACTCCTCTAGTCAGTGGCAGCTCCTCTATAGGGGCAGGTGGGGCAGAGCCCCACCATATATATATAGGTTTCTAGATGTTATGCAATCATTGGGCAGCGATCTAACTGCAGTTTAGCTCACTAGAGTTATTACTGCACCTAATAGTCAAAAATGGGAACTACAAGAAGCACTAGCAGAGGCCCACTGGGGCAGGAATGATGCTGCCCCATGCTTGCTCTCTGAATGTTTTGTTTATGAATAGGGAGGGGCAGGGGGCAGGACAGTTAATGATATTACCTGTTCTGATTTTTGAAACCACACCTGCTGTGTTAAACACTGCTGAATTTCTTTTTAAAAATCCACTTAAACATTAGTTATCAAAATGAACACTGCCATCTTTTTAGTCCAAAGTTTTCAGTCTTTTCCCCAATTAGAAAGAATGTATAAAGACGTGTTCGAAACTTTTGCGCATCTGAAAGCTGGATGAGCTAAATTTCTCTAAATTAAACAGTGAGGTGGCAGTGCTGGGGGCACTGTCTTTTAGACTAGACTACATCTTCCTGTTCTCTTGCTGAAAATTGGTGTATATATTGTAGTTGGTCAAGTTCATTAAACTCTTGCTAACTCTCAACTTTGTATTATGGGATCAGTAGATAGTAGCCTATAGCATAAGTCAAGTGTGATAGCCTCTCAATCAAACTTTGTGTGAGGCTGTGATGTTGTTAATTTCATCCTTCCCCATGAAAATCTGTGGTCATGAGTCAGTGTTCTTGATATGCAGAGAACTTTTCACATTCACTCCTCAATTTTCCTCATAAAGAATTTTTAGTTGAGACGTTTGTTTGTCAGCCAGATATGCCTGTCTAGCGAGCTATATATTATCAGAAAAAAAGTACCTAATGCGGACTTGCCTTCTATTCGATTAGCAGTATATTGAAAAGTTGCTTGTTTGATTTCAGTAGGAATAATTATACAATAGACCTGCAAAGTATGCACAGACTATCATCATAATAGGTAGACACAGTTTTTCCAGTCAGTCTCATGCTCACGTATATACATGTATATGTCAAAAAATGAAAAGATTCAATGAAAAATACCCACCTGATTTAAGCGCAGTAATCACCTGCATTCAAGTATATCCATATATATAATATAGCTAGACAGGACAACTTTTCAATAAGGTTTTGTCCGGTGAATGTCATAATAACTCCACTTGATCAGCTATACATCCACAAAATCCATTCCTTCCTTGAAAAATGAACAGAACTCTTTTTGAAGACGCTGTCTCAGTAGCCATCAATGCCGTCCCTCCTCTCTGAGCAATTACTAAAAGACACGTTTTTCATTGGCGTTAAATAGCACACACAAATAGCATACGCAAAGTAATTTGTCAACTTTGATAAATTGCAGTGGTAAAGTCTTCTCGTGTAAAGACGTGGAAAAAGTCAATACCAGCCTCTCCAAAGATGACGCTTCTTTTTTTCTGGCACATTTTTATGAAAGATCACCAAGGACGCTTCTGAAGAAACAGTAAAGTTCAAGAACTCTCTTGAATGAAGACAGTTCTTGGATAAGTTCCTGGCCTGACTTCCTGTCTCCACACACTGTAAGAGCTTTCACTGTGTGGCAGATTTCAGGGATTGATCTTGTCAGGAAAGCTTAAAGATACAATTTACTGACTGATAAAATACTGACAAAGCCCTGACACTGGAGACTCCTTCCAAAAATCTTTTCACAGAAACCTTCAATTATGGAGCGTATGTCATACAAGCGTCTGTTGTAAGTTGTTACTATAGAAACGATAGTAATGTATTAAAGCAAGTGTATTAATATAAACCTGGGAAACCTGTGAACATCTTCTGACCAATCAGAATTGAGGATTCAACAGCACTGTGGCATCATATAATTACACTGTGCCTGTCCTGTTAAATACTACTCACTACTGTTTCAATGATATTTCATGAGCAGACAGTTATGATTTTGTGTATCACGCAAATGTCTTCTGTTTTTTGCAATATTATTCCCCAGTTCCTAAAGTGCGAGTCGTGGTGT